>NC_045649.1:9274545-9922272 GCF_009829145.1 Chiroxiphia lanceolata | reverse complement strand
TCAGCATGACCACAGGAAAAAAAAATTAGTGCAGTTTGCTGGAATGGGATAAAACAGAATAGGATGAAAAAATGAGCCTCACAAATCTTCCCATCCTTGAAATGTGCAAAAATACAGGGGCATTGTAGAGAGGAATGCTGAAAGCATGACTTCTTAATAAACATCATCTCCATAGAGAATACATGGCAACATTAAGCAATTATTCATTAGTAGAGCAGATTGGAAAAAATTATTTGAGCTTTTAAAATTTCTAGTTTCAATTTTTTTACTTCTGTATATTTTAAAAAAAAAGACATAATGTACACTTGTATTGTACTTTTTCTAGAAGAAGTAATGGCTTTAGGATATTAGATTTTTTTTTCTGTAAACTTTTATTTCTGAAAATATTTGCATAACAAATTTCTCATTTGAAATAACGAAGTTCCATCCTGTGGATAAAGCAATGGACAGGGACTTTTTGAGACACCAATTACCATTTCAAAGCTTTATCTGAGCTTCACTTGTGTATGCACAGCCAGCAATGCCTGTGCCCCAATCCCAGGCCTATAAGGCTTCAAAAATTATGTTTGAGTAGACAGTTCAATCGTGCTGCCTTTCTAAGGATGCTTCCCAAAGGACTATCCTCAGCAGACAGCCTGGCTCCCAGCTTCCCTCTTTAGGACCACGTGAGAAGCAATGTTAAACTGAAAACTGAGATACACAGCTGTCTAAGAGACTGTAAATCAAACAAAACCAAAGAAAATGAAGTTCCAGTTCCAAATCCTCCTCACTAATGCTCCACTTTTTGTTGAAGTCCTAAGGAACCTCCGTAGTCACACAGGCTCTTGTTTGGATCATCAAAATCCGGCAGTAAGAATTCTCAAACCTGAGTAATGCCACACTGAAATAGTGAGAAGCAGGACCACAACTATTCTAGCTCTTTTATGGACCATGATTTTCCCTGTTACAGGATTTTTTTTGACCATCACAGCGAGTGACCACAACAGCCTGTAGCTATAATCATTGTGAGTACATTTGACAGCACCATTTCCTTGCTTTGTAGGTTACCTATATAGTTCTTGCAAACACAGTTGTACCAAATGCATAGTCTGAACTTTAAGATTTGTAACTGAATACAGTCAAGTAAACTTACTAACTTTTAAGGTTGTCAGTGTATCCATCAGTTCCAGCTGAATATGGGATTACTGAATAAGCAAATACAGTATGTGTGATCATCACATGAACTGCAAAGTATTAGCAAACCTAGAATGATATCCAAATCCCAAAGGCAAATCCAGAAATTGTCATCAATTCTATAGGCCAAAAATGAATGGAGCAGAGTGATGCACAACCCAGTGGTGACCCTGACAGCTCCTTACATGAAGTGAGGGAACAACAGTGAAGCCAGACAGAATTATGTATGGAAACAAATAGTTGGTCCAATTATCTTGAGTATTTTGCTTTCTGCACAGTCATATGACCTCTGATCACTACCAGTGTTATACTGATGTCTCTGTGCTGTAGACATTACCAAGAATGAAATGGTTTCAAAGTCAAAGATTATGTTCGTATTGGTTTTAATTTTGGGGGGGGGGAGTTGTCTTGCACTCTTAAAAATATTCACTGCTCTCCATCATATTGGAATACAGAGTGTACTGTGGCCCCATAGTATCTTGGGGGCTGGTTTGTTTCCCAGATGAATGACAAAAACTAAACAAATGTGACTATTATAGTTCTGTTCTTCACCTGTCATTGTTCCTTACCCTCTTCCTTCTCCACACCAGGGTCATTTCTGAGTACATAAGGAGTGTCCACACTGGTTCCTCAATTGTTGGTGATCCTCATCCTCCTTCTAGAACTGCTCAATCTGCATTAAGAAGCTTCTTGTCTAGTATAAACCATTCCAATCTAAAGTGCACTACAAGAAAGCACACTTATTTCTCAGATGCTACAAAAAACCCTCTTCTCTGCATGAATGTTCTTCTTTCCAGTTGGAGGGAGGGGAAAAAATAAATCATCATTTGATTCCTCTCTTCCCCACAGGGGAAGCAAAGCACACTCAGTGAAGGTCATTTTTCACCTTCTCCTCTGATTTACCACAAAATTAATCAAAATGTGAGGTCTGATTTTACTTCTGGATTCCTTATGGCCTTATTATTAAAATAGAACTAAAACATTTAATAGACTTGCCATATGAAATTTTAACAGTTCTTGAATTCCATGAGACAGGACCATGTGCTGTGCTTAATAAAGCACCAGCTAAGCCCCTGATCTCATTACAAATTCACTCAAGTGAACGGAGGAACTAGAGAAAGACAATAGGCAAATTTTCATTTAATTCTGAAAAGAAAATGATATATTTCTATTTTGCATTATGGATACGCTTTTGATACATCTTCATTTCTTTCCAAGTTTAAATACTTCAGTCTTCAATGTCTTTGAACAGGAAGTTTTTGTCAAGTGATCTTTCAAGGCTTTTTTCTTTCCAGAGGACACAGGGTTTTTAACTGGATTCCAGCAACTTAACCTTGCAATACAAAGACGGTTGAATGCCACTGAAGTAGAAAGCTACAGATGTTGCACTGTGACTCTGCCACTTAAATCCTGCCTTTGGAACCAGCAGTACACAGTAAAGGGAACCTGAAGAGGGAGGGAGTCAGCTGTGTTCACTTGCAGGAGACAGGCAGGAGCACAAGAGTTTGAACACCAGATCTCTCAGTGCACCTTGCACTTCTTTTGCAGGAATAACAAAGCAAAGACCAAATCTTTTGTAAGCGATGGCAAGCCCTAGGCAAACCTCAGCCATTTGGAGTCACTGCACCCTTCAATGACATTCTTCCCTGCACTTGTAGTATAAAACCCATCTCCCTAAACTATAATTTTTCCAGTTTTTCGAGTTGAAGCACAGAATCTGTTAGCACTGTGCATCTTGCTGCTCTCATGACCTTTTTCCTTCCTCATACAGTTTTTGACCTCTATCTATTAAATCATGTTGTTACACATCTGAACTGTGCTGTTAAATGGAATACAGCACCAAAACCACATGAGAACCTTGTTCATTCATACACCAAGCCCCTGATTATCTGCTATAAAGCCTCTGCCAAGCCTGGAGAACACAGAAGCTTTCCTGGGCTGTGCCTGAGAATGTGAGGAGAACCAGTTTAGAAGTCTAGCTGGCAGCTGACAAGTCCTACCGAAATCACTGGAATCTCTTGGTATATTAATAGGCCCCACTTTGCGAACACATTTGTAGAAATATGGTCCAAATGCTAAAGAATCTACTACCACAATATTGATTTTGACAAAAGTTGTGGTATTTTCTCCTAGCTGACAGATGGTGCTAAGTCTCAAATTCATTAACAAAATACTTCATGTAACTTGAGCAATCTCACTCCAGTGTGATTAAGTAATTAGCAAAGTAACCTGGTAGCCAGAGCACAATTTCAAACCTCGTGAAACTGTCCCTGAATAACCTTGGAAAAAATTACTTATCTGCTTTGCTCTCTAAAATAGAGATGACAGTATTTCCTTCCATAGAGAGGCACCGTGCACCTGAACAGAGAAGACCCTTATGCAACAAGTACAGGCCATCTGGAACACAAATATTACACAAGTTCACTTGAAAAGTCACATTGTTAAAGGCTGTAAAGAATTGTTATTGCTAAGAAGTTAAATACTTTGCATGTGGTCTAATGCATATGGTTATAAGCAGTTTTCAATATCTTCAAATTGCCCATAGGAATAGAAACATTCATCTTAAAGATGAATTAACACTCTAAAATAAAAAGGATAGAGGAAACTAAAATTTTAGTAAGACTTATTTTTCATTAACATAGCAACAAAGGATAACACTCCACTGAATGCAACGTCTTTGTTCCTTTGTATACATTTTCCTGAGCCTCTTAAATTGTAAGGCTGAATATACAATATTTGGGATTCTTTATTGAAAGTTAGATGCAGTTAAGCACAAAACTCATTCAGAATCACTTTTAAACAGTACAGTATAGTTCTTAATAGACATTTTGTATAGTATGTTTTTGATTACTGGATTGCATAATTCTTGTTCACAATAAATTAAAAAGAAAAAGAAAAAAAAATTTTACCTAGACTTATCAAGAAATTAGGACCGGTAACTATACAACCTGCCTGTGAAAAGCAACAAGTTTTATTGACTAAAAGCCTTTTTTACTTTTTAAACCAGAGGCTGTGTATATAGTTGTAAAACCTTTCCTTATAACAACACCAAATATCACTCAGATAGAAAAGAAGGTATTTGTGAACCTGGCCTTTATGGCCATTGCCTCTGAACTCCAGTCTTGTTCAGAGATCTTTCCAAATACCTACAACCCAACAGTCCCCCATATGTATGAAAAAAACCCTCAGAGAAACTGAACTCTCAGGTGATTAAATTTTCACAGATGGGACCATATCTGAAATAGAGTTGCTTTTTACTGCAAAGCATCAGAAGCAAACATCTGTTTCTAGATTTCACCTTAAATTCTTATACTAAAGGGAAAAAAAGGTGGGTGGGGGAGACCACCACAGTAGTTATAGAATACAGCCATATCCATAAAATGTTAAGACACATTCAGATTCCTAGAACTACCAGGAGTCTTTTTTTTTACAACTGGTATGAAACCAGTGTTAAAAAAAATTCAATCTGCTAGGACAGAATATAGAGCACTTATATGTAGGTTAAGAGGCATTGGAAAAGGGTTTGCATTAAATTAAGTTACCTACATGGCTAAACTGCAACCAAATTTGGCAAAATTTCCAATTTTTCCAGGCATATTTTTAACAATCCAGAATTCTGCAACTGCATCTGCATAGAATTTTGGGGTACAATTCCATACTGTCACATCTTTCCTTTGATGACAACGCCTTGATTGAGACCTCTTATGGCAAGGATCATTTCCTTCAAGTGTAGATGATATTCAAATCAAATAATGTTTTGAAGGGGGAGCCAGGAAAACAGAAGAAATAAATTTATTTTCGTAGAAACAGATGGAGAAAATGCAGAACGTTGTTATATTTCATGAAACTGCTGTCTGTGTAAGAAATGAAGCACAATTTATTATGTATTCATTTTGCCCATCTGCTAAGTTTGCCATTAAGACAATGAATTCAGTTCATTTCCTTCATTCCCCAGCTAAGCAGTGCAATTACGGTTTTAGAACACAGCTACTGATAAAAGGAACTTTTTTCTGTTATAGTCTTTATTCCAAGCATTTTCTCATTAAATAGCTTGAAGGACTGTCTTCCTCTCTCTTATTTTCTCTTCTAGTGTTACCAACTTCTCTTCCATATTTTCAGACTTCCTCTCTCATATTCATCCAAATACTTTTTTTTTTTTGCTACACTATTGCTTCTGTCTTCCTATAGCTTCCTGTAGCTCTAGTTCTGGAGAATTTATATGTATATAGAAATTTACTTAAAGGAAACAGCTACATTGGGAACTGCTTGTTTAGGTCTCATTTTTTAATCAAAAACAATAAATGCTTTTCTGCATATTAAATGCACAGGGAGTTGAGTTTAAAACCATCATTGATCATTGGAATTGATAGTTATATTAAGAACTATCTTAATATTAATTTTTTTCCCCTGGAATCACACTTGAAGAAATGTTTCTCAAACACTAAAGGCTTACGTACTATTTGTTAATAACTATCTGTATTAGAAGCAAATTATTTTAAAAAAGCTCTTAAAAGACTGTATGTTTTGACATTGTTATTGGAGCATGTGTTTTAAGTAGGACTTGCTTTCTTCTCTTATCCTGTTCTGTATGTAGTTTGTGTTTAAAATTCTGATTTCTAGATTTCTAGATTCTGATTTCTAGAATTCAATACCATTTGGGGCAATTCTTTTTCTAGCTGCCTTGCTAACCACATTAGAATATCTAATGAATGGAAAACAAAAACATTATCACTCTTAATACCACAAAAAGGCCTGTTTTGAGTTGTTGGGGGTTTTTTTCTTCTTTTGAAGGAACAGTGTATTTTTCTGTAGAATAGAACATTTTAATGAGGTTAATGTCAATTGTGAAATATGATAACTCAGTAAGACAGGACTTTTTATTGCTAATGCCCTTGTTATTTACTAAGAATTTGTCTAACATGGAGCAGTCGGTGCTGTGAGGTTTTTAATGCCTTGACAACACACAAGCCACTTGGTGCCAACCTCACATATAGTCTACCAGCACACCCAAAAACTCTCAGCAGCAGGATTCCTTGCTGTAGACAGAAAGTATGTGGCAAAGATCACTGGCAGAGCAATTAGGAGGCTGCATTTCATATCTTGGTTTAGTGTGCTCAAAATTATCTGTGCTGACAAGCTCCAAGGGTCTGAATAAATTTCATGATCAGGGATGACATGAGTAGGATTTAGAAGAGATGCCATGAGAAAATGCATCTGCCACAAGACCATTTTGGAGCTATAATCTGAAACTGCCTTAGGCCTATGTGAAGTATGTTTGCTGAGCAGAGCAGCAAAGAGTCTTTGAACTTCGTTGCAGAAAACTGACTTCTTTCTCAAATGACCTGATCATCCTCACTCCATCACTGTCATGGAGGTGAGAGATTGTGGGTAATAAACAATAATAACTGATAGATGTTGTCTCCTCAGTGGGGAATCCCTACGGTTCAGGCATAAGCATGGCAAGAAACTGGATCTTATCTTCTCTAACACTTGCAGCATAAGCAGCCAGAATAGAAGACAGAATGGCAACCATAATATCATCCTGATCTGGCTTTACACAGAGCACCACAAGAGTTACACAGAACTCCTGTCACTGCCAGTGATCAACAGCAAGGCAAAACAGAGGCAATCTGGTCCCATCTATAATTTTCTTCTGCCCTTTTTATTATTGTAGTTCTATTACAACACATGGAATAGTAGGAATATTTAGGTATATGTTGTTTAGGAATAAAAAACCAAGAACACATTTCAAAACTAAGTTACTATTAACATAGTTAATGGCGTGGTTTCTGATATTCAAAGTCTTGGGCCTTGCTCACATCTCATCTTGATCTGTATGGTGATCATTTGTCACAGATACAAGGGGGCTGTAATTAGCAGCAGCATCACAACCCTATTTTTGGTAGTACAAGGGTAGAGCAAGCAGCTTTTGTCAGCATAATTAGGCACAAATTATACCTCAAATGCCAGAGTCATGTCTATAGAAGCTTGGTTTGGACATCAAGCCAGACCATCCAGCTTCTCAGCAATCCTGTTTTGGTAGCCGCTTTGATATTAAAAGCTTCATCTTTGACAATTCTGACTTTGGCTTTATTGCTAGGCATTAAATATACTATTCCATTAACTCCCTGTGCAAATTCTCCAACAATAAAGGCTGTAAACATAAAAGTATTTGCAACAAAGTGAATAGGTGGTCTATTTCCACAAAAAAAAAAAAAAAAACCACAAAAAACAAACCAACACTCAAATAAAAAAAAAACTGCAATACAAACCATACATACTAACATACTAAAAGCACATTATTCTCTCAGGATAATGTGCTCCATATGGCTAAAACAATAAAGATGCCAATCTTTGTACATCAAGGAAATGGTTTAACACGATTCAAGTACACTGTTATTGACAAAAATGATTCACATTAAATCATTTTCAGCAGTTCCAACTAATATATGCTAGCCACAAAGTTTTCTAATTGTAATCAATGTGCACACTACATTGATTCAGTTCAGAAGCATTCTTTGTTAAGCTTTTTAGCTGTTCTGACAGAATGCCTTCAAAAAAAGAACTTGAATAAGACAATTACGAATTGTGCTAAATGTCCTTTTCCTCAGTACTTACATCTCTAATCTATACAGTTATCATTACAGATGTAAGAGTAGCAGTGATCACATAAAACTACCAAAATAACATTCACAAAAGCAAGAAAATTCATAATTAAGGTTGATACTTCCAATTCATTCTATCCACCCTAGAAGGTACCACTTCCAGAGCTTGGCAAATTACCCACTGTCTGACGACTGAAGCTGCATCACAGGATTCAATAGAGACTGAGAACAATCTTAGTTTGGAGTCCTTACACTTTGAACTGTATTTGAAATTATATCCATCAGTAGTTGCTCACGTGACACTTAAGATTTGCTTCTCAGTGAATTGTTTTTCCATTCACAGTATCCAAAATAGCTTCTGCATTAACAACAGTTTTAAATTCTGATTTCATGCAGGTAGATGTTAGCTATGACTCCATTTCTACTGTGCATCTCATGCATTTATTCCTCCTTCTTGCCTGGTACCCTACTCACCACTGAGGCCTGAACAGTGTCCTCAGAGTTCTGCAAGGTAAATATTGTTACTTGGAGTTAAAACAATTTTAGGAAGTCTGATTGCAATAATTGTTTCTTTTTTTCCATTAAAAACTGGTATTTTTCATGTAGCTTGATTACACCCAGATTTTTCCAAATATATTTAAAGCCAGTGAAGAATGAAGCAAACAATATGTTTTAACCAAGATGAAGCATTCAAACGATTTATTTATTTGTAAAATATGAGTTAGACACCTTTTTCAGAGGACAAATGAAAAACTTGGGGGAAAAGAAATCAGAAGATTCTCTGGTCTGTGCAATACCTATTAAATGCTGATATTAGAAAAAAAGGACTGAAACTATCCTCACCGTTTCCCTCATTTGTTTTTGTTGTTCCACCATATTGATTAAAGGGAATTAAGAAATAAAGCTTGGATCAAGTTGAAGTTACTTGACAGGATTCCTTGCATCAAAGTGACAAGAAAAAAGCAGGCAAAACCCAGGTGAGGCCAGAAACAGCAGGCTCAAGCATTGGTGTTACACTTCTAAATGTCTGTTTTAGCTGTTAGATGCTGAAGCTAAAAAAAATGGTAGGAAAAATATGCCTATTTAAAGAGAAACGTAAACATGCCTTTCTTTCATCAAAAGGCAGGGAAAATACATTATTGATTTAAACAAAATGACCTCACTATTCAAAGTGCTGAAGGACTTTATCGATGAGACAGTTAAATATAAATTTGGCAGAAGTTATGATAAATTCAAAAAGGAAGATTATTACTTCAAGCAGGTAGACAGTCAGGGTATTCATTCACTAAATAAAATTTCTACTAAAAAAATTTCACAAGTGTAATACCTTTCAATTTTGCTGAACTGCAACAGTGAGTGGGAAAGAGTGGAATCCCACAGGCCCTGTTACCTAAAGCTGGCTCAGCCATCAGACACAAAACAGTTGATTAATGGGGTAATTGTTAGAACTATTATCAGATCCCATGGCAAAATAGGATGCCCAGACATAATTTGTATTATACAAAATAAAAATATCCTTTGCCAAACTTGCTGTAAACAAATTTTTCTGGAGCCAAAACTCTCACATTTTAACATAATTTGGGATTACCGAGTCTAAAACCTTTTCTTTGTGAAGGACAAACATAATTTTCCAATATTGTTGTTAAGTCATGGGAAAAAATGACTTCTCTGATAGAAATCAAAATTCACAAGGATAAATATTTATTGCATTTGTTACTATTTCTGACAAATAAATGAAAAGCAATTGCAGTTTTCCTGTCCCTTGGGCTCTTTGCACCCTGTTCATGCCCAGTCCTTGTCAGCCATTCTCAGCACACAATTGAGATAAGTGAGACTACTCCTCACCCTGCTCGAACCAAGAACTATATAAGAGATGTAAACCAACCAAGTTAAAGGTCACTCCAAACAAAAAGTTTAGCAGAAGTGTTAAAAACATTATCTGTCTTCTGTAAAAATAATTTTCTCCAATATGGGAGATAATAATTGTCATAATACACTTACCATGTTGCAGTATTTTCATACCTTGACTACAAGAGATAAAAGTGTATATGAAATTTCATCATGAGGAAAAAATTTATATCCAGGAAAGAATATTAAGATATTAATGAAAATTAAACAGACAACTCATCCATGATTAAAGGGTACTTTTCCTCATTATTCAGCATTAAAAGTAACACTTGGAGTGTTAAAAACTGGCATTCCAAGCGAACTCTGTGGAGACTGATTCTCAGCTTACCCAGTGATAGGACAGCTACACCCTTCCACTCATTCTTGGAAAACAATGCTAATATTGCTTCTGTGAGAATTCATTAAAACAGGTTGCTTATTCAAGGATAAACATTGAGTATCAGTAGCCTGGAACAGAACTAAAGTGAAATCACCTTAGCTTGGTTACAATTTTGCGAAAATATTTAGTGCATGACACTTTTCTCAAACTGTTCCATTGCTTTGTAAATTAAAGCAGACTTATGAAAGGTTCTGCTAGAATACTGATGAACACAAAATGAACATTAATTTCTGGTTCATTTCTTGATACTAAAATATTTTCCACAAAGCAAAATACATTTTTAAATGACTCCTGAAAGAATAGGCTATTTTCCAGGTATCAGTAAACAAATGTGGTCATGCCATTTCAAGTTACTGGTTTCTGCAGCAGGTCTCCAGAGCTTCAGTTTCTTTCTTATGCCTTCAGACACAATCTTTTTCTTTTTCTTTTTTTTTTTTTTTTGAGTTGGAAATCAATCAACTAATCTTTGAAATGACAAAGACTTTGCTTGCATTATTTCTGCACCAGTGGAAATAACCCATTAAAATCAGATTTTAGGAGGTAACATTACAGGTTTTGTTTCCAGCAAATAAGAAAACAGCTGAGAGTCACATTTCCCCCCCGTTTTCCTTCCACAGGCAACAGCTTTCCCTTATTACTTTTATTCACCAATATTGTCCTATGAGTTATTTTGTTTTGCTGGCAAGTGTACCCCTTCTCCTATCAAAAACATGTGCAATCTATTTATGACTCAAGCCATTTTGTTTCTAATAATGACAAAATACCTACTTTATGTCATGTCCTACTGCACGACTGTGGAGAACACAACATTTGAGCTGTACATCTGTATTCTTAAAGCCTAAAATTAGCCCAATTTTTCATATGACAATAATCTTACTAGCATAATTTCTCTGCCCTTGAATGATAACATCTTAATGTTATCAAGTTAATTTAAATGGTTGGAATTATAGATTTTTATAGGTCATTAAAACTACTAAAGAGACCAAGCTAGCCCATTCTTGATCCAAAATTACAACATATCAGTCACCCTTATATGGTTTGAATACAGACCCAAATAATCGGATTTAATTATTTCCAATTTGCTCATTTCTACTCCTTTACAGTTGTGTGATCTCCATATTATTATATCTGTTGCAACCACAAATGTTATACACATAGCAGCTGATATTAAAGAACTGTATAAATATTTTTGGTTCAGTAAAATCTGTTGTAGGCATTCACAAAATGCTTTGGCAATTACGGTCGGAAAATACAGTTTGAAGGTGTAATAACCAGCTTGGAAAGAATGTTAAGCTGATGAAGAACATCACTGAAACTGATATTTAAGTTAAATAGCTCAAATATTCTTAGTTATATGTTTATATCATTGAAATTAAATACGCTAAGCAGTTTTCTTTCCTAAAGTCTACACAGTAGGAAACACCAACATTAACTTTCTGGGGAGTTACAGTATTTTAGAATATCTGTTTTAATGCATCAGTGCTCCTACATTTTGTTCTGCTTATTTTTCTCTACATAAACCATAGGTATGTATTTTATCTTTTGAAATTTCTACTTTATCCACCAAATGTGTGTCACAGGTCCCCAGTCCCTACACTCCTGAGAAAGGTTGTGTGAACCATACAACCATGGGATGCTTTTTTCCTGCTCCTCCTCCTCCTCCCTACCCACGGGCACCAGCATTGCTGAGAACTGCTCCCTTCCTCACCTGTTCGGCATCCACCTCCATCCTCTGGCTTCCCTCTCCTCAAGGTTCTTCCTCAGCTAACTGGGGAGAAATATGAATTCTTCCTGTGATTCCTCTTCTAGACCAGAAGGAGAAGGCTGAAGTAAGGCCACCCCAAACCGCAGGGTTGTTCTGCTCCCTCGCCTCAGAGTCACTCGGGTAAGGACGTTCTTTCAAACTTATCCCAAAGCACTGCCTAAAAAGGGACCGCAGTCCAGAAAAGAAGAGGGAATACATGGCAGCCGACACAAAGGGGCACCCACAGTGTGGTAGGGACTTCCACACCTCTTCCTCTGTGCCCCGAGAGGCGCGCACGGGGCGGGCACCATCCCTGCCCTCAGGTGGGCAGAGCACAGGGCGGCTCCTTCTCTCCCCGCAGGTGAGGGCATCCCCCAGCTCATCACCTCCGGCGGGCGCAGCAGGGACGGCCGCCTCTCCCTGGCGGCTGAGCGGCTTTCCGAGAGAGCTGCCGGGAGCCCCGGCACAGCCCAGCGCCAGCCGGAGGAAATTCGCCCTTTCAGGTACTTCCCTCGGGCTTCCCAAGGTGCAGAGTGGCCAGTGCGAGCCCCAGCCGCCCCTTACACCTTCCCCCGTCTCGGGCAGGGCCCCGGTGGCTGCTGAGGGAGGAGCACACCAGCTCCCGTAGCCTGTCCCTTCTTCTAAGGGTCTTATCTTCCCACCTCATTTCTTTATCTGGTGGGACTTTGCTGCTCCCTGGTTGTGTTCTTTCTGCTGTTTGACAAGGTGGACGGGAGTTTGGGCAGGTGTGCAGCTCACTCACTGCCATGGCTGGGGGCTGGGGTTCCTGCTTGCCCAGCCGAAGCTTTTGCAATGACTGTGGAAAGAGCAGCCTCCAAGAACTGTCTTACAGGATCTGCACATACCCAAGCTCTGTCCTGTTGTGCACCTGATGCCAGGCAGAGAGCTGAACACAGGAACAGCCAATTATATGTGTAGGGGGGTTGTTTGCATTTTTAATTGAGTGAGGTATATGTGGAAAAGGAGTATTTGATTGCACGTCGGGACAGTTTGGGATGGAAAGGTCAAAAGCTGAGAACTGATGCAGCAGAAAAATGGATTTGAGGGTCCTGAATAAAACAGATCCAGTTTCAGTAGGGCTGCCAAAGGCTGCTTATGTGCAGCCTGCCTGCACTGTCACCTGCACTGTCACCTGCACTGTTGCCTGCTCCTGACCATGGGGCACAAACTGGAGTTGGGCTTCTCACCTCCCTGAGCCCCTTCCTTCCCTGCTGTGCCAGTGGTGACACATCGCTGTAAGGTGAGGCCACAGCTTGGGCACTGCTGTTCCCCTGCAGTTTGCTGCACAAGGATCTTGTACAAGTTACTTTCCAGTTCCTCAGGCATTCAGGCCCTTGCAGGAGCTGCTCCAGTCCTGTAGTTGCTCCTGCTGCCTGCCCAAGTGGGCAGTCCTGCAGACACCCTGGCTCATTGGTTGTCTCAGACCATATCCTGCACCTCCAAGCACCTTCATTTTCCCTAAGCCCAGGAAGAACCCACCTTTTGCTTCAGTTCCTGGGATTCCCTAGGTACAGTTTTTGCATTTTCCTTACTGTTTACACACATGGTATTTTACTATCCTGATAAACTGTTTGATTTTTTTTTTTATGTAAAAATATGTAAATCTCAGTAGGTAGATTGCATAAGGTGATGTATAGGAAGCTCTAGATATTTTAGGTGCAATAGAATGAAAATTATTACAGCTAGAATAAAGTTGTTTGGGTTTTTTCTGGGTGTTGGGGTTTTTTTCATTACAATAACTAGTGTCCTATTTAGATTCTGGCAATGACATAATCTCTTCAATAATTAAAAATCTTGGTATTTCCTCCTTTTTATATGTTGAGCAAAAATTTCTGCACTGACAAAATCATAAATGTAAATAAAATGTAACAATAGAATGCTATTTTGTTGTAGCTATTCTCTTTAATTCAGTAGAAATACATGTGGGCTATGGAAATGCTGTATGTAAGCAGATATCTTGATTAATTGCTGAAAAGATGCAAACCTTGAAAAAGAACATTCTTCAAATAAATAGGTTTTCCTTCTTCAGTATTAATAATTTATTTCTTTGTCTGGCATACTCAGGTTTTTTCCCCTGATAGTATCATCTCTCTCTTCCATTGGCAGGTCCTTACTTTGCCTTTGCAATTTGATTTATTATTGCTAACTTGGTGTTCTGGACTCCTTATCTTCTGTACTGTTGGGGTTTAGTTTTGGGGGTTTTTTTGGTGGAATCTTGTATTTTAAAAAGGTATAAAGTTGTTGTGTTTGGTTTTTTTCCTGACAGTTATTGAATTGACACTTTTGCCCAGAGAGGAATCAAATGAGTTCAAAAGAGTGGTTTGTGAATCTGGTTTTTGCTTGGGTGAGAAGTTGTAGTAGTGGAGAATGCTACTGGCTCTCAAGGTTAGAAAATGGAGGTGTGCTTGTTCTGGATTTGCTAAACTTGAAATACATAATCCATGTAAGAAACCCTCATCACATTTCCCCATGGTGATTCAAGTCATTTGGATAAAAAGTATACCTGCTGTTCTTTTGATTACAGCAAAGGAGCTCAATTTGAAAGAGGTTTTAAATTCAAGACCTGCAACTCCCAGCCTGTGATGCATGTCTCGACTTCAGATAACGAAACCAACCTGCTCCAGACAAATCCCATTTAAATAATTTGCAATTCAAAATTGTGGAAGTTATTTCAGGCTATAAAGTTCATACAATTCTTACATCAAGAATCTGTGAATAGTTAAAGCAAAAATAAGTATTATTTGACAGTGCTCCCCAAATAGCCCAGGAAGGACTTATTTATACGAAATTCTGAAATAGTGTTTTGAAGAGACTGACTGAAATGTTTAGACTTTTCTAATTGTCAGAGAGATTTCATGTTTGGTAATCAGATGATATACAAATGAGTCATACAGCAGTTGGGACTGAAATCTTTAAAGAAGAATATGAGCTTTCCCTATAACACACAAACAAAGAATGGGGTAAGTGTCCAAATGAACTCTATTTGTGCAAAGTGACCCTATGGGAACCCATCTCTGAGCTAATTGAAGTATGAGGGCTTTTTACTTACTTGTAAATAGTTTATTTTTAATATTAAGCACTGTTAGTAGAGTAACTGGCTTTAGGAATTAGGCATGGAAATTCAGTATGACCCCAAAAGAAAGTAGTAACTTATTGTCCAGAATGTGGACTTTGTGTAAATAAATGACCATTGCACTTGTTGACACCTTAAAGAATTTTTATTTGATAGGGATATTACATTCCCCCACCCTCCTTTGCCATCTTGTTAGTCGAGATATTTATGTATATTACAGTGGCTGTCAATATAGGTTGTATAAATAGCACAAATAATGAGTAACACAGACAGAAAACAGGAAAATGGAGCTCTAAAAAAGGTGGTAATGACTGCAGAACCATTATGTAGAACACAGTAAGTTAATACAATTTTTAAAATTACAGTAATTTTCTTTCAAATCCATTTGGAGCACTCGTTCCATTTTTTTCTTTTTGCAAGACAGAATGCTCCTTTCATTTCTCTTAATTCCATTGTTCTTATCTATATTTCTGGGATGAGCATTAGTTTTATCAACTGGCTTAGAGACACGAAGAAGAGATGCAGGTAGAAAATGAATTTTAGACAGAATTAAAGCACTGAAGTTTGAGCAGATGTGAAGTTGGATGTGCAACTCAAAGCTCTGCTTCTGTGCCTGTGCAGAGCTATGCTTGGCATATAAGGACCATTTGCCACATATCACTTCTTAGCTTTATAGATATCCTTTAACCAGTTGTTTCTCTGCCTAAATCCAACATGCATGATCAGTTAGTGTTGAAAAGCACACTGAAATCCTGCCAGCAGGAGTGGCTGGTGTACAAAATCCAGAAGCATTCTTATTCAAAGAATAAATCAAATTAAATCACAGCATTTGTGTAGAGGGCAAAAAGCTCAGACCTCCATTATCAGATGAATTTTTATGTTTGATGACTCAGATTGCTCTGAGGAGATCCTATTTTAAAAACCAAACCAACCAAACCAAACCCCCAAACAAACAAATGAAAACAAACAAAAAAAGCCAAACCCCGAGAGCCACCCAAACACCAAATATCTAAATCTTGGGAGAATGCTGTGCTGCTGTAAGATTGCATCAAGTTTGCATCTGCTTTGCAGTTTTGCATGAAAGGCACAGGGTGACCTCATTAAACCAGGTTGTTCTTATATTGCAACAATGCTGCTGAGAGATCCTGCTTCCTATTTCATAGGATGTCCATTGCTATTGCTTCCTAAATAACAGCTCTAAGCTTTCATGAAGTTGCTGCTTAGAGTGCAGTTTGCGGGTCTCCAGGTGGGTGTGGAGGGGAAAGAAGCAAAATAACCATGGTATGGAGTTCCTTTGGCTGGCAGTTCTTCCACCCCTTTGACCAGCAGAGGTGGAGATACTGTTCTAAAATACTGCATACTGCACAGATTTTTAAGAAATGGTTAGGAGGAATGTTTATAGACAAAACTAGGGAAATAAGATGTGAGGGAGGACGTCATAACTTCAGAAAACCTTGTAGCTCCTTAGATTTAGTGGCTTCAGAAAGTGGTGCATTATCTCTAGAAATTCCATTGAAAGGTTAATAAACCTATCATAATCTATGTTTTAGTTATCTTTTTACCATTTTGGAGTATTATTTTCTTTGAGTTATCTGCATATTACTCCTTCTGTCTCCTTGTAGATGATGCATAACAATCTTTAATTTTAAAATTTTACATCCCCTCAGTCTGTAAATAGCAGTTTGGCACCTGCGGCTTTTCCAGGACTAATTATGGAATTTTATTTCCTGATGCTTTAATCAATCTTGTGTGAGCTGTAAATGTCAGTACACACTTTTACAACATCTTTGCTGTTGGGAAGTCAAATAGTTGAACAAATTTTTAACAAGATAACTTCCTCTTCCCTTTCAATTTACTGTGTCTAAATATATGGCAAAATGCATCTATCTGAAATTACTTCAGTGATTTTAGTTGAGTTGTGCATTTCTAAGCCCTGTTTCTCTTGCATCCTGTCACTCCCTGTTTTGTTTGTACTCCAGGTTGAGATACAAGCAATTCAAGTGATATGTGTTTGTTCAGACTCTACATCCTTTTGCCTTTAGTTACAATGCCTTCAGGCTGGAGTTGCCCTTCTGATGCTGATGTAACCTATATTTTTTTGACTTCCAAAATAAAAATAATACTTCTATCCTGTCACATTTGGAACAATTGCTAGCCAGAGTACTGCATAAGAGACAGTTTCTAAACTTGTCTCCTCAGGCTGTGTAATACCAGAATTATGAGAACTTCATGGCTAATAATGAGCTGCTTATTCTTAATGAAAACTATGTGCAAGCTTCAGTGAGGCCACTTCCCAGTCCTTTTGTCAAAGACACTGGACCCTTTTGTATTCTAGAGAAAGCTTTCAAACCCTACCTAGTGTGCTTTTGAACTCTTCATGGGCAGAACCCTTGAAGCATTACATTTTCAGGAAATTGGTACAGTGGAAATGCTACTACATGAACTACTGGTGATCAATAAGCTGATGAACAGTTTGTTAAGTATTATACATAATGTTAAATTGTATGTATTGTCCTTCCAAAACCAACCAATCAAGAAAACATAGAATTATGAACATATTTGCTTTGACTGATCCAAGCTTTTTACAAGAGTATAAACCTACTTTAAATATATATATAAATGTCTGGCTGACTGGAAATGTAGGTGGTACCTTTCCCTTCAGATGTGTTTAATATTTCTGTGCTAGCTCTAGGAGCCTCTTTAGGGGATTTAAAATAAAATCCATAACTTCTGTGGTGTGGGCAAAAAATGTCTGTTTTCCTTTGAATGAATGTGTGCACAGGAAGGAAAATTAGTTGTCTTAAGGATATTACTTGGTAATAAATGTCCTGATTTAAGAACTTTGCAAAGCAAAGAACCAGTGTGGTGCTGCAAAATAAAGATCAAATTAATCTTTGAGAATTATTTTCTTTCAACCTAAAGAATATTACTGATACCAGTTTGAATTCCAGCCCAGGTATTTCCATTCATCTAGTAGGTTAATAGTCTGCTTGTTTTGCCTTTCTAAGTTGCAAAATTAAGGGAGGAAATAAATCAGCATTTTTGAGTGTTTTTATATTGTCACAAATTTACAGGAGAAACTTACTATTTTTAGCAAGCCCCTCCAAGATCTCTACTTTCAGACACAATACACCTGCAACATCTCCTAAGAAATAGTGGGTGTGACTCAAAGCCAATTTTAATCAGGAATGATCTACTAATGCTAGTAGAGTAGCTGAAACAATACACCAAGATAAGAGTAAGCTATCCTAATGTGTGCAGTATAAGTTTTACCTGTATAATAAAATCAAGTACCCATAATTCGATTTGTTTGTTTGCCACACGGGGCAGGGATTTGATTTCTTTCCTTAGAAGTAATGTTAGGAATACAAAAATAAAATTGTGAAACAAATGTCTGAGAAAGTGATCATGCTCTGAGAAGTAACCTGATGCCATCTAAACATTCCTGCATTATAATCTGTATTGCATTTTCGACCTTTAGCTTGTCTGAGCTGTGCCACACACTTAAATTCTATCCAAAATAGTATAATGATGGTATACTGTACTTTAGTACCTCCATGAACTTTAATTGTCAAATGAGGACTAGGTGTTAAGCTGAGACCATAAGATGAAGGGAGAGGGTAGTCACTGTGTTGGGGGGTGTTAATTGGTTTGAGTGTTCCTCTTAAAAACAACATTCAGTGGTTATGTTGTGCTGTTTCTCAAAGTGACACCAAAGCAGTGATCTGCAGACTTAAAAACTTGTTTTTTTCAATCTTTCCCAGATGCTCAAGAAAAGTGAGATGACTTTATATTGAGAATGTGCAGATCACAACAAAATGCTGCAGTGAGTACAGTTTAAGAAGCTCCATAAAAATTCTGGTCAATAGTTGATACTTTTGGAGCTTTTAAGTCCATCAAACTGGGTAGGGAAATACATATTTAAGTTGTTGGATAGCTCTCCTTTGTTTCAGTTTGCAGATATGGTAACCTGATTAATACCAGAATGTAGGGGTTTATGAAAAGGAATAGTAAACAGAAATCTATTTGGTGTTTGAAGACACAACTTATGGATGTAGAGCAACATTACACATAGTTGCTTTTGTGTCTGAATTGATCTGTGAAATATATGCAATATTCTATAACACAGTACATCAGTAAAATAGCACTTTAAAGATCTACCTACCCAAGAAATGCAATGAGCCTGAAGGAATACTCACTGCACTTAGAATTAGTGCACTGGTGACAGGAGAGACTCGGAATGTTGGAGCATTTTTAGTATGTTACTACTTGCTAAGGTTGTATCTTACCAGCTGATTATGTGATGGGGTAAAATACTTATTGGGCTTAGTGAGATCTGAAAAAATGACTGTAGACTTGTATTTAAACATCTGAGTATATTGGTAGGAATTCTGTTCATCTTGCATGTCTTGGATTAGGGAACACTGATGAGCCTTACTGGTCTGTATAACGTTTCCCAGTCTTATGAAGCATGAAAGCCGTGTGGTTACACCTATAATTCGGGAGAAAGATACCTCCAGCACAGGCCCCTATTGCATAGGTTAGGGAGAGGCTAATGCTGGCCTTCACCAGCTGGTCCTTTCCTGCAATGTGTTTTCACCCTCTATCAACAGCATGGTTTCAGGGGAGGCTGCGTACCTGTAAGGAACAGGGTAATAGAAGTCTGCATCACTGTTGGAATGATACTTCTATGCATAATTCCTACTGGATTTTTTTCCTAGTGAACTTTACAAGTTTTGAAAAAAATATTCTGTCATCCCAGCCATTCTTTGCTGGTTTTGATCTGCATTTGGGGATTGGGCTTATTGGCTTGGGGATTTTCTCCTTTTTATTGCTGTTGTCACACAAACAGTTCTCTTTGGTTGCTTTACTCTATGCAATTTGCTGAAGCTTTATCATGAAACCTAAAATAAGATTAGAGTAGGGTAAACTCATAAAGGTTTGTCTTTCAGGTCATAGGTAGCAAAGGACTTGTGGCCACATATAGAAGCAGTATGCCAGGAACAGCTGAACCCCTGGGTGAGGATGCCAGCAGCATTTTCCTGTTTCTATAAACAGTGATCTGATTATAGATCCTCAGCTTACTGGTTTTTAGATGTTGATATCAAAACATCTTTGCACACCAAGTGCTGTAACATCCCTGTTTAGCAGATCTGAGTTTATTTAATAGCTTGTTCAAGTCTTCTAGTAAAATATTCTACCAAAACAGTCAATTTGTTTCATGCTTTTTAGGTGTTCAAGGGGACTTCTGAAGAACATTGCCATACAAAAAATGTTAACATCAAATATTTCAATAGCAATAGGGGTCCATGGGAATAAGATCAAAGATTACTTTTAGATGCCATGAGACCTGAAGTTAGACAGAGTTTTATGGTTCATGTGATGAATAGAAAAAACATGGCAGAAACTAAACATGAAAAGCTCATGTCTGGGTCTGACTGTGATTTTAAATGAAGCACACCAAGACCCATCTATGAGCTGTGCTGCAAAAGGATAGAGGATGGCAGGGCCATTAAACTTTTATCCTGTGTGTGAAGTAAAAAGCAGTATTGTTTTTCATTTTGTTTCTTCCTGTGAGTTCTACAAAATGCATTTATATTGACACTTTCTGAATGTTAAACATATTTTTGAATAAAATGAAGTTGAGTCAATGTATATGAGAATTGCAGAGAAAGATGCTCACTTGCAGTTCTTCTAAAATAGCGTGTCTGCAAATAACTTCAGTTTTGAAAGGTTACTTTCTGCTCCAGATTCCCCTTTTCTTTTTTTGTTATATCTAATTGTCAGGACTTTATTTATTTTTTACCACATTTTTTTTCTATTTAATGGTGTTTTCATCTCTTTGGTGTTTTTTTTCTTAATTACTCTTTAATAATAGTATCTTGAATGATTAATTTTCATACCAGTCTACTTTTAAAGCAGTGGTTTATAAGACAGTGTTGCAATCCAGAGCATCTGGTGTTTTTTCCCTTATCTTTGCTGCTAGTTTTCCTCAGTTGTGCTGGCACAGGTGTGTGTGCACCAAGGCAATGGATTGAATGAGGCAACAGCCCCAGGTACAGCCAAGGTGACACTTTGATAGACCCCTGAGCCACCAGGGTGAGGAGGGGCCTTTGCCCGCAAGAAGGGGAGGGGGCAGTGGGCTCCTCTTGTTGTGACCAAGCATTTGCATACAAAACCGATGAACACTGCAGTAGAAGAGAGTAGAACACAGCCAGCTGGGGGCCTAGAAGCTGTTATGCTGCCTCCTGGTTGTTGTGGATCCTCCTGCCCTTCGGTGAGGTGTCAGAAACTGTCTGAACTCACACAGTGCTTTGCTACCAGGAAGAGCTGTACCACCCCCTCGTGGGTTGGCTTCAGCGGCCGTCATTAGGAGCTAATTTGACTTGTTAAATTTCCCCATGAGAATCTTAGAGAAATTTAATGAATATATGAAGAAATGTCTTGCTGATTTTTTTTTTTTAATGGGACCATGTAATACTGTGTCTTCAGC
Source organism: Chiroxiphia lanceolata (assembly GCF_009829145.1). Taxonomy (NCBI): domain Eukaryota; kingdom Metazoa; phylum Chordata; class Aves; order Passeriformes; family Pipridae; genus Chiroxiphia; species Chiroxiphia lanceolata. The sequence goes on along the minus strand of NC_045649.1, from coordinate 9,900,876 downwards.
ACCAATGCTGGCTCCTGTCAATTGACTGACATTATCAGCTTCACCATCACCAAGAGGTGCAGATGACAGATTAAGGGCATTCTGGCAACCTGTGAAGACTGAAAAGTGTGACAAAATGTTGCACACGTGCTTTGTGCATTAAGGTTTTTTATATGACTTTTATGAGTGTCATCACAAGTTTTTACCCCTAAGGCTTATATATGGATTTGTTTCACTTTAATAAGTTTTTTTATTCTGTTCAGTATGACAGTGATGATGGCTAAATACTTGGTCACAATAGAGTAAAAAGGGTAAAAATCTGCTTTAAACTAAGCTTTATATGTGTGATTGATGCAGTTGTTGATGTGTATTCATAGATACACAGCCCTGGCTTATGCATGAATTAACACGTAGAACAAAAGTGTCAGCTAAACTGGTATGGAATTTATGTACCACTCTGCATGAGAAAGGCCAGGGTGGTAATGCAATTGCACTGTTTAGAGAATTCAGGTGTCAATGAAGTATTTTATGTGATGGGTTTTTTTGCCTCAAGTATTAAAAAACAAGCCGATGTTAAAAATAAAATATGTTTCATGTCACTGCAGCATTAGAGAAGTGCTTTTTCAGATTTCACAGATGACAGCTCAGGTTCTGTTAAATCAGGATGGATTGTGTCAATCCCACTCTGTTACAAAAAGGATAGGAGTGATAAAAACTGACAGTATGCTGTGGTTGGGAAATAAAATCTAGTTTCCTCAAACCTGGAATGGAATTAATGCAAATTCTCATGAAGCATTTTGGTACTCTTCTTGACACAGAGGGGACTCTTAAGCAGAAATAACTGCTGTTGTCTTGGATCTGATTTTCTGCTCTGTGCACCAAGTACGACTCAAAGCAAATAATTCTGCTCTAGTGGTGCTAATGAGAGTTTTGTTTTACCTCTTTTTTTCTGTGTTTAAGGCAGTCTTTTCAATAAACATATTCTAACTCTTCTTAATTTAGAATTTAAAGAAAAATTACTTTGCACTTAAATATTTCTCCTAACCTGATTTTATTTTCTTATGCTACAATGAAATTTTCTTTCCAAGGTAGTTTTCCACTAACAAATGCAGCCATAGAAACAACTTAATGGCTCATTTTGTTCTTTGTCCTTTAATACTTCATTTCTGTTTTGTTTCTGCATATGTTCAGAATCTACAGCATGTCAAACACCACATTTCCTAGTTTTTGTTCAATAAAGATTTTTGTAATGTTAATGTTTTAACACAAATCTCTTAAATCTTATTGTGCTCTTCAGTCTTTGTGTTCTCAATCCTAAATCCATCGAGACACTTAAATTTTTTTCTTTTCCTTTCCCCAGGAATGACTCCTGTAGATTCTAGAAAATCTAGAAAAATACAGTACTGTGTTTTAGTGTGTGCTATACCTTCTTGCACTTATTTTTGAACTGAGGTTGTCCTAATGATGGTATACAATGTACTAAAACAATTCCTTGTCAGCCTGTGAAGTCCTCCTTTGGTGCAGCTGGTTTTCTAATCAGTGCTGGGACCTTTCATGTGGATTACCTGACTTGGTGTATTCTACAAGGAGCATTGCACAATTTGTTCTGTGTTTCTGGATGACACTGTCAGGAGTTTGCCTTGGGAGGAAGGGTATGAACCTGTAATTCCAAGGCACCTGCTTTTTCTTGCCTCTGTGTCTTTGAACTGTTATTTGATCCCTCTGATTCTCCTTTATGTGGAATTTCTTGGAATTACACCTGGAGGTGCAACACCAGTCTCTTTTCCAGATTAATTCTAGACCTGGTGAACGAGGCAGACAGACCAGTCTGGGGCCTGAAGCAGCTCCAGTGATGTCCCAATTAGTCTCTGAAGGAAGGCAGAAGTGCAACTACAAGGAAAAGTGTTCCCTGTCTATGTTGTGCTTCCTTGAGTACCAGGAACATGGTGCACACCGTGCAGGGCAGTCACGGCAGCTCTCCTTGCCTTCCCTTGCCTTGAGTGTGAAACACTCTGGCATTTGGGAATTTTGTTGTGTGTTGTGTCACAATAACGTGACACCTTTTGTAAAGACATCACATCAGTGCCCTGTTTGCAGTGTGTAGCAAATTGTCTTGGTGGCAGTGGATGCTGCAAACTGCAGCTCACAGGAATGGATTGCTGCTGAAAACGGGCTTTTTCTATGTTAAAAAATCCGAACTCGACAGCTGTGATTTAATAAGCAGCATAACAGGTGCTGCAATTTGGGCCATTTTCAGTCCCTGCCATCACACGTGGGCAGATTTGGAGGCTGAGACACCGGTCACTGCCACAGCAGGTTAATGAAGTGCATTGCATTTTGCTTTAATTCGCGTTATAAAGCTCAACCTGCAGCTTCCAGCTGTTCTACCACTGCACGCTGAAGAAGCTTTTGAAATTATTTGGTCCTTGAGAGATCAAACCCACATATTTATAGATTGGAATCATTATTGTCCTTCTATTGTGGTTGTTTTTAACGCTGAAGTTGTCTGTCAGTCTTTGGGAATTTTCTGTCACTCTACCAAACTATTAAAGATGTCCGTGTAAAGGAGAATAACAAGTCAACTATGTAATGAAGATACAGAGTGTGCTGTCTGCATGCAGTGCATTACTAGTGCCACTTTTCCCTCCCAGTTTGGTTTTGTTTTTTTTTCTTAAAGCTAGAAGTAACCTTACAGAATGAATGATAGCCCATGTTTATGGAGGTTTGTCTCTTAAGTTTATCTGTGTTCAAATTCAACATATTTTGTAAAGAAATGCAGCTGCTCCCTAGCTTTCCTCTTATTCCTTTAATTTTTTATGTTATGCAATATGAAAAGTTCTCTGGAAGAAGTAGTAAACAGCAAAATTTTTATTACTTAAGCTTTGAATCCCCCATTTATCTAACTGATGTAGCCTGGATATTTACTGATACAGCATGTCGTGATAGACAAATTATCCTTATGTGCTTCTAGGTATCCCCAGCAATCTATAATAGCAAGTTCTATAGTGACAGCAAGCTAGAAACACTGTGTGTGCAGTGAAAGCTATCTGGTTACAGAAATAAATTCTGCTTCCCCAGAATAGCATGATGCTATTTCAGTCTTTAAATCATTTAATTTAAATAGTTCCTGCCTTGAATTGTTAACACTCTCCACATCAATGTCTTGGGTTTTTTAAACCTTGCCATGCATACTTCTAATGAATATGTATATATATCCTCCCCTCTGGCTATGTAGTTAGACACTAGAAAACTTGCAGTAGTCTATAAAGAAAGCCTTGGAAATTAAGTAATTCTGTTATTAGACTAATTTTTGTAGCACATAATCTAGATTTGTCCTCTTTCTATGGCTTAGCCCTCTCCTCCTTTATAAAAAGAAGAGGAAAGAGGTATACTCTCCTGGCTAAGCTGCATGGACAGGAAAAGAAAATACAGCTGTGCTAGTGAAGCCATGTCATTCTCTGTTGGATTTTTCCTTTTCAGTCTCCCATAGCCCTCTGTGCCTTTTTTCTCTTTGTTGGTACTTGCTGACTCTCATTAACTGTGAATACAGGGAAAGCTGTTTTGGAGGGGAACCTGAACAGCCAGTGCTTATTCTCTAAAAACAAACTATGTTCGAACCAGTTTGTCATCACAGAACTAGGATTTCACATTTTCCTACTTCTCTCCTAATTGCTGTATTGTATCAGTTGTTCCAAGTCTAATTTTGTGGCTTCCTTTGAAGTTTGGAGCAGGGGGATTGTTTTTGTTTCATGGAAGTTGCTGGGATATGGGATAGGCTGCTGGCCATTCCTAGTAGAACAGTTTGGTGCAGTTGGACAGTGCAGTTTTGGGTGAAGTCTTTATGAAACAGGCTGGTGTGCCCAAAAATGTGCCCAGAAATATGCCCAAGCACAAGCTTTGCAACAGTAAATAGCAAGAGTAACCAACTAATTGTGCTTTGAGAAGAGGAGGCAAAAAAATCTTTTGACTTGTAGCTGCCATGTCCAGCTACCTTCTTAGTTCTAAGCCCCCAGAGGAAAAATAAACCAGATGCAGGATCTTTTTAGCTGCTCACTCTTCCTACTCTTTGCATGGACAGTTGTGTGCCCTGGAGATGTGCAGGGAGGGAGGCTGGGGGAGGAGGTGAACTGGACTGGTCCTGCTGCTGGTCTGCTTGGTGACAGACTAACAACTAGAAAAGCTCGTTTTGCAGCAATATTCAGTTACCTTCCTGTGATATCTGCATCTAGCAGAACTTATAAATCTAATTTGTCTCTTAATTTGGTATTAGGCATTCAGTCTTTCAATTTGCATGCTGTGCTAATCACTCAAAACTCAGCTCTGCTACAGTCAGTCTATTGTGTGCTCTCTAGTGTAGTATATGTTGCCTGATTGCCCATTAAAGAATCAAGAGAGTGTTTTGTGGAATTCTTATCAAGTCTCTGAGGTGGAATATGCAGGAAGGGTGGCCAGTTTAAGTGCTGCTAATCATTCAATTGAGAAAACTCAGAGAAACCTGAAACCACTAGTATGAAAAAGTTATTCAATCCAGTAAGAATGAAATTTAATTAATATTCACAATATATTACACCTTCAACTTAAAGAGTTCATTAGAACCTTGGTTTTGGCTGGTTACTGAATATAGGCTTTGAATTTCTGAGTTATATTTTTAAATCACAAAAGAATTCATGATCCCTTATCATAAAGGATCTAAGCATATCAGCTCTTCTCAGAGAAGTTAATAATTAATATCAAATCTGTAAGAGGAAGTAGTTTGTAGTTCAAAATAAATTATAGAAGAAGTTGACACAGAAATCTCCCTTGGCAAACCTTGCGTATTTATTGAATCTCTGTGGAAATAGTGTCTGATGAGAAGGGAATCCAGACTTTCCTTCCTTGCATTTAGTCATGTTTTCCTCCATCTTTTGAGAAGGTTGAACTATTTAGCTTGTTTCCTCACCACAAACAGGAGGCATTAGATTTGCTGACAAGGATGATACAGTTTGAAGTTTAAAATGAGACTTCTTAGACACATCAAACCAAATAAAAGCTAATAAATTTGTAATAAATTCTATCTTGATTACCCAAGAATATTCTTCTTTTGAGGTTTTAATTCAACCTTCTATATTTACACGTGACTTGCTTGCAGTCATTCTTGCATATTCCTGGTACTTGCTTCGGTGTATTAAGTATTTCCAATGAGTTCAATACAAATTTTTTTAAGCTTGATTCAGAACTTGAGTCTGAGAGTGTCATATTCTGGGATCACTACAAACAAGTGTAGTTGGATATATTTGCAAAGCACCTTTTATAGTTGTCCTAAAAGGAAATATACCTTCTCTGTTGGTGGTTTGGTTTGATTTTTTTTATACCCCCACCAAGAAGACAAGTTTCTTTCTAAATTTTATTGGTATTGCAAAACAAACTGTGTAACAGGAAATCATTTTCCCAGTAAATATTGCTAATCTTTCCTTGTCCTTGTAGTCTTTCTCATCTAAAAAGAAAAGGTAAAATGTTGGATTTATTTTCTTCTCTTGTACAACCTTTATTTTAACAATGTTGCATCTGTGGGTGGGCTTTCAACAAAAAAAATCAATATTTTTAACGTATCTATTGTCATCAGGATTTTTGTGTGAGAGGGTGATTTAAAATACTATTCATTTGAAAATTTCAGCTGCTTTGTTTGTGCTGATCTAATTGTTGTAACCATGGAAACTGGAGGGGTAATGCCAGGCAGCTGCCTAGTTCTCTTCCGAAGTGCTATTGAAGATTGGCAGTACAAAACTTCACAGGCCAGTTCCCAGTCTGCAGGCTCAGATATCGGAGATTTTCTGTAAGATTATGGAAAAGACATGGAGAATCTTCTAAAGTAGCTTTTGGTTTCATATCTCCCTGTAGACTGTTACTTAGCAAATTAAAAATTGGAGCCGATGGCCTCAAACGCATAATGCTGCAACCCCTTCGAGAGCTGGGTGGAGCAAGGTGCAGAGAGAAGGGACTGCTGCCACAGGAAGAGCCAGTGGCAGCCTCAGGAAGGGAAAATAGGTAACACTTGGGGAATTGTTCCCTGTTATTCATTCAGATGCTGATGGAAACTTTACCATTGGCGTAACAGAGCAGCATCAAACAGTTCAACTGAAAGGATTTGAAAATCCTGTGCAAAAATATCCTCCCTCGCTGGCACGGGGCCAGGGTGCATTTTTGATAGAAGTCATTTTGTAGCACTGTAGTAAAGCTCATGTGTTCATTATAACTTCATGGCAGTTCTTCAGCACAAATAAGTAAACTGTTACATTTTAGAATATTATCAGGGATACTCCATAGTGGACTTCTGCATCACAGGGCAGTTCTTCCAGGAGGGTCTGGATGCAGCTGTAACACAGGCATGGCTTTACTCACGAGCAGTCCTAGTTGAGTCTGTGTTACCAGCCTTCCATGAAGGGCTCCTCTCAAGGAAGAGCTAAAATAGAGCTCTCTACTGCATTGACAGCAACCTTTTTCTATCCCAGAAGTGTGAAGGTTCTGAGGGCCAAACTTCATAAGACTTGTATTGGTTTTTATTTGATGCTTTGATTGATCAAAGCTACGTAGGTTTCAGTGGAGGTTTTGAATGCTGAAGTGTGCTTTGTATAATTTTGTATTATACTATTATATTATTATGTTATTTGTATTTTATATTGAAAATGATTTGTCAGTGAGACAGTATGAAGAGTTTCCTTTATGTACAAAGTTGGTTTTTAACAATCTACAATTGATTAAAATTTTTCTAGTAGGAAGCTCTGAGTAAATTAAACTTACTGTCCTAATAGATCCCTGACTGAGATGTAAATGAAATGTGTCACATTTTGACAGGGAAATGAACACAGGAATTGTTTTTCTAAAGGTCCAGTAGAATTTGAAGCTCTGTTTCTGTAACTATGGAAGTCCTATATGCATAGGATACAAATAATTCCCTGTGCAATAACTGTGTCAGTTATGAACAACAAATGAAAGAAGTCTTAAGTCCTGCAATGACATCTTTGTAGGGTTTTTTGCTTCCCTGTCTTACACTGAGCCTACTTTTAGTGGAGGCCTTTGCACCAATGGCAACATCCTCTGCAAAGCTCTTTACAGCCTAAGGCTGGGGGTGGAGTTTTGCCTTTTGGTTGAAGCCTACAAGAGTGTTTGCAGCATAGACTTGCTAAGTCTCACCTGTGGTTAATCTACAGCATAACCTGCTTATGAGTGCAGTGAAAAGGGAAAGATTCTTACATTATGCCAAGGCGGTAATTTTTCTTCATGGAGATGGCATTCCATCTTCTGCAAGAGCATTGTCAGTTATTATAAAATGTTAGTGCTGAAACTAGTGGCTGTAGTCTGCAATGCCATGTAACAGTTTGGTGAAAAAATACAGTTTAATAAAGATACAGCTTTGAGGGTGGGCTAGACAAAGGTTTGTACCAGCTCAGGTGAGAATTACTTTGGTCATGTGACATGGGTGCCACTAACAAAAGATGCAGGTATTTAGGTTGTGTCTGTTCCTGTCCCTGTAGGAAGCTAAATGTTTTCATATCAGCTTTAAGTATTTGCCTGTGAAAATTACATGTATGGAGTTTGCAAGCTCAAAAACTGTATATATAAAACTAAAATCAGCTTAGGGGCATGCAGGAATGCAGATTAGGTGTTCTGTGGGTTTTTGAATGAATTAAATCTAAGGCTCTTGAGGCTGCTTAGTCTCTTTTTTGATATTGGTTTCAATCCTTTAATGATTGTTTAATTGTCAGTTAAGGGATAGCTGATTTTGTTTCAAAGCAATGACAACAACAAGAATCTTAAAATGATTTGAAAGAACAAAACACTATTGCCTGTGAATAATAAAGTCAGGTAACTAATTCTTTATTTGTCCTTGTCCTCCATTTTCTCTCTTACAAAACGACTTGGCATCTTGATGCCTTGCATTGCAAGGAACTGCAAAATATTTTTTGAAGAGTTAATTTCTGTCGTGAAGGTTGGTTCAGAGCTGTGTTCCAGTCTGACAGGTCATTTAGATACAAAGGAAATAAAAATGTATCATGATGGACTAAAAGAGATAGCTGACATCCCATAGATAAGTATTTACTTCTCCTTTGTGCGTATTTGGGTAGATTACATTAAAATTAATAAACTGCTGCTGTCTTTTAAGGTTTATCCTTTTCTATATGCAAATTGCACTGTCGTTAGGGCAGTGACACTGCAATCTGTGTGAGGGGGATGTGTCAATTTGCCACATAACATCTACTCCAGCTGCCTCTTAACCTCTAGCATTTATATTCTGTAATGTACAATGTATTTTTGCATGACAAGTAAAGTGTTCTGAATAAACGCATTTAGAGCAAATCAGAGTCAGCTCCAATACAGGAGTTGAAATTGTAATCAGGTAAAGATTTTTTTTTAGTCAATTTAGGCAATGAGATATTTAATATAAAAGCTTCAAGATACAAATGAGTTCTCATGAGCCCGCTATTAACCTGCTCTAAGGTAATGAATACTCCAGTACTGGGAAGCAGACAGTGTTAAGGTAAAAAAAATAAATATCCAGAAAGAGTAAATTCATTTTGTCACTTGAGCTCATGTGAATCATAGAACAGAAGCAGGGGCTGACAGGACTGAATCTGAAAACCTGCATTGTGAAGAAATCTTAATTTTAGAAGAGTTAGTGAACTTTCTCTGTTTCTTTTGGCCAATACCATCAAAAGACAGGAAAGAAAACATGACAATGCCTGCATGCTAAGGGGATTTCAGAAACCACTTCAAAGAGAAATGAGATCCAAATACTATTCCATGTTTGCATGTTCTCATATCTAATTATCAATATTTCTGAATATAAGTACAGTTTTCTGACAAAGATAACTTTCAAGGCTAGGGTCTTACAAAGTATTTGCATTTTATATATATATATATATGTGTGTGTGTGTATATAATGATTCCAATAATTTTGTTTTATATATGGAAAGTATTAGCAGAAAATATACACAAGGAGGGACTGTAGCCTCCCTAAGAACAGTAGTTGAACAGGTGCCTTCCTACTCATCCATGAGAGGCACAGGAACCTGCCAGGGTTGTGGGGCAAAAGTCCTGTGCAGTTTTTCTGTAAAACATCTGTGCTTTGAAGAGAGAGATCATTTATTGCAGCTACAAATACAAAGTATTTGTGCTGTGGGCCAGTTACTCATCAGTTGCTTCTTGCTGGGAGAAGAAAAACTAACCATTCACTGCAGCAGAGCTCAGAAAATCAGGCTGCCAAGTGAGAGTTGCCATTTTACTGTCATTTTGAAGGATTCTTGCAAATCCAATAATTTATCCTTTCCTGCATCGTATCAATGATTTGTGTACAGTCTTTTGGGAATATTTTTGACATTACTGCCTTGGGTGGAGTAAAATCAGGCATGGGAGAATGCCTGATTCTCTTTGGAGAATTACTGAAGTTGTTTTTCTGATAGTGGTGTATTTTTGCTTGTTTTAATCCAAAGTGCTAAAAATAGTGTGTGGGGGGGGGAAACAAACCAAAAATCCTTTCTCTCAAGTGTCTGTTATATCATATTATGCAAGACTTGGATATACTAGCTGACACAAACCAGGTCTTTCTGTTTACTTTTTCAGATACAAATAAATTTCTTACTACAGAATGAGCATGCTAGTCTTCAGTACTTTTATCTGGGCTAAGAGAAGCTTTAACATTATTTGTTATGTGTTTGTAATGCTTCATAAACAAATAATACATAATTCATCTCCTTGAATGACCACAGTGATGCTGAGATTAATTTATGAACCCAAACTCAAACATTTATTGTAGACCATTCACAGGAGAATTGAAAGTTTGTACCATGCTCTTGAAACATGTTGATTTTTTGAACAGTTTTGCAACAGCTGTGGATTCATTAGTTTTGTGATGGGACCTTTGAGATGAAAATCACTAGTTTTAGTAAATCCTCTATTTTGTCTCTCTCTAGAATACAAATACAATTGCTCTGTTAGTGACTCACTGATTTATTTCTTTTTTCAGAAAACCTTCATTCTATCTGTCCAGTGTAAATCCTCATTACTGATGTTTTGTATGGTTCTCATTAGACTGGTTAATTTTAATGTTGTTCTTGAAATCTGAATAAATCCCACAGAACTTGTACTGTGCTGTAATTTATTTCAGCAGAAACTGTACTGTTGATAGGAAAAGAAGCACTTGTATTTAAAGCCCTGAGGTCCCCAGTACTGCAGAGGAAACAACATAGTTGGGAAGGACATTTGTTGACAAAGAAAAGCATTTTGGATTTAGTTAACTAGCTCAGTCTGGAGGCATGGCATGAAGGCTTAAAGGAATTCTCTTTTACATTGTTAAAGGCAGTTTTGTTTCTTCTTACTTGCTATGCTTTTATGCCCTCCTAGCCAGCAGTGTTAGATACCTTCAAGTAGGTGAGAATCTCTGTTAATGTTCTCTTTCTAGCTTGTTTTTATGACTTATAATCATTTATAGAATAGATGCATAAACACTGCAGGTTAAGAGAATGTGCTAAAAAAGACAATCTTCTCTAAGCATATTATTGTTTCCTTTATAAATTTTGCAGCATAATTTATCTTCAGGAAATGCAAGTTCAACTGTGTAGCATACCTAACTAAATACACTGTGCCTGTCCCTGGGAAACAGATAAATTTTGAGTTTGCTTGCCCTTAAGTCAGATTAGTCATCTATGAGATTGTGAAGTGCAGCCAGGTGACTCAGAGACCAGCAATACCAGTAATTTCAGGTTTACTGACCTGTTGCTGTACTGATACAGGAGCCTTCAATAAGCAGACCAAGAGCTTGAGATGCTTCTATTCAGTACCAGTCCAGTTCAAAGAGGAATTAGATTATATGTTTTAGTTTCTGGAGTATAACCCAGAGGGACATACATGCATTATTATTCTTCAGTGATGTGGTAGAAAGTGGGTTTTGGGGGTATTTTCATCAATTATTTTCTCATTAATTACTTTTTAGTAAATTGTGTGTTTCCTACCAGAATGGTAGGAAAGTTTTAGGTCTGTGGTCATGTACAGATGTAAAACAACACAAGGTCCTCTCTTCCTACATGCAATTGAACCTGAGTGGATTTCTTGATGTGCCAAGGCATAGAACCTCCATACCCCTTTCTTTTGATAGTTTCACTAAGGTGAAAATTAAATAAGAAACGGTTCCTACATAAGTTTTCTTTCCTGTGTGTGATGTCACCCTTTCCCCCTGTCTGTTTGACCTCAACTTCTGTCCTAGAAACACCAGCTGTGGCATTCTGAAAGGGCTGTCTAAGCTTCATGGCACTTGCCCATAGGGACAAAGCTCAGGTGGGATTAATCCTGTCTGGCACTAGCAGGAACCATTGTTCCAAAATAACATCTCTTTTGTCTCAGAAGGTTGTTATTTTAGGAAATAAGAGACAAGATTTTTTTACTTGATCTGAAAAAAGTAGCAGTTACCCTATGTGTATTTAAGTGAAGAGGGGAGTCATTTAGTTCCTTTTCCCCTTCCCTTGTCAGAAACACGCACTGTTACAGAATTCTTACACAAGGAGTCATTGCAAGCCTTTTAGGGAATTCTGTCTGATTCAGGAAAGACCCGCCACGTGTAAGTTTTACATTCCTTATATCTGGTGTTTCTGCATTTGTTTTTGTTCCAGCTCCTGCCAATGTGCAGAAGGAAAAGCATGCTCAGGTGGAGAAAACCCATTTATGGTTCCCAATGTCAGTGCTGCATAGGCAAGTGAAAAGAATACAACTTCCTTATTCCACTCCCACAAAACACCCATGAAAACACAAGTTCACAACACCAAGGGGAAATTCTTTAAGTTCTCTCTAGTTCAGACCCCGCTGTGTTTCCTTCTTACCTTCTCCCCATATTCACACACACACAACCCATGATTGTAATTGAGGTGACAGGAGCAGGAGTAGGTATGGACAGTGTGTAACCCTGTGAGAGGAGCAGGAGTAGGTATGGACAGTGTGTAACCCTGTGACAGCAGCAGGAGTAGGTATGGACAGTGTGTAACCCTGTGACAGGAGCAGGAGTAGGTATGGACAATGTGTAACCCTGTGAGAGGAGCAGGAGTAGGTATGGACAATGTGTAACCCTGTGACAGGAGCAGGAGTAGGTATGGACAGTGTGTAACCCTGTGACAGGAGCAGGAGTAGGTGTGGACAGTGTGTAACCCTGTGAGAGGAGCAGGAGTAGGTATGGACAGTGTGTAATCCCACATGTTTCCTTTGGGCTCTCAGCAGTGTTTTACAACACTGTTTCATTTTGTGTTTATGGCAGAGCATAGATTTTCTTGCTTATTTAATTTTCTCTTCCCATGATGCAAGCCTTAGTTCATTAGCTTAAAAGACTGTCACGCTTCTGGAGAAGAGAATATGTCTGGCAGGGGTTTTGTGGATAGTAATTATCTAAAAATTCAATCAAGTCGTTCTCTTGATTGATTTCTGGGATGAAATATAGAGGCTTCAGTGGAATTAATTGTATCCCAGTATTTTTATAATTTATGTTTTAAGCATTAGACTGCCCCACCACTCCCACTTCCTTTGGTACATTTATTTTTTTCCTCTTACAAACTAGCATACAAAGTATCTTCAAGGTATATGCTGTGATTATATCACTGGGTTTTTTTCATTAAATATGTCTTTCAGTGATATTAGTACTGCATTTTTACAGAAGGACAATTTTCAATCTTAAAAATGCCATTGGTAAAGCAGGTAGACTTTCCAGAAAACTGCAGGAGGTACATAAATATAGAATGACGCTGATTGTGAACGATGACCGTTTCTTGAGGAATTTGTTTTCACGGCATGAATTCCATGTGCAAGATTTAAGAAAGTATTTTAAATAGCAGTGAAAACAAAAAATAGGAGACCTAAATTATAAAAGCAGAATGATGACCCTGACATTAGGTTAGATCACAGTGCTAATTACACCAAGGTCCTGGGTTTGATCCCTGTATGGGCCATTCACTTAAGAGTTGATCCTTGTGGACTCTGATCCTTGTGGGTCCCTTCCAACTCAAAATATTCTGTGATTTCTCTGTGATATTATCATATTAACCCTAACATTGCTGTCATCAGACACTGCTTGCTGATAGACCTTGATGACAAAACATTATTCAGAAAAATGCCCCATGAGTGTTGTGACAGCACCACGTTTGGATTGATCCAACAAAAACCTGTTCAAATCAGGATCTCCTACTATGTTTTCTGCTATGGTGCATTAGCAAGTAATGAAAAGGATTTCTCAGAGATTTATTTATTATTAACCTGGTTGTCTATTTTTTTGTGTTTCTTTTCTGTGTCAGTTGCACAAACTGATCTGTAAGCAAAGTAAGGCTGAAAAGTCATATGGAGGGAAGCAAAAAAGCAAACAGCAAAAATGCCAAGAAAGCCTTGAACTGCATGTGTCAACTTCTTACCTTCTGAATTCTGCCGAGGACTAGAGCAGTTTGAAATGTCTGATGTGCTCTGAACATGACACCTATTAACTGTCACAGTAACCCACAGTGTGAAGACAATGGTTTTGACAAATCTGAAGGTGACCGAGTTTGGGGGTGAAGAGGGGGGGTGGGTTTATGTGTCTTTACACCAAGAGTTGTCACTGCAAGTTGGTATTTCCCCTCTTTCTAATGGCAGAGGAAAAAGGGATTTTTTTTTTCTGTGATTTGCTCAGCTGAAATAGTTTGGTCTTCTTCTCAAGAGCATCTGATAGAGGAACCTGGAAAAAAAAAAACAACCTGCTTTTACTCAATAGATAAACTTTAACCTTTTCCAACTACTGTTTTCCCATTGTTTTAATGGATCCTACTTCCCCTTGAAAGCAGAATGGTTTTTCAAGTTTTGGAGCAGTGTGAATGTGTATAATAAGGAACTGAATGGTGTGAACCAACATTGAACCCTTTGGGACTTATTTCTTTAATGGCTGGAGAAACTATTGCCAGCAGCTCTTGTCAGTACACAGGGCACTGTATTGACTGTTGCACCTCCAGTTATTAATTTGCAACCCCAAATACATCTCTTTCCTTGCCTTTTTGAGGCAGAATGTTTTCAAAGAAATTAGGACCAAGTTTATTAAAATACTAACCACACATTACTTGACCTATGGCTGTTTAAAAAACATCTAGTTTACCTTCTATTTTCTGCTGCCCTCTTTATTCTCATAAAAGCTTCTCTTTCCTCTGTGATTTCAAACACTGTATAACGTAGAAAATCGTTCAGTAGAAATTGTTGTTTCTATTCCAATCATCTCGTCTTATCTTATAAAACTATAATTTTATAGGCAAGCTATGAGAGGGCCATTTGTGTCAAGCTCCTGCCTTGTTCCTACTTCACCAAGAGAAAAATTAATGGTATTGTCCTTCCAGACTCAAGAACCTTTTTCAGAGAATGAGGACTGTTGGATTTTGGTATCTTCATCTTCTAATCTATCCTTATTTTGTAGAAGCTGAAAAATTGTCGAACCACAATTTCATTATGTTTTCAAGGCTATAAAGGAAAACAAGAATAGCTTGCATGGATTTTCATTCCAAGTTTGAATAAGGAAAAGTAGTGACTGGCATTTTCATTCATTTGCAGTTATAAAGGTCAGACCAAGATCAGCAAATCCGAGGCTTACGAGTAACTGAGGTATTAATAGAGTAAGAGCAAAAGAGAAGTAGCAAGAAGTGGTAAGAATTAAAGTGCATTAACATTTTAAATCACAAGCAACTGTAAAGCCAAAATTAGAGCCACTGTGTAAGAAACTCCAGTGCTCCTGGAGTAATCTGTAGGTTTTGTAGATAAAGGACTGTTTCCTTTCAACAGGATTTACAGTTTGTAGACAAGAGTTATGTTGTATATTTGTATGGCAAGATATACATCAATTTCAAATAATATTTTTAAAACCTCTAGAAATAGATGTGTTTCCTACCCGTGTAATCACTGAGCCATGCCCAGCTCCAGAGCTGCAAGCAATACTTAAAAAAAAAAAAGGGCAAGTGGAATTTACTGCAGTTGATAACTCCTAGGACAGTAATGAAGTAAAAAATTGGAGGATATGTTGGATTGCTGTTTAAGCTAGTGGCTCATTCAGTACTTTGCACTGCTGGTGACAGAGTGTGCTGGTGAACTGTGACCTCCTCGCTGAGCCCCAGTCGTGACAGCCCCGCAGGCAGCAGCTGCTCCTCGGGGCTGACACTGCAGGGCTGCTCCCAGCACTGAGCAACAGGGGCTGCCTCTCCTGCATCTTCCTCCCTGTCCCCCCTGCCACCTCTCCACCATGCTCTGAATGATAAATGTATTACAGCAAGGAAGAGCAGCAGGATCAAATACTCTAATAGCCCAAAATCAGCTTTTTCAACCTTATTCATTCTCCACAGCACTTGATAGAAGATTTGTTAAGGGTTTAGTGCCATTATGGTTTGAGAAGGCTTGATGCTGTGAATTCTGAGGAGGTTCTGCACATCAGGGCAGTACTAACCACTGCCCAAGAGTATTCAAATAAATCCTCTTGTGCCCGGACTGTGACTCCATCAACTTTGCCCCTCTCTCTCTAAGTTAAACTACCTGCCTTTGACATCAATATGGCAACAACTGATTCACAGATGAGCTGGCACTGGTCATCATTAACTAGGAGGTCAAAAGTTGCCACTAAAGTCAACAGGAGTCTCTTTGCATGTCACTTAAAGTATTTTTATTGACAGGGTCTTTTTACAAGCATTTGCTTTTTATTATTTTCACCAAAATAAAGCATATTGCGAACAGTATTTTCACACATTTAGGAGATAAATAAGTGTATTTTGAATTTTTTAATGCAAAGATAGCATATGTAATAGAAACTTATTTCTTCATTGATGTTAATTTTAAATACAGCTTGTTTGCCCTTTTTTTTAATTCAAACTTTTATCTTGTTACAATACATTTCCCTTGTTAACTTACAGATGTTTAATCTACAGTTGGGAAACTGCAATGATATGTATTGCTAGAGATAAAAAGTTGCTCTATTAGGATGAAACCTGTATATCAAGTTACCAATTGGTAAATTAAAAAAAAAACACTTTAAAAGAATGCTGTCCATTTAACTGATTCAGAAAACCTTGAATGAATAACAGCTCTTTAACCTTCACCTACAATTCATGTGTAAAATAGTAAGAAAATAATCCAATGTTTGTATTTCCATACTGACTGGTATGCATGTTAATTATGGCATTTTCTGAATTTCATTTAGAATTTACAATAAAGTTGTTTGTAATTATAAATAAATAGAGGTATAAAGACAAAAACTGCTTTTCTTTTGAAGTTAACCAGCTACATTAAGTGCATAATTTAAGATCATAAATACATTCTTATTCAACTTAATCAATTATCATCGCACTAACTTCATGTGCTCAGTTACATGCTGCATAGTTGAGAAAGGAAAAAATTAGGTGGCACTTGGTATCTTTAATGGCACTTCTTCCAGCAAAGGATAATATGCATTTGTATTGCTAGCCAGGGTTACTCTTCAAAACAGTATTTTAATATATGCTTGAAAAATACACAGAACACTAAGTAAAGCAACAAATCCTTTTTGTGTTTCAAAGCTTCAGCTGATGGTACAGGGATCATCATTGCTTGGTTTCATTTCCCCTTCCAGCAATAAGGTGATCACAGCTTTACTCAAGTAGCTGCACGTTCCCTTCTTCCCAAGTGGGTGGGTGTTGTAGAAAGCAGTCATGTCATTCTGCAGGACAAGGAGAAGATGCTGCCATTAGTGCTGACTATGGAAAGCAGCCAAACACAGGGTTGCAAGAGGAACATCACAAATATGTCAGAAACGCAAACGTGGTTTTTCGGAGTCTAAAGCTACAAAACAATTCTGCTCAATGTTCAGAAATCTCTCACATACACTTACCTTAGCATGTACAGAACAGATTACTATGATTTACTGCATCTATTTCTTCACTGAGTTTTCCAGGACTATACAGATACCACCTTCTTAATATTTGTTTAAAATGTCATAGCTGTCAGAGAACAACTGCTCTCCTAAAACATGCAGCTGGATGCTGACTGTGGGACCTCACTGTGCTGCCACAGTACAAGTGTGAGCCAGAGCCTTGGGTGTACATGGAGATGTAACACTGACTGAAGATTTATTCAGAAGGAAAAAAATCCAAGATCCAAACCACAGGTATCACATGAACTAACTCATTAATCAGTTCACCAAAATAGGTGTCCTTCACTCAACACCTGTTTTTCACAGTTAATGATGTTAAAACATCTGCTTATTCTCAAATTATATATTAGCTGCTATATAAAGGCTCAACACTTTAATTCAGGAAACTGGTTACTTTTATTAAATCAAGGGCGGAGACTGTGTGGTGCAAATATTAGACTGCTGAAGTTTTAAGGTGTGTTTGAAATTACTGGAGTAAATACTTTTGACATTTATTACATGTTAACAGGGAACTAGCAAGTATCAAAGTATTTGCAAGTCGGTTTTATAAAAGACCACAGTTCAGACAAATTAGGAGTTTATAGTAGTGTTTTTTAGGAAACTTTGAGACAGAACATCATAAGAACAATCCTAAATAGGATACAGTTAGCTGCCAGCAAGCATTCACCTGGGAATATGGAGAGGCAGATTCCAGAAAATTTACATGTAAGGAGCTGGAATTTAACAACCTTAAACATACTATTCACAACTATAAATAGGGATTTCTTTCTAAGAGTCAAAAAGGCATCATTCTAAGTAGATCTGGCCTTGGGAAAAAAAATCCATCACTTCAATGGAGGCTAGGGCAGCACCAGTAAAACTGGGATTTGCATGGAATCTTTCTTTGTTTATAGCTATTGGGGATTTGCAGATTGTCACAAGAAGTCAGAGATCCAGTGTGGAGCTGGCACTTAGTAGCCCTTTGTGTGGATGATCTGTGATTTTGTTATGGCCACAGAGTCATTACCCTCCAAAATGGGCCAAAAGAATTGTAATTTCAAGAAAATTGTGTTCTTGCATAAGCAAAGGTATTATGCAAAGTGACATGTTGCTCAGGCTGGATATGTGGCTTGCTTTCAAACCTTATTACAAAAAACTAGTGGCAAAAGAGTGAACACTGAAACACTTGAAAGAATTCCTAAGGAGCATATCCTTCCTCATCTTTTAAAGGAGCTAAATTCAGCAAGAGGAAGTGCTGTTGCATGTCAATGTTATGAATCAATAATTCTTCAGAGCTAGCACAGATATTTTTGAATACATTGGGCACAATAAAATGCCAGACAGAGCGAGGAAGATCATCCTCAGCAGCACAGGGACTTGTCCCACTGCTTTATTCCTATTTCCTCCTTTAACCAGTTCAATAAACTTGGCTTTATTACAGAATTTCAGAGCTTTGAGGCACCAAAACCTGTAGTATATTTGGAGGTCTCCAAAGCATAAACCCTACACTTCTAGTGAAGTAAATATTAGGAGCATTTATCCATTCATTTGAATTTTAACCCTTAGACATCAAAAACTTGCTAGGTCATGAATGCAACTCCAGCCCAAAAATCAGTAACTAAGAACAGTTTTGTACTTCAAGTTCTTACATTAATATAGTCAATAAGAGTTCTTTGGTTACTAAATTTTTCTCAGTATCTGTGTACATAAGATCTTAAATCCACACTCCATGCTGAGCTTTAGGTTTTTTGTTTTCTTATTTTTAACTCTTCTCTGTTCTAGTGTCCCTCTTAATGAATTCTGTCCCCTTTAATAAGCAACTTTCCCAGCTTTACACAGACTCTCATTTCAGAGCTATGTGTTTTCCCTGCCCTAAAATTTTGAATTTACAATTCAGCAACAAAGTGTACCTCTTTCATCTCTGCTTTATAGGCTCTTTGCAGGCTTAGGCAGCACTTGGGTATACTAATTTCTTATTTATGTTCCATTCTGAACTCCTATCAATTGTTCTTTACTCTGAACTGCACAGAATTAGCATTTATAACTTCAGTAAGAATGGTAAATTCTGTAAGACAGCAATATTTTACTCACTTGATTTTCAGCTCCCTTTGGACTGTT
The DNA here is from genome assembly GCF_009829145.1 of Chiroxiphia lanceolata. Taxonomy (NCBI): domain Eukaryota; kingdom Metazoa; phylum Chordata; class Aves; order Passeriformes; family Pipridae; genus Chiroxiphia; species Chiroxiphia lanceolata. The sequence goes on along the minus strand of NC_045649.1, from coordinate 9,881,891 downwards.
CTGATCTTTCTGAAAGTCACGAAATGCTTCCTGCACCACTTTGTCTAAGTCCACTTTGTCCTGGAAACCTAGCTCAGGATTTCTCTCCAAAATAACAGATATAACCATCAGCAACTAGAAGGCAGAAAAAGACTGTAAGACCTTAAATTTGATTTTTTAAAATTCAGGTTACATAATAGCACCGCTGGTAATTGCATATGCCTCTTTGAAGCAGGAAGCCATTTAATAATGGCACAGGTAATAGTGCACAGATAATAGAATTCTGACTTTGATAAAAGAATCACTGGAAAAGCAGGCTTTCATGAAAGGTTACAATTGCTGGTGACTACCTAGTTAAGGGCACTGTGTAAATGATTGACAATAACATCTAACTTGGCTGGGAGCCAGAGAAGTTATTTTCCATTTTATTCAGTTCACTGTGTGGCTGCACAAATGCTGGTCCTCAAACAATGGAGAGGGCGAAAAGCAGCAAACGCTGAACCTCAGCATTTGGTATTTTGAGGCATAATTATAGATTATATGTCATACTCTGACAAAGTTTATAAAAACCAAGGTCCATAAACATCAATAAAGTCTCAGGTCTTCAGAGTTTACATTTCTTACACCTGAAAGAGGTTTAAAATAGGAAGGTGAGCATGACAAGTGGCCTAGTTGAAATACCTACAAGTGGGCAGCGGAGTCTGTACTGGCCATGTTGGGTTTGGTAATTTTGGTCTCTTTTAGCAAAATTTGGGGATGTTCCAACAACCAGCCTGACCATTAGTTGTGAGCCAAAAGGGAGAGGGATTTGATTTTCCTGTGGAGCAATACTCAAGCACCAGGGGCACAGACCTGGGGACTAACAGTGAGTGCTGCTGACAGCACCACTGTCAGCTACCAATGGTACAGGTGCTCTTGGTCTGTTGCAAAAGCAAACATTATGTGCAGTGGTGGGGAGGGAGTTTAAACAGCCTCTTGCTTTACTGTTTGGCACAGGAACATGAGGAAATGGGAAGTTATTTGATTCTTTAATATAAAACAACTTATTAGAGCAGCCTCAGCAAAAATGGAAAGAAGAATCCTTTGGAGGGCAAACGGATTATTTTAGAGCAGTTTTGGCTAGACCTAGAAAATTGTTAGGAAAAGGCATGGGCTAGGGACTTGAAAGAAAGATACTTTGGAATTACTCCTTATTAGTTTTACCTCCTGTGACCTACTTGTATTGGCACTGTCATTAATATTTTGTAGAGGAGAAGAACATTTAGAACTTGATATATTCTGAATATGTTAACAGGAACCTGTTTAATCATAAACAATCTATGGAGAAACCACTGAAGCAAGTGTTTATATTTAAATTGCTAATTCTTCAGATATTTGAGTCTGGGTTATTTTTTTTTCCTTCAGGCTGTAACACACTCATGCATATTATAAAACTTCATTAATTGTTGGTCACAGACCTCTACAATAATTTGCCTATATTGTGGCTGGTCGATGTTTTGCAGCATATCTTCAACCAGAAGGGAAAAATTCATTTCATACATCGTCATATCCGATAGGGTTGGTTGCTGAAAGATAAATAATACTGTTACTCAAAGACCATATGCATTAAATCAAACTCACCCCCAGGTAGGGCCTGTTTATTTGTTGTATCCTACTCAACAAAGAAATGCGACCACTGTAGGATCAAAAAGGGAGCAGATTTCAGAGTCCATGATTTGGAAAGAGTTTTCTAGATTTATGCTTTTATCAATGTGAATTAATAGAAATACTTGGCTTCCATTCTATTCTAGCTGTATTTTACTCCTCCCCTCAAAAAAAGAACTTGAAAACACTTTTCTGTTTTTCAATTACAACAGGAACAAGTAAAACACCATGACATAAAATAAACATTAATGACGAAATAATTCACCATTTTCAGGTAGAACAGAAATAACTGAGCATCTCTGCTGATTTTACCTGTGGTAGGAATCTCCCTGCCACTATCAAACCGTTGGGGGTCCTCTCGAGGATCTGCCACACCCGATCGTAGAACCCGGCCGGAGTTCGGTTGAGAGAACCATCAATCTGCCTCCTGTTCAGCCAGCTCCTGGGGGCAGACAGGGGGGAACCTCACGTGAAAACCTCTTACAGATGCACAACAAAGCCATGTTCTGTGCTGTGAGCCAGTAAGGTGAGCAGTGACATCAAATACGTCTCACTATGCACATGTGCTTTCAGGTAAGGTTCGCTCCAAACAAACACAATAAAGATGCTCAGCCTGCAGAGATCAGAATGTTATTCTTAGGTGTGTGTTTGTTTTATGTAACTGGAGAAAAAGAATTAACTGTGAAATCTATCCAGTGTAGGCCAGTAACAGCAGCAGATCGAATCCATCATGTCTAATCACATTAGAAGAACGTATTTCAGCGGAAATTTTTGCTGAAAGGTAAGAATTGCTGAAGGTAGGGGTTTTTTTCTGGTGGTGTGTAGAAAACAAGTGGCCTGTAAATTTAGAAAATTCAACAGAATGGTTTTGTTGAACTAAAGCTTTGAACAAACTGAGTTACATTTGCCATAAATCACAAATCTTGTTTGTCTTCAGAAGCGTACTGTCCACACCCTCTTTCACTTACATCCATCAAGTCTGGAATTTATTTTTCCTATTTTTTTCTTCACAATATTATTACAGCAACGGGGCTTTAGCCAGAGAGTTTGAGACACTAGCAATGTGTCATTTAACTGCCAAAAACTTGTGTCTACTATGATAGATCCATCTTACTCTCTGTACAGCTCTGTCCTTGGATTAGGACAAGAAAACTTCCATAAAACAGAAAGACTAGTGGTGGTAGAAATAAGAGGTTGTTTTCTTGATTCAAAGAAAGAAGCATTTGAAGATGTCAAAAATACTCTGACCTATACACATTTACCATGGCAAGGAAGACAGTCTTGTAAACTGAAAAAGCAAAACGAGTTTTATAACTATTTGGACCATTAAAAGAACAATGCTCTATTTAAAAAAAAGGTTACCTGCAATCTTGTAACCTACATAAATAGATTCAAAGTATCTGTGGAGTCTGCACTCTGTTGGTGAGATATGTAATATATGCATCTACATGGTATCATACCCTGGAGCCCAGTGTAAGAGGTAGGAAAATTGCAAATATTTTACCCTCTGTGAAAACTTGGAGAGAGGTTGGTGGTGGAGAGACTGGTTGGGGAGGTAAATAGACCATTAGCCTTTCCTTTATGACAAATTAACTGGCAGCAAGATATGGTGTCACTAGAAGAGATTTTTTTTCTAAAGATCACAAGAGTAGGAAAAACTGTCACCAAAAAAAAAGGCAAGGAGACAGTGTTCTGTACTTCCTGGCAGGAAGAGAACTTCTAAAAACGAGTCACTAATGGGCAAGGAAAAACAAGTTATAATTCTGTACAGGAAGAAGTTAAAGATAGGAAGTTTTGAAGGATATGCTGGCAAGCTTTTGTACTCAGATAAGCCCCAAAAAGAATTCTCATCCTCAGAAAATCCATCTGAGTGCTCTTTACTGACCTATCTATCCTGTGTTACAGGAATCAAAGCAGAATCTGCTGTGGCAATTCAGGTAAGATCTCTAATGATGAATGGTGCTTGAAATGCTTACTGTGATTGACCAAATTGTTTCCTAAACTGCCTAATACATAATGGAAAAAGCTGCAAAGAGAGACTAGGGGTTGTTCTGCTACAGTTTTAGGGGAATAATGTCAGCATTAACGTGAGTAGAGACAGCAACTAAACCACAAGAATTTAAATAAACACAACCAAGACACTGAAAAGCACATGGGAGATATAGTACATGGCCAGTTGGACTGAGAGATGAGACACCAATTTAAGGAACTTGTTTCTCAGGTATTACAGATTGGGGAAAAAACCAGGTGTGTTCTGAATGAAGCAGGAGCACAAGTAATAGGATATGTTGTGCACTTCCTCTTTGTTGAGAGATAAGGCCATCATCCATTCAGTCAAGGACTATGGAAATTATCAGCTGTATTATGTGCCAAAGATTAATCTAATTTATCAATACAGTTCAGTGGAAATATTGTAATCTTAACTTTTGTCTTGCATACTTTGTATCACAGTGAATGCTCTTTTTGGCAGCTGATTACAGCTTGGAGAAAAGATGGCAAGTTTCACGCAGTACCACTCTCTCAAGAATTCTAGAGAACATCTGCTCTTAATTCATTTAATAACCCAGAAGAAAGAGGGCACTGAACAGCAGACAAACTGTTCTTACAAGCTACTTAAGTAGAGGTTATTGGGTAATTTTTGGCTCCTTTCCCAACGTCAAAGAATGTAATGCTTCATTTTACAGTAGACAGATCTCTTTTCTGTGACAGTAAAGAGAATTCCACAAAGATAAAGCTGAAAAAGGAACATACAATATAAAAGAAACAATTGTGGAACCTGGACACATACAAAAGAATGAAAAAGTGCATTTTCCTACCTTTCCTTAAATAAGTATATTACTGATTACAGATGCCTGGTGATTTCAGGGGTGTGCAAAGCAGTTCAGAAACTAAATTCACTTGAACAGTGGATTATGAATGAAAACAGGTGCCACAAACCCCCACATCTCATTACCTGCCCGGCTGCTGTGGCTGAAGGACATCCAGCAGAAGCTGCTTCACTTCACTAGGGGACATCTGGTACAAGTCCTTGGCTGGCATATCCCCAGCACGGATTTTCAATTCATATTTCATAGCATGAATAATCCATCTGAAGCAATGGAAGGAATATATTTACTAATTAAATACAAAGTTTCCAAATATGAAAAATTAGTCTAATAAAATAGCTCATAAGAATTCCACATGATCCTTCTATTTGGCTGTCAGGACATGCATAAAATATCAGACTCTACTACTCCTACTGTTTGACTGGAACATGATATGAACTGAAAGAGATAATGCACATATTTTAAGAAATGTGTTGTGGAGTGTGCTTTCCATAGAAAAATTTGATTTGACTACAAAAAATTGATTGCAATTGACTACTAAAAAAATGGACTGCAAAAAATTGATTTGACTTCATCCCCTACATCCCATGTTCATTAAGACAAACATTTACCTGGCTTTTGATGTTAAAATTCTTATTCAAAATTAGGCTCTGACAATATATGCATTTTGCTGAAGAGTTTTTAAAAGCCATTAAAATGACAAGATTTTACTTTTAAAAATACTTCAGGGCTTATTTATACTTTTAGCCTTTGAAACTCCTTTTTGCAGTCTGTCACACTTTCTTCTGCTACTCCCTTTTGAAAAAATGTGATTCAATAAGAATATGGCAACAGCGACGATTTTTAGCCTTAGGTATCGGAGAGGCAGACCTTGGCAAAGTATTGAAGGAAAATGCTGAGTTTTATTCTGCACATTATGTAAAACTAGTGCTACAGCCTCTAATGCAATATCAAAAGATGAAATAATGTACAGATACATTTGAAGCCAAATAACTGAGCACAGAGCTCAGTCTCTTACCATCTACATTGGATCAGTTCAAGCAGGTATTACTAACAAAAGGAAAAAGAAACTTAACTAGTTTGTCTTCAAACAGTCCATCATATAACACCTGATCAAGTCTGGCTTACATCAAAGAGCCTTTTTGTGATTATCCCAAAATGCAGCATATTCTTAAGGGAGCTACATTGTTATCAGTATTAGTCACATTCCACGGTCAATTATTCAGCCAACAAGGTGCAGAATGTCTGTGTTTATGTAAGTCAAGTCACAGTCTTTTCTAAAAAATTCTTAGTAACTACAGGCAATGAGGAGATGTCCAGCCAGCTGATCCAACGTTGCTTTAAATTTGATGTTTCCAAGACCATGCATTGGAGGTGCAAGACACCAGAGAAGATTAGGCAACATGGACATACTACATTATGCAGAACATACTACTTTCGTTTATTTTAGCAGGGGAATAGTGTCCTTCTCTTGTTATTACGATTAACAACACAACTGGCTCAGGAATCTCTCCTTTCCTCACTCATGACTCAAATGTGCCTGTGTGTAAGTCCCTCACTAGTATTTTCTCTTTGCAATGGCCTACAAACCATAGCAAAGTCAAGACTGGACCTTCTACTGAGCTCTTCACTGATAAGAGAAGGGTAGAAGTCATAGGTTGGGAGTTTTTACAGTAATAGGCCTGTCAGCAACTTGATCTATTTCAACATGAAACCCTGAAAGCAAATCAATAACAAGACACTAAATCAAATCATTACCAAACTGGAATGGCATTTCTGTGAGAAGGTTAATTTTGCTCACTGGAGTGGGTGATAACACTGAAATAAAGGAAATTGAATCTCTAGCATTAACCTTGGAAGAAAGAAAAAAAAAATTGCAAAAAGGACTAGATACAGAGAATAAGGAGGGGGAGGAAAGAAGAGTAACATGGATCTGTAGAGGGGACAGAAAAGCATTTCAGTGCCAAAGAATAGATGTGTTCCAGTCAAATCTAATACAGGCATTTGAAAAATTTTTGATTTTATGATGACTAGAATGTACTGCTAAAGTGGAAATATGAATTTTGTCCGCTTGAAAAAAGGCTGCTGGTATCTACCTCCAGTGCTGAAATGCTATATTTTTCTCTCTGGAAAAAAAATATGGAAGATGGAACACTTAAGTTCTGATTTTTAAAGCATGCTCACTAATTCTGTATATCTCAGTCAGTAGCACCTGGCCTCTTCAAAGAAGTGCTTATTCAAATGCATGTCTCTTCCTAAATGTGAAAAATAATTAACTCCTGTAGATAGCAGAGTAAATACAGATACCATGGAACATGACAATGCTCCAGCACAGACTATTTGTAGGTCACCTTGTCAACTAAACAGAACAACCCACTAGGTAAATGATGTTTTAAACTTGATTCAGCTTTGTGGTTCCTGGCTCAGACCACAGTATAGAACTGGACAACCAGGCAGCTGATGAACAGTCAAGAAGTGTTGTATGTTGTCTGCACTAGGGATACTGTTCAGCTGGGGAGTGAGGGTATTTGGTTTGAGGTGGTTTTGAAGAAAAAAATTAATTTTCAGCAACAGAATCCCACAGCATCCAACCCCACTAAGGCCCATTGTTACAGGGATCCAGCTTCAAAAAATCCTCTAGTTCACCTTATCAGCAGTAGGAATGCTCCAAATGGACCATTACAAGGACTGCTCCTCCTCCACTTTACACTATTGACTGCCAAATTTGAGAATAGTTGTGCACCTGTTTTTGGCAAACTAATTTAAAGCAGGCTTCCTAAAACTGAAGTATACAAGTTCTGCTGCATCATCTTACATAAACCATTTCTGCAATGTAGCAACCATCTGCATACATCTGAAGCATGTATGTTCTTCTGCAATAAAGAACAATATGAGATACTTTACTGACCCAATCCGTATCTTCAGCATGCCCCTGAACAGCTCAGGTGAATTTGAGATGATCCAGCCAATATGTATGACAAGTTCCTGCTGAACTACAGCTTCTCTTTCATCTTGTAAATGGCATTTTTCATAGATTATGTTCTTAATCACTGCTGGGGACAAGGGGTTAGAAATAACTTCTTCCTCCTGGCCAAAAGCTCCAAGTGTAACCTACAGTATATTGAAAACAATTCAGAAGATACAGACAGGAATAAAAGCACTGGAGAAGCAATTCAGAAATTCAACTTCATCAACTCTGCTCTGCTTGTTAAAATTGCACAATACAAAAATAATTTTATGTCAATGGCTGATGCTTGTTAATACTGTTAATTGGATGCTATTGAAGTAATAAACTTCACTAAAGACAAGAATAAATATGGAATATATTCTTCTAAATTAAAATAAAAATGCTTTGGTTATAATCATAACTGTAACATTAGGTCTAGACAGTATTTCATTTCATACATTTCAGCTGTGAAGCTCACTTTAAATTCAAAATCAAATTTATAGTTCTGGTTTTTTATTTCTAATAGCATCCTAAAAGTTACAGCCTTCATTTTAAGAAAACATATTGCTGCTACTGGATTGTTTAACCACAAAAAAGGAATTTTGTCAAAATTCGGGTTTGTTTTTAATCTGCTGTCAGTAAAACAGCAACACTAGTTTTTCTCCTACAATAAAGACCATTGCTATAAAGTGATCAATGAAGAAAAGTTAGATTAAAAAGTTGCAAATAGCCTCAAATCATGTTGCACACAGGTGCAGTTTCCTCTACAGCTGTGGAGCACCAGAAGCACAAACCTAAACCTCAGTCTGGAGTAGGACAAAGACAAATTTGTCACAACAACATTGCATATAAGCAAGTATACACATACACATACTTAATACAAAAATACATAAATATTCAATTAGCATTATTTGGAAGCAGCTATTCATGACCTTAATTAAAATTACTGTGCTGGGGAAAAAAAAATTACATCCTCCTTAGGAAAGGAAGAAACACTGTTGATCAAACTTTGTTGAAACAGAATACTAAAATCCTGAAAGACCTTTTGCTCAGCTGCCACCCACGTGTTGTCTTATGTTCAGTTACAGAGGATGGCTACATTTTCATTAAAGAAGTCTTTCAAAACTTTTGTGAAATAAGAGAATATATATATATATAAATTTTAGAAAGGTTTGGGTGGGAAGGGACCTTAATCTGCTCCAAGCCCCATGCAACCTGGCCTTGAATACTCCCAGGGACGGGGCAGCCACAGCTTCTCTAGGCAACATGTGCCAGGGCCTCACCACCCTCACAGCGAAGAATTTCTTCATATCTCATCTAAACCTACCCTATCTCATTTTGAAGCCATTCCCCCTTGTCCTGTCTCTGCATGTTCTTGTCAAAAGTCCCTCTCCAGCTCTACTGGAGCCCCTTTAGGCAATGGAAGGGGTTCTAAGGTCTCCCCAGAGACCTTAAACCTAAAGAGTTTCATGCAAATCATGCCTCTTCCCCTCTTACCCAAATGCTGAACTGTCTTTTCATTCCCATTCTGTCACTGATTAGAAATAGAATTATTAGCCAATTCCATATGCAATTATTAAATATATCTTTATTTTCTCTGGATTTTTCTTCTTCAGTAAAGATTTTTTAAGCCATTGGGGACTTTTAAAAGAAGCATCAGAGGCCTTCAAAATTAAAAACCCATTTGTTTAGTTTCTCTGTTATCATTCCTTAATACATTTCTGAGGAGCAAAGACTTACCTGCTTGCCCTGAACTAAAACATTAGTAATAGATGGTGCAAGGCTGTCCACTAGTTTACCTAAAAGACTTGCTGCGAAGCGCACAACAGACCTGAGGGCAGAAAACAGAGCAATCCCACTACATATCACAAGCTAGTTTAATGAATTCATATAGCAGATTAATGTCTGCCACAGCAGAGATCTCAAAACTAACTCAGTGAATACATCGTTATTTATAAAGTGGAATTTGGATCAGATTTTATGTACTCTCCTATGGATTTTCATTTTTTAGTCTAGATATAGGTTAGTGGATCGATAATATATTTCGTTAGAAATCATTAAACTGCCAGCTCCATAAAAAGCTTCTTGTTCTCTTCTCAGCAGCATCTTGAAAACAGACAGGTAAGAGATGCCAGCTCCTCTTTTAAGACATTTTCATCATTTTGCAAGATAAATAGACTAAAAAATTACCAAGGTTAAGGAAGAGTCAGAAAGATTTTGCAAGAGAAAGTACAACACGTAACACCAAGGCTTTGTTGTGTGTTCCATGCTGAGGTAACATTTTGCATGTGTAACATGAAAAGAGACCTGTGTAACCTGCTAGGCTCAAAACAAGCTGCAACTTCTAAGAAAAGCATTTTTCCATATATGCAGTTGATGGCTAAAGATACAAATACTTTTAATAATAATTTCCTGACAAAATACAAACCTAACAGGCCTGTAATTGAGCTTTTCTAGCACAGGTTTTGAGGCTACTAAGAATCATTTATTCACAGAGTTAAGGAACAAATTGTAATATTCTATAGTGTTAGTAAAAGCTCAAACAGTTGATGCTGATTCCTGTGAAAACTGCTACACACTTCTTAAGGTCAAGAGCAAAGCATTTAAAAATGCATTAGCTGATACTATCAAAATGCAAATAAGCAAAAAAATAATCTCACAGAGCTGCACTTCAGCTTTCTGGGCACTTTACCTGTTTCCCATGTACCAGTAAAGTAGTAATATGTGGGGTTATAGAAGAAGAAAATTTCTGTGCAAATGCAGCACTGTAGCGCAACACCAACCTATATGTATGTCACATGGCAATCATGGAAGAGAAATGAAAAATAGTTTACATATTTTGTTTCTAAAAATACTTTTGATTTTCATTATTTACAAAAAAATACCACCAAGGTATTTTGGTTCTACCTCATTATTGGCAAAGGCCCGTTTAACTGTATGAAGAGACCAAAAAAAAAATGAAAAACAGTTTTATATTTACAGACTGCTCTGTTAGGAATAGTTAACAGAGTGACAGAACAGAGTTCAAGACAGGCTCAACTCATTTCTTTGATAAAAATAAATTAAATTTCTACTGAGCTTTAGTGCAAAGAAATTAATAAACAACATGTAAATATCAACCTGTTTGCTAAAACCTTTCAAAGTTATTGTGACAAAGTGAGGCTCAAAGCAAATTAATTCAGGGCAATAAATCTGTATTGTATCAGTTTAACTGATTTATATCTGATCAGCAGCCTTGCTACAGAAAGCTATTGATAATATTTTATCATGCCCTGTAAGAAGTAAGAATATTAGTAATTTTTTCTCATTATTTCAATTTAATGAGAATTGTACATTGGCAGTTTTGCACTCAGTGCAAAACCAGCCTATCATTTTTCTATTTTAGAAGATAACAGTAAGAAGACATTTGTTAATTTTTTTAAAGCATATTAAACCAGATCTTCAGCTGCCATGCACCAACATCATTTTGTCAGTAAAGCTGTCATTTTTCCCCCTTTAAGTGTGTAAGGATCCAGCCTTACTTTCTATAAACACATTAGGACAAAAAAACGGTGTAAAACATAAGGAACATGATATGTGTATACAAACCAGAGCTTTCTGCTGCCAGCTCGTCTATAGATTCTTTCAATATGCTCAGCAACAGTACCTAAATGCATTTAACAAAAAAAAAAAAAAGAAAAAAACAAACGAAACATAAGCAAAAACAATGCACAGGTTTTCATTTAGTAGTAATAAGTTAATTTGATGAGATCAGTTAATTCTGAATCTGCTTTAGTAAAGCACTTTTTTATTATGCTTAACATCTAAAATTTAGATGCAATCAAGTCCCCTGTCTCCCAGCAAATGTTGTTATGCAAGAAGCCAAACCAGATTTCAGCTGAATTTGCTGCTTATGATATAGAGATGCTCATGATATCACCCATTCTTGCCATATATTGGGGAATATTAATCTACATGCAGATTTGGCCCATAAAGGTACATCCCATCATAAGGTACATACTCAAATTGCAGAACCCAAGGTTCTGCTTCTCTTTTTAGATTTAGGTTTTATTGACTGTGTGATTATTTAATGTCAGTCTCAGTAGTCTCCAGTCGTGGGATGCAGGGAACTTTCAGTCAGTGACTCAGACTGTTTAATACAAAGTGCATATTAAAAAGGTTATCATCACGCATCATTTCATGTGGGATGGCACAAAAAGGTCTCTACAAGTTAGTTCTGAACCGTCAGAGGCACAACAGCACTTTTTTTTTTTTTTTTACACAGATGATTTCAACGGAGTGATCCAATAGTCATTAAGTGGTAATGTTGGTTGCTTACAGAGGTTAGGAAATCTGCCTTGAGATTTTTCTAGAGCAAAGAACACAACCTACAAAGGTCTAAAAGAAAGCTCCTGAGGCTCTCAAAACCTGACAACAGTACAGGTAACTGGTAGAAAAGCTACATGGGCCTAATGTGCAGATTCCAACCACAACCTGCAACAATACACTGGGTGTCAGCCAATGAATTTTATTCCACTTGACATTGTTTTCCAGTACTGAGTGCAGTTTCGGGCACCACAACATAAGAAAGATATTAAAAAGTGTCCAAAGGAGAGATACGAAGACTTTCCCTTGCGGGGAAGCCTTGGGGGAAGCGGCTGAGGGCACTTGGTCTGTTCAGCTGGAGGAGACTGAGGGGAGACCTCGTTGCAGGGACAACTTCCTCAGGAGGGCAAGAGGAGGGACAGACACCGATCTCTGCTCTGTGGGGACCGAGGACAGGACTCCAGGGAATGGCCTGAAGCTGAGTCAGGGTAGGTTTAGGTTGGATATTAGGAAAAGGTTCTTCCCCCAGAGGGTGGCTGGTCACTGAACAGGCTCCCCAGGGCAGTGGGCACAGCACCAGCCTGACAGAGCTCAAGGAGCGTTTGGACAATGCTCTCAGGCACGGGGTGGGATTCTTAGGAGTGTCCTGTGAAGGGCTGGAAGCTGGACTTGGATGAACTTTGTGGGTCCTTTCCAACTTAGGATATTTCATGATTCTATGACATTTTTAATATAGCAATACAGATATAATGTATGCTTATGTCAAAATGACAGCTCTTCATCACAAGACTCAGCTGACACCAAAATTAAGAAGGAGGGCTCAATAACATGAGGTGCTAAGTCACTCCTTGGTGAATAAGTAAGAGAATATTATTTGATCTGAACATTCCTCTTTTTCTGAGGAGTGTTCTTATATACAAAGGCAGCTAATAAGCAGTCTGAAAAAAACAAAACACCAAAACTTGCAGCACAAAGGCCACGAGCCTCAGTAGCCTTCCGAGAATTATTTTACAGGAATTTAAATCCTGTGCTCTAATAAAAAGCCATAATAAAAAATTAGAGTAGGTTTCACAGATACATTGAAGTCAGATTACATCAAAGTAGAATAAAAATTAAGTATAAAGATTCATATATTTTATACCGTTACAGACATACAGACTTGTCTTAAGTTTGAGTTTTCTACACAAGGTCAAATCCTCTATTTTTTTAATCTATGCACTGAAAATTACAACTAGATAGAGCACTGGCCTACAAACAATCTAAAAGAGTTCATACATTCAGCAGCTCATTCCCCACCACGCTATGAATTTGCATGTCCCATTTAATGCAGAAATTGCTTTAAATGGCAGAGAAAACAGCTACACAACTGCTGGCATGCACAGCTATTATTCATGTTCATTGCAACCAAACATACATCTGCTTCCTCAAATACTCTGAATAGTCAAATGAAAGAAGCTCTTACCTTCCTTGGTGATAAAATTCGGTCCTTCCCTTTTAAGCAATATACTTGAGAGTAATGCTTGACTTGCTAGGCAATTGCAGTCCTTAAAAAAGAAAAAAAACAGCAACAACAAAACCACAAATAGCCTTCAGATTTTCAGTGAAGCAAAACCAGAACAGCTATTAAAAATTTCAAGTGCAGCCAAAGGGCCTTTTTTTTTTTTTAATTTAGGGAAAAGTCTACAAATGTTGTTTTTAAGGGGATTTCACAACTATTTCATACACTATGTGTGCTGTATCCTTGTCACCGCTGCTTGCAGAGGCTTCTCTGTGCTTCATATTAAGTTGTGATAATATGACCTTGGAAATATTTTCTGACTTTTCTTTCTCAGGTCCTTTCATTTACAGCAGAAATGCTTGTAATGACATAGGGAACCAAGCAGAATACTTTGTGGTTTCAAATCAAACACTAGATCTAGAACAGATACTGGTAGTTTTCCTCTATCTACAGGAAAAATACCAGATGGGAACTTTCCCTTGATGTCATTAAGAAGTTCCCAGTCCACCCAAGTGAATACTCACTACTCAAGCCTTTTGAATTTCAGTTTGTGAATAAAGTATCTATTCCTAAGACACATAACAAATGGGTCCCCTTCTAAGTGGTCATTTAGGACCAAAGATGATTGGGGTAGCTGGGACAACTGACAGGCAGCAGTTACAGCACAAAGGGCCAGAGGGTTCTGGGATGCTCAGATGAAGGACTGTAAAGAGGAAGGTTCTCCGAGTATGAAGAGGAACATCACACATTTGATGTTATTAGCTGCATTATTAACACTGACCATGACACTAATGCTGACCTAAGGAGGCTGCTCTTAAAAAGAATATCGACACAGAATTTCTTATTTCACAGGAACGAAGTTACACTGTATTTTTATCAAGTTTTCTTACATTAAGTTTCTGCAGGATCTCATATGTTGACTTGTTTTTCCAGTCATTAATATTTACATCTGGTTGCTGCTCAAGTTCAGAAGCATTTGGAGTACTAGACTGTCTCTTGACTTTTGAATGTTTTGGGAGATCCAACTCCTCCAAACTCTTAAATACAGGAGCCCTGAAAAATAAGTATTTCATTTCTTCACAGTTCAGAACATATTTTAACTATCAAATACCACATTGTTACTATTTACACATAGCCTTACTCTTCTGTTTCAGTGATTCTTAGGAAATCAAGTTGTTCAACAACTGCTCCAGATATTAATGTCTGAAACGAAAAATTGAAAAAAATTTAAAAATATGTACATTACTATATAACTGTCTTTTGATTTCAGTATGTTGCTGGTGGTTTCAACTGACAAAGTAGTTTCTTTATCTACAGTTCCAAATATTTTTACACTTTCAGAGTATTTTTCCTCTCTCATAAGGAAAATGACAGCTTAAGACAGCAGAAGTCTCCTGAGGCTGCTGTCTCTTCTTCGCTGGTGTTTTGTTGTTCTTTTGCCTGCAATTTATGGCTTCATCAAGCAATGTCCATCCCCCAAAACTCGAGTCTGATGAAAACACCTGAGATCAAGGATTTGCATTCGAGTCCTGCACAATACCCATGTTCTGGATCATATTGCTCATTATTTCACGGATTGCTGAAGGACGGGCGGTTTTCCTGTCAGTCTCAGAGATGTTTCAGGCAAACACTACACAACAACATTCCTGCTCTGTAGTCATTCCTTAATCCAAGCATGCCTGCCCTAAGTTTGCACATCAAATGCAGCTTACAAATACATGCACCTCAAAAGATTACATACCTGAAACCAAATGTTGCATTTATCTGATGTATTTGTTTGTTCCTTCTGAATTTATGTGAATTCCCTATTTATCTACTGCCAGAGGGAATGTATTGTACTACAGCATTTTTAAGACTGCTTTGGATGGTTCTCATTAGCTAAGTAAAACTGAGTGTGTATTATGAACTTCTATATTCCATTTTCCTTGTACATGAGCTGCAGTAAAATATTGATCTCTTACACTGTGAGATGACTGAATATAAAAAAACCTGCTTTGCCTTTATTACAGTGTCATTCATTCTCTGCCTTGCACATCTGCTTGAACACAGGATGACAACGAAGGGAAAAATCAGAAAAGAGCTGCAAATCTTCTGAGCATACATATTTTTAAATGAAATCAGATTTGGTATATTTTACAGGAAAAAAAGAGCATTCACCCAGTTAGAGACACACATTCTCTCTAGGCACGTTTACCATGTGCATCTAAATGAAGCAGCTGAATACAGTTCACAAAGATCAATATATATTTTGTTAGAATAGATGAATTATTCAAGAAAACACCAGGAATTAGACATGTCCCTTGTTCTTTTCCCAAATCCTTTCCTATAATGAAACAAGACTGTTAACAAAACGTGACAACTGTGCAATAAGACAGAGATTCTAGTTCAACTGCTGGAGAAGGGACACTGTATCCCAGCAGGAAAGGCACCCACTACCATCTCCACTGGCCTTAAAGTGAAACAAACATTTGTTTGTAGTTTTCCCATGTTTTAGTGGTTAATAAATAAAGCAAAGACCAGTGACTGTCAACACCTTAAACCCTTTAAAACTGCTCCTTACTTTTTATATTAAAAAAAGGATTTTTCCAGAAGGTCCATGAGTATGGAAGCAAAAGTTTATTCCCTGACAGTTGTTCAGTGTAGTGCTTAAAATAAGGGCACATATAGATGGAGAAATTTCTTGCCTGATAACACACCAGTTGAATCAATGCAATGCAAGAAAGTCCCTGCAGTTATAAAAACCAATAAACAAACCAAACCACAATGACAAATGCTGTAGCCAAATGAAAGGTTCTCCCTGGACCTTTGCTATAGAAAGAGTCAATGGTACCAGGAGAGACAATATGACCTATACAGGACCAGGAGAAATACATAAATATTTAGAGATTCCAAGGATGTCTTGAACCGTCACAGGTAGGAGCATTTCCTTTAAAAATGACCCAGCTCTTCTACAAATTAATGATTTTTTAGGGAACAAGAAGTCATAACTGCGTCTTTGGTCTCTCTTACAAAGAAAGGGTTCTTCAATAGGCGTAAACTAAGATGAACTAGCACATACAATTATGTAAAATCAGCACCTCAGTAATTTTCACATTTTAATGAATAAACGTTCCTGCTTTAAGATGAATTCAAACAGCAAAGATGTTAAAACCAGATCTTAGTTCTTGTAAGAATTTTAATATATGTGAAGCACCTTTTCTCCCCCCTCGTTGATTATCTAATCAAAAGAAATCCCTCAGTGCTTGACACTCTGCCTTTATCCTTTGGTAGTAATTTCACAAGACTGCCTAACATAAAAAAATCCTTCTCCCTTCTGAAAATCCTCTGTGAAGATTTTGACTTTCAAAAGACTCATCAAAAGGAATTAAAAAACCCCCATGTTTCTTTTGAGACAAACCAAAGTGTACCAAATGTCCTGAGTCTTGACTCCTTAATTTTATGATACTAGATAAAATCCTTAGAACCACATAAAAACCAAAAGTAGTAAGAATACATGTACCCATATTAGGAGGTAAGGACATAACATTCAGAAAAAACCAGCATACCTGTACTCTGTCAACATGAACTTTCACTCCTCCAACAACTCCCTTTCTAAAGGCTGCCAACATATCTAATATTGGACTGAATCTGCTCCCTCTGAAATTTGAAACAGAACTCCATTAATCTTGCAATTAGGTAAATACCACATATGCAAGTCATGCTTTTATCTCTCTCTACCTTATATTGTCCTCACGGATAAGAACCACAAACAGGGGCCGACCGTGCATCTTCCAGTACTGCTTAATGAACTGCAGGGCATTCTAGGGAAGAGAAAATATGTTGGTCACAGAAAATCATAAAACAACAAAACACAAGCACAATGTACCACAACATACAGTACAAGACATTAAAAGAGTTGTCTCAAAATAACAGCACTCTAACACCCAACAGGTTAAAACCACTGTATCTAATCCATCACGAACAGATTTCTTCAAGGGATACAAGCTGCTTTTCAAGCCCTGCTATTTCATAAGTGTTCTGAAAATACTCATAAGCTTGTATATCAACCATGGAGTAAACCATGAGACAGTGCAGGGTATTGAACTACATGCAGTGACCTAGGAAGTGTACATGGGGATCCAGGGTTTGAATCCCAGCCACTAGTGTGGAATAACCAGGGCCACCTCCTGTGCACTGGAAGTAGCTGCTCAAGCCCAGGGCACGTGGCAGGTAAGCTCTGCACTGCTGCCCACCTTACAGGCAGGCAACTTCTAATATTTGTGTAAAATCAAGTAGTATTTCTTCCATGTAAGGCTTCTCCCATAACATCAGTCTCATCCCTCTTTTCAGCCAAGAACATTTGTTTTCCCAAAGAAACCAATGATAATTTGCTTGCTGCCCTACAGCATTCCCAATCGCTTCTGGGGCAGTTTTTCTGTCAGACAGAAATGCTCACTAGAACTCATATTGGGCTGACAGGATAGTCATCTTAAAACACTTCCCAGCTGCAAGATTATTTTTGTATTAAAAGAACACACATACAGAGTGTTCCCATTTCAGTCTTCTGTTTTATCAGACTTCCCAGTTTATTCTTCTACAGGCTCTATTTTTGTCACTTTCTCAAAGGAGAAGTTACAAATACCTTAATGTCATCAATCAACATCATAACATCCTGAGACATGTAGAAATCACTGAGATCAAAAATGATGGAGTAGCAAACTACAGTCTTCCCCAGTATTCGATAGATCTGTTGAGAGAGAAAACTTCCATTAATCTTTTCTCTAAAATATCTGAAGCACTGAAGTAGTTGAAAATGAAAATTTATTTTGAAACTATCAAAGTAATAATCACTGTAGAACAGCTGAATTTAAAAAAATAATATAAAACCTACATATTTAATTTTTTATCCCCATTCAGTCAAGTATTCAAATACAAGGACTTGAAAGTAAGATATATGCATAAAATAAAATTTAATTTCAATTATGTTTAAAATAATTCAGAGAATAACTCAATGCTTATCTAAAATATACATCAATAACAGGAATATAAACATTTCTTGAACAACCTTTGATGTTCCAAGGCACCCTATAGGTCTGTCTGGTCTTCCAGATAATCCCAATTTCTCATTGACTCCCAAATGAAAGTAAGCCTGTAAGGAAGAATCATGAAAACTGATAAAAACAGCTTTTCCTATGCTCCTGCCACATTTTACAAAGCAAGCTGTGCGTATTCTGCTCTGATTAGAAAACAATTCCTAAAATGTGGTCATTATTTCTATTTGTGGGGGTTTTTTAAAACTTGTGGTTTCCTATATTAGGTCTCCTTTTTACCTTCTTACTCCTATTACTTTTTTAATCTTTATAATTAAAATTTTTCAATTTGCTTAATGAAATAATTTTTTTAAAGGATCATTTGCATTAATTGTCTGGCCAATTTTGCCTTCTGTAATGTTTTTTCCAGTGTAGATACAAAGGTAAAAGAGGAATATAGGAAGTCTTTGAAAATCTATATTCTAATTTTAGTACAAGCCTGCAAAATTAAAGCATCAACAACACAAACAAAAGGGAATTATCTCATTATTCATAGCTTGACTCTTATTTATGTATGCCTAGTACATATGAAAGAAAAAATCTTCATTTATTACGGTATATGAAAATAAAACCATAAGAAAACAACTAAGCTGTGAGCAACACAGTATAAACACTCCAGATAAACCTGACTGAAAGGTGTAATTCTTCCTTATTTGGGCAGTTTTAGGTAAGGAACCCACCATTACTACAGAATTTTTAGAATTCTGAACATTTTCCGAAGTTCAATTTTTCTTTATGCTATAGGAAGATAATTCAGAAGTAAATGAAAACAAACACCTGAACAAACATTACACTCAATAGCTTTTTATTGCTGTCAGCTTGGGGCCTTCCTGATCCTGCCTATGTTTCTGCGTTAATGGCAAGAATTATTTAAAAGAGAAAACAAAATTACCTACACGACCTGTTCATCCAGGCTATGTAACTGTATTCAAGTGGGAAAGGAATGGAGCCACTAGAACATGAACAGCTTTAAATGACCCATCCTTGCATAACAAAACCAAACAAAGTTCAACCTCTGCTTGTAGGAAATAATGGAGACTAGAAAAATGGCAGCAGACATGACAATTTAACACTAAAACAACCTTCATTTTGATAGAATGAAAAGCAGAAAATGCTTTCTTAACAAAACCAGAACTCCATTAGCATTGTAACATTGGTTCTTTCCTTGAAGACAACTACTAAAGATGTTTTGTCTTCTAGCAATAGTACTCCCTCTTGACCTGTTACAATCAAAGCATCAGTTCTGATTCAGCACTAGAGCACTGAACAGTGCATGGTTCATGCAAGTCCAGCTGCTTCAAGCAGGTGTGGTTTTTCTTTTATTAAAATGCCCTTCAATTCTAGATTATTAAATCTGCTAATAGCAAGAAATGGCTGTGAAAGCAGACCAGACTGTTGGGTTGATTTATGAGCATGAACCGAACTACAGTGGTCTTGCACACCATCTGTTGTGTGTTCCCTTTTCTTTTATCAGTCTGTGCCTACAGAGTATTCTGCTCCTCTCCTGTGCTATACTTCCACTACAGAGTTATACTCCATGTATCTTATCCCATTTTCTTGTTTTCCTCTTCTTTCTCTTTTCATTTCACTGCCATTCAAAAGAGGTAGATAACAAGCTTGGGGAGATACAAGTCTAATAGCTTGATATAAATTCTTATTTCTACAAAAGAAAGGTATAGTTAGATAAAAAAAATCTTAAATGCAAAATTCCTTACTTTGACAAGTTCTTTTTGAGCCCATATCTGAATTGGTTCCACCTGCTGGGGGGTCTGAGTTTGGATTCCATATGTGTTCAGAAAAACTTGTAAGCTACAAATGAAATAAGGACAAATTTAATGACAAATCACAGAATAGTCTTAGTTTTAACAGTTATCTTGGCAAGTAGCAGTATTTTATTCTACACCATTTAAGATATCTATTGTTCAACCCTTCCCTAATACATACATTCTTAATAAAAGTAAATACATACCGCTGACTTTCTGCTATGAGGGCCACATGTACTACCAAATCATTTTCTAAAGGACCCTAAAAAATAATGGAAAAAACATTATTAGCATTGCTAATTAAAGATTTTGTTCAATATAGCATGAACAGGGACAATGGCTATTTGAACAATTCACAACTACGACAGACATCACTGTCTGCATTTCTTTTTCTTACAGCACAAACAAACACCATAGCACTAAAACTTGTCAACTCAAAACTATGGGAAGACTGTCCTATCACTAAGACTCTGCAAGAGATGTATTTTGGAGAATCATTAATAAACAGATTTCTGGTAATCACTGTTTGGATTAGTCTGGGGTTTTTAATTAAAAAGAATCACATACGAAAAAACACTAAATTTCATACAAAAATTTAGAACTTATCTAATCAATGTATCACTTATATAGGCCTGATACAACCTAATGTTTTGATACACATTTTTGTAATGAGTGAAATAGTTCAGCTTTTTGGGTAATCAATAAAATTCACTTAGAAATAACAACTCTGAAAAATTGCAATCAGACAGGTTTAATAAACAGACGGGTGTAATAAACATTGTTTATTACACTGATACCAGTATTTATTTCAAACATGAAGTATTTGACATCAGGCAACTATGCAAACAGGAGAGAATTCAGCATGTTGGGTGAAAGCACTGACTCAGCTCCCTGGGTCCTGAAGTGGCAATTCACCTTTCTTATCACAGTGGCAGCAGCACTACGAGCTAGAAAATGGCATGTCCAAGTTATTCCTTGTTCCTTTCTTCCCTGGCATTCAACAGCTGCAAAATCAACAGAACTAACAGCAGCTCACACTTTCATTGCTAAAGTGGTTTTTGTCTCCTCTTGTCTAGAAACTGGCAGAACACAAATAACAGAAGTAAACACATCTTCTATCAATTGTATAAAAAGACAGCATTTTCCGTGACGAAAGAGAGATGGATATATTGATTTAGAACAGGAAGCTCAGAGTGAATGCTTGCTTGCTCAGGCATCTGTGAGCCTTGATATCAAGTTAGATCTTAGGGATTTGCAGAAGAAATTCTTGATAACATTCTCCCAGAAGTCTGTCAGCACTACACTTCCACTACAGATTTTGGACTTTTTGCCACATGAAATAAGTTGTGATGGAAGTATGTGCACAAAGAGACCAGATGAAGAAGTCAGAAGTTCAAGTGACATTAAAAGATTTTACTGCTCAGAATAAGGTCATTGTGCCATTACTTGCATTTATACAAACAGTAGGAAAACTCAAACCAATTCTTTACCATAATAATTGTTTATTAAAAAAAAGCAAAGCCCCCACACACACATCTGAAAACAAGACTGTACTGATTCATAGACAGCCTGTGATCTGCCCTGGGGGGTAGTCTTCAAGTTAAGACTCATTTATTACTCTATCAATGATGAAGTTAGCAGGACTTTGTAACCACAGACTGTAAGTTGTACACAAATCCATGTATTCCACATCACCAGTGAGGCACATCCCTCTCCAATCCCAGAACCAATTCCTCTCACACACAGCCGTGCCCAAGGACACGATTCATTTGGAGCAGTCGATAAGTGGTGGTTCTAACACCTCCCAGAACTATGCAAACTGCATCTGCAGCACAACTGGCACAACACAAAATCTGTGGGAAAACTTGTTAGACCCTTAAAAGTATTGTGGAAAATTTTAACTGCAATTGCTGTACAACTACAGGACTGCTGTACCATTAAACATGTAACATTACTTTCACTGTCATTTGACATGTCACAGTCTGGAGAATGACAAGTACAGCCTAAAGAAACACAGATCAAAATAACTGATACAACACAAAAAACTGTGTCGCCCTTTTCAATAACGACAGTTCTAGATAGCATTTGCTGTATATTTTTTTTAAAAAAGAGATGTGGAAAAGCATTAAACTCCTAAATATTTCACTAAATAAATCCTGTTGTTGTTAAAAGTTCCATTTTAATGTGTTGGCTTTCACATTTGTCTAATAAGGCAAGGTCAGGTATTGTTCACACAACATTAATCACCATCTCCCCAGGACAGAACAACAGACCCCCCCTGCCCAGGCTCAACCTTCTGCCTTCCCTTTCCACATTGGATAGTGGGCAGAAGGGGCTGTTTTCAACTATATTCTGCATGCTGTGTGGATGATAAATATATCTCAGAAGGCCAAGACAAAATACTGATTATTTCTTTTTCCTCTCCAAAAAGGAGAATAAAAAAAAAAAATTTAAAAAATCATAGTTTTTTAACAAGGTTATAAACCATCAGAGGTAGGATAAAGGCAAAAATCCTTGACTCCGTCCCTGGCACAAGCAGAGAAAGCAGCTCAATATTAGTCTTTTGCTGCACTCTCTCTGGACAGATGTTATCACTATATGCCTCTCTGCTTACAGTGCCAGGAAGTCTCAGAACTCTGAAAAAAATCCATTCATTCTGAGCATGTGAGAAACTGGGAACAATATCCAAGTACACCAGTGGAAATTACACCTACTGGGCTTTCCAAGCATATGGAGCAAGGTGAGGCAAACAGAAATAGCCCACAACAGAAGACACTGTACTTGACCCAAACGACTCACCTTGCTGCTACTGAACTCCAACCCCATTGTCACAGAGCACAGATGCTCCTGGAAGCAGCTGGACCCTGCTGAACACTGTGTGGCCATTGTTACTGACACACCAGGCTCGTTAAATGAAACACAGCCTGCACACACGTGTGCCTCAAATCCCAAACCAGCATTGGACACATTCAGAATTGTGTTAACTGTCATAGACAATTGTATTAACAGGAATGAAAGCACGAATATGTTTATAATTATCATGACAAAACAAATCATCCAATATGGTACAATCTCTCTAAACCATCCAAATTAGACGTGTTCCAACCCTAAACATAACTCGGGTAGCTGAAAAATCTAAAAATATCTCAGTCTACCTCCACTTAATAATTTTAGTTCCTTCTTTACACATTATCTATTTCCCTGAAAATAAAAAAATAAGCAGTCTATTATTTTAACTATTCTTTTCCCAATTCTCTTCATCAATAGGTATTAACCTCAATTCACAGTAACTGAAGTCCTCACAAATGATTGTCAAGTCTACATAGCAAAACACTAAAAGAATACAATTAATTGTAACCCTAAACACATATTTCAACATAACCCAGCAGATAAATTAGTCTTACTATGGCAATTTAGTAAGATGATTTTTTGTTAAATATGAAATTAAACATAAGACAGCAATAAATCAGCTTTCACATGTGCCAGTAAAATGCAAAACAAATCCAGAAAATCCCCATCCTACCTCATTTCTCAAATGTTGTTACCATCCAGGCCTCCTTCTACACTACATTCCCCAAAACAGAATGCAACAACCAAAACTGTGTTATAATCTCTGCTGAATACAGACAGTAAAAAGGAGTAACCAAATAAGCTATTCTAAGGAATCCAGTTCTAAAGAGTCCTCCTCACTGAACTAGAATTCCCTGCATTATCTTCTTTCAATAAAGTAAATGGTGTATGGATGATTCCACTTTCTTTTTACCTTATGAATGGGACCTAACCTGACCATTAGCACTGTAAAGCAAAAGGAGAACCCCTCTGACTGTTGTTGGATTTTGTTGTGTTTTGGAACATAGACTAAAACCAGCAAAGAGAGCCCTGCTCCAGCACCACACTGGCATTCCCCCAAGAGGAAACATATGGACACAGCTCCTGGAAGTGTATTATTTATTATCACTTTTGAGAAGCTCTTAGGGCAGAGGCTACTTCTCTCTGAAGATCTGGAAATTCCCTATCATATATTGGGTACCCCAAATAGAAGTAAAAATGCTTTTCTGCTAAAACATTTCCTGATGAGTGATGCAGTGCCTTTAGAACAAACCCTCATCTTCTTCAAAGTGTTCAGCTGTGGCACGTGAAAAGTTCCTGGTTTGAAGAATCAAAGGAAGAAGAGTTGGATGGGCTGCAGTAACCCTGACTCAATACAGGCTTCTTCTGAGGGCACTCCTAAAAGGGCACGTGGTATCAGCAGCTCACAAGTTCTGTTGTATTCATAACCCATGAGGTAAGAACAGACAAAAACTGGGAAAAAATGAAGTCACTGAGCTTTCATTATCTCATATTAACATGGCAGAAGTGCTGCACTATGAACAATCAAAGTCTCACTATGAATGAACCAACAGCCAGGCAAGGCAGATTACCTTGGTAACAGGAAAGAGGAGGAAACTGAGGGCTTAAGCAGCATTTGGATAAAACAAGAAAAACATTATTCAGTTCTGAAATACTTCATCTTTTATGCTTCAATAACAAATTCACAATGCTGAACAAGGGACTTCTTAAATACATATTCCTTATGTAAGGAAACATAACGGCTGAAATACATCTTTTAGCTTCCATACATACAAGTTCTCACCTCGTTAATAAAAGAAGTCCCCTACATATGAACCACGTTTTCAAGCATTCCCCATCCCTGTTCACTCATTCCTGCTGTGCATTTAATCCAAATACAGGAGAACATGGAATCATAGAATCATTAGGGCTGGAAAGGACCTTTACAATCACTAAGTCCAACTGCTAACCCAACACTGCCAAGCCCAGCACTGAACCCTGTCCCTAAGTGCCACATCTGCATGTCTTTTAAATACCCCCAGGGATGGTGTCTCAACCACACAAAAAAAAGAACCTAATCCTTGTAGGTCTTAGGAGCTCTAAATACAAAAAAAATATGAATACATTGAAATTGTTTCGGAGGAATAAAATTTTTGCATTCCTGGTATAACTTATAACTCAAAGAAACATACCTATCTATTAGTAACTATTTAAACTTATATTTTCCGTATCATTTTGACTGCATTGCTTAATCTGAAGGCAAATGTGTATCACTTCCCCAGAACTGCAGACGTTATAAATCTTCCTTTTAAAAGCAATCCTCCATCAACTCAGAAAATGTATATACGCTTAATATTTTCCTTGCACTTTAACTGTAATATTAGAAGACTATACATAACATGTAGATGACAATTTCTCAGTGAAAATATTTTAAAACTAAGCCTATGCTTACCTGATTTGAAAATCTCATGCTCACATTCCGCTGGTCTTGGGGAGCTACGTACCGTCCAACAGGGTCCAGATCCTTAGGACTTATTAACTTGTCAGCTGAAAGTAAGTGATAATAAAAATACAGAATGACTTAAGTACCCTCAGCAGCTTTTGTGAAGAAGGCATGCTAACTTATTTGATGGAGTTGGTTCTGCTGCTACAACCCTTGTTTTGGATCAATGACTTACAGATCAAAAGGATATTCTGCAAAATTAAGAATCGGATATTGTAAAAAAACCTAATTAAATTTATTTGAAATCAAGCCATTTCTACATGGAGTTTTTTACATGGGAGGAAAAAAGCCCATCTAAAAATTCGTTATTTTAACCTTCTCCTGAAAAAAAATGAAGTATTCCAATAAAAGTATGCTATTGAAAAATTTCAACGAATTCCTTGAATAAAGGTTCATAATCTACTATGAGCCACTATACCTTTCAAATAAGCATTCTACCAAAGTTGCATTTTGCCATGAAACTCCCCAAACTTTAATTTCTGCTACAGAGTAGGCCACAATGCATTTTCATTTCTTCTATATAGAAGTCAACAATTTTGTACCTGTTCTTAAAAGCCTCCACACTGGGCAACAAGCTACTAATCTAAAAAAGAAGTGACTCATGACTCCATTCAGCTGCAAGAGAAAACCAGCACTGCCTTGATAAGAATGTTTCTGAACACTGCACCACGTAGTAAACGAAGACAACAGTTTATAAACTCAAAATATGTCCTTACTGAAGGTTATAAGTGTTAGGAAAGAAGAGAATAGATGGTGCAATGGAAAGAAGATGCTCAGGCAGCAGTGAAGGGCCCTGGCTGGGCAGTTCACCATGGAAGCTGTGCTGGAGATGTTGGTGCCAGGAGCTCTGCCAGCTACTGGATATTGCCCTGTCCTCAGCCTTCTGCTGGGACAACATGGTTGGACTCCTGCCAGGACAGGACCCCATTCCTCTGCTCTGCTCCTGCAGGGTCATGATCCATGGGCACAAAACCAGCAAAGCTAGATTATAAAAATATCACTGTGGACAAATCATTTATATACTGACACATGACTTACCAAATCATATATAAGGAAATCAGTCATCTAAGCTCCAGTACACACAGAATTCTTATGCTGGCTAAAGGAATGGAAGTTACTCAATTTATGTGTGATGCAATAAAATTGATTAACCAAACGATTTCAAGATCAATGGGCTATGCATCAGTTCTTAAAAGCAAGAGTGGTTTCCAGGATACATGTTCTATTCCCACTGTTTTTTACATTGATTTACTTTGCTTAGTAATTAAAATATAAGGTCAGAATAATTTAATATTTAAAAGAACTATATCAATAGACTATTATAAAATATAACTTTCGATATTTACAATTTTTTTTAAAATAGGATCTCAGTGAATATTCATCACCATTATTACAAATACAAGTGTATTAGAATGCAAAAGCAAAGATTTCTTTGTTAGTTCACTATCTGCAGCAGCAGCAGCTGACAACATTTAATCCTTTTGGTCTACACTGTAAGAAATATTAAAAATCTTATTAAAACTAAGACTCTTAACCTAGTTCTAGGCAGCACAGAACAAGATATAAAAATTATAAGGAAAAGGAAAGGAAAGGTAAGAGAGCTGCTAAACAAAAGACTGAGTGAATTTTCAGTTGCATGAAAAAGCTGAATGCCTGGCATTCCTTTCCCTTGTTTCAAAATGGGGACCTTATCATAAAGGTTTTACAAACCTCCTCATCCAACATAAGGAGGAAATTGTATGAAAAATAGCATTATCATCTGCAAAACACATGCTTTTTTTTTCATAAACAATTTTTTCAGTTGCATAAACGTGTGATGCCCTCCAATAGGCATCTGACACACAGACACTCTCATTGCCTGTTACTCAGAGTGTTTATAAGCAGGACCCAAATTTTGACCTCCCTACTTCTGTGGGAGGCAGAGAGATGTGTAAGAATTGACTCTGTTTCATGTTGCTGCATTTAGAAAAGTTTGGAGTGCAAGAGGCAGAGCTCAGGCCCAGAGACAGCAGAGGAATCTAAAAGTGATGCCGTGTGCTCGCCTACACAGCAGGAGCAAGGAGGCTGAACAAATACAAATTAATTGCTACCCTTGAGGCAACACAATGATTTCTGAATGGATGATGAAATGGGAAAACAGTACCTTCCCAGATATCAAAGTATTTGGAGTCAGGCTTCCACTTAATTAGCAACCACCAACAAGCAAAGTAACACTTCCACCAAGGATGAGACAGGCAGGTTTTCATCCAGTAAGGAACAAAATGGAATGCAGCAGTTCTAAATTAGTATGAATAAATGGAGTTCCTGATATAACAACCACCCAAATGTTGAAATTTTGAATATTTGGAAAAAAAAAAGAGGGTGGATGAAAGTAGTGAATACAGTGGAGAGAAGTTTTAAAACAATAAAGGAAACAGCAACTAATGACAACGTTTCAAAAAGAGATTTAGCACACCTATTTTTTAAAAAAGCAGTGTGTAAGAATGCTCAGCAAAGAACTGAAACACAAGAATGTTATGTTACACAAACAAAATTTAGCAAATTATAAATACAATTTATTTAACCAGCATTCTGCAGGTACAGAAATACACAAATATTAGTACAAGATCAATACTAGCAGAATTAATACAGTATTCCTACATACACACTTAAGGATTACTTGACTAATATTTTTAAAGGTTAAATTCATTTCTTTTAATTAACAATAAGATTGCCTGCATTTATTTTAAACCATTGGCTGAAAAAGGAATTATGTAAGGAATACAGTGCAAGCAAACAGGTGGAGCACCAGACAGGCTCTGTCCCTCCATAACTAAAGATACATCCACTGTTCTTGCCAAGTCTCAAATTTTTAAACCCCCCTTCAGTTTTTCTCATTTTTACTACCAACAGCCTGTTTCCCTTCACAGTGTTCACAGAAAAAAGTTTCTAGAACTCAATTTACTGATTACCCAGTAAATGCTGATCCTGTTAAAATAAACTGATATATCTTGCTCCTAAAAGGAATACTAAATAAAAAAAACAAGTGTGAAGATTTTTCTGGCTTAACCATTCTTTTTGCATTAGCCTTTAATAAAATCATTTCAAGTGAGACCAAGACTGAAATTCACCATAACAATCTTCAATGGTCAAACTTTAAAAAAGAAACTAGATGAGCAATTGAAAGTACATTTCAAAGGATAAAAATAACACAGATTGAATAAATTATTAGCTTTCTCTGAGACTGCAACTATTCAAAGTTTAAACTTTTTGTGCCTAAAGCAGTAAATAATTTGAATTAAACTCTATAAATCACTTACAAACATCACTGTACAGGTGCAGCTGATATAGTTAATCCAGAAACCATCATATTAATATATTTTGTTATGAAGAAAAGGAAGTAAGAAGAAAAGCTAGGAAAAGAAACAGCAAAAAAAAAAATATATCTATCATGTTTAAGATTTTCAGTAATCTATGAAATATTCCACTAAGCTTCACATATGTTGCATGCAGTATAAAAATGAGAAGACTTTTAAAAAGCAATTTTTGTCCCTCATGTAAGTACCAAAGCAAAAGACACACAGGCCACTCATAGTCCATTCAAAACTCAAGCCAATGTTTTCATTCAGATTCAAGAAAAACATGATCAAGACACAGTCAAAACCTGACAGGACCTGCTCAGGCTCTTACCCAGGAGTTTGGCAATGATGTACATGGCCTGGCCCCACAGGAACAACTTTCCATCCCGGCCACTGTTACTGGGAAACCGTTTCTGGCTGCCAGGGCTCTTCTTTTCCATTTCAACAAAATCAGCTGGCACATAGTAATACTTGGGCACAACAGGACAGCCTGGGATTTTTAAAATGAACAGTAAGTAAGTCATCACTTCCCTCGTTATTTGATTGGAGTCCCCCAATAAAGCTGAATCCAAAATAGGAAAAATTACAAATTTACAATCAAATCAAACAATTTGATTGAACAGAGATGGATGTCATTCATTATCCTCTCTCAAAACCACAAGCAGTGTAGGAAACCCAGGGCAATATTAAACTACTTCATATTTCACCAAACTTTTCCTCAGAATTTCTTCCCAGAACACATATGTTGTCTGTGCAGCATCTTACCGTGCAAAATGAAAATAAAACAATTCACCTAAAGCCAAATGCAGTTCAGGTAACAAACCATAACCAAAAGCAAAGAAAGCTGGGTCACAGAGAAACACTTGGGGTGTTTTGCCCTGCAGTTAACACATCCTCAGTCTCAGGCAAATTTTTAAAACTAAAATCCTGGTCAAAAATAGTCAACTTGGTTTTACCCACTTTTATTAATTAAATTCTTAAAACCAGCACTTGAATTTTGAAACATCATGAATCAAAATTGCATAACTTCTTTACTGAAAGACAACATACCTTCTATCTAGAATTACACCACAGGTATTGCTGATCATTGTAGATCAATAACCTTTATTTCCACACTTTTTAAGCAATTTAGAAACATAATGACAAATGATTGACCTAATTATATGAAACAGAAATGCAAATTAATATGCTTCCTGTAAAACTAAATTTTACTTCAGTATTGGTTTAGTTTTGAATTTATTTGGATAAAGAACTGGTGATAAACAGAATAAAGTTGCAGTGTCTGGCTACTTGCTAAGACAAAAAATTGCTGGCAAGAAGCAGAGAAAAAAGTGGAAAAACAAGAGTTATTAGAGATAGAATATTCAAATGAGTGAGGTATCAAAGCACACCCAGAAAGTTTAAGATGGGATATTTGTGATGACATTCAACAAAAGAAACTACAAGATTAATTTAGCATCCATGAAACTTCACATATTCATGAATAATCAGAAAAAAACAAGGACTAGCAAGGTCAGAAAATTTGTTACACAATGAAAACTTGGTAAGGAAATGTTTGTTTTTCTTACAGAAACTAGTTTACTTCAACAAGTTTAAAGAACAAGTCAGACTAAAATACTCTACATCTACTTGTGTAACTGTACCACAGATGTAAGAACAGGTGACTAAAATGCTGAGTTTTAAAATTGGATTGTCAGTATATTGAAGCTTGTTCTGTTCTCTGACCATTTCTTTTCCTCCCACTCAAACTTATGGTCTTTTTCTTTCTTTTAACTGAATTTTGGATGAATGAGCTGTAAGCCATCAATAGCCTCATCTGCAGTGCCACAAACATTCTGGAGTGCATAAATTAAGCAAGAGAACATTTATATTAGAATGCTGCCATTTTCCCTGCTCTAAGCTAGAACCAATTTCATATGCATGTAGCAAATTATTTTTTAAATCTTGTTAAATTAAGTGACAATGAAAGATGAGAGCAACTCTCAATTGTATCCAGGTGGAACACTGAAACAATCTAACTGTTGGCAGTTACTATTTGCCAGGAAAGTCAAAGTAAACAATGTAAATTGTAAAAAAAGAAGCAGGGGAGGAATGAGTGGGTACAGTATAAAACTTATATTAGTATCAGCAGCTTTTTTCCACACAATGTTACTTTTGTTAGCACACTTTATGATGCAATGTATCTACATAAAAGACATTATTTTAGTATCAGTGTTATGCCATGGAGAAACATATTGATATTTTTACTTCTCCTTTGCTCTGACCACAATAAACATTAATAGGGAAGTCAGTACTTTAATTATTTCAGATCAATAAAAAGCTACAAGTGTTTCAGAGAATGATTTCCAGATAATACCTTCAGGTGTATGTTGAAGTAAAGGGTCCAGAAGATCCTGATATTCCTTTACCTGTGCAGGATTTCCTCTAAAAACGCCTAAAAATAACCAAACAATAATTGATTTAATGGAAGAAGTAATTTTTTCATGGGCCTAATGTTCATAGAAGAAAAAGAAAAAAACAATCCAGTGCTTATTTTTCAAAACTAAATATTTTTTCAAACTGTTTAGTATCTACACAGAAGTAAAAGACTAAACTGTATATCCTCACTTACTGCTACAGCTAAATCTCACAGGGATCATGAATCAGGTGTTCTGTTAGTAGCTTAAACTGAAATAAATGTCAAGTTACATGGGATAGTAAAGCTGTGAACTTACAGGGGGCAGGACCTGGACACAGACAACCAGCCCAGCTCACTGTAAAGAACTTCCTCAACTATAGCAGAACAAAGGGGTAGAGCTTATGTGCCAGTGTGGACACAAACAGCCTCATTCTAAATATTCAGGGTAGAGTTGCAAACTGATCTAGATGAGAGCTGCCCAGAAATCCCATTAAATAAATACAAAAGAAATTTGAAGTAGCAAATTGAATCTCTCCAAAGATTTTTTGATGGAATGTTACATCTGTAAGTTATACAGGTATTATATCACCATATTACAGAGACTGAGAATTGCTGATGCACCTCAAGATTAAATAAAACAGTCAACTCTCTGATGCTGCTTCTGGGGAGACACTGGTATGTTTGGGAGTACCAGTACCTTAAATGGTTTCTTTTAGCAGAACTTCCCAAAATGAATCTGATCAACACTAACATGACGAGTGTTCAGTTCTTCAAAAGTTCTTAAATGAAAATATATATCAACAATACCAAAACCATTTCTGCTCATCCAGCAAAAACTGTATCACTTTGACAAGCACTGTCCCATTGTCATACAGGTAACAAAACCCAGCTACCAGAAGTTACCTGGACATTTAGTTGCTTAATACAATTTGCAGAAAAGGTTTTCTTTTGTAGTCTGTGTGTTGGATGGGCAAATAGGCTTACAGCTAAACCACTATTCACAATGCAGCAGTTTGAGGGGTTTCTTTAATGCTTTCATTACAGAGATATTCCCCTGTAATCTGCTCCTCCCATTCCATTGTCTTTTTGCAGTCTGTTTACACTTCAAATTTTGCATTAAGGAAACCTGTGGATTTGGAGATATTTGCACAAAATCTACTAACTGAATTGGTCTATTTGCTAAAAGAGCAGTCCAGGAAGAAAGGACATGTATGTGCAAAGTATTTTTTACTCTTTCTTGTATACAAGAAGAGTAAAATGCTTCTTTTATTCTTCTGATAACTTCAGTTAAAGATCACTACCTTTTTGTTCTTCCCAAAACTGCAAGTGGGCAGCATTAAATGTCAGTGCCTTTCTCCTCAGTTTTGGGCCTCACTCTTTGAAAAACATCAAGCACTCCTTTAGAAATATCAATTGTGAAACCTTATTGTATCTTCAAACACAATATTTTTATCTGTGGCTGGCCACAGAGGAGTCGAGGCACACAGCATATTTCTATGCCTCTCACTATCTTTATTTGAAAACTATTTAACATACTAAAGAGGGGGGGGAAAAAGAAAAAAAAATGGCCAGATTTTAATCCATTTTAAAATCTTTTTGACAGCTGTAACCCTACTAATTTGCTTAATCAGACTTCTGTTCTATCAAAGTTTTAGCTTCCATCCTGAATCATCCCATGAACTTCTTTGGTGTGACTCCTATCCTCAAGACAAGGTCTAAGTAGTGGTGTTTTTGCTGCTGTTGTGATTTTATGTTTTGTTGTTTGTTTTTTTTTTTTTTAATTCAATCAGACTGACTGTGAAAAATTGTGGCCTTTTCTGGTTCACTTTCTTCTTTCTGAATTCTGTTTCAATTTCCACTCAATATCCAACGTGAAAAGACCTGCTGAAACATTCAGTGTGTCAATGTGTTCTCTCTTCCACTTCCTTTTCTCTTGGGTGCTGCTGCAAAGGTTTGATATACTGTGAAAGATTTTTAGGCTTAAAAGGCAATGCAAGACAATGTCACAGATTGAACCTTTTAGAACATCCTTGTCAAGTTTTATTCTAAAAACAGGTCACCACAGGTTGGGCTGCTTGGGGGTTTTTTAACCCAGGAGGCAGAACTCTCAATGAGATATTTAGTGTCACTGCATTATGGTTTATTTTCACAGGACAGGAAAATTTTGTCTCTTTCTTCTAAGAGCTCATCTCTCTAATGCCTTTCAAGAACAGGGATGTAAAGCTACACTTACCATCGATGATCATGAAAATAAAAAAAAGAGGGAATTCACACTCGATGCCATCAAAAAGCTGAAAAGAAGAAAAATTCAGACATTTCATCATTTTCATTGAAGGAAATATATCTGAATAATTCTGTTGAATAATTTCTAAGCAACAAAGGACAATCATAAAAGCAAAAACATTTTAGAATGTCAGTTTGTCATTTAGGTTACCACTCCTTAATCCTACGGCTACTTTAACTGTGCCTTTACATCTGCTGTGGCTCATTCTCAAGAATATTTAAATAACCTACTTTTTAATTTTTCATAGAGAAACTATGGGGAAAAAAAAAGAAATAAATTTTCATTTAGATAACCTTTACTGATAAATATTGTGATCAAAAGCAAAATTGTTTTCTATGCACTCAGACTGTAGTCAGCTGTGAAATTAAATGAAATGATAAATAATTTCCTTATTTGTTATGTGAAATCAACTGTACCCTAAATGTAAATGAAAGCACATTCATTACAAAACAAACCAATGACTCACTTGCTGACTTAGCACTCTGAAAACTGCACATGCAAATTACAAAATGCATCTCCTTCACTTAAAGCAATTAGGCATCACTGGGCAATTCAAATTACAATTACTGCAGAGGGGTGTCTGGCTTTGCTTTGTTTTCTTTTGGGGTGTTGCCAGGATTTTGTTTTGTTTGGCTTTGGGGTTTGTTTTCTTTTTCAAGTACTGCCTAAACATTTTGGAAAACCACAGTCTGTCCACAAGGTCACAGGTCAAGTATTCCTCTACCTTAATTTCTGCTGGCTTGTAGTACCGCCGGGTTCTGTCCTCCAGTGCTGTTCTGTACCCATCTCTCAGAAACCTTTTAAACCCGTATTTTCCTTTCAGTTTTCTGATGATTTTATCTAGTGTTTGACCAAACAAAACCTCATCATCCAAAGCAAATGCTGGATAACTAAGACAGGGCAAAAGGGCTGCATCAGTATTCTGTAGGAGGAGAGGGAGAAATAGGACGTTACACATTTAATTAGGTTCCTGACAATTATTTGATGCACAAAGACTGTTTAACTTACTAAGTGAAATATAAGATAATGTTCCAAACTTATCTTTATCAAAATCCTAGTACTAACAAACTAAAATAAGGTGCAAAATAAGACTTCTAAAGAGACATCAGGATAAACTACAACCCAAATATCCAGACAGAGGATTTAAAAGAGAACTCTGACTCAGAATCT
Organism: Chiroxiphia lanceolata; assembly: GCF_009829145.1. Lineage (NCBI taxonomy): Eukaryota > Metazoa > Chordata > Aves > Passeriformes > Pipridae > Chiroxiphia > Chiroxiphia lanceolata. The sequence continues at coordinate 9,847,339 of NC_045649.1, read as the reverse complement.
GACCTGTTTTACAGCTGATACTGTACAGGCATAAGTGAAAACATTCTAAAACTTTGTGTTTTGGTTGTTTTTTTTTTTAAATATATCCTCCAGGTTATTCCTGGAAGAAACACAAACATTTGGGTATAATATGCTCAAAAGAATCACAAATATTTTATAAAGGTGCAGTGATTAAATTATCATTTCTGAACATCTTTTTCAAGAATAGTCTTCAGGTGCTTCAACAAACAAGCTTATCTGATTTACAATTAAGAAGATAAGGGAATAATTCCAGGACAAAATATGAGCAACCTTCTCAAGAACTATGTGTATCTATTATAAATTAAAAACAGAAAAATTACTAACCAGTGCATCACCATTACAGGTAAGCTTACAGAAACACAAAAGAGTATTCTTTTCTGCTGACATATTCAAGATATTCAACCATTAAAAATAACATGTTTTTGCCAATATGACTGACATGAACCCATAAAAAGTAGAAAAGGACACAAAGATTCCTTCTATGGGATAAGTAAGTAAGCTGTGAAATCAGCTTCTGCTGGAATATTTCAAGTCTCCAGCAAATAACAAACAGTAAGAGTTATAAAAGACCATTTGACTATAAAAAAGTAGCTGACAGTGTCTTTTATTTTAATTATCCAGCATTACAACTCTTCCATAATTCTTATCCACAATAAGTAAACTACTAATGTTGAAGATTATAACAGTCTGTTTCATGAACAAAAATGCTCTTACGTCCAAGAACATACAAAAAAGCAGAACTCTATTAACACTCATTTTAAATTACTGATTTTCAAAACCCAAATTCACCTTTGATGGTAGCACTGAAATAGATCTTTGTTTAACTAATCTATACTTATGTCACTTAGATTTACTCACTGAGGAAATACATTTGTAACGGTAGTTTATAACAACAAGAAATTGTCTATATTCAGCAATTTATGATAAGCCAACCTTAAAGGCTTTTTCCTAGACAAAAGAAAGAATTAAAGCTAAAACAAAAAGTGTTTCAAAAATGCAGGCACAGAGTGTATAGTGGAAACTAGGCCAAAAGAAAAACAATCACCAAGACTGCAAAACTTCAGTTATTTCCAATTTTATTTTACAATTGTTTAGGAAGCTCCCAAGAACACCACTGTAATTCTACTTCAGAAAAACAACTACAGCACAGTGACACTTAAGAAGCAAAAATTTAACACCTTCCCAGCAAATTCCCATCCTTATCAAGCAGAACATAAGGGCCATCATGCAACTAAGAATTCACATCCATTTATTTTCTCCAGTCTGTCGAGGAGAATTTTATTTAATTACTTACATGAGACCTTGACTCTCGGGGCAGCAACGAACACAGAGTCTGCCTGTTACGATTATGGGCATCAAAATCCACAAATATAACAGACCAAGAGCAGCCCTGTAAACACATTACATTTGTTTAATGGAAAGGGAAGAAGGTTAGCTTATTCTGGGGAAACTAATTGGTTCTGTGTTTTATTTGGGTTATGCTGTCATAGTCTGGTATTCTGCTGGTAATTTCAGTCAGAAAATATAACATCAAGTTGAAAACAATTTGGATTTTTAAACTCATTTAAGTATAGCCAAAATTAGATGATTTTATCTATATCTATTATAATACTGATTATCAATTATATGATTCATTCAGGCTATTAACCCTTCCATTAATTCTTGAAAAATAACAACTGTATTAAGGACAAACAAAAAGAGTAGCTGTCCTTCCCCGTGACTGCAGGAAATGTTCCAAATAGTGATGTTGAATATTTCATTACAAGGCAGTTAGAACACATATTCAGCATAGAGGTACTGCTTAGATATTCAGCAGAGGTACTGCTTTGGAAAAGGGCTTCCATAGCAAATAAAAATTGTCTGCTTTTCAGTTATTGTAAGGTCTGCATTATTAACATCTACTCCTTGCAAAATCCATTTCCTAATAACACTCTGTAATTCTACACTGTATCTGTCACCTTTTTGATACCTCCTGAAACACTCAGAAAACTTCCCATATCTAAGACACCATTTAAACACAATCAACAGCATTTAGAATTATTACCAGTAGGTAACTTCTTGCAAACTCAATGCAGTTTGTTAATGAAGAGGTATCTTCATATACATTCCAACTGATATTGAATTTCAGTATCACCCCACTGGAGGACACATTCAATAGCCAACTCATTCCATTATGGTCATAAACATCAGACCATGAGTTTTCATAAGTCCAGCAAATTTCTCCTAAAAAGCACTGTTTCTTTGGTACACTACTCTCCCAGGGAGACTGTTCCAGAACCCTCCCTTTCTAATTATTAAACACTTTCATTTCCAATTAAGTGTCTCCAGAAGTAGTTGGCCACCTTTCTTTGGGTGTCAGTACTACCACCCACTGAGATGCCTTTCCAGAGGGCTTTTTCTGACTCACTCTTTAGCTGCACTCTAATTATACATAGTTATCAGACAAATACTCAGCTTTTGCTTTACTAGGCTAAACAAAATGTTTTTTCCATTGTGCCCATGGAAAATAATCTCTGTTTTCTTAATCATTCTAGTAAGATATATACTGAATAGTGCTAAGAATGCACACAAATAATCACATTTGCTTTGATGATTTGTTAATTTACTTTCTTCCTAATCCAGACTGATTATTCACAAATCTCTAAATTCATCTACAAGCTCTGAACACAGCCTGCCTACACATGTGCATCTGCAGTTTCAAATTCTGTGCTACAGTGAAGAATTCTTTGGGGATTCAAAAGCAAGCTAAACCCACAAGCATCTTGTCTTACAAATGAACTGTTTTTCACTTCTCTAAAGACTGTAAAGTTCTGGAGTAAGGACACATTACAAAGGCTTGTTTTATTTAAAAAAAATAAAATTGTTTTTAATATAGGATATATAGCTCATAAACAAACAAGTGATTACACTCTGACTAGGTCAGACTTCGAACATGTTTGTCTTGTCACAAGCTCTCTGTCTGTCACCCCAGCAGTGATTTATGCAGGTTATACTGGTGCAGTTGCAGGTGCAAACAAATCTCTCTTGAGGGGCTCAACAGGATTTCTCAAAGCTGTTGGAACACAGCTGGAGTTAAGCACAAAGGCAAACTCTGCCATAGACTGAAGGTCAAAATGGTTTCTGTTTATGCCAACTAAATATCTCGGAAATAAATTCTCAAAGCATAACTGGTCTTGCTTCAGCAATTTATTCATCCATTTCAGAATTTAGTAAAAATAATTTGAAAAAAAAACCAGCAGCCGCATTTACTGGTGCTTGAAACTGTTGGGAAGGTAAAGATTACAGATAAATGTTATTTCTGAAATACAATGCATGTATAATGTCTGATCATTATTGAAGATCCTTACTAGCTCCTAGTTCTTAACACCTGACATCAGCTTTTAAAATGGATGACGTATCTTCCATTTGTACATTTTCTAAATCATTAATTTGGAAGAATACTCTTTTATTTTAGCTACAGACTACTGTAGGTATAATACCAAAAAGAAAGATGCACATACAAAGGGAATACAAGTCAGATATAAAACTCTCAGAAAGGGCTTGCTTTCCTAATTCATCCAAACCATGTGAAAGATTGGGAAAAGATTTTAAAACTATGCCACATATTGAAACTAAAAACCAGGAAAACAGTGGGATCATATAAAAGTAGTTTCTTTAAAGTCTTAATCAAAAACATAAGGGAAGCAGACAAAAGTAAAGTACTGTTTGTAGGTAGAAGAATACTCTATCATCAGGAGATACAGTCCTGAAGGAAAAGAAAATGTTTTGGCAACAAAGTTCTTGTTCAGACTAAGCTGGAACTATTATAGAATTTTTTTTAAGGAAATAAAAAAAGTAATTCTTGATAGTAAGGGCACAGTGATTTTATCTGACAAATTCTCTACCAGTCAGTTTGCAAACCAACTTTTTTAAAGCTGGAATCTAAAACTGCCCAACTCACAGTCTAAACCATTACTGCTAAAAAAAAAAGGAGAGAAAACAAACACATTTATTACCTGATTTCCAAAGAGATTGAAACCATTAATTGCTTCTAAAGCTGCTTTTGCTAGCCCCACGGAGCTGAGGAGAAAACAAAACAAAATCCCAGAGGTATCATAATTCAAGTCCAGGCTAAAATTTAACACATTTTCCAGCTTTCAGAGCTATGATCTTCTCTTGATTTGAATTTTGTGCTTAACCCTTATGTTAATAAAATGATGACGCAGCAAATTTGGGGTTGTTTTGGCTTTTTTCCTTTTTTCAGCATTTTTATTTGTCTTCAAATGGCAGAGACCATCTGGAAAAAGTGCTTTTGCTCTCACCTTGCTACCAGACATCTGGCATTATGTACCTCAAGGTCTTGCTAGTAGTTTATTGACAGAGGATTTACTTCAGCACAATTTTTCAACCCAGTTCTCAAGCACTGAAGTTTAAAAGACTGATTTCTAGCTTTCCATACAATAAAAGAACTCATCAATCTGGATTCAGAACAGAAGGGTTTTCTGATGTCAAACATATAGTGATACATCTTTTATTTCACTTACTCCACGGCTAATATCTATCACAAACAAAACAAGACCCAGAAATACTATCAACAAACTTTCAAGTAAGCAGGTTCACATTTAAAGACATTATGCACTAAAATCACTAGATCATATAATTTAAAAACAAATTATATATTAATTTATTACCAATTATGTAAATTATACAGTAAAAATAAAAATATACACTTTAACAAAGCCTTTTCTTTAAGAAACTGTAGTTTTATACTTTCCTTGTGAGTATTTAAACAAAAAATAGTAGCAAAGAAACATTCTCTTTTTCTCAGTTTTAAAGAATACATAATTATATCAGCCAATTTCACTTACATCCATTCAACTGCAGTGAGGAGCTGAAGCATTAACATATACAGAAACCAGTGCATTTCTGGCATGTTGACTCCAAAATTCCAGACGTTTAAGGTCACAGGGCATCAGAAAGTAAAATATTAAATGAGCCAGTGTGGCAGGACAGTCTACCCTGAACTGACCTAAAATCCAGTAATGCACACTATGCAAGCCATCATGCAGGCCATCATGTAAGCTATCATGCAAGTTCAGCTGCTGGTGCCAGGGTGCTGTCTTGGTGTTAAATTATGCTAAAACCATCCTGGTTCACCAGACTTCCAATATACATCCATTTTTTGAAACAAGAGGTGGCAGATAAGCTACCCTGCGAGCTTGTAAACCTGTGACTACCAGTCCATCACTTCATAACTATAAAAGCCCAGTCTGAACTTCCATATAGCAGATTCTTCCACACACTCCCTTGAAGTGTGGAGCTCCTCCCGTGAAGCAGGGACACCTCTTCATGGTTACTCCCCAGGGGTTAAGAGAGAGAGAGAGAGATCTGCCTGCTATCCTGTATGGTGTGTTATATCAATCTCTACTTAATGATTGTTTCTTTTGCTAGCTTTGATACAATTGCTTTAATATAATTGTTTTGTTACAGTGCAATATATTACTTCGTTATATAATACTCTTCTAGTAGATTTTTTAGCTTTTACACTGTGTAGTAAATAATTCTGATTAGGATCTTTTGTCTGCTCACTTGTTTGTTAATTTGTCATAATAAATAATTCACTTACACAAATCTTTCTGTTTTGCCATCATTAAAATCTGTGGGACAAAGTGGTTTAATCATACCTCTATAATTCCTTTCAATTTAAACCACTAACACAGTCCGAGGCTAAGATGGGATTCAGCCACACCTAAACCCTTCCCCAAGAAGGAGTTTAGAAAGCAAGGGAGTCCTTTCTGCACCTTGAGACTCACCAGTAAGGCTTTGCTTTTTAAAACTTTGCCTAAGCCTTCCACTCTCCTGTGACAGCCAGTTCCCAACAGTGCTACAGTTTAAAACCATAAATATGTAACACTCCCAGATTTCTGACAGCTCTATTGAACACAAACAGTCAAGGCAGCAAAAGGTCCTTGCACTTCCTATTCAGTGGTGACATACAAGTGTAGGAACTAGAAACACTGCAGAGGTTCAGCTAATTAAACAAACACCTTTCACATTCTCTTAGGCAATCTGGTAAAACAGAGTCAAAGCATCCAGTAAAACAAAGCTTACTGTAATTCTCCCTACATCGTTCATGAAACTAAAATTTTAAGTTACACCTTTGTCTCCCCTGAACTGCATTTCCTCTGACCAATGTGCCTTGAGCTGTCCCTGCTTCAGTTGTACATGAACTACAACAGGATTTTACTTCACTGACAACCCATATGCCATCCCTACATCTGTCCCATTAGACAGAGTTTATAACACTGAGTTATAAAAAATATTCAGAAAATAATCACTAACATTCCCAACTTCTGTGTAAGAGGAGTTTTGACAGTATTGACAAACAGCTTCATTGTCCACCCACAAAAAGACTTAGAGTAATCAAATTGTCAGAAACTGGCAAACAGGGACTGCGCTTTAATCTTTATTCTTCTATACTCCATGAAGCATTTTGGGATCAAAGCAAGCCTTACCTTACTGTAAATAAATTTATTTGTCCTATTAATTTAAAACATGAAATTTTAAATGTTTACTAATCCATATTTTAAATATGGGATTTAATTACAATTAACACAGAAAATATTGAAAATAATGAAAAAAATACAAGGCAGTTACAGAATTTTGTTTTTTAAGTACTACATTTACCTTTGTTGGTTTTAACGGTAGAAATACTTTAGATACTGATTTCACACGTTTATCATTTATAAACCTCCATCTTCCTTTCTGAAACACTGCCAGAAATAGTACTCATGGGATTCAATTCTAATTGGTTGAACAAGAGAAAGCTGAGCAGCTTAACTACGTCCTGCTCTGAGCAGCTGCCATCAAACAGTGGCGAAATCCCTCAGTTTTGTGTCTTCTGATGATAAAAGCTTTTAGTACTGGAGAATATCACAAAGAAACAAACTGAACTCAGAAGTACTGTGGATATAATTATTTCTCTGGCTTTGTTTCAAATACCTAAACAAAAATGTAGTTGTTCTAAAAATTGCTCTATTCCAATTATCACCTAGCAATTGACCAAACAAATGGGCATGATGACTCAGAACAGAACTTTTTAGAGGAATTAAGCAGTATAGCCAAATTGCATATACAGAAAATGAAAATCAGAAATCCTGCACACTGCAGTCTGTATCTCACATTAAAACCTAATTCTTCTTTTCCCTTTCAAGTAACAGTTCTAATACCAACAGTCCTACATTTTCAGAGAAAAAAGTTACTGACAAAAGCTAGAGAAGTAATAAATGTCCAAGAATATTCAAATGTTCAACTGTATTCAGATAATGTAAAACTACTCAATCTGCCTACAAAATAGGCAAATGTATTCCCTCCTTGAAATCATCTGTATTTTACACAGTCATTATTCTACAATAACAATAATAATGTTTACCATAAATGATAAGCATTTTTCTACCCCTAGTTATTCAAAGCCCCTGGAGATTTCTCTACTCACACAAATATTACTTGCAAGTGACCATATAAATCTCTCAACATTATCAAGCATTCCCTTCACCAAACACACACTTACTACTTAGATTACCAGAGGTTTCATGGGTAAATAACAGGAGGAAGTTACTTTAAAAGAAAAAAAAGTCTGAGAAGAGCCTTCATACCAAGTATGTCTTCAGAAGAGTGAACAAACAAACAACACAGCACACTTCAGGATTATGATCACACTTCAGACACTCGTTTCATTCCTACTGATTAATGCCCTCCTGTTGGGCAAATTACAAGAGAGGATTTATAATAAACATTATGCTCATGTCTTTGTAGAGAAAATACATTCTTCATACTCTATAATTTAGTAACAGAAGAAATAGGCTGTTTTAACAGTATGAATTAATGGTAAAATGTATTTTAATATATGTTCCTTCCTCCACTCAGCAACCCACCATTAACATACTGTATTAACATGCAGGACTCAATGCCCAGAGAAAAAGGTGCTTACTTTGAGATGGCCCTAAAGAAAACCTAACTCAAACTCTCCAGAAATATTCCTCTGAAAATTTCACAGGATCATTAAGTCATCAGCTGTAAGGAACACATGGAACTCATCTAATCCACTAGGAAACCACACTTCAAGCCAGATGTGATAACCAAGAACGATTCAAGTAAACCACAGCCTCATCTAGACAAGTCTCAAAAACCTCCAGTGATGGAGATTCCATAACTTTTTTTGAGTATTCTGTTCTGGCCCTTCACTGTGCTTCAAATGAAAAGATTTCTTCCTAATGTCCACACTGAACTTCACCAGGTGCAATCTTAAGACCTTACTGTAGCTGCCAATTATTGTGATGTGGCAAGGATTATCAAGAGCAGACTTGTAATCATAATACTAATAACATTTGACCTTGAGCCACATTTAGGGCAGGGGAAGGTGAGACTAACCTAGAGAAACTGTACTTCCAGCTTGCTAAAAAATATTTAGTAAATGCACTTAAAGATCATTCTTAATTCCCAGTAACTTCTAACTGTTAGATTCACTCTTCAGTAAAATACCTGAAGGCAAACACTAAAATTTTAATATTCTTAGCAACTGCTAATCAAAATACACCTTGAAGCATATACATCTCTAATCCTCCTCCCATTTATCTGCTTGCCTCCATCCAAGTGCTGTGCATTTGAACTGGGACATCAAACACCACAGAGGATGCTAAAAATAAGTAAACAAGAAAAAAATCCTACATCAGTAATAATAATTTTCTAACTATATAAATCAAAATAGAGCAAGGAAGAACAGCACTATAGCAATATAACACCTGCTCTACAGAGAAGAGCAAGATTGAGGCTCTGCAGTCCCAGACTCAGGATATGAAGATGCTGCACTTCGGCAATTTCATTTTTCTCACAGCACATATGGGAGATGTCAAAGACGTTTTGCAGAGGTATCAGCAGATGCCTGGAGAACAGCTTGATCAAATGCTTACAGGACAAATTAATTTTTCAGAAGTTCAGCCATTCAGGAAGGGGATCACACTGCAATAAAAGCTGTTACAAATCCTGCCTTTGAACCAATAAAAGGCGTCAATTTGCACACATCAGTGCAGACCTGCTCCACAGAGTGTTCTGCTATTTATCATTTATTATAAGTGTTTTGAGCTGTACTAAGATGGAATGCCAAGACTGTGAAGATTTAAAATATCTGCATCTTTTAACATAGGCCACAATTTTACAGCTACTATTCATAGACTCCCTATTATATAATATCTTCTTTAAAAAGAAAGCCTCTTTCAATAAAAGACAAAAATTAATTTCTCATTCTGAAAGCAAACACACATTGTATGTAGATTTACAGTGTAGGTTTGGAGGGTCAGGAAGACACCACACTGAACACTCAAATTAAGAGACTGGCTTGGGGTCCATAATCACTGAAGACACATACACCATTTGTAAGTAGACCTGATGGTTGTAATTGCTTCATCAATTTAAGAAAAAGATAGTTTTTAGAGCTCTCTTTGGTAGGTCCACTACACCACAAGCATAACAAAGTACATAGAATATCTTAGCATAACCAGGGCTTTCCTCAATAATATCCAAATACATCTTTTGATGCATGTTCCTCTTCCATTTTTTCTGATTTATGAGAACAAGGGAAATTGCCTACCAGCTTTCTACAGCAAAGTAGAGTACCAACATGCACACAAAGAAAGATAAATAGGGGCAATACTTGTTTCAGATGACCAAAGTCTACTTCTTAAATTAGGACCAAGCTCTGTGCTTCCTTTTGTGTTAGTTCAATGATCTGTTAGATTGGCTCAGTCCATCTCACAGAACTTCACCTTTGAGAAACCAACCTATAAATGTCAGTCTAGATTAAGACAGAACAACAAGCCCATTTCCATCTGCTTAAAAGATGTTCTGTTTCCCCTGGAGGAAATTCACATACTGAATAACCAGAATGCTGCAAACAGCAGGAGACACAGGAGTTTATGTTCCTTTTGCACATTTGTACAAGGTGAGATGTGGAAGGAAGTATATGATTCTCTAAATGAATGCTCATATAGTCTGCCATTCGACAATTTTACAGACACGGGAGGAAAAATACTCCAGCAAACAAACAAAGCAGATCATACAACAACAATTTTGATTTTTTCAGTTCCCATATTGGTACAAAGGTTCTATAAAAGCCCTGAAAAAAACCCCCTAAATTAAGTGTTTTGCTGTAATAGCATGTAATTAGACCTATAGGTTAAAATATACGTGACTGTATGTGGACTCAGAAAAAAATTTCCATTCTCAAATGAGAACACACATTCATTGGCAATATTGAAAACTGGAAGAAACACATGTATTCTTTGCAAGCCCTTGGTAATTAGGATGATCAACAATATTTTAAAAATCCTAAGATATCCAAGCTATAGCCATTTTTATGAATAATAAAACCTCAGAAGTGAAGAATAAAACCTTCAAGAAGTGAAGAAAATAACAGCAACACTAGAAAAATCAAGCTGTCAGATTACAGACTTGATCCTTCAAGACAGACAGCACATAAGCAATTCCACTTAAGTGAACAGGACCACTATAACATTAAAATGTTAAGAACATTGCTAAGTGTCTGTTGGGACAGGGATCAGAATGTCCAGTTGCTTGTAGCATCTGAAGAACCTGGAAAAAGGCTCGGCACTGGGCTGGCCTCCAGCATCCAGCATCTTCTTCCCACCATGGTGGAGATGAGAAAATCTAGACTCATGATTCAACACCTTTTTAAAGCAGGGTATTCCTAACCATTCTTGTGAATCCAAACTATTGCATGTGCTTAAAGGGTTTGAACAGTTCTGAACACAATTTTCAGAATTATATGCGTGCAGCTGCACATAATTATTGGAATCTGAATACTCAAACAGCTAAGCATCTATGTGGTTATTTTGGCATGCATATGATGATGAAATTATCTTCACATTTTCCCAAAATACATCTCTCAGTCTTTAGAGAACCTTAATTTAGTTCAAACAGTATTTTAATGCATTATTATTATTTTTAACTCACTCCATGAATTCTTTTGATTCATTTACTTGTTTTGACTGACAGAGCCACATTTGCTCACCCACCTTGAATGCAGCTCTGGGCTGCCATTGTTGTATTTACTTCCTCTTTCCCAGACACCAAAATCTGGCACACGATAGGACCTCTCCACACAAAACACAAGGTTTTGGATAAAGGACACCTACAGGAAAAAAAGGAAAAGTGATTGAAGGGAAATGAAACCAGTTTTTCTATTCATTTTTTTTCCAAGAGACAAAACAGTTATTCCTCAGCCATCATAATTCCATCGATTTCTCTTTGAATCCAGAGCATGATGTACCCAAGCTCAGGTATTCTCCTTAAGACCAGTTCTTAATCACAAAATAGTAAGAGCTCTCCAAATGAGGTGACAATGTGAATTTATGCAAAAGTTCTTCCAAAGCCAGGGATAAAAATTATTTCATATTCAAGACACGTATTTGGAGAGCTACAAACTTCAGAATCCAAAAGAAATTATATCCCGCAAGATTAGGACAGAAATCTTGGTGCTGTTAATTAATTCTAAGGGAGTTGACCTGCCAAAGTTTATTATATTAGCTCCAGATAATACATACTTATGCAGATTCAAACACACTCCTTTATAAACATGAATAAAACCCTAAACCAATTTATTATAATTAGAATCTCCATGAATCAACATGTTTCAACTGAATACTAAGGTATTGAAGGGTATTTTAAGGTATTTAAGGTGTATTCAACTATAGCTGGGGACCTATTTAAGCAGATAATTTTTAGTCATTTACACTGTTGAAAAAGACATTTGGAGTTGCTCAACTGTAGAAAAATTAAACTGATCATAAGTTCTACAGTTCAGTTCAAACAGTCCACAGATTAGAGCTTGGAGAAAATTTAACTGCAAACACAAAATTTACGCTGGTTCATCCATCTAAATTATTCTAGGGGACTCTTTGATAAAGAGAATATTGCAATGGCTAAATACACAACCACATTGGGGAATGACAGAGAAGGATCAACTTTATTACAGTCATGTGATTTTTATTTTTTTAATGAGCTATGAAACAAAACCCAAATCTTTTACTGAAAGGTATTTGCTTTCATTTTCATTTATCTTTATACTTCTGTGTGGTCTTTTCTCTCCATGTTTCTTTAAATCTTAAAAATTTTGTATTTCAGATGCACTCTTTATGCTAATACCAGTCCATCAGCAATATTATAATTCTAGACACACTTGTCTCTCTCTATATAATATGCCTCTGCTAAAATTTCACTATGGGATGCACATGTACAATTACCTGTACCCTAAATCTTTTCATAGCTATTACTTTCAAGAAAACACTGTCCCACTCCTCAGATATGCCCATTCCTTAGATATTCATCTCTGTAATTTAGCATTTGGTTGTATTAAAATGACCTTTCTGTGAATGAAGCCAGAATACCCAGTGATTAGGGGGGGGCTTCTCCTATCTCTATCAATAACTGAAATTGAGATGTATCAGCTAAATGAAGAAGGAAAGAGCACCACACAGAAATATATAACTTTACTGATTACTTCTACCAGTGACGATGAGCAGAACACACATTAAAAAAAAGTCAATTACAGACATTTTATGAGACTAACTAAGGGTTTCCAAACACCAGATTTACAGAAAAGGGCAGCAGAAAGCTTGTTGCAAACCAAAACCTTCAGAAAACAATTCATTCATATCACAGGCATGTAAATGCTATAACCAAGTCGATTCTGTGGCACTTACAGAAATCATGGATTGTGTGTGTTAAGTTTATTTATCCAAAAGTCGAGCATGTGGAGATCAAGGTGTAATAAAGAACACCCACGCAGCATGGATGACTGCAAACACTCATGTAACTGTTTAACCTGTGGATAACTGCTCTCACTCATTGCCACAATCATACACTGTTATCTTTGTTATGGATGCAAAGACACAATTAAATTAATTTTTCAACTGCCAACAGATGAAACTGGAGGGTAACTCACTGACAGCTGCCATGCCTGACATCAAGCAGGCAGGGATTGCCTCTAAAGCCAAGAGTTGTGTGTACAAACATATTTCTGCAGACAGCTTGCCAAATATCAGCCATCTGCCAGCACCTTCCACTGGGCAAGCACTGGTTCTCCATGGAAGGAAAGAGCCTAAATACACCCTGCAATTGGGAAGAAATCTCCAGCTTGGTGTCTGGGTAGCAGATTGCCACATCCACAATGCCCCTATGTGAACATTCTCTAAACACACAGGGAAACTTGGAAATACTGTCATTATGTAGAGTTATAAGATCTGAGAATAAAGGCAACTGTTGGAGCTACACAGAGAATAACAGAACATATGGGTCTGTGGTAAAATAATCTTGTATAAATCCCCATAGTCCAGAGATTTATAGGGTACAGTTGCAAAGAAAACTACATCCTGACAAGGAATGAATATCCACTGACTGGAGAGTCTGTACACATGCACTTTTTCTGCAGAATCTGTAATTAAATACAAACATCTGGAGGATAATATAAATTATATATCAAGCTAAGTAAATACTTAATTATATACATTTGCCTCCTCACAGACATAAAGGCAATTCAGACAAAATAGGATAGACCTATCATACGATCTAACTAAGCAAGAAAGGAGACATGTTGCAACATTCAGTTCTCTCATTATCTAAAAAAAAATCCAGATTAATGAAGATGCACGTTTTAGAAATATAATGCAAATACACTCTTACTGGAAAATTCTCCCTTTTTTTTTAAAAGGTAGTACTATAAGTGCAATTAAGCTTTTTAAGGCAATACAGCAGCAATTATTAAATAGAACAGAGTAAATTTAAACAAATCCAGTTTAGGAAAATTGGAAGAAAAAAAATTTTAAAAAACCACATACATCTGTGCTTTCCATTCTGTATCAAAACATAACCTCATTTTACAGCAGGACAGCAGGTTGTCCTCACATGACTTGTCCTCAAGTCACAGCCACAGTGGCTATTATTATCTTATTTACAGAAGAGTTAACAATCTCTACAAACATCTCTCACCATGACACAAAATGGTTTTTTTTTCAATTGAAGAAACAGCAAAAATTCTTAACACCCACAGGTTCATATGTATTTGAACAAAGTCCTTCAGCTTTCCAGAAAATTAACCCCATTATTTATTGTACTGAAATTCTACTGGACAGGATATACTGACAGTTTGAAATAATGTGAAAATTGAGAACAACATAAGTAGAAGTTAACTGTCCCAATAGACCTTTTAATTCTTGACCTTGTACCTTTCAGAAATAGTAGGGAACTATAAAAGTTTTCAATGTCATGTTACATTTACTCTTTGCGTATTTAACACCTTTTCAGCTATTAATTTATTGCACTATCCATTAATTCATCTTTTCTGGCTTACACTAAAAGCAAATAGTACCTGCAGTGTATTTTCAGAACAATTATTTTACAGCTGATAATTAAATAAAACCAAGAAAGAACACAAATAACTTGAAGCACGTGTTTTAGGATCGGAAATCAATTTGTACCTCATCTGTGTTGTAGATTATCTGCAGCCCCGAAGAGATCATCTCAACCAAATAGAGGAGAAATAATGACACAGCATTGATCTGAAGTAATTAAACACAGAAAGGAAACTATAATTAACTTTATGTTTATTGGAGTCAGATAAACAAATTAAATGTGGTATTATTCACTAACAAAGATGGTCTCACTATAACACAGTTTTGCTTCTTCAAAAACATTATCCTAGACCTAATGAGGGGGAAACAATCGATAGGAAAAAATGCCACAAAGAAGCATTATCCTCTAAAACTTCTGATGTATTATCATTTTTTAAATTATTTCAAACTATGCTGTCAAAATATGCTCTCAAAGCACACTGCTTTGACCCACAGGCAATCACTGTAGCCACGAGCTCTTTCATGTTTACATATATAACCATTTATTAGCAAGTAGATTACCAAAAAGGCAAGTATTATACTGAATAGTATACAGCAAATCACTTCATCCCTAGTGGGAATTTTAGTGTTATCAGCTGACAGAAGTATAATTACAACATTCAGATATTATTAGATTTGTGAAAAACTATGTTTTTGTAGTGGTACACAGCATTTATTATTAACAGTAATTACCTTCAGCAGCTATACAGACAAGCATCATGATGTCAATTCATTGATTAATCAAAGAAAACAGCTGGATTGGTTTTTTTATTACAGAATTCTACTGTAATTGAGAATTCGTATAACTCCAACAGAAAAAGTTTCTCACAGCAACTTGCTTCAATGAGGTAAAAACCCACAATCTCAATATGAAATTTAGAGAAACCCTCTAGAACTTTTAATCCAGTTTTTTAACTGGATTCCTATCTGAAATATAGTAGGTTAAAAATTAGGTCCAAATTTTAAAAATTTGGAGATTTAAATATAAAGATTTAAATACCCATCTCCACTTCCTTAATACAAACTGAAAAGCACCAAGACCAGCAATAAGAGCTACGTAATATATTCTCTTTTTCCCAACTGAATCTCCTAAGTTACTCTGTACCCTGTTGTCTCCACAGAGCTGAAAACCCTCTATTTTTTGATGTGTGCTGATGACAGAAGCGAATGTGCATTCATGTCATGGGAAGGGCTGAGCTGCCACAAAAAACAGACTTTAAACTCTCATATATTGCTCCCCAGGTCCCAAAATTGGCTCCTCCTGCAGATAAAAGATGTGCATTTTCAGGGAGCTTCACAAAGTCCAAAATGCTAACTCAGGATAACTGCATAAAGCATTTTTCTCAGAACACACATTGTCTGAATCCAACACGTTTATTGTACAAACTATTCAAGTAATGTTGTCACCATGAAATTAAATAATTATCAACCTACTGTCAGTTCTGAATAACTTCACTAGCAATTTCTGAATGAAAGACTATGCAGACTAAGGAATGCAAAATAAGGCCACGAAAGCAAAGAAGGGTCTGAAAGTGAAGAAGAGAGGGAGGGAAAAAAAGAAAGGAGTAGATCAAAACTTTGAAAAATGAAAGACTAAAATATCAAATTAGGCAACAAATCTGACTAGGAACCATTACACAAAGAAGTGAACAATTCCTAGCTAGACAAAGCTGTTGTCAGTGTACATTAAAATCTTTACTATGAATGAAAATTTCTCAAACTTATGGAAAATTAAGCTGGGAACAGTCATGTTCACTGTAAGATTACACTAAATCTTTCACTTTACTGACTACAACATTTTTTTGTGAGGATTATTTATTGATGGCCCTCTGTTGCTCTCAAAAGAAGAAACTTCGTAAACATCCAACCATCTACCTCTACAATCCCACAGTTATTTCAGTACCTTCTGGCCAAAACATATCACTGAGTTATTTGAAAATAGTCTATCTTTCACAAAAATGCAGAAGGAACCTCAGTTTTACCATACGCAGCACACTTAGCACAAGTCTAACCAAACTGAGACAGCTGCACTATGGAAGAACAGAGACAACAATAACATTATTAAAAATCAGCCAAATTTTTACATATGTATGCAGGTGTTACCTGAAGGTGCCCATACTCCTCATGGGACAACACCTCATCTCCAGTGTGTGCACTGAACACAGAATGCAGACATGCAGATGGTTTGGGGTCTTGCTTAAATTTCTGAACCTAAAGATCAAAGTCAATAATGTCAATAGGATTGGCAACTACAAATTCACTATATATTTCAGGTATTAAAAAATTCCTCCATATGGCCACTAAGTAAAACTTATAAACAAGAGTTCCTGACACTTAACAGAATCTATAGAGTTATCATGTCTATTCTATGAACACATTAAGTACATATCAGATCATAAATCACATGTTCATTAGCAACAGAATACAACATCTGCAATTTTTCTTACAAGCAGCAGCATCTGTTCAAGTCATGTTTTGGGCATATATAATTCCTATTATTATTAAAAACCATCTTCCTTCTACATGAGGCCAGCACATACACAGTCTCTCAGAATAAAGTCCAGTTTGATTTGTTTCTGTTAGACACCAGAAAGTCATTATTACTACACTGTGGGAAAAGAAAAGCATCTGTAGTAAACAAGACAAAACCTGACAAGTAGGATGTCAGCAATGTGACACCTGTGTTAATCTAACACTCATTATTTCTATCTGCACTCAGCATCCTCAGAAACTAACAACTGCACGTCAAAGAGAAAAACAACAGCTCAAATGCAACAAGATCAATTTAGGTCAAGATTATTTAAAGATATGAGACCACAAAGAAACAGACTATGAAAAAAGAAAAAATATGTCAACTGGGAACACATCTGATTTGCTTATTATTATTGTTACTGGTACCATATGCCTATGAACTTTTCATTTCAGTTTGTGTGCTCAGCTGTGATGAAGGCTATGTGGTTACATGAAAACTATTTCTAATAATACAGTTAAAAGTCAGTTACATGAAACTTAAAATAATCATATGGAATATATATATTTAGCTACTTCTAGAATTACTGCTAATCACTATGCAAAATAACCCACCATATTTTAAAAAGGAGAATCCCTGAATATTCAAGAATATTTAGGGTATACTCACAAGAGGACTATGGGTTGAGTAAATCAACTGTGTTACAACATAAGTAAATTACTGTTTCCTTATTCATTTTGGGCTGTTGCCCTTCTCAATTTACATCATTAAGTCAAAGAATACTGGAAAGTGGCTGCTAAAGAAACCAAGTAAAATAATCAAAATGATCACCTAGATAAGGAGAACATCCACAAAAGCAAGATAACAGTGCAAAGAAAAGTCTCCAGCCTCAACTAAAAGAAGTTCTACATCTTTCCACTTAATCACTAAAACGACATAAACCCACCCACAATTACTAATGGAGTAATATTTAAATAGGATAACTAACTGCAAAATGAACCCCAAGAAGTTTCAAGTCCACCCTGCATTTTACTTCACCAAACACTCGTGCCTTCTACACCCTAAAACAATGCTGTGGCCTGACAACAACGAAGCAGCTCTTCTGAGATGGGCCACACAGTAGCACTGCCTTCCCCTTTGGAATTTTATCTATATTTAGAAGTTAGTTTTCACAGTTTAATTAATCCCCTAGAATGAAGCCAGTGCTTGTGTCCACACTCCAGTGTTTTACCTTATCAGCCTGCCTCATGTAGCAGTAGAGAATTCCTCTCATACACTTTATAGCAGAATGCTCCAGCTCGTGAGTCCTCCCCTTGTCATCATCAATACGCCTGGGTAAGAGAGATAACTCATAAAACAAATTGGAAACGCATTAGCAGGGAAAAAAAGGAGACATTAATGCTTTGGAATATTAAGTATTTAACTAATGCTGTTGCATAGTGGTGCCCTCACCCGTATCAAGATATTTATTGCCCTATTCATCCTTCCTTATTAAAAAAATAATAATAAAATGAGGGGTTTTTTTGTAGTTTGTCTTGCAACTTACACAAACATTCCTATTTCAAAATCTAAAAAGAAAAATAAATCCGTATTGATATAAAGTTCAGTCTCTCGCAAGGAAATGGATTGTTAATGCCTGCATCAAGCCTGCTAATGCTCTGAATTCTCCTACATTTGAAACTAGCCGTATTCCTTCAGTACAATTTGCCACGAGAACCTATTTTTAATAGCATGCATTAATGTCTCTGTTACAAATATTGGTACTAATTACATTATACAAACCCCTGTTTACCTACCAGAAGTAGGGCGACATTTTTAACCTAGTCCTTACATAAATATTCTTATTGAGATTCGGAAACATGTACCATCTCTATGGGTTTACGAATCTATTTTTGATAAAGCTTCACCTTCTAAACCTTTCCTGGGGAACTGAATAACAGAAAGAATGTAAGAGGTGTGAGTTGAGAGGTGACTCACCTGTAAGCAAGGGCCAGTGCCCAGGCACAGGCAGCACAGTAAAGACTGTCGTGTACCTTTGCCTTTTGGTTATCCACATAGGTCTTGGTAGGAAACAGACCTGTGGTTGGGCTCTGATGGAGCAGCAAAGTTGATTTAACTGGAAAAAGGAAAAATAAAAAGGCTAGTAGCAACATTTATATTTCTTCCAGTTTCTAAACTGATTTTCAGGAATAAATCAAGGTGTGAACAACCTGTTAGAGCATGTAGAAATAAAACAAGAGAAAGAAAGGTAAGGAGAAACACACAAAAAATTTGCCACGTTGTTTTTTCGGTCAAATTAGACCTTTTTACAAAAAAACCCAACAGTATTCAAGACTATTTACATGACTCTGTTCTAGCACAACCCACTTTGTACAGAATCTCCACAATACAACCCAGTAATTTCCTCTTTACGAAGAGAGACGAAAAAAGTGACTATAGTATGACAATTGCCTCCCCAATCATTTAAATACTTTATCTCTCCAGAACCTTACATGCATAAAAATTACATTTTTAACTAAAGCCATATGACTGTATTGACATAAAAACAGAACAAGACAGAAATTTTCAGGTTGTCAAAACTTACTTAGAAAAAAAAAATATTACCTTGATTCCTTTTGTACTTTAATATTTTTCATTTTGTGAATTGTTTTCCTAAATTAATACAGCAACCAGCATGCTACAAGATTGCAACTGGGCTTACTGCCCTCAAACATGACCTTTCTAACAATAATCTGTCCAGTATAAGACAGGAAAGGAGGGGGTGTTTTTCCCAGATTGTTATCAAGCATTTATTTTAAAAAAGCCTCTTTATGTATGTATTAGAAATTAAGTATTCTAAATTAAAATTGCAATGTTTTATGGCTTTTTGAATTATATTCTTTAGTGCCTTGATACCTTGTAAAAAAAATTATTCTAAAATGAAGTATAAATTCAATGGTAATTTTTTACTGTGGCAGCAGCATAAGTGCCTGACAGATAAACAGCAAGCACCACCACACATTTGCTGCTGCCAAATCTAACAGTCATCTCTGTAAGAAATGCACCTACAAAAAGCAGCACATGTATGGACAGACTGGGTACAACTCACATTGAGCTAAAGGAAGGGAATCTCATCCCACATTTTTAAAATGACGGCAAGACTGTCCACTATTCCATACGCTTGCCTGAGGAAAATTTATATTTTAAATACTCAGTTGCAGAGCCATTAAAAAAACCTTCATTTTAGAATACAGGCAGGACTTCATCATAACACAAACCTCCTAAAACCCCAATCAATCAAAACAAATCATTGCTTCTTTAACAGTTTTGGCTTAAAATAACCTCATAATGAAAAGAAAAAACACTGAAGTTGATTTAAAGTAAGTTAGCTAGCAAATAAAATTTCAGCACAAAACACATTATGGCACCACTAAGAACAAAAAAGAACTTCTTACTGATCACCTGCCAAATTGTTATAAGTAATATCAAAAAGCTTTTTTCCATTTAAGTTTTTCCTCAGCTGTATCAGGTTAATGCTGCATTACTAAGCTACCCTTTTATCCAGAATAATTCTAAATTCAGCCTTCAGCTGAGCTGGATTTCCAGTGGACATTTTGATTTTCAGCAAGAAGTGTAACACAGCCCTCCAGTCTTCGCACCTTTCAAACTCCCAGCAGAAATTTAGGAAACTACCCTTGAGTAGGAATAACACAGTGCTGATATTTACCACGAAAACATCAATTCTAACTCCAGGTTGGGGTAGGTCAAACATCAAACACTTGTCAGCAGACAACCTTTGTCCATCCCCATCCAAGGCCATCACGTGCAACTCAGAATGTATTTGCAATCTGACAAATGCCATCATTTTGAACACTATTTGCCACTCATGATTTTTCAAGCAGTATATGAAATATCCAAGATACACGCATTACATTATCACAGGAATCTCATGAGGAATTTTATCCCTTTACCTCTCAGTAAATAAAAATCCTTATTAAGGACTGCTGATATTATTTTAAGACAAAGCTAATGACTTCCATAAGCACAACTGTAAATATTTTAGTGAGTTACACTGAAAATCTTTCATGGTAGAGCTACTATTAACTTACCAATTCTATAGTAATGATTTAATTTATCCCATACACTTTCCCCCTCTGGCTTTGGAAGGTTAATACTTTTAAGTGGCTCATAAATTGAACCTAAAAGAAGAAGAAAAAACAAAACACAATCAAGATCAGAATTAGTTTCATAATTCTACTATTGCTAAGAATTAGTACAACATGGTATTTTTCCTGCATGTTATCCAAAAGCCCAATTTATCACATTTCAATGGAAACAAAAAAAGTTGATATCTCTACAATCTCAGGGAATATATTTCTATACACTTTTTTTTCTACAGTACCTGTCTACACAAATCAGACCTCCATCTGGATCTCTAATGCCCTGTTGATACTCAGCTACAGCAAGTGTCACATAAATATATAGTTAATTATGGAAGACAGCTATTAAATGCTAAGAATTTTATAGGAACATTTGCTTAGAACTTAAGTACAGACAAAATTCCTAACAATATGTAGATAAACATAAGGAAGAGGAACAAAAGTAGACTAAATTTAGCTATTATTTCCCTACCTGCCCTCTAAAACAGAGAATATGTACAAGACCATCAATATTTTCCCTAATCCAACCTCGTTTGCACCCACCACCACAGTTATCCCAGCTGATCTCATATTTTGAATGACAAAAAGGGTTGGCTTGTTCCCACATACTAACAATGCTTAAACAACCTATCCAACAGATAAAGTCCCCAAATTACCTATATTGCAGAGAAATACAATGCTATCAAATCCACATCTTTCCTTCTCAGTGTCCCACATATTGACTGCTTCCCCATTTACACCCGAGGAGTCAGTTTTCCTGATATCTGAAATGAGCTAGCTATTAAAAATTACTGTGGTGAACCATTTCCAACTTCTAATTTAAGAGTAACATACTGCTCTCCCTCCATCATCACTCGGGCTTTATTCAGTGTTCTGGATGGCAAGGTCTCCCACAGAGCCATGTACTAAGAGGAAGAATGAGAATTTTCCCTTTCCGGACTGCATGCTGCCCTTCTGAAAAGCTCAGGGAATGCACTGCCAGGGAAGCCCAGCCAGCCAAGCATTTCTGGCAGGACACAGCTGAGTGCTCTATTCACATTGGCTTTTTGGAAATCCCAGCACATACCCAAGTATTAGACAGGAGATTGTCCATATTCAGGACTCTCATCCAAATGAAATGAAGAAAAAGAAATGAAAAAGTGTTCAAGAAACAAGTGGATGTGGCACTCAGTGCCATGGTCTAGTGACAAGGTGGTATGTGGTCAAAGGCTGGACTTGATGATCTTGGAGGTCTTTTTCAACCTAATTGATTCTGTGAATGTGTGCAGAGACAGGAGCTGTAGGAATAAAGTCCTTTGGAGGGGAGACAAGAAAATGTCTTTTGCCCCTCAGGAACTCAAACCTCACCTCCAATTTAGTATTTGCTTTTGCTTTGCAATCATAGGAGTTTAAAAAAAAATGCACCCCTCTCTGAGCAGATTCCTGTGGGTCTGCTGTGGATGGATGCTCTGGTGATGCTTCCCAACACATCTGAGCTTCCTCTACAGCCTTTCCCTTCCTCACTGGGAGAGTTACAAACAACACATCAACGTGGGGAAGGGTCTGAGAGGGAAGCACAGAAAGCCCAGTTTATTAAAGCTGCCTAAAGGAACAAAGTAAAAAAAAGTTAAATTGTTCAGTAATGGAAAAGACAAACTTCTAATATATCACATCTTTCATATCTACTGCTAAAAACAACTAAAAAAAAAAATCAACATTCTGAAGCAGTTTAAATCCATTTTTCAAAGCAATTTTATTTTTCTATTACTTTTTGCCTATGAATCCATACCCATGAGGAGATTCATAATTTATAGTGTTATACTATTAATTCAGTTATCTTGCAAAAGCACATAATACAGTGACCTGTGTAACTGTAATTTTATAAGGCAATTCAGTGAAAGTAGGACAGAATACACAAAGAAAAAAATCTTCAGGAAGTCACTTACTGCATAAAAAGTAGCAAATTTGAGAAATATTCACTTAATAGATTTTCAAAGGCAAAATAAAGATTCTCTTAGATTTGTTAACTGTGTAACACATGCACAGTACCCCATCCTTCCATGTTCACTTGCAGACTGTTAATCCCGGTATTGCACCAGGAAACACAGCTGAGTATTCACAAGCACACACACATACACACAAGTCAAAAGTTCCTAAAATAAAATTGTTCTAATTTACATACTTACCAGACAATCTGTGACCCTCTGTGGCCAACAGAGAAACAAAATAATGTTATCAAGAACAAAAAGAATATTCTTCTATTTCAGAGCATTCAAAGACTTCAACTTTAAGCAGAAAGAAGATTGAACAGAAAAAAGAGCATGAAAACGTCAAAGCACCACCATCTACGAATTAGATTATTTTAGATGTTTGAAACTTTACTAGCAGAAATATAGTAAAACAGCCAGAGTAGACTGCTGATGAAATAAAAAGGTAAAATAAATTCACAGTTCGAGAAATTTGACCAAAAAAAATAGTTTTGTTCCTTGGAAGTATTCCTTAAATTAAAGTTCTCTGATAAGTAGGAGAACTTGTTTAAATCAAAGTTTTCCACATACTCTTCATTAATTCCCCATAAGCACCTATATATAGTTTATGTTTTGCTTGGATGTCTACAGCTTTCTCCTAGAGAAATCATGAGGTAAATTATGTTTCACTGCTATCACAACTTAATCAAAAGCAAGGAGCAGCAAACAAGTTGCTCCTTCCTTGTGGTTTGGAGTGAGCCCATAACAAAGTCCAAGCTATTTTTAAGACGGCTAAAAAAAGCCCATCTACAGTCTTCCCAAATCTATTTAACGGTTCATTTCAGCAAGACTAAAACATGCCACAGAAAGCTATTTCCAATTACATATTTAAAATAGGTTTTCAAACTGAAAAAAAAAATGGCAAAAGCAAGACTGCAACACTCTAAACATCACAGAATGACATATGCAAATAGTACCCTGGAGGTCTCGGGTTGTGTGTTAGCATTCGGAAGAAAGAGAATGAGCACATTAACTTTAAATACTGTTTTTCATAAATAAATCACTTCATTGTAACCATACAGTGTGGGTTTTATTGTAGGTAAATAAGTACATATACTAGGAAGTAACAAAAAAATCTATTTTGTTGATTTAGTATTTCCTCAGCTGTCTAGCAGTGTAACAACCCCATCCAACATTTAAATGGGGTATGTGGGAGTTCAGCTCTTCTTCCACAACGAATGGAGTGTGCTCATTATTTCCTTACACCACAAGTGGATTGCTGCAAGGCAATACCTACTTCAAAATCAGGGAAAAACCTGATAGGAAATCAAAGTGTTGCTTCCTGCACTAATATATTTCACATCTGCTAAGAGAACACTAAAAATCTTTATCTCAAGTCCAATTAAATCCCTGTCTGTCTTCAGATACTCCACTGACTAAATACCCTATATCCATATTCTGCATGAAAATTAATCCTCTTTTATTTCCTACCATTTAGAGTTTCCAGAGTAATATGATTTCACCAATCTTCAAGTTGAAGAATTACTAAAAAGGACAGCAACTTCCTTTCAAAGTATTAAGGAACAGGACGAAATATCGAACAGCCCAGCAGCTGATAACAAACACATCAAATACTAGTGCAGAACTACAGTAATAAACAGACAAGGTATTTCTGACTTAGTTAAGACAGCAAAAGTATAAGAAAACCTTATCCAGTAGATGAAATCGAAATGTACAATTCCAGGGGGAAAAAAATTACAATTTCATTATCTCTTCTAAGTAGAATATAAAACTGAAGGAAGTTAAGGAAAGCTCTCCAAGGTAGGCTATTAGCAGGGTAAATACCTACGTATATACAATCTCTGGAGGCTGAAAATATTATGTCATCCTGATGTTAAAGTATTTTCCCATCCACCTCATTTTTATTCCATTTATACTTGAGATTAGCATTAATTGCTCTTCAGGGAAGAGCTTTAAACTGTCTAGGTGTTTAGATCTAGAAGCTGTGGCCAACATGGCTTTTAAACAACCCTGCTCCCAAATTTGTACAGCTTTGACACCCACACATTCTTGAAAATGGCAGTAATTGGGCATACCAAAGAAAATTAAACATAAGAATGGAATTCTGGACCAAGCCTACGGATAAAGCTATGTATATTTCAACAAGGAGGGTTTATTCAAATTTTTCAAAGTACAGAATTAAAACAAACAAACACTGCCCTGAAGTTTAATCACAAACAAATGGAAGCATCATGGCAAGAACATTATTTCCAATATTTCACATGCCAGAAGAATAAAAGAAAATGTTAATTTGCATATTAAATCAGGACAGGCCAAAAGAAAAAAAGCTGAGAATACAAGATTTCTTTCTAGATTTGATGAGAAATAAACTGACCACAGCCTTTAATGTGACACTAGTTCTGGATGTAATCCAACACTTGAGACAGTAAAAAGTTCTGGATCTCTGATCACTGTAACCCTCATTACCCAACATCAGTATGGGCAATAAATCTTCACATTACAGAAGCCATTGGAACCAAAGAGGATTTTACTTCTTCTCACAACAAAGTTTAAGAAATGGTATCACACAGGGATTTTTAATCACTACATAGAGAAGAAACTATGATCTCACAGCTGACCCTGCTTTGAGCAAGAGGCTGGAGTAGATGACACCCTGACAACCCTTCCAAACTGAACTGTTCTACAATCCAATGAAAACAGGGTAAGGAAACACAAGGAGAAGGGCTTGGAGAGGGAGATGCAAAATGTATCAAAGAATTCTTCTACCTGAATAGACAGTAGGAGTAAGCACAAGGTACAAATTGCTACCTAGGTTGACTGACGATAACAATACAGGTAAAAATGAGTAAAAGTTTGTAATAGTATTTAAATAGCATTGAAGTGACAAAGCTTTTAAACTATCATTTATCCAAAAAAAATCATGTGTTAGACTGTGTATGTAATTCAAGTAGTATTTCATAGAATCAGAGAATATCCTGAGTTGGAGGGGACCCACGAGGATCACTGAAGTCCAACTCCTGGCCCTGCACAGGACAACCCCAGCAATCCCACCCTGTCCTGAGAGCATTGTCCAAATGCTCCTTGAGCTCTGGCAGCCTTGGGGCCGTGCCCACTGCCCTGGGGAGCCTGTTCAGTGCTTGACCACCCTCTCAGAACCTTTTCCTGAGATCCAACCAAACCTCCCCTGACACATTCCCGTGGGTCCTGTCACTGGTCACCAGAGAAGAAAAAGAAATAAATATGAACCAATTTATTTTGTCCCTTCTCTATTTCCTAATCATCTGAAGTTATTTCTCTCTACAGCATATTATACTTAATGGAAATTACTGATTTCAGGATTTACAGTAACTAACAACACACAGAAGCTACTGAACACCAGAAGTAAAATACTGACCATTGTGCCAGTACACAGGAATTTCATATAACCAAAATGCTAAAGTCTACTACACAAGCCTTGTAAATGCTACAAGCAAGTCAGGAAACCATTCAAGATATTCAAGGCAGGCACTGCCATTTCTGAGAACTCAAAACAATAGCTCTTAAAACTACTAAAAATGTTTATTTTGCATCATAACAACAGAAACATCAAGTATCAATACAATAATTAGGAAAGAGTAGTTATTTTTATTACAATGCCAACACTTGACATGTTCTTTGAGGTTAAGAGAGGAGAAACAGAAATGACACAGGCAGGGCAGGGAAGTTGGAGTGATTCAGTGTGGCAAGAGACAGCTGAAATGCCCTTTCCTGGTTACCCTCACTAGCACTTGAACTGCTTCTGTATTTCAACAAGGACTGCACAAGAGTCCTATACAGCCTTCCCATGTCAACTAGTTTAACATATGGATACATCTGTACCCTGTCAAACTCCTTTCAAAATACAGAGTAATGGCCTTGACAACTGCCCTGTGATTGTAGTTTCTGTTGTACCTGAGGAGAAGCTGTGCCAGGGGGCTTTATTTTGCTTCCACTTAATTTCAAAAGTCAAGATTTGTAACAATTACTGACTTACTGGAAATCTTACTTCTTAGCTCTAAACTACTCACACTGGGTTTTTTTAGAACCCAATTCTAAACATCATTCTTAGGGCATCTTCCACATGACCATCATCTTAAAAGAGAAATTTCAGTTCAGAGATTATTACACAGAGATACGGACAGGAAAACAAAACAGGAAGATTTGATAGTAGATTTCAACCTAAGTAGATTCCAATTTTCAGAAATTTTCGCTGAAAGAGTTCAAATTTTTAAGTTCTACTGTACAGTGCTAAAAATATGCTAGCACAAAACATTGCACAAAACACAAAACACACAATTATTTTTTGTTGAATTAAACAGTCACAAACAAAAACAAAACACAGAACTGCACACTTACCAAAGTTTAAAAAAGCATGCGCAGAGAAGGCTCTGTCATCATCCAAATTGGCCATTTCAAAGTGGTGCAGCTAATCACAAACGTCTCAGGCTAAGCTACAGTAATTTTCAAAACTGTTTAGTAAATGTTAAAGGCAACCAGCATTAAATTAAGTGAAAGCAATGTTAGTGGAGTTATTAACATGACAGAGTGCACAGCACAAAGTTTCATTTCATCTTATGTTTCCTTCTTCTACACTGACCTCTTGGTTTTATTATGCTTTTGCTTCCACAAAACATATTTGAGTAAAAGGACACAGTCTACAAAAAGTCCATCTTTTGGATATTTGACATCAGGTTTGTTATTTAATAGGAAATTCGCTACTAACATCAAGAGGTGATAAATAAAATCTATTTCAAGATTAAACAAAAATAATGATTTAACTGGTGCATACAAAAGTGTTAAGTAATACTGAGCACAGAGAGCTAAAGCTCTGCTTGTGCATAGTGCTGCTTTTATCCCATGTGAAATCTACACCAGGATGTTTCTTGCAGTCATATATATTACTTATGGCACTTAATATCTCAGTTATTTAAAGTAAAACATCTTCCACTTTGGAATGTACAAAAAGAAAACAGTGTTTGTAATTATGATTACAAGTTTTTCCAAATTTTTAAAGAAGTTTACATTTTTTAAAGTAACTAAAATTTCAGGGGGTTCAGATCGGTCAACTGCTGAATATCTTTATAATCTAGTCCTAATCAGAGGATCCTAATAATTTGTTGCTAACAAATGAAACAGTATTTTATTGTTCAAGGAAGTAAAAAAAAAAATTCCCAATAAAATTTGGTTTTACTGGCAAAAACGTAATTCATAATTTAATATACATAAACATGAAGATACAGATTACCTCCTACAGGATTGGGTCTTAAATGATACACTGTTGTTGGCTATAAAACATGAGTCACTCGTGCAGTTCAGGTACTCCACCTTTACTATATCTTATCCAAGCATCATACTTGGAAAATAATAACGCCAAACAAAACAGTGCTGTTTGTGAGGTGGGACTCTCCAGCACAGGCCTCAGCCAAACCAGATGCTGGGGGAGTTTCAGTCATTTTCTGTGATTATCCCAACCATAACTCCTTCTGACAGGGCCAGAAAGGAAATAGAAGAGCTCTGAAGTTTACATAAATTTCAACGTACTTATAAAGATACAGCAGTAAACTTGGAAAACAAAAACATGATTTTTAGTTTTAGATATGAATGTTACCTGAAAGATTATATATAAAATTTGATTTTTAAATCAACTCTATTATTAGAAAAACTTTTCAACTAAAATAAATTTTATTTCTTGACTAAGTTTCTTCAGTTATTATATAAAACTCTGTGAACAAATCTCTAGACAAATTTCTATGAACAGGGAAAGAAGGAACGACAATAATCTGTCACTGCACAGAAGACACTTTTTTATACATTTAACAACAAAGTCGCCGCAGCAGCAAAGACTCAAGCATTTAAAACCACCCAAATGCTTCCTGCAGCCACAGGGCCTGAACCTGTAGGGGGAATCCCAAAGTTCGTGTGCTGCTGTGGGGCTCGGGATTCACACACTCCAGACATGCAGGTTCCAGACTTGATTTTGTAGAGCTCTATGGCTACATTTGTCAATCAGCTTTCAGATAACAGCACCCAGTTAATAATCATAATCGGCCACAATGTAACAACTCTTTTAGTGGACCGTCTTAATCACGGAACTTGCAAATCAATACTATACATACATTGAACTTTTAAAGCCAAATGAATCAGACCAGTCTTTAAACAATCCTTTGGAGACCCTATAAAGCCCCATTTTCTTTTCGCACTATCTGATCAGTCATTAACACAACAAAAACAACCAAACATGCAGGTAAGTAAATAACAATTGAGTTTTACAAGCATGTATGGTATATAAATGAACCCCCCAGGGTTCTTCTGGAAAACTGCTTCCATTAGAACAATTAAAGCCCTGCTAAGACTGTATTTTATTTCGAAAAAGTAATTTAAAAACCGATTTTTTTGAACTTTGGAAATTCAAGCCAACTCGGTAAACATTGCCCTTTCATTTAGGTCAGAATGGAGCTGCCACGTAGCCCAAGTTCAGAATAAGAAATCCTCAAGCCATAAAAAAGTTACCTTTATCCAAGGGAAAGCTGGCAAAAAACTAGTACTTTTTTTTTTTTTTTTTTTTTTTTTTGCCTGAACACTTCATCTGTTCGACGGTTTTATACAACTGTAGTAATAAATACTCCCCCGAGCAGCTGCCCGTGCAGCCGTGGGGGCGAGTGACACCTGAGCAGCACCCGGGGCTGTGCCCCGCCAAGGACACGGGCTGCGGATCCCGGGAGCACCTGGGTGTTCCAGGTGCCCCTCTCACAGCCGGGAGGGGCAAACAGCCCGGGACGGGCCGGGAAGGGCAAATACAACCCGGGATGGGCCGAGAGCGGGGGCAGGAGTGCGGGAGCGGGGTGGTGAGTGACGGGAGCGAGCGGGACCCGCGCAGCTCCTCCCGGGCGAGTCAAGAGGTCAGACCTGAGCGCTTGGAGCGGGCGCGCAGCTCCAGCATCTTCCAGCTCACATCGGCCAAGTGAGAAGCCGCCGCCGCCGCCATCCCGGCGAGGTCCCGGCGGTCGGTCCGGGACGGCCGGCCGGGATTTCCCTGGATCGCCCCTGGATCGCGCCGTAAAGCGGCTCGCGCAGGCTCCGCCGGCGCTGCCGCAAACCGCGGGCCGGCAGGGCCGGGCCCGCCCCCGCCGCCGTCAGAGCGCGGGCGGGGCGAGGCCGAGCGCGATGGTGGCCCGCGGGCCGTGCCCGCCGCTGGCCCCTCTGCTGGTCCCCGTGGTGGTCCCGGCGCTGGCCCTGCTGGCCCTGGCGGGGCCCGCCCGCGCCCTGCAGAATGTCACGGCCCAGCTCTTCGGGCCCGAGGCCCACGGAACGCTGGCGGCCTTCGGAGACTTCAACTCGGACAAGCAGACGGACCTGTTCGTGCTGCGCGGCGGTGAGTGCGCGGGGCCGGGAGCGCCCGCGGTCCCTGCCGGTGTCAGGGGTGCTCCTCGTCCCCTCCCGGGCAGCCCCGCGATGCCGCCGCCCTCCCGCCTCGGCCCCCTGGTAGCTCGGGGAGAGGCACCAGGTGCCCGTGTGACAGCGGCGGTCTCGGTTCCTGGCGGGTACGGAGAGGCTTTCCCGGTGGGAGCTGTCCCGCGAGGAGCAGGGAGATGGGCTCGGTGATCCCTGCGGTCCCGCGGGGTCTGTGGGTCACAGGCTGCTCGTTCTCTCCCACAGCATGGCCTGGGTGCCGGGGGCTGCTCGCTGTGTTGCCGAGGGCCGTCGCACCGGTGTTTGCACGATGAAGTTGACGTTTGCTTTGCTCCTGACATAATTCCTGTGTGGAAAAAAAGGTGTTTTCAAATTGCCCTAAAATATGGGTTCGTATAGAGCAAGACATACTTTTCTTTCAAGTTAAATTTATGGTTCTGAAATAATTTATATGTTTTCTCCTCTAGCATGGTCACAAATTGGTTTTTCACTCCTACTTTCACAATATTTTGGGAAACACAGATAAACGTTTCACAGATACGAGGAGGATAAATTGCACGTTATCCTACCTTAAACATCATGTTAAAGTGGCAGGGTAGAGAAATTTGTTCCACACAGCCACAGGTCACCTGCCATGAGTTTCTGTTTAGGCTTCACATACGGTGAGACCCCAAATCAGAGCTTATTTTCAGTGGTCACTGTTATTTGCAGACATTAGCCTTGGATTATCTTACTTGCTTGAAGAAACAAGTTAAGATACTAAATTTATTCTCTGATTCACCTTTTTTAGTCCTTCAATGTCAGAAATATTTCTCTAAGTAGCTTTGGTAAAGCATGAGTGACTTTCCCATCTAGTGGAGTTATTGAAGTGTATGGCTCCCTGAAAATGCTCCACTGGCTCATCTACTGAAAAAAATGTCCGTGATAGGAGATTTAATTTTTACTTTCTTATCTTTCAGATGGATGCATATAAAAATGTGAATAGTTATAAGTTTTAGAAATAAGATTCATGGTTTCTTTGTGTCTGCACAGCAGCACTTGCTAGATCACTTTCCTATGTGACACTTACTGTAAAAATCAGCCTGAAATAACCTACCTGAAAAAATTATTTTTCATAATTTAAGTCTTGACAAAAAGTAAATTGGAAAATTTACAGAATACCTTAAAAACAAAAGGTAATAGTTCTAAACAGTAGGATTCTAAATAGTAGAATAAACGGCAGCCAGTTGTAAATAGTGTGAGGAAATGAGCATTGGAGATAATACTGGACTTTGAGGAACAGGGATGTGGTAAAGCAGCCCAGTCCTAATAATTGTGACCCTTAATAAGGAAATAGGGATGATATCTCGAACCTTTTTTCTGGATATATGTTACTGTTATGACCTTGCATTACTTCAGTTGAAGGAGAGTAATGTTCCATATGCTAAGATACATAAATGAAAATCAGGTTGTACTCACAGCTTTGTAAGGGAGAGCAAACTTACTGAACATAAGAAGTAATCTAAATCCAGAAGTATCTCACTGCAAGACCAATTAAAATTACCAGCGGACACGGGTTCTGGTCACTTTTTGAAACTAGAAATGTGCAAATAAATGGAATTGTGCATATGCTTACCTGTTTTATAAGGCTATGCATGAAACAGGGATAAGTGGGGAAGCTCATGCTGTTCGCTTGTTCAACCTACCGCATTCTAGTTATGTTTAATGCCTCTTCTAGTAGTACAGGGAATGAGTGATCATTCCCCTATTCACCTCCTGCATTTCATTAGAGAATTTTGAAAACTTCTGTGGTATTCTCACAGAGATATTCAGCCTGAAGACCTCTAATCTCTGTAACTGCTGTTTGTATTGAAACTGTTCTTGTTTTTCACACCCTCTAATGTACTTTTTTCCTTTCTTCTTGTCCTCTCATCTCAGAAAGAATACAGAACTGCAAACGGCATCTAGGATGTGTGCACCATGGGTTGATGTAGTGCTATAGTGATTCTGTTTTCTGTTCAGCTAATAATTTCCAGTAGTTAGTTTGTTTTGGCTCTTGATGAGCATTGTGCTGAAACTTTCATAAATCTATCTTTAGTGACCACAAAATCTCATTTCTCACTGGTACAAATGACTTGGAACCTGGTGTGTATAAAAACACATTTGCTTCTCCATCGTCATCATTACTCTACCAAATAGATGATAAAAAGGCAGGTGAGAGTCTGTAGTGTGAAATGGGAGTTACAAGTTTTAGCAGCCAGCCCACAGGTTTATTTTCCAAGGCTGAGCAGCCAGCAGGCTCCTGCACTTCGCTGTGTGCCAACTCCCTCACTCAGCTGGGGGGGTAACGCAGCTCGGGCATCATTAACTTGCCAGATGGGACTGTGCTGGTCCCCCCCGTCCTTTCTGAAAGGGTTTATTTTCATTTACTCATTTGTTGGTGTATTCTCCTTCTCCTAAATAGGTTTATGGCAGTTACCTTTTTTCTTTCAGAGTGAGGTAGCTTGTATTCTGCTATTTTGCAGCTGTGAACTTTGCCAGAGAACAATGCTCTTGAAAAAAGCTGTGGTAGCTCAAGTTTGGAGCAGTAGAATTATTTTTTATTGGCAACCCAGTTCTTGCAGTTTGGGATGCTACAGGTGTGAAAAGAAGAAAGAAAAAATACAATAGTTTTACTATGAACTATTGTTTTAGTTGCAGAAGTAAGTGCATTTGTAGTGTGGTTTACCGACTGAAAAAATTTTATTTCATCATTCAGTTTAAAATTCTTCTTTTTCTTCCCCCAATTTCAATTATTTCTGCAACATAAAATATGGACCTTTATTTAGATCTTCCAGAAATAATGAAATGACAATTGCTTGTATCATTGACTCTAAATGAGGACATGCTGCAGGGAACCAAGTAACTTCTGAGTTTCACTGAAAGTGCTTTTGGCAGCTGACTTGGGAAAGCCATATCAGATCCTGCTACATCAGAGAAAGTATTAAAAGTAGCTTTAAAGCTTTAATTATTTGTGTGGAGCTGGTGCCTATTACTTTTCCACATGTGATGTTTTTTAACTCATTACAGGAAGTTTTATTTTAAGCAATGTGATAGCAATAGCAGAGAGAAAGTTCTAACACTAAACCTTAAGAAGGGTTTTCATCACTAAGAAAGGTTCTTGATATTAACATTCCTTTGAGATGCAGTTGGCTTCATAGGTTGTGTTGAAGAAGTGCTCCTCTTGCTTCTTTTTGAATGAGGAGCAAGTATTGGTATGGGAACTCTTTCAAATTTTCTGCTGCTGTGAGGAATGGGTATCTGTGGCATATTTGTTTACATGCTGGGTTTGTACATAAGCCATTTACAATCTTCCTCCATTATTCATCATCTCACTTGCTTCCACAGGAAATGAGTTGGTTATCTTTCTGGCTGACCAAAAGGAACCCTACTTCAAGCCTCGTGTTAAGTTACCAATGAAGTAAGTATTGATATTCAGTGCTGAGACAATGTAAATGGCTGTTTTTCTTGAAGGTGCACCTCTGCAGTCAGTGAGAATGTTATAGAATTATCTGTGCTGCTGTTACCTCTTTGACTTGTTCAGCTTGCCCTTGGAGCTCGAATTCTTTGACCAGTTTCCTCATTAATTTCCTGATATATTTTTGTTTTGATTTCTTTGGACTTTGTTGGTCAGATGACAGAGTTTGTGGAGGTGACTTTTGTCATTCATGTTCTTTACTAATAGATGTGACTTCCTACCCCCTTATGGAATCTTTATTCTTTGGGGGTTTTTGTCCTCAAATGAGTATTTAAAATACTCATATGTTGAAAAATTTTTGTAGTTGAATTGGATTTTCAGGATTTTATTCCCTAGTAAAGCAAACTGTCATTTCATATCATGTGTTAAGTCTTTGTGGCAGGTAGATCTTACATCTCAGTCCCAAGACATGTTTTCAGGGAAATTCATCTTTGCTGTAGCTACTAATGGAATCCAGCCAATATTGTCTACTTTAGGAGAGATATGGAGAATGGTGTTCTGGTATTTCTGTGTAGAGATCTGTTCCTTTATTGAGTTTAAATGTGGCCTTTAAAAAAGCATCAGTTTTTAATAAATGTAAAACAATCTGTTTATGTACATATATATGCATAATTTTAACATCCTGTAGTGCTATAATGGTTATTGCTTATGAATCATGCTTATTAATAGTATTATGTTTAAATTGCTGTTAGAGATCAGCTTCATCTTCAGTAGTTCTACATATTTTTGTTATTCCCTCTTGCCTTGGAAGGAGCTAATTTGTTTAGTGCACTATTTGTTTAGTGATCTGTTTTTAATCTTTAACAGAGTGATCCATGGTTGTGTGTGTAAAGCAGAGCCTGAGTAGATAACCAAATAAAACATAAAGAACAAACAAATGTAGGGAATGGTGGTAAGACATGGCAGAACATAGAAGGAAATGACAATGTCTTTTGAAAAGTCTACTAATGTGTCTGACTCCTGCTGTTTAAAATGCTCCTGTTGCTTTATGGTCATGCTCTTGGAATGCAACCAAAAGATCCTGCTCACTGAAATACAGTTTTGAAGACTGGTTCTACAGCAGATGAAGGGATTTAATGGAGTCTAGATAGTTTTAGCAAATGGGGTGGCTGAAGAAAGCCTGATAGCTGAAGTTTGGAGTTAAAAATATCTTCTTTAGACAAGGACAGCCTGCCAAACACCTGATTTAAAGATACTTTTGCAATAGATAAGGACTTTATAATAAGCCAGGTTGTTGAAGAATATTACTCTATTGGGCCAACTAATAATAATTGGGCAAGCCTTTGGATACACAAGTGCTTTGCATTTAATTTCTGTTTTAATTCCAGATCTCTTGGTGTTACCATAACCAGTGTAGTTCCTGGAGATTATGATGGAGATTCCCAAATGGATGTCCTCCTGACTACCCAGGCACAAAGTCATGGCAGAGATGAACTTTCAGTGTTTATTTTCTGGGGACACAACCAAACATTGGGTGAGTTGCTGAGACTGCTCATTAACAGGATTGTCAGACTTCTTAATAACTTGAAGTATTGTCAGCAAGTTACAACTCATTTTACAGTGTAGTGATTTTTACAGCTAAAACAGGGATTAGCAGCTATTCAGCTTCACACCCTTGTATTATCTTGCTTTTAAACTGTATTCAATAATTGATGAAAGAGAACAAAGCTAAAATGCTTGCACTGTATCATGCAACAGACATAACCATAGCTTGGCAGTAACCTATTAATTGAAGAGCTTCTTCTCATGGCTTCCCTATTATGCATGTCAGCTTCACAAAGATGATCTCAAAAGATTTATCTTCAATTTGAAATGCACAGAGAACTTAGTGTAAACTCTAATGCATAAACTTTCAAAATAGCACACCTAAACCTACCAACTGTGATATAACACTTATTTCTGTTAAACCAAATCTTTGAAGACAGTGAGACAGTAAATTAGGTATTGGAAGAGAGGTTTGTAGAGTGTCTCTTGCTGGATGTTTTCAACAAATTTAGAATGAAGCTTTCAAGAGTCTCTTAGCAGTGTTCTAGGTATAGCTGATTCTGTCTTTGGGTAGAGTTATGGACTGTGTGAACTTGTGAGAGCTCTTCTGTCTTCTGTTGACTTTGCTAGGAAAGGGTTTTTGGAAGAGTTTAGGATTTGAACAAGGACAGATGAGCTAAAGAAGATACTCTTCAAGTCCACAAAAACTACTGAAGAATAAACACTCTTGCAAACAACTGTGTTATGAAATAGTTACAGATGAGGCAAGTGATGGCTTTAGATCCCGTTGCTTCTGACTTTAATCAGGGGTGAAACAAGGAACCCATGAAAGTGCAATGGATCAAATACTGAGAGAATAGTAGGTGTCTCTAGTACTTGAAAGAATATGAATGACTTGGATTAATTTATGCTGTCTTGCTTCTGGAGAGGAACAAATGAGCATTTGAGGCCTGGAAAAGGAGTCAGAGGTTAAAAATTGGGGCAATGGTTGGTATGTAGTGAGGCTACCGAGAAGGTATGTGGTCCCTCCTTGGGTAATAGAAGGGTGACAGACAGGTCAGTGAGAGAGTACTGTTATATAAAATGTGGAAATTGTAAAGGGAAACATCATGGAGAGAGGAGAGAAACAAGGATGATCTGGCAAGGAGTTTGGATTACAAGTAAAAGTGAAGTCTAAGGTGATCACCTGATTAGGTCTTAAAATCCTCACTTCCCATTTAGGCAGTCTAATGCTTGTTTCAAATACTCAGTGTATATAATTAAGTGGTTTACAATGACAAAACACTAAACAGAAGTCTAACATACAGTGTCAATTTTTAGCCTGTCTTCATCCCAGCTATTTCAGATTTCATGTATCTGCATGCTTGCAGTCATACATAGAAATAGATTTCACTAAGATCTATTTAGAATGATTTGTTGAATAGTTTAGTAAAGGGAGAAGAAGCTTCAGTATTTCAACTGTAACTTTCCTGCAAAATTTCAAGAAGCCATTTGGTTGCTTATATTCAGTGGTTCCTGATTATTTTTAAACCATAAAATTCATGGTTGTAAATTAATAGAATAATTATGTCTTAGTTGAAAATGGAAATGTCATGATATATTGGTAATTGAATCAATATTTTCTGTTTTCAGATCTTAACCATAAAACTATGTTAAATAAGACATTTCATGATGAGCCTCTAGTAATGGAGTAAGTATGACTTACTTTTTTTTAAAAAACACATTTACGGTGGTGACTAAGAGCTACTTAAATATATTTTAACGCTAAAATTTGAAACAGATGCCCTTTATCTTTTAAGAACAGGGTGGTTTGTGTAATGTCAACTGATCCAACTAAAGATGAAGAACCATAACACTCATTTTTACAAATCCTATTAGATCATCCTGGCAATAGTAACTACATGAGCTTTTAATTTTTTTAATTTCAGTACTTGAATTTATGCAGAAAAAAGAGCCATTCATTTTCCAGTGAATTTTTTAAAGCAAAAACCTTACTGGCTTATCAAACTGAGCAAATATGCACTTCATACTGTACTTGCCTCTGTGTGAAATGCTGAACAAAATCAGGGGTGGGAAATAAGAGTTTGAAAGCCAAAACCATTGAAAGATGTTTACTGCTCCAGCAGCTCACACAAAGCCAAAATTCAGACAGGTCTGTACAGCTGAGAGTTCTTCATTGCTTGGTGGGAAAATGCTGACCAAATACAGGTTAACTTAAGAACAGTTAATTTGAACTCCTGCAATGACTGAGGTGATTCTGCAATTGTTTTCCGTTTTCAGCTTTAACGGAGACTTGATTCCTGATGTCTTTGGTGTCACCAGTGATTCAAACAAGCCACAGATCTTGATTGGCGGGTGAGCTCAGGGGTTCTTCATTAGCATGGATTTTGGTAACTTGTTCATTGTGCATCAACTTCTGCCCTTGTTAAACAGGTGTAAGACCCATGTTTAATGTGTGTCTTCCAAGATTCAGTGACACTCTGCATCTGATCTATAAGATGTTATATTATAGGGGAAGTAATTATTATATAGGAGAAGTAGACGTACTGTGAAAGCTGAGAAAACAAAACCCCTGTTATTTGACATCAGAAATAGAATTGTTTTTTGGGGCAGTTACAGTCTAATTTGTTTAGTACACTTTGGTATTTACTATTACAGTCTGTGTTATGGAATTTGTGTTGTGCAAAATCTGCATTTACTCTAACAGATGAAGTGACAGGTTGATGATGCAAGAACAACTGGAACAGATCTTATAATGTAAGGGAAGGCAAAAGGAAAATATACAAGTGTTTGGAGTAAACTTAAAAAAATTTAGCTCTCATTTATCTGGGAGATTAAGTGTAATGGGAAGATTAGATGACATAAAACACAGGAAGTGCAAGATGGAAGGATATTAAGTTATATATTAAGGAAAATATCGGGGAAGAGATTTGTACAGTGACAAAAAGCCAAGATGACTTTAAGTAGCAATACAAGTGTGTGGACAAGTGACATTCTCTGTGTCACATCCCTGTGTTAAGCTGTACCCTGGGCCACTCATGGGCAAACAGAGGTGGACTGAAGTCTTGTGAGATGAGATTGCAGTAAAGGGGACTAAGTTTTGCTATTAAAATTTCTGCTAACCCCAAAATGGGACTAGCTAGTAAATATTGGGATAAAAATGATAATGTCATGTTTAAATGGTTAGTAAGGACTATGCAAAGGATTATTTTTGTTATGAAGGCTCAAGTCAAAGCATAACAAAAGGTTGCATCTCTACTGGCTCAGAACAACCAGTCTCTAAGCAAAACATTAAAATGGAAATATGGGTCTGTCCATCTTTTCCTGTGATTTTTGCCAGACTGAGTTTGCCATACATTCCATCTTTGACTTCCATAAGGAAGAACTTCATTGACAGTGGTTTGGGCATTCTTTGAAAGAGAAAGAAGTTTCTCAGAAGAAGGATATTTGAATTAAAGTTCTGATAGAGAGATTCTTCTCTCAGTTTTGAAAGTCTGTGCTCAAAATATAGCAGAAACTATTTTTAGGATGAAAGATGTATTATAAATGTCAAAGACACAAGTCTTTTTACGTGTTTTTTTTTTTTTAAACTATTCTCTCTTGACTGATAATGAATGAATGGAAAAATTAGGAACAGAACTCATGTTTTTTTAGATGATTGGACCTTTAAATCAGTTGTTTGAAGAAATTTGCATCTGGGAACTTGTATTTTGCAGCTTTTAAATGGAACTATTCGGACTGTCCTTAATGGTATTCAGTAACATTAACAAAGAAACTTGCAACTCTGTGTGTTTGAGAAGAAATCCAGGTGTTGGTGTCACAGCTCTTTTAGCTTTGCATGCAATCAGTCCTTAAGTTTATTTTGAAAGAAAGAGTGTGTTAAGAAGTCTTTGCATTCCTATGTGGTTTTCTTCAGCTGTTGTTTCAAAAGTGGAGAAATCAATGAAACCATTTCTCTGTCTATGGCAACAACATATCAGCTTTCTATCCTGCTTCCCCATGTCCCTTAAAAATATTTAAATAAGGCCTTCCTCACACACTCCATCAGTGAGTTTAACAAATTTGTACCTGTTGTTTCTAACAGGCTATTTTCCTTCCATTGGAGATGATTCAGAAGTAGAGTAAATAACCTTTAAATGTGTAAATGGAAACTACACCCTTCTTGGCAATATGTTTTTGATAATAAATCTCAAATTGAATTTTATCACCCTACTTTTATTTAAATTAATGGCTTATGAAACAGATTTCAGAATCACAAGGATGTTTCTGAACCCTTTGCAATGATTATATATTGAAAAATTTTATGAACTCTTGGAGATATGGAGAAGTGGAAAAGATTTGTTTCATTTTGTTGAAGAAATCCTTTCAGTAGCATTAGCATACAAATAAACTTACTCATTGTAGCTCAAAGTAAGCCTGAGTGCCATAGGTAATAGCATAAGCCATGGCTTGTACATGGATAACAGCTTTATGTCATCTGCTTAGAAAAGCATTTTTCCATTTTTAATCTAAAATGTCTTGAAATTTATTCTAGAGCTGTATAACTAACTTCCTTGGCTACTTTGAAAAATGAATACATAGAAAAACCTAGAGAAAATGTTTAATTATTTCTTAAAGATTACGTGCTGCATTTTAACATTTCTAAGATTCAGTTATGACCTCTGGGAAGTCATCAGAGGCTTGTTTTTTTGCTTAACATAAAATGAGTCACAGAAGATAAGGACTTCACTAATATGTATGTAATGTCACTGGGATAAAAAACATAATTCTAGACATAGTAATATCACTATCCTGCTGGTGTATAGTGCATATTGAGATTTTTTGGAGTGTGTAAGCTAATGGTTCTGAAAGCAACATACCCAGTGATTCAGCAATGATGACTTCTGAAGGATTTGTTGCATTTCAAATCATTGCTAATAGAGAGGTTTGATGAAAG
The DNA here is from genome assembly GCF_009829145.1 of Chiroxiphia lanceolata. NCBI lineage: Eukaryota > Metazoa > Chordata > Aves > Passeriformes > Pipridae > Chiroxiphia > Chiroxiphia lanceolata. The sequence goes on along the minus strand of NC_045649.1, from coordinate 9,806,956 downwards.
TTAATTCATTTTTAGAGCAGAAACCAGCAGTGCATGTATGTTTATAAATAAATAAATAGAAGTATCACCTGCTTGTAAATAACATTATTAACTTGTAGTCAATCATAATGTGAGAGTTTAACTCATGTGTTGATTTTGAAGTGTCTTGAAATAACATGCATTTACATGCAGCAGGTATGAGCTGCTGTAACAGCATGTGAGCACTTTTGCTCGTGTTTATTAATCATAAGCTAGATTCCATAAGTACTTCCAGAATTAAAACTGCTTGAGGAAACTGGGAAGGACAGGAATCAGTGTCTCAGGATTCATAGTTGAAGCCTAGGCACTAATTATCACTCTGTGGGTGGTGATACTTTTCTGTGCAAAAAAAAAAAAAAAAAGGAAGTTGCTTTAGAAAGTTAATAAAATCTAACTGGAGCCCCTGTGCTATGAATCATCCTTCACAGAACCTTTCAAGCAATTACTCTTAGTTACTTGGTATATTGTGAGCTAAGTAGTAATTTTATCTTGGTATTAGCAGAACATGCTCTCTGTCCAATTTTATTTAAAGCTTCACCATTTTTTAAAGCTATATTACAATTAACAGTCCCTGCACATTGCTGAAATGTATTCCTTTCTTTTCCTGTCTGTAGGAACTTGTCATGGCATGCTGCACTGGAAACTCAGAGTAAAATGTATATACCACACTCTCATGCTTTTATAGATTTAAATAATGACTTCACTGCTGGTAAGTCATAAAAGTGTTAAATACCTTCCTAAAAATATTTATCAGTAAGTACACAATGTAATGTGTTGCAATTTCCTTTGGTAATTATGTAAATTTGCTACTTCTAATTTTTTTTTTAATTATTTTAGTATCTGAAATTTGAAAATTCTGAGTTTTAAAAAGCTACTTTCAAAATTAATAGCCTAATAAAGTTTTCTACTTCTTGATGATGATCAGAGTTAATGCTTGTTCTGAATAATGTTGTATTCACCATTAAAGCCTTGTTTCCTGCTCTTAACAGTGCTGTACTCTGGTATTCAGTTGGCAATGGAATCAGAGCTTTGTTTTCTTCATATTGAGTCTGAAAATAGTTTGATGCAGGAGAATGTTTTCAAGACCAGACTTATGATTTTTCTTGGAGATTTCAATATGACTTCATTCTGTTTTGTTGTAGTTGGTTCTATCACTGACTGAGAAAATAGTACATGAGACTTTATTCTTGTATTACTACATGAGCAATCCTGTAAGCTGTTCATAGCTCAGTGTTCAGGGATGAGCACTAGAGACAATGTTTCTTATGGTAGATAAACTGTGTTCTTCCTTCATTTGGTTTGGGGGTTTGGGGTTTTTTTTGTGAATGTAGTTCAGCTACCATGATGAATCTATTTCTTACTTACATACCTTGTTCATACCTCCAAGCACATTTAGATATTGTGCTAAACACACTAAATGAATTCTGAAGTGTTTTTGCTAGACGTGCAATGGACATCAATTCATATATGGTAATTTTTGGAAAGAGAGTTTATTTTTTCTTTTTTAGTTGCATGAGAATGAGAGAGGAAACAGTCCATAAATTTAATTAAGATGCTTATAAATGTTGGGGATTAAGTTAATTACTTTAGCATGCAGTCAAACCTTAATATTCAGTCCTGGCACGTTGCTACATGAAGCTGTCAAGTGGAAATTCCAACTGGAAAAGTAGATATATGGTTGCTTACCATAATCAGTGTCATGTAATAAGCAATTCTAACACACTTAGCTCTAGAAGTCTTTTGGAATTTTCTTTTAGTGGCACAAGCAGCATAGATGAGCATTCCAGGTAGCATTTTAAGCTGAGTACATTGAAATCCAAACTCCCGGGTAGGTAAAGGTAAGAAGTCCAGGTTACTTACATAGATCAGTCACAGATGGATCCATTTTTCAAGGTTTTTTTGAATGTTCACAGAATTCCAGATAGTGCTAGTGATATGTGGAAGTTCCTCTATTAAATAGGAATGAAAGTCAGGATCTTTGTATGGGGAGTGCTCAGAGCTTTTATAGATTCACATCTATTTTCATATCTCAAGATGTGAGTAGAAGCCTCTATGAGGCTCTTCCCATAAAGATCCTGACTTTTACGTGCTTGTAGCAGCAAGGATAAAACACCTCAGGCTGAAATACTGAGTTACAGTGTCATGTGTAGCTCTGTGGGAAGTGTTATGTTGCAGTAACCTGAGGAAATATTAAGAAAAATAATTCATTCTGAGAAGAAAACTGGAGAAACTATTACCATAGAATTATTTTCTTTAAAGTAATGTTTTGCTTCTAAGATGGGAATAATAATTTTTTTTTACTATCACCATGAAAATGGGACCAACTGGAAATAAGACATATGTTGCTGGAAAATAATATCAGTAAATCTGATATTTCATGGCTGCTGTGTTTTTCCAAGACTGCTTGCTGCCAAAATGGAAAGTAACCAATCGTCTGGTCCTGCCTGTGCATTTATGGCACTTCCCTCACATCAGCTCTAGTAACTGCTTGGAACTGGGGCTGCTGAGGAACACAGTTTATTTGCACTTGAGTTATTAAGGTGATCCAACTTGCCATGCAGCTTCAGGATTGTCAGAGCCAATGTAAGCCCTGAGAAAAGGTTCACTCCTCTTTCAGTAGCAGCAGTCATAGCCTGCCTTTAACCAAGCGTAAAATTGCACCTTGAGTCTCACTGTGCCTCTTCCAAAAAATACCTGTATAGTGTTCTCAGCACGTCTCCTGTAATTTGTTAGTCTGTGTGGAGTTGGGCAGGTGACTCATAGAAGTAGTCAGGTGATAGAAGGTAAGAGAAAAACAACAGAGCTCTGTGCAGTCTGGATAGACCTCACAGAAGACACGTAAGCGCTTCTCCTGCTTGTTTAGCTCTGTTCCCTGTCAGCACAGCTGGGGCAGCATGGCAAAGAGAGTGTGATCCATATGGTGCTATTTCTCCATGGAGTCTGTTCCTTACTGGTTGGCTCAGGTAGAGCTGGTGAGGAGGAGAGGATCCTTGTGACTCAGTATTCACCCACACAGTCATTCTTGAGTCGGAATAAAGCCTCATTAAGAATAGGGCCTGGGACACATTAGAATGGTATTAATTAAAAAGGAGGTGGTGATGAGATGCAAGGGAATAGTCTGCATGCTCAAATCATGTTGCCCAAGAGGCTTAATTGTGATATTTGATGCTCTTGTGGTACTTTTGCACTGAAAAATTCAGCGTATTTACTCACAGAAATTGCTACTGTTCATGGATATGAAGATACACCTGTACCTAAAATGAATGCACTGATTTTTGTTTACAAATAAAAAACCAAACCACCAGAATATACCATTTTTACTTTGTTTTCGGGGTTTTTTTAAGACTTTTCTCTAATATTCTGCAGTGTTTTGGGACTCTTTGTATTCTGTAACAGATGCAGCCAATTTCATGATTTTTAGCTGGGCTATTTTTGGCAACTCTATCATTATAAACAGCTTAGGAGATTTAAAGTGTGCTTGACATTAAAAAAAAAAAAAAGGGAAAAAAAGAAAAAAAAATCCTCTCTGGGCTGAGAAGCTTTTTACTAGTTTATTGCCTAACCCATTTTCAACCTGCTGATATTAAACCCTCCAAACAGAGCTTTTAATTGCCACACTTCTCCTGCTCTGGGTAAAATGAAGTTGAATTGTTATGATTTCATTATATGAGAACTTGCTCATAAAGATGTGTTTAATCCCTAACAGAGCTTCATGAAAGGCTAACAGTGTAAGGATTTTATAATCCAAAAATCCTCTAACCACAACAAAGATAATACTAATCTTTCTTGGTGAGAGGTAAACTGGGCTGTTTCAGAGTGTAATGCTGCTGCAGTTTTTAAAGAAAGCATCCTCATGTGGAAGTCTCAGCTCCTTATAATTATTCATTCAGTAAATAATTCAGAGTTAGACCAGGAATTTTGTATAAACCATGCAAAAATTTATCAAAAGGGTCTACATGTGCTTTATGGATAAAGATTAACTAAATAAAAAACTTTCAAGTGTCTTTGCATGTGTATTAAGCATGTGTTGCTCCAGGGAGGAGTGTCTGGTTCACAGAGTGCCCGAGTTGGGAAGGGATGTCTGGAAATGGTCTGGTCAACCAGCCTACCATCATTGTCACTGCTGATACATGAACTGAGATAGGCTGAAAGATAAGGAGAAAATGTTTAAATAAGGCTGCTGGGTGTCTAGTAATACATACTCACACTTGTCATTAGTTATTTTTAACAGCTGGCTTAGGAAGGTAATCTTGAAGCTAATAATAACAGACTTGTTTGAACAGATTAAATCAGATGTATTTTATAGAGCAGATAGTCCAGGTGAGCATTTTCAAAGCAGGATCCTCACGTAAGAGGCCTGTCTTAAAAATGTCACATCCCCAAAGTGAAAAATGTACATCATGTGGCTTAAGAAGTATTTGTACAGTATTTAACTCTTTGACTTTTATAGTGAAGGAGCTAAAAAGTAACTTCTCTTTGTATTACTTTCCACTCAATCCAAAGTAAGAAGGAGCTCAGTCCTTCTCAGGAATGTGTCAGTTAAGGGATGCAGAGAACACTGGTCAGTGGAGGAAACCCTGCTGGCAAGATGGTCATTACACTGAAGGTTTTACACTGAACCGTGGGGAAAAGGTGTCATAGCTGGAAACTGGGGCCAAGATACATGAAAAGACTTGATAAAGACCACCCAGAAAGGATGTTGAGGTGGGCGCCAATACGGATGGTCTGTTTAAAGCTGGACTGGCACAGACACTGTGCAGAATTTTCAGTTCAGTACTTTGGACCAAGCTGAAATTTAAATTTAGCATGGGGCACTGGGTGAACCCTGATTAGACTGTCTTAAAATAAGTTCTCATGGGTGTACCAAGTGATTTATCTTCAGTTGAAATTTTTAGGATAACGATTATTTTGCTGTGTCATTTTTTTCTGATGAGTCAACTAATTGCTCTTATATTAAACATCCTAAAATGTCAGATGTTCATTTAGGGATAATGCTGCCTTTCTAAGCTAAATCATCGTTCCTAATCACTTGGAGAAAAAAAAGGATTATTAAGTAATAAATATGTCTGCACTCAAAGTTACAAGCCCTCTGCAAAGAAATCAGGCCATGGCCCTGCAAGTACTTTTTAAATGCTCAAATGTATGAGACAAGCTGCCTTGGGCTCTGAATTATACTGTAACCTCATACTGTACATCTGTCAATGCATCCTTGAATGCTGTGAGAAACAGCTGATGTATTAAATATTCTGTGTCTAACTTGATTATGTGATTCCAAAGTTTGGAAGTGCTGCTCTTACAACCAGTCTTGTGTTGAACACTAGCACATGGTGTGTATAATTGTAGATATTTCTGGAACTGTTTATATAATATGAAGGAAAAATCATAAATTTGGGTTTGGGAAAACTAAAATGGAAAAATCATTATTCAGAAACAGCTTGCTGTAAGCTAATTGCAGTCTCTTTACTGATTTCTGGTGGTTAATTCTCTTATGTTGCTTTGCTTTGGGAATCTGGAAGCCTAATGTAGCAGAACGTTCACAATGTGTTTTCTTTTTTATTCCCAATTCTTAGTTTAAATGTGTAAATGTAGATAGTTTTCTTCTTGAAAAACAATCATTCAGATCACAGGTGATATTTCTGTTGTAATCATTTAAACCTGGATTGTGAAGATACTGTAACATTTGATGCCAGACTCTGGTTAGACATTCAGTGAGTTTCCTCTTCATAGAAGCTGGGAGCCTCTCTGCAGTTAATATTATCAACAAAGCTTATTTTATACAATAGATGTGCATTTTTTTCTCTATGAAAATAACCAGGCAAACAAATTATCTGGCTTTTTAAAACTTAGCTTGTGTGGCATTTTAAAACTTGGGTAGGGGTATGTATCTACTCTCTCTGGTTTTGCTCTGTCCCTTAGTTTTTTCCCAGAACAAATATTCAGTCATGCCGTGTCACTGTGTCATTCCTTGAATAGGTACAATTTTTAAATTTCTTAGCTGTTTTAAGCTCTGATAACAGAGCTTACCTGTCAATTTACAACAAGTAATGGAGGCAAAAAATATATCATATAAGATGGGCAGGATATATTTCAGAGGACTTGGAAGTTGGAATTAGCTGCATCTGCTCCTGCTGGGATTGGTCTGCTTTTGCCAATGGCTTCTCTTACTCACAGCTTACCTCACAAAGAAAATCAAAGAATGAGTAGAGATCTTTAGAGAAAAGAAATAGCTGTTTTAACTTCTTTTTTCTAATCTTTTTAAAAGAGCCCATAATCTCTGCTATGTGCTTAGGAGTTTTAGTTTTAAAATTGCCATTATGAAGTGTCTCAAAAGCTATTCCTTCCGCAGTTTTTAATTATATACTGATATAATTATATACAGTGGGGGATAATAATATGACATTTTTATGGGAATCAGTAGCTTACTACAGGTGAGAAGTAAATTGGTTGTACCACAAACAGCATTTTGTTGAGAAAGCATGAATGTGGAAATGGGTTCTGAAAGCACTCTGAACACTGAGCAGTTATATTCTATTGCTTGAAACAATATTGTTGCCTTTATTCTGAAAATAAACAGAATTGTCTGAAAGTCATGTTCGAAGTGCTAAAAGCAGCATAACTATAAAGCATAGTTCTAATTTAAAAGTTTTCCAGTTGAGTGATTCTTTTAAATTAATATCCTAAAGTAATTTTTAACAGTAAAAGGGATTTTACTGTTGTTATGTTAGTTATGTTGTTTAAAATTGCTCATCACGTTTTACTAAATAGTTCCAATAAACACTCACTAAGTTTTGAAAGACTTGTTTGAACAGAATAAGTTCACAATCTTGATTAGAAGCACCTTTCTTAAAAATTGGCCAACACAAATTAGCTTGTTTGGTACACATGAAGTCTTTTTGTTTTGCTGAAGTTTTTCAGAGGAGGAAGGTACTAGAAGGAATGTTTCCTTAACTTCCTATTTTGTGTAACTAGCACCAAAATTTCATGACAAGTGAATTGCAAGCTCATTAGCATTGGTCCTTGTACTTGTATCCATGTCGTAAAAGCTGAATCACCTAAATCACCACAGCCAGGCAGGTGTATTCCATTTGCTCTAGAACAGAACTATTGCCAACTTGACAAACAAATCTGAATACCAAATGTAGAGGGTTTCTCTACCTGAATGACAAACTTATGAACAGAAACATGAAACTTGTCAGGCTTGGTTTTCCACTTCCACATCGTAAAGAAATAAAACTGACTATATCTAACTTTTTTGTATATAATATGGTTTGTGCATATTAGAAGTATTGTACAACTGAAGCCGTAGAAGTACTACTAAAAAAATTGTAAATAGTGTTTTACATTTTGGTTTTAAATACTTTTTTCCTACCAGTGAGTCAATCTGTAATGTAAATAGAGGAAAAATTGTAATGTAAGTACAGGAAAGTTATCTTTTACTTGTCTTTAGGTTTTATGGCATTTAATGATCTTAATACAGTTCTTACATTACCCCTGCTGTTAACACCCTGCAAAGCAGGAATTTTTAGTTCAGCACATTATTTACTTATACATACAAGAGGGCATTTTCATACCCCAAAGGAGCTTCTGGTTAGAGAATATGCACAGACACACCTGTTCTTCCACATTAATGAGAGCATGTTTAGGCATGTTTGGACCATAAATAAATTCTAATTGGGTAATGCCTTGTACATGTTGATAGTGTTTAAAAATAAGGGCACTTTTTTTCCCTCTCCTTTATTAACTTAAACATCTGAAGTGATTGTGAAATCAAGGAGTAACTTAATGTTGCTCGTACCCTGGTGGCTTCTAAAGACAGTCATAGATGCTGAGAGTTTTTATTTTGAAATAAAGCCCTCTGACATTAAACAAAGGTCAAATCAGTCATTAGTGAAATGAATGCTCCATCTATAATTAGTACCATTTTTTATAACACTCAAAAGTGACAGAAAATAACGAGGATAATCAGAAGTGGACTTGGAGCAGGTTCTGTATAGTTTGGTTTTCTTGCAATTACCAATGAGTCCTTGTAAGAAAAAACAATGTTTGGAAGTAGGGTGAGTTTGTAATATTATCTGCATTTTATTTAATAAGATTGTCTGCAGTTGTGGCTGCCCCGTCCCTGGAAGTTTTCAAGGCAAGGTTGGACAGGGCTCCAAGAGCAACCTGTTCTAGTGGAAGGTGTCCCTGCCGGTGGCAGGGGGCTGGAACTGGATGATCTTTAAGATACCTTCTAACCTAAACCATTCTGTGATAATTGCAACAGTTCACTTTGCATTTGTTTAAGAGAAACCTTTACTCTTGGGCAGTATTGTTTTTTTACTTCCAGCCATTTGCTAAGGCTGTAGATGTAACATTTCGGGAAATCTGCCTTAATCTGACATCAAGATCTTCCCCCATCCCAACTATCAACTACTTTACTTCCCTTTGCCACATCATGTCCCAAGTTAAAGATGTAAGAAATGCCCTGCAGGCTTAGTCTAGTGGTTCATCTAGCTAGCCCAATAATCTTTCTCTGGCAGCAGCAGCCGGAAAGTGGCCAGACTGACTTTTTTTTGGCTCTGATATTTTCTTCTTCCTGTTTCACATTTTCATGGAACCTACAGTTACCATGGGGCTGTTAGAGGTACACCCTTACCTGTTGTTTTTGGTATCCCCTAATGTACCTGTTGTCTAGTAAAAGCACCACCTTTGTATTCTGTAAATAATTGGTTGCTGAGCTGCAGATTGTTTGATTTTTATAACCTCAGGTTGGCAATGTTTTGCATTTGCCGTTGCTCAGTTCATCAGCATTTGAACAGCCCTCAGTACTTAGTCCTTGCTTTTTAAACTTAGAGATCTGTATGGAATAAACTTTGTTTTCTACAGCTGAAATTGCAACCTGAACTGACTTGCAAAGGCAGTGTGGCAGGATATCTTTAGATGAGTGACTTTTCCTGATCATGTGTGATGTGATGGGCATTCCTTGTAGGGAAAAGGGGTTGAGTTTTCTTGATATAGCCGGAAGCAAAACAGAAATGTTGCCGTTTTCAACGATTGGTGTTTTGTAATTCAAAAAGTGTAGAAAAGAACTGGGTATGTCTTCATTGTTGTGTAACCCAAGTACCGAACATACAGATATTAATGCATTTGTTGGTTCCACCTCTTCTCCTGCAGCTGTTATATGCTAAAGAATTTAGTAATAATCGACATGGAAAGCAATAGCAGTGAAGTGAGAGATGACTGCCATGGACACTGTTCCTTTGGAAAGCAGATGCTTGCAAGGAGTCTCTGCTATGGCTGTTAGAAAAAGATATTTATAAATTGCACAGATTCTTAATTGTTTCCTCTCTCATATGCTTTTGGTTCTTGGAGTCAAAAACATAATAAAACCAGAGAGAATCATAAAGTACCTTAGGTTGAAAGTAACCTTTGGGAATTACCAGGTCTAGAACACTGTTCCAGACATGGCTTGGTTTTTCTTACACATTTCTTCCACAAACTTGAGAGAAAACATTTGTAATTCTGAGCTGTACCAATTTGTGAACAGTTCTTTGAAGGGTCTAAATTACATTGCCTTTTTACGCTGCTGCTGCAAAGAAATACTGTGGTTTTGCTTGCTTTGAAATCTGTGGCGTTCTTGATCAAAAAGGAAAATTACTTGTAAATATTACGCATTTGATTTGGTTTCAGGGAAAGAGAGTTTAATCCTAGAAACAAGCATGAGCATTTTGGACACATAGCTTCTAAAAAGGCTTAAGGATAAAACAGAGGACAGTTGGCAATGAGGTACCAGTGGAATTGTTTCAGTAGGCTCTAGAACTAGAGGTGGTGTTGCTGTACCTATATTAAGTTGTCCTATGAGAAATCACAGCTTGTTGCTCTTATGTAGGAGCAGCGTGGCACAACTCCTCTACACTATTTTTAGAAGATTATCTGCTATCTTTGCCTGCTTTTGCATTTTGCCACTGCAGTGTGATATTACAGCAGCCTTGGAGATGCTCTGGGGTGCTGGTTCCATTTGTCCTTTATAACGTTATGTGCCTCAGGTTAGGTTTGGTTTTTGGCCTGCAATGTAACCTTTGTGTTCTATCTCAGATAGTGGCAGTTGAAATTACAGGGGCAAAGGAGACAATGAAAAAGACAAGTGTTAAATCTAAAAGAGTAGTTTTCTTAAATCTGGATTTCTTAACACTGGACTTAATTTTTTTTTAATAAAAACTTTTTATTCCCATTTTTCTAATTTGTGTGCTTTCCTAAATATCAGTGAATAAGTTCTTCTTTCAGTAGACAATGCCAGATACATGGTCTGAAGCCCTCTTTTGCACTGTTTCGATGTTTGAGAGAATTTTAGTGTAAAAGAAGCCAGAAATATTTCTCCATCGGTGTATCTGCTGCTTAATTCAACATATTCAAAATAACAGGATAGTTGGTAGGGTTTTATTTTTAATTTTGACTTCCAAAAAGTATAACTGTGTATACTTTTTTCTAGCTTTGAGGTATGCCTCTGTCTTTACTATTAAGAAAGATTCTTCAGGGTGTATATATAACATCCAGCACTTACTAACTCACATGAGAGTAACTGTATTTGTGTATTAAATGATACAAATGCAAAGCTTGTGTACAGAAGAGTATGAGGGATGAAAATAGTTTTGGAGGGGTGTGTTTTTAATGTTTCTTACTTAATATCTATACATCTAAACGTCACTGGAATAATGTATTTAGAGCTTAGGTAATTTTTTAAAATAATTTATGTATCTTTACTAAGTGATCAAATGTATTTGTTTGTGTAGTCTTCTCTTAAATATTTTTATTTCTCTTACATTTTTCCTTGCAGATTTGTTCCTTACTACGTCCCCAAATTCCAAAAACATTCAGTTTGAGACATGGGTAAACAAGGTAAGAGAGAAAACAGAAATAACCTTTCTATTGAAACACAGACAAGTTATAAAAACCAAAAAGTCATCTGAGAAGCAATGTTGAGGCACTGACTGCACCGTTGCATTTAGACTGCACAATATTCCTGGACACCTTTCGCTCAGCACAAGTCCCTCTACAGATTTTTGAACGTGACTACTCAGTAAATCAGGTGCCTCCACACACCTTAGCAGGGCTCTTAGGCTGTCAGCTCCTGTGTGAGGAGGTTACTCACACTCAGCAGGATGATTTGTAAATAAAAGGATGATCATTTTGGTTTTATTCTTGCTGTCTCAATGATTTTTATCTTTTTAAATAAGCTTGATCTTGGACAAAGGTTCAAAATGTCGCTTCTAACTGTTAAAGTTTGTGTTCAGAGTACAGTTGAGTCCAGAGTCCTGTGTTAACTAGGTACCATAAATGGAATTCAAGGTTGAGGAGTAATAGCTCAATGGATTAATATTTATTTATTTATTGAGATTCTGCTTTGGCATTGCAGGAGTATCCTTTGTACTGTGTTACCCAAATGGATTATAGTTAAAAGTTCACCTTTTTGTTACAATAGAAGGGGCTTAATGTGTTTCTTATTAGCTAAGGAATGAGTTTTTGAGAGTTTACCTGAAAATGTATCCATCATGTCATAGTGAGTCACTGTAGAACAAAATATGTAGTCTTGTCTTTGACAACATGGCCATCTTCAACCAGGCAAGAGCAATGAAAGCAGTGAGTCATGAATCCTGTATTTCTAACTTTATATGGACTTAAATGGACAGAGATTGAGTGTTAGTGACTACATTTATCCTGTCTCCTGTTGGGTGTTGGGTTTTTTTTAATGTTCTTACAAATTTTGGACTCCTGTATTCTAAATATTATCCTGCATTATATATTTTATATGGATAGATTTACTTGTCTTTAGAAAGAAAGAATTCTATTCTTTGGAATCAATAAACCCCGTAAAATAGGTCATACATATAAAATACATGTACATATATGTGAATCTCAAAATACCTTAATTGATCCGTTAAAAGCTGTTAAATTGCTCTCTGTAGAACATAAATTGCTCTCTGCAGAACAAAGTAATTCTCTTCATTGATGCACTTGTGCTTTTAAAATATTAGCCCATGCGAGATATGCTTTTGGGGCCGAGTACAGGGCCTAGTCTTTTTTACTGCATGAAATGCATCAATTTTATTTTATTTTTTCTCATCAGAATCATTATGAATTATATGTCAAGATAAAGATACATAGTCAGACATCCAGTACAAACAAGGACTAAGTGTGTCCAGAGTTACATTGAAGTCTGCAGACTGAATATGACATGAGTCATGTTGGATATGGATAACTGTGCACCATTCCCAAACCCTTTGTCTCCTTGCCTCTCTGGGTATTTGTGTGGACAACATTGTGTATGAGCTGATTGCAGGGACTGGGCCAGAGGGCCTTGGGTCATTTGACATGGCTACAAAAACTCAACATTTTAAAATGGGCTTGTTCCAGTTGTGATGCAGTTCTGTGATAAACAACGATCCAGTGCTTTTTGTCTTTCTGATGAAATATTGGACTGTTGTCTTCTGTGGGCCAAGATTTTAATAATAGGTAATTAAAACAAGATCTAAACCAGATCTAATGTCAAATCAATTTATTCTCAAATGAGAAGGCAAATCAGAAGCTATTTTTAACAGGTGTGCAGCTGTGGTTTTATATATTACTTGTATCTATAAAATCACATCAATATGCATAAATGCACATTAGTATTCATAATCACTTAATTATGATTTAGATAATGTTGCTGAAATAACCCAGTCTCTTCCTCTTAACATAGCTAAATATATGGAAATTATATCTGAATATTACTATTGCTGGACTTCCATAAGATTCCATGAAGGATTAGAAATGTAAAAGCTCAGTCCCAATCTTCAAAGAGTGCAATTTTTTTTTCTGTAGCTGAGATATCTCTCTGTTATTGAATTGCTTCTTTATTGATCTGTATTTTCTTTGGTTCAAAAGTCAAATTTTATCACTTAGACTGCAATTCAGTTTTTCCATCGTCTTTGTCCTCTTTGATAGGATGGGAACTTCACTAAAGCTGGAAAAAGTAAGGAAATGCCCAGTGGTGTGAAAGTTGTTGGACAGTCCGTATTTGCAGATTTTGGTGAGTTTTATTCTTCCACACTACTCCTGAGTGTTCCTTTATTTTTCATATTTTGTTAGATACTTTACACTGAAGAACAAATAAAGATGTTTAAATGGTTTCTTATGTTTCTCTGCTTTTTTCTATGAGGTGGTATATCTGTGAATCTTGAAATATCTGGGAATAATTGTTAATGAATTAAGCTTTGACTGTCCCAGTACATTCTGCATCACATGTATCTACATTTTCTTGCTTTGAGTTGTGGTTCAAGACCAAACTTTCTTTTACCAGACGTGGGGTTTTTGTCAAGATTTTATTTTTTCCCCTAATCTTGTTCAGAAGATATTATCTGATTAAATGGTCATAAATTCTTCACTTGTACAATCTAATAAAGACAAAATGTAAATTACTTAATTACTTGAATAAAGATTGCTGGAACGTGGTAAAATCATAATAGTTGTAATTGAAAATTTTGAAAGACTTTTGGACAGGCAAAAAATTTAATTTATATGTAAATCTATTTTTGCAAGGGTAAGTGAAAGCCTGTATTTTTCTATTAGCCGGTCAGTTGTGGCTTGTCAATGTGTGTATTTAGTTACAGAGAATAGGGAATGTTGATTATGTAGTCCAAAAAATATTATTTGTCTCTGCAGTAGAATAACAATTTTCCATCCCAAGGGAAAGTGCTATGGGCCTGATTCTGCTGGATGTAAAGAAATTCATAAAAAACTAATTTAGTACATTTATACAACACATTTGTTAATTGTGAGACTGAGCCTGTCTTTAAGTGTTGTCAAACCATACCCTTGTTTATCATTTTCTTTTAAAATATGTTTTAAAGTAAATGACAGGTTTTAAAGTTCTTAGACCCAGAATGTGACTCTCTTGCTGCCACTTAGAAGGGTTCTGAGGAGTTCTAGCAAAGCTCTTCATGACATGGAACTAGAAGACACCTCTGCTGGATCAGATCTACAGGGAATAATGACAGGTAGAACCTGAACCATGCTCCAGGTTCTTCTGTGAAATGTTTAACACATTTTCAAAAATCTTTGACAAAGTTTTTATAAAATCTTTTACTGTTCATCTGCAAATTTGAACACTTATCTATATAATATGTGAAGGAAAGAATAGAGTACTACAGTTTACGGTTAAAAAAATTGAATGTCGTGGGGTTTTTGTAATTACTTTCCAAGCTGATGTTCTGAATAATGTGTCTTAATAGGTACTAAATAAAAATTTTATTTTTTTAGCAGTGGCAATGTGGAAAGCAATCTTACTGTAGAATAACCTTATCTCTGTGTTAGGTAGGTAATGAGCCCAAATGATACATCATAATTTTAGAAGTGTATCATAATTAATGGCATTTTAATAAACCCTGCGATGTCTTTGCAGAGAGAAGTGGAACTGTTCAAATGATAAAGTTGAAATTTTGAAAGTGTGACTAAATGGAGTGTGCAGTACTGCAGCAGTGCAGTGTTTGGTACAGCCAAGGTTATGAAAGGCAGTGGCTGGTACAGATTAGTCAAGGGGGCTGCAGATTTGGAGTTCCATCACCACTTTTTTTAATGCCCTGCTCTGCTAATTATCATCAAAGTCATAGCCTGAGCACTAGTGTGAGGCAACAGGGGAGCAATCTCTAGCAAGGATGAATATCATGGGAGAAAGTGTGCTCAGAAACTAAAGAAATGCCTGCAAATAAATGTAGAGGGACAGCAGAGAGGCAGGGGACCACCGGTATCAGCTGTGGGAGGAGATGCTGCCTTTCTAAAGTCGTTGTTCTGAAAGGTCTCAGCCCCTTCATCTCACCCAGATGGTGCCATATGAGGGTCTTGCCTCTCCTTGGACCACTACACACACACTGGCAACTTCATCTTCATTCCAGCTCACTCTAGTTGAAGAATGGGAAATGGTTTAATGTCTTTCTGCCTAATTTTCCCAAGCAATTGAAGAGTGCTGTAAATGTATCTGTGTGCTTTGATAAAGGAACAAGGTTGATTCTGACAACTGTGATTTCAAATCAGGGTAGGAGATGGAGTAGAGCATCAATTTTTTTTTCTTCCCATTTTTCTAATGCCAGTTTAAAATACTCAGGGCAACAAAGAGTTACTTTTTCACTGAACCAGGTTTTAGAGAATACTGAAGTGAATATGGTAACTAAAACAGCATATATGAGTAATGAAGGGATATAATCCTAAATTCCATGTTCTCTATGAAATGTAGTCTGAAGGAAGTTTAATAATATCCCACCATCAAAAAATCCTCTTACACCACAATAGTTGGATGTAAGAGTGCCTATACAGAAGATGGTAGGAGGAAAAAAAACCTTTAAATACAAAGGAGGTTTGTAGTTGAGTTCTGCTGATGTTTGTTTTCGTTCTGGTATTTTTTGTTCTGCATCAATCTAACAATAAAGTGGCAAAAGGTCACAGTACAGGTATAACACTCTCTCAGAGTAACAGCATTCATCCCTGTGCTGTGTCTGCTTACACACAGATACTTCAAAAGGCAGAGTTTTCTCCTAGAGCTTCTGCCTGTAGTGAGCTAAAGGCAAAGAAATGCATTACTAGAAATGGTTTGTCAGACTTGAACGTCTCCTTTTTTCAGTTTTCTGTTTCAAAAATGATGGAATAATGATTGTTGTGAGTCCAAAGTAGTTAAGATACGACGGTTTGCAAAGAGTTATTTGGCTATCTGTAATGGGGCCTGAGGGAGGTTTCATTGCACAACAAATCAAAATATCACAACAAAATGGAAAATGAGATGTGTGAGAAGGTTGTGCTGCCTTCCACCTCAGCAGGTTTTGCCAAGCTGTGTGTGCTGCAGAACGTGCCGTACGCTCGCGCTCTGCTCTGCGCAGCCATCCCGTCTTGGCACCAGGACACAGCTGCTGGGACTAGAAACACGTTCAAACACAGTCACAAGCCTCTTATGCTCTTACTTCTGTGTTGCCAGCCTCTATTTTTCTTCCCCTTTCTTGACATTTTCTGTACCTCACAGCTGATGTGCCAGCTTTGCCATTTGCTAAAGGTCTCAAAGGATTCCATATCTGTGCTTTCTCTCTCTGCCACTTCTCATTTACTTAACCTTGTGCATATTGGACCCTGGAATGATGTCAGGTCCAGATGTGAGTTTGGGGGGGTGTCACTTGGGCTGTTGCCTTCTCATTTACACCCACCCTTCCATTTGTACCCTGCTGCATTCCTGCAAGAATCTGATTTACTGATCAGACCTTCATCTTAGCAAAATGAGCATTGTTTCAAAAGGTGGCTTTGTCTAACATTATTTCCTGCTTCCAAAAATTTTATTTGAAATACCCTTTCCAGCTGTAAGTCATTTGTAAAAAGGGGGAGCTTTGAATAAGATCCTGACAGAGAACCTCTAAAAGCACCTGATTTGGGATAAGATTTCCTTTCTTAAACTAAGCAGGTTGAACAACAGCTATCAAGTAGAAATTATTTGGATAAGTGGAGTTGGAAAAAACAGCAATTAGGTGATTCATGAGAAGCTGTCACAGATGTTGGTATAATCTCAGTACCGAGTGTTCCTAAGTACTGAAAAAATAAAGATATATTTTTCATTAAAAAGATACACAAATGTATGTTTGTATGCATCTATATATGGCTGTGTATGTTTTAATGGAAAATCATGCAAAAGCACATGTGTACATATCAATACATTTATGGTAATGGAGTAGACCTTAGACTTTATGTCCAAGCTGGAACCTCTGTAATAAGTAGCACTTCCCCCTGTTACGTGATAGCAATGATTTGTACATTAATCTGACCAAAGGACAGGGAACAATTGATAAATTTGTATTGCTCTTCTAAAAATAAATCAGAAATGCTTTTTGACATTTAATACAAATGGCATTTCAATTGATTAAGGTGAGCAGAGTTGGGCACTAGAGAATTTTGCACTTACTTGGCTGACACATTGCTCCAAACAAGTAAGAGCTCTTCATTATTACTTTCCCTATTCTTCTCATGTCACTATGGTAATTGCAGTGCAGTGGTTGCTATAGCAAAAATGATTAATCCTCTGTTGTTGTTATCTCTGTGCTCACAGAGGCTTTTTATAAGATCTGCTTGTACTGTCTTTAGAGGAAATCATAGATGTTGTCTAGATTCTTGATAAATACTTGCAAATATACAGAGTTTTAGTAATTGTCATTTAAAATACTGGGAAACATTGCATTTTTAAAGAAATTTAAGGATTGTGATGGGACAATATGAAAATTACCTTTTTGGGGGGGGGGAACGAGATGAATGTGAGACATGTTATGGACACAAACCTGCTGTTTTCTTGTTAGTTTGAAGATTAATGACATATGTCTTTTAAGTAGTGACTCAGGAACAATTAGCACAGGATATTGTGCAGTTTATACAGTCCATTAATTCATTTTTACAGGAAATTAATGTCATAATTGGTATTTAACTGTGATAGGTTCAGTTGGATAGTGGAGTTTGATAGACTATCCTTTGTGATATCTGATCTAAGAATGTAAAAGTTTGATTAATCAGTCATTGATTTTGCTTAGTTAAGGCAAAGAACTTTGTTGTGGCCTGAATAGAAAGAGTAAAAATAGCTTTTTGAAATCAGACTGGATCATACTGCTCATGGTGTCCTTGTAAGTTAACACAACACAACTCTTCCTTTCTCCAGGTAGCATTTAGCCAACTCAGTTCTCTAGTTTTTTGTTGCCAATTGATTCCTTGGCTGCTGCTGAGTCTTTCTCTTCTCTAATTGATAAGGTTTGCCTTCACTCCTGCTATGACACTTGCTTTTTGACAACATATGGGTTGGGATTGGTAAAGTTCTGTCCAACTCCTTCAGAGACCTGAACTCAAATTTTTCTCATATTTAAAATCCAGTTATCCAAGTAATAATCCTAAGAGAATCTTCTCTGTTCTCCTCCCTACCAAATAATTGGTTTCACATATGTTAACTACTTTTATGACGTGGTAGAAATTACCACTTTTCTTGTAGGAAATAATAGCTCATTATTGCCAGGTAATTATGTTTAAACAGGACAATATAGTGCCTAACCTTTGGGGTTTTAGAAACCATACATTGCATTGTGCAAAATGCATTTCATGGAAAGATTTTTGTTTAAAGTAGACCTTCATTATCCTGCAGCTGATGGTACCTTAAATGCACTGCTTTACTGCCTGCAGTTGCATTTTGAGTTTGTACCTTTCAGTTTTGCCTATCGGCTTCATTTTAGCATCTGAATTTCTTTTTTCTTCAGAATGTTGCATTCTCAGATTTAGTAGCAGTGTGTCAAAGGAAAAAGTTAATGGTACATTTCAGTAAACAACCCTTCTCCTTTGAGCAGTGCATTGTGAAAGTACACAAGTGCTCCTGTAGTCAAAAAAGGGATTCTATAAGAACCTTAAGATGCAGGAAGACAATACTGCTGTGTTTGAAATGCTCTGCATATGAGGAAGACTCTTGTTACTGTGATCAGTTTGGATGAAAAAGATATAAAAGCTGATGGAAATGAAGAATTCTGAGAGACTTTAGATATGGAAGGGGTTCTTTTAAGTAACAGATGCACTTCAGTTCATCTGAAACAGCAGTGCATAAAGACATACCAAGTCAATAGAAGTTTTGAGTCCATGAAAGTGATGTTAGGAGCTAAATCTGCCTTATTTAATTGGTAACCAGCAATGCTGTTCAGTGATACCTTTTTGTCTTAATATGAGTCCTGTTTTTTAGATTTGTATCTTTTTGACAGTTCTTTCTAGAAAAAGATCCTGTGTTGAGTTTTAAGGTGATATCTCTGTTACTCCTTTGCTGTTCCTTTAAAAAAACAAACAACAAAAAACTGTAACAAAACCCCAAACAAACAAAGAAAATGTAAATTTGTTACAAATAGATGTCATTGCTCTACAGATTGCACCCATCTGACTACCTTAGTAACTTCACCACTGTTTTTTGCACTCATGGTGTGCATCCAAATATAGGACAGACATTAAGTTGAAGCCATTGTGTAAAGTCCACATAGGAAACTGCTGAGTACAATGGTTTCAAATTCTTTCAAATTCATCTCTGAGCCCTTCAGGAGATTATTTTTCCATGCATCTCATCCTTAGTGTTTGTCCCTAGCACACACTTATTGAATATATGCCATCATTTCATATTATTTCTTTTGCTGTTCATAACACTGCATTTCCTGCTCCTCAAGGCATTTGTCCTGCTGTGACATCCACAGAAATCCCCCATTTCTGAACAGTTTCCCATCCCTGAATTGTAGCTGGGTACAATTGTACCTATGGTGGTATGGAAAATCCAAGAGATGTTTTTTATTTTCCCTGAACTTGTACAGGATAAATAATATAATACAAATATTGTTGGATTAAATTGTCTAATTTTGCAGGAGCAAAATATTTTAGAGCGTTTTGGCACCTGTGAGAGTGCTGAGTGATGGGCTGAGACTGGCTGGAGTTACAGCCTTAGATGACAGGTGCTACTCAGTACTCTTAAATAACTTTATATGTGTTCTTGATTCCTTCCAAAATATAAACATTACTTCTGTTATTTCTTTCTCTCTAAGTCTTTATTAGGACTTGCATACAGTGAGATATTTTTGTCCACTTAGCTTTAAATGTCATTCCCAAACAGTGTCCATTTCTGAGGGGAGAATATTGGTTTCCCATATTTTACCAAAATCTTTCACGTGCTGCTGACAAATGCTGGTATCTCCTGGGAAGATGAATTGCTGATACTTCATGTTAAGTTTGTCCAAGGGGTTGTAGATTTAAGAATTACTTTGCTTTCTTTCCAACAGTGAATTTGGAGGAGTGGTGCATGTGCCACCTGCTTATTCATTCCTTGTTGAACAACTTCATCTCTTTAGGACTGAATTTTTCTTTGGCAGTGTTCCTGGTTGATATAATAGGAACTCTTAACCCAGGTTGAGTTGACCCAAGAGAGGCACTCAAATGGCTTGCCTTGATTCCTGTTATCCTCTTCATTTGTCAACACTTGGAGATTTGTTGCCATCTGAGCTTTTAACATGTGTAACGTCAGAGAAGTGCAAATGGCTCACCCAGATTTGGGAGTGTCTGTTTTATATGAAACACTTGGAACAAGCAGCTATCAGCAGGAAACTGCAACAGAAATTTCAGCAATGCTTATTGTTTGGGGAGGAGGTGTTCGTATTGTATTTAATATAGTTTCTTTTTCCTGCTTGTATTCTGGTTAGTCCTGGAATTTCCATTTGAGACAGAAGACAGCACTGTTGGCTCCAGTGCAGCCTGGAAGTCTCTGTGTGCAATTTGCTGGCACGGTGCCTTTAAATGCTTCTCCTGCAGAGGAACTGTGAATATGAATTCTTTGGAAGGATGTAGACAGACTTGGAGTCAGAATTGATTTAGTGTGAAGGAGAGGGTTATAAGGGTTTCTTTAATGTCCACAGAACTTTGAATCATCTATAAAAGCTCTTTACATCTGTTTTTTTGAAGTTATGATTCACATTTTCTAAAAGCAGCTGACATTGATTGTTTTAATAATATGTAATTATCTTAGTAATTCATTATAATTGTCTCTCATCATGACCATCTTGAACACCTAAAGGCAGAGAGTGACAAAAGAATTCTAATGATTTTATTACTTGAGAAGATAGATTTAAGATAATCAGCTTTCAAACAAACCTTTATTTGATTTGAATATCAAACTCAGTTGTACTGATTGTAAGCTTCTGGCCTGCCCCAGAAGAGTATTTTTTTTTTAGCACTACCCTAACAAGGCTTTTTCCTCCTTATCCTCTTACTGTTCTTCAGAACTGTAAATGAAAGGCTCATGAAAAAGGAAAATGAGAACTGGACAAAGACAAGAGGGAGAGATGTGAGCAAGCTAAATGTATGGTGAAAGAAAGAAAAAGCATATAAAGCTTCATTAGGCTGTATTGTATTATACAAGAGATGCCTTATCCTTATTTGGACTTACAATCAACAGCAAAGAAAAACTTCTTGGCTTTTATTGTACTATGATGAGGATTTTTCTTTCTCACTGTTTTCAAGAGAACTGAGGAAAGTGCACTGAAAAAGGTCTGTGATAATACAGGGACCACGGCTAGTTCTGAGTGTGTCTTCTCAAGAGAGAGCAGTAGATTCTCAGGGCATGAATGAGAACTTTGTGGTACATGAAGGGTCTTCATTTTTTGTTGCATGAGTTTTAAAATTATGAAAGCTGGACTGTTCTCACTGTCTTAGTCTGTACAGTTAGCTTTTCTCTATTTCACAGAATAGTTAGGGTTGGAAGGGACTTCTGGAGATCATCTAGTCCAACCCCCAATTTTCCAGAAAACAATTTCTTTTTATTTACCATAACTGTAATAAGTTATAGTAATTAGTCTTAGATCTAAAAAAAACCACAAAAAGTTGATTCTATTGTTTGTTTTTAAAGGAGCAGAAGTAAAATTACACTGTGGGAGAACTACATAGCATTCAAACTATAAAAGGATTTGGATCCTACACCCACCAAAAGCTGTCTTGCTCTTCATAACTACAGCTTTATCTTTCATATTATAAACCAGGTTTGAGGTGAGAGATCACGGTACCTGTCATCTCCCCAGGTTCCATTTGCCTTGGACAGTCCATGTTGGAAAGTGCATTGCACAAATATGTACAATGAATCTAATAAACCTTGAATCTGGTTGCAAAACATCACTTTTCTGACACCTTTTGCTATGTTTTTAAAGGAATTTGAACTTTTGGATTGAGGGTCTTTTGCCTATATTTACTCGTGTTAAGTAAATTTATAAGGATGTTTGCTTTAAAAGCATCTCTCCAATATCTCTTGATTTGGGAAAAAGTTACTATGTGTGGATTCTTTTAACTTTTTGCTATTTGTGGACTCAGTTTAAAGCATGTGCTTATACTACATTACCTCAGTGTTGCATTTGGAACACGGAACAATTTTTAATAACATTATGTTGGTTTTAATCTGATGTACAAGTTGTTTTCTTGTACATCAAAGCTTGTGCTTTCTCAATTTCACTCAAATTTACGTTTAAAATAGACTGGAAATACTTGAGCTATGTGGTTTTTTGCAAGTGTCAGCATTCACAATCACTGTTAAGATTTCAGCTGCAAGTAATTTCTCTGATACAACCTCTCTGTGCAAGGTGCTCCCACTGATCTGCACCAGCCATGGCTTTTGGGGTACTTTTGGTTTGGATTGGATTGCCAGGCCTTTGTAAAGATGGGCAAAGTGCTGGAAAGAATCCATGGCTGTTCTTTGAAATACAGTGAACAAGCAGTTGTAGGTAATGATTCTCACATGATTTCTAGATGGCATAAGACTGCTAATTTTGTCTTTACGTATTTAGACATAAGTACAGGTTTGCAGGTGATGAGTATGTGGGACTGTTCTTTTTCTAGCCTTTTCCACTGCCTATAAAACTTGGTCTTATTAACCATGTAGTTCCTTAGTATCACTCTAAAGCAAGAATTGTGTGTTGAGAACATGCTCGTTAACAGTTGAGTTTTTTCTTTGTGTGTCAAAGATGCTCTTAAGTTGAGCAGTGATAGCAAAGGACATTTGGAGTCTGGAGTATTTGGCCACATCTACTGCTACAAAAGATGCTGAAATTACAAATAAGAGTAAGCTTGAAATTTTCCAACAATTTGGACTGAGATCTTTTTAGAATCCATACAGTAATAGAAAGACTAGTAGACTCTAGGAACTGAGTGAAGAGTACAGAGGATCTCCAGAAATAGATTTCCTAGGTAGACCTAGGCTGAAGGAGATTATTAAAGACATGTTATGCAAAGTATTTTTTGTAAATATTTGAAACTACAGTAGGTCTGGTGGGTTCATCCAGCCATTGTCACCAATGCATGTTTGGTTATGTGAATATCTAATTACACTGAGCAATGTGCTAATGATACTCTTTTTGAATTTGTCTTCCTTTTCCTCTGTGGAGGAATTCAAATTCAATATCAGAGTTTGTAATTTATCTGGAACACCTGCATCTGGTGTTGGTGATGGCTTTGTGTCTAATTATGTGCAAGTTCCGTCCTTGCTGTCCTATGGATTGCTTATTCTTCAGAGTTCCAAGGTTGTTTTTGTCAATATACTGAACTGCTCCTGAACATTAATTACCAAGACTATCAAACTGAGTTATTGGCATAACAAGATGAATGTTTGCAATATAAGTAGAATCAAACATTTTATATTCTCCTCTGCTCCATAGTGTAATTTAAAATGAAAACATCCTTGTCCTTGTCCCTTTCTAAAAAAGAGGAAGAAGAGAGTATTTGAAGGTTCTTTGTCCTTGTGCGTTATTGAAAATCTTCTAAGATTACTTCAGGCTGAAACTTTTGTAGAAATGTGATTAAAATATTAGGGCTTAAGTTAAATTTCATATTCAGAAGACAGATTTCTGCAACTTAATTCTATTTTAGCAAACCCTTCAATATTCCCATATGATTTGCAAACTGAACACTGTCTTCCATTTACATTTAGAAAAAGCCTGCAGTCCAACATTTAATCTAGTTCATGTAAGCAAAGATTCAAGTAACATGTTTTAATTGTGGTTCTTGGATGATGCAGAAGGAAGACAAACAGCTTCAAAAGTTGGAGCTGATTTCAGACTGGTCAGATTTGGTAGCTGCTACGTTGATTTCTGTGCTCAGTGGTAGGTAATTCCCTCTCCCATCTCTTGGGGTGAGAACTTACTGGATTTCTATCACTTAGGCTACTCCACATCCTAAATTGTCTATCCTTGATAACAGAGCTGCCATGAGGATTTGGGAGGGGTTTAGTGGTGAGGTAGAATAATTCATAAGGCAGATGGGATGTAGGAGGCCACTAAAGGCTTGGCTTTATCACTTGGAGATATTTGGGGAAGTCTGATATTTTCATCACTCCTCCTCCCCTTATAACCCTACTTTCCATCTCCCAACTTCCTGATAAAATAAGGGAGGGACCTAGAAAATATAACTATGCATAGATAGATAGATAGATAAATAAGTAGATATACACACACCCCCTAAAAGGAGGCTCAGTTTCCTAGAAATATAAGTTGGCAGGCTGAGAAAGCATTTCTTGTAGTGCAGGTGAAGTATGGCAGAACTCCTAGGCTGTGTTCAGCAGGATATTGGAAAATTGATAAGGTGTTCAGTGACTTTGGCAGATGATCTAGTTTTTGCATATTAACTAAGGAGATTTCAAGTAATTTTACCAAATCCACTTGCCTAAATAAAGTGGTTTGGGTTTTTTTGCAAGACAAAGCACTGTGTATGCCTGCAGCCCTTAGATTCTCTCAGTAACATTTGCAGTTCGTACAGAGATCCATTTCCCACCACGTTCATAGGTTACATTTCTGAAACATGAGCTTTGATTTTATAGCCTGCAAAAGTGGAGTCCCTGGGATCTCCCTGAGCTGGGGCATTCTGTCTCTTTGGCAAGGCCAGGTTGGTTAGAATCAGGACTTGCAGTGGTGGTTATTAATTCAGCAGTTCTTGCTGCTGCTTTTTGGCATTTCCATTCAACTCCCCTCTGTGTTCCTCCTTCTCAGCCCACACAGGTAACTGGTGGTGGCCTGTATCCCAGTGCAGAGGCAGCATCTTTTGGGATGTGCTAGGCAGGGCTGCAAGGTCAACGTGTGAACACAGGGATTTCTCCTGGAGTAGATAATGAGCAGTAAATCAATTATTACTTTTTTTCCCATTATATGCTCTGTCAGAATTCTAGATGCAAATGGACATTGCTTGCTTAAACATTAAAAGGTCATTATTCTACTAAAGGTTTTGGAAATACATGGATTAAAGGTATTTGAAGAACATTTTTGAAAACCTGTTATTTACTCAGATTTACCTAATTCTGTAAGCCTGGGATTTATTAGCCATTGTGTTAATCAACTTTCTAACGTTGTTTTTTATGCTAAGTACAGATTAAGATATTACATGTGAACTCATAACTCTTCTTAAGGTCTTGCTGACAGCACAAGAGTTTAAAACTAGTTCAGAAAATTAAATAAGTTTGTGTGGTGGACTTGTGATGGCAGATTTGTATTAAAGGTAATTTTCTTCCCAACTGAACAAAGGGATTGATTAAATTACTAAGTACCTATTCTTCTAAATATGTCAGTAAAATTTAAAACTTTCCCTATATTAAGGGTCAAGATAAAATACGTCAGCAAAGGCAATCTTCAAACAAAAGATCCAAATTAGATTATTAGGTTAAGGATTTTGAATGGGTCCAGTTTATCTCATGTAATTTTTCACATCTAGAACAGTAATAAATTATTCACAGCTGATTACTTCTTGTAAACAGGGTTTCTGAATTTGCAAATACAAAGCTGACAGGGTTTTTTTTCTCTTTGACAGATGGGGACGGACAAAGTGAACATTTATTACCAGTTTGCGAAGATGAAACATGTCAAAGAAGTGCCATCTACCTAACTAAGCTGGGACTGGATCAGGTAATGTGAGTTTGGAATAGCAAAACCCAAGGAAAATACCGTGCTTTATTAAATAATATGAAATAGAAAAACTGTTTTTCGGGAAAGAAATGAAATTTCCTCACCTGTAATTATTGGATACAAGAGACTTTTATTTATTTATTTGTCTGTTCCCTATCTGAAAAATGTGGGTTTGGTGGAAGAGGTTACATACCTAGAATTTTTTTTAATGAATAATTCTACTCAGGAAAACGATGAATGCTTCTGAGGAGTTTCTTGATTGCAAACTACTGCATTCTAAGCACTATAATTGCCCCAGCATGAGATGAAAAACAAGGTTTGTGTTAAGAGTTGGAAACAGATCCAATTAACTCAAATAAGCTTCTTTAGTTTAACTTCGGGAGTTCTTTTATAGTAAAAATATATATATACACACATACACATATATACACAGTTGAACCAGCCCACACCTCTTACCCCTTATTTCTACTTTGTCTTTGCTTGAAAAAAGTGATATACAAAGACTTTTTTTAGGCTGTGTATCTTCAGAATTGGGCTTCTTTTAAACTACTGCAGACTCGTTTGTTCATGACACTGCTGGCTTTGAGGGGCATGGTCATAATTCATGGAGCAGATTACTATATGTTCATTTATATAAGTGTGTGATAGTCTGGTTCAAGTATTTACAGTGCCCTCATTTATAATAAAGTTGCAGCATACAGTAAATTAACCAAATATTTGTTGGATGCCTTAATAAATGTTTTACTAAATTCATGTTTATCAATGTGAACCGAAAGGCCAAGGTGAGGTATAAAGTACTTGTAGCTGACAGGAAAACCCACTGTAGTGTACTTACAAAAATTTACAGTGTGTGCCACACATGCTGCTAACAAGGTTATGAATTACTGATTATTCCCTTACTGACAAATTAAAAGTAGAATTTTGTGCTGATAGTAGTACCCTCTCTGATCTATAATTCAGAAGTTATCAGTGAACTTGTTACAGTCTGTAGCCCAAGTTTCAAGTGTAGATTTTCTCATTTAAAGAATCAAAATGTATAGAACACAGGCTGTATCACACTTTCCTACTAGTGAGGAAAATCACTGTATATTGGAAAGGAAAGCACACAGCTTCCAATCAGGTCAGGAAGAATAACTGGGATGGAATATACCATCAGTGTAAGACAGAGTAACTATAAATTTGGCAATTTATCTCTTTTAGCCCTCTGATCATGGCAGCTCTGTTCTCAGAAATCATGTTTTGCTGTGCACACTGTAGTTGGTTGGTTGTGAGTTGTTGGGGGTTTGTTTTGTTTTGGATTTTTTTTCTTACATTCATTCCCTGTAAACACAGAATACAGACAATAAATGATAGCATTGCTAGAGGCACAATGTTACAGGGGAGTCTGAGTTATGGGCCATAGCCTTTGTATTAAGCAAGTGGCTGCTCAGGTCACAATATCTGCATTGCTTCTGGTTCTCTGGATGAGCACATCACACCGGTTACATCCTGTAATGGGTGAGTACTGGGGTGCTCTTTGTCAAAGGACAACTGCTCTTCAGCTCTCAATTTAGTTACTTACTCTTGATAATATAAGAATTAAAAGGCAGTCGAGTTTTTCTGCTCATGTAAGTTTGAGACAAATATTGTAAATTAAAGTAATTTCACTGTAGAAAATCAACCCCACACAAACAGCTGGTACCACTGGGAGTTACAAAGCTGTTGGTTACCTGAGAGCAGTGGATGGCTGAGGGCCAGTTCTGTTATCTGTTGCTCAGGGTATGTTCCTAGAAGGAAGTGATGCAGCAGTGGCAGAGGAAGGTGTGGGTCAATTTGCATAATATCAGAATTTTTCCGAAGGAGAGTCTGTTATTGTTACCTGCTCTGAAGTAACATTCCATGTAGACAGTTTTGTCTTCCTTCATTATTTCATTTTTTATAGGAGTAAACTATTTAATTACTAATACGTCAAATTTTTAACCTATATTTAATGTATTTACTTAACTTAGCAATTTCACTGTGTAGTTTCAATTTTATAAAAATTTCCAAGGTAATTAGTTTGAGATAAAAATTAGCAGCTAAATATTGTCACGTCATTTTAAAAAGTGAGGAATCCAACAGATTCTCACCCTACTAGG
Source organism: Chiroxiphia lanceolata (assembly GCF_009829145.1). NCBI lineage: Eukaryota > Metazoa > Chordata > Aves > Passeriformes > Pipridae > Chiroxiphia > Chiroxiphia lanceolata. Next base: position 9,779,364 of record NC_045649.1, on the reverse strand, counting down.
AAAAAAAGTATTAAAAAGTATTAATACTTACCTAGAAACTTTAAAGCAATTTTCTCTTGATATTTTTAGAATGACTTTTTAATTAAAAATGACAGTATCAAATGGCATGCAATAATGACCTGTTCTGACCTAACCTTTTGAAAGAATTCTATCTAGAGTACTCTTTTCTTGCACTCATCTGGAGCTGATGGAGCTGCTTCTCTTAAAACATTTTCTCTTTTCTGTTCTGAAACAGTGGATAGTATCAATATCCTCATTCCTGTGTCTACAGCTTTTCCCATGTGTTGCAGGCCTCTTTCAGGTAGAAATCTATTCAAACATGTGAATTCCCATATTTATTTTGAATGTTTAATTTCACTGAATTTGGTCACTGTGAGATGAGATGACCCAGCTTCCAAGTTTTGACTAAGTAGGTTAATATTCATGAGAAATCTAATTATTTATTCTTTATAAGTATTAGAAATATCTCAGATAAAATTTTCTTCTTTTGGATCATGGAGCAGGAGTAAAGGCCAACAAAATACACACGAATGACATTAGGAGATACAGACCTACTAATGTTTTAAAGGAATGTGAATGTTTCCATGGCAACAGCAGAATTGCTGTCAGATCTGAAGTGGGATCCTATACACTGTTTCAGATTATGGCAGGTGTTAGGACACCTCAGACTTCTTTTAATTCACCTACAGTCTAATCTGAGAAATGTTTTAATGTCCCTGGTACTATTTATTGTAGAAAGTCTAGATACTGTGATATTCTTAGAGATGACTAATCCTTTTTTTAATTTTGCCAGGTATTTGGTATGATTTTTCATTTGTTTCCTGAGGCAAACAGTATTATTTCAGTGCCTTCATTTGAAAATTTCTTTGTGGGCTGGATGATTCTTATAACCTTTCTCTGTATAATGGAAAGGTTATAGCTTTATTCCTCTTGAAAATCTAGCAGCTCTGAAGTAGGACACAGTGGTGCATCCTACAGCAAACCCCAGGTCTTTGTGGTGTCATTCCATAGGGTAGAGAGGAATGTTACAGCATCGATCACCAGCTGCACTTGGTCAGTGCCAGAAGTTTTTCCTCATTCCTAATAACAGTTTAAAGGGGGGTGGGGTGGATTCAGCTGCTGTAATTGTCATAAATCTCAGGTTCTGCAAGATCCTCTCATCATTCCTAAGTTGCTCATCTTTCTCAAAGCAGCTGTGGGACTGTGAGCATTGAAAACATGACCTTTACTGCCTTGGTTACTTTTTCCTGTGATTCTGAATCAATGTTGGGGGTCATCATCTTCTGGGCTTTGAACACCATATTAATGGCGTAAAGTATAGTAATTTACTTAGTTTATTTTTATGTAATAGTGGCTGCTCAACTGTGGAAGGGATTCAGGTGACCTTTGTAGGCACTGAAAGCCTGATGCATCCTGAAATTGTGGGACTGTTTGTTATGTGCAGCTGAACTACAATGCACGTGTGCTGAGAGAGGGAGCCCCAGGGAAAAGGGCCGTGGCTGGGGCAGCTCTTTCAGGCCACCCTTGATGCTCATCTTTCTATAGGGTGGAATAATGCTTCTCATATAAAGTAGGAGAATCCCTGGCATTTCCACAAAATGTATTGGCCAAGAATGGGCACCAATTTCCAAACTTCCAGACTGGGTGGCCTGAAATCGGGCAGCTGGCGGGGGGTGGGCTTTGTGCTTCACAGGTTTCTGGATATAGTTTAAAAATGCACATGTTAATCCGACAGTTTTGGCTCAAAGACCTGCTACCAGGCTTTGAAGCCAGAGAAGTGCCTTTCCTAATGTATTGAAGAATGGGGACTTTGCAAGAAATGATCCCTTTTTTAGTGAAGTGGGGTGAATGGAATGAGTTTTAAATGTTTCTCAAATACCCCAGACATTTTTCAAAATGAAAAAGTTGTTGTTTTCACAGGGCAGTAGTAAAGCATTCTCTTTTCTACTTGTTGAAAAACAAATGTTTGAAGAGCTTAAAAACAAATTTTCAAACACTTAAGTACTTTTCCCTTTTTAGCCACAAAATCATTAATTGATGAATCAAAAACATCTATATAAATGTTTTAAGTAATTATATTAGTGTCATGCAGTGGAATTTAACAGAAAGTGAAGAAGTAGATCTGATTTCTCTGGCTGAATTTTATGCGTTCATTTAGAATTTCTTTTAGATACTCATTCTATTTTTCAGTCTATTTTCATCTGAGCTGTGTAGCAGAAATCATATGATCAGAAAACTGGAAAAAATAGCTTTGTGTGTCCTCATTATACCCACCTATTTCTATCTTAGAGTGAAAGAAAAAAATTGGTTTTAGTCTTTTCCTATTAAAATAGCAACAGCAAACATGAAGCTTAAAGTGTCTGGATTATCAAATACAAAAGAAGTAAGAGATTTATATTGTTGACAAACACATTTTCATTTTTTACCTTCTGTAGTGAAATATATGTCCTGAGGCACATGAACAATTAATCTTGCATTACATTACACAAGGCTGCAGTTCATAATAGAAATATTCAAAATGAGTCTCACCAAAAGCGTGGATTACTCTGAATTTGAAGTGTCAGTTTAAACAGTTCCATGTGGTGCTGGAATGTGATCTGGTTGTGCAGTGAACAACACTGATGTAGACCTTAGGATTGTAAAATTGCATTCTATGACTCACTCTGAATAGAATAAAAAGAAAATACCAATTCGTATTTGTGCCTAAAACTTCATTTTTAATTTTGCTTCTTTAAAGTAGTGTTACCATACGTGAGAACATTCAAAAAGTATGTGATGGATATAATTGAATTTCACTGCAATGACTGTGTGAATGATACCATGTAAAGTAAAAGCTATATTATATTTCATGGTTCTGATTTCAATCAGTGTTCTTCAAAATTACAGTATTTGCAATAATATTGTATCATCTGTCTTCTACATGACAAATAAGTGCTAAGAAATCTTGCCTTTTGAAAAATTTCCCTCGGGTTGAGTCTTTTTCTTCTTTTCTGTTTCATAGATTTTTTTTTTTCCAAACCTTACAGTAGCCAAATAGACATGTGTATGTCACGGGGTGTGGGGTCCAAATATGTTTCATTTCAACTTTGAGTTTTCAGCAGAAGTGCAGTAGATCATCACTGCAGTTCAAATGTCATCACTTACGTGGGCAGACATGCACTGAGTGTGTGCAGTGTTGGGCAGAACTGTTCCAGACTTCTAAGCCGCTTGTGATATCCAAACCAAGTTGACCTTAATGCGCTTCTTCAGTAATTTTGGGGGCTTCTCTGATATGCCTGTGGCTGTATGTAATCTTAAGGGACCAGTCAAGTGTCACACACGATTGCCATGTGGCAGGAATGTTGTTGATTACTGGATTGCGTTAGTGAGGGAGTCTTTCCACAGCAGGAAATGATACTCATGGATCTCATTCTGGTTCCTGAAATAGCTACATTGAGGCTTGGATGAGAGACATGTAAGATCTGTTAAGTGCTTTTGATGTTGGTGACAGTGATCCTTTAAGATGGCACCCTTCTGTCCTTTTGAAGGCATTGACAGTTAGTTGACATATAAAATTACTTTTGACTTTAAAAATGGCACTGAATTTCTCTGTAGCATTGAAATATTAACTCTGGTACTTCAGTTTCATACTAACTTGTAAAATTACTTTGATTTTAATTAAGATAAGTTCCTATTTAGCACCTCTGCAACACTTTGGAAAGTAAGTGCATTTCTTGTCCTGGAGAAATTATATTTTGCATTTCTTTTGTACTTTCAGTTTGATACTTTAATCTTAATTTCTTATCAAACATTTCAGTATCTGATGCTGCTGGGGAGATAGGAGGGGAATTGAAGCTCTTGAACTTCTAAAAATCCATGAATAATAGAATCATTTGAGCTGAAATGAACCTTAGGAGATCCAGCCTCCTGCTTTAAGCAGGAGCAACACTGAATTCAGATATGAACTGTCCTGAAGCATACTGATAGTATCCAGAAATTTTGATGAGGGTGCTTCAGTCCTCCAGCTTTAATGATGCCTACTGCTTGCAATTCCAGGGGAAAAAAATGAGACTCAGGATCTCAAGGCCCTGATGGTTTGGGCTTATCTACACTTAAGAATTAGTATAGATTCCAGGCAAGCCTGAATTTCAGTTAAGGTGTTCCTGAATATCTCCGTATATTGGACACACTCCAAAACACGTCCTTTATTCTTACAACCTTAACTACATTTTCCTGTTCAGGGATAATTTAATGCATAGAAATTACTCAGATTAATTTTTTCATTTGGTGACAGATTTAGGAAATAATCCTTATTTCCTCTATGGAAATTTGTAAATGGCTAAAAATCCTGATGAAGTTCAAAAAATGTCAGCTGTTTTAAATAGAATTACCTTGTTTAAATAAATAAAATTGATTGCTTTATCTAACTGTTGGTTTTTTGTTTTATTTTACAGTGGATTCCTGTCTTGCAAGACTTCAGAAATAAAGACACAGTCTGGGGCTTTGTACCATATCAGAATGACAAATCTTCAACAGAAATTTCATTTCCAATTACTCTTCATATTGGAGATTACAATATGGATGGCTACCCAGATGCTCTTGCTATACTAAAGAACACTTCTGGAAGGTAGAGTACATGCAAACCTAGAAATAAAACTAGCAGGTGCATGTTCCATCATCAGTCATACAAATTACTAACTTCAGTGCATCTCATTCATTTTAACAAGTGAACAAGACTTTGATCTCTGTTAAGCGTTTCTCTTTGTAAAAAGGGACTGTGACTCCTTGTGAGGAATTGCACCAGGGACTGGAGCATGAGGCAGCATTTTAGGTGCTCCTCCCAGGAGCTGATTCCCTCCCTTTTCTTTCCCAAATCATCTTCTGTAAAACCCTGATTTCAGTTTTCAGTGCTGACTGGTAACACCAGGCTGGAGCGTTGGGGAAACTGCTCCACGCTGTCACATGGAGTGAACGCTGACTGGTGACTCTGCTGAAGAATGCAATAGTGGTTTGTCCCTTTTGAAAGACACAAAGTTTAGATAAACCTAATAATTTACCAGTGGTTCTTATATTGTCCAACTTTAACTGAAAATAAATAGCACACACATCCAACCTCCCTCCCCCACCCCCAAAAGGAGCTTCTAACCCTTCCTATTAAATTTGTCAGTGTAATCTTTGACCTCCCTTTTTTCTCTTTTTTTCTTCTTTACTTGCTTTCCCAATATTTTGTATTGCTACCAGCTGGTGCTGTATGATAGAGGGCACGCAGGGATGCTTACAGGGGGACTATTGTACCGTGAGGAGTTAGTGATCCACATAACAGCTGACCCGAGGAGGTGCATCCCTGTGCTGTGCCACGGCTCCGGGATAAACGCGGCTGATCGTGACGGAGGAGCCTGTGGGCAGCTCTCACCTGGCACCTGCTGATGGGACTGCTGGCATGTCCTTATCGTTACCTTGAAGTGAAGCAGCGTGTTTTCATGTGAACATCCTTTTGCTTGACAGTAGGAATGATAAATAGCTTGTTTATTCTAAGGAAAACTTAAAAGAGCTCTGGAGACCATGATGCCAGTGAACCTCAGTACAGACAGGAGATGTGCAGCGTGCTGTGCCCTGACTAGAGTCTGTCTGATGCTGCACAACTGGTTTTCTCAACATCTGAAGAAATGTAAGGTTATTTATGCTATTCCATTTTTCTTCTTCACGTCATTGCTTGTAAAAAGTATTTTAACCAAAACCTTATGTATTGGTTAATGTAATGGAGTCTAAATATCTTCCTTACTACAACCTTTGACAAATACTTGCACTAGTGCATTACAAGGCAAAATAGGTCTGTCTTACAGGTGTATTTATTGTCTTCCTCTGTATGGTATTTTGGATAAGCTTGGGTGCAGGTTCATACTTTGAATTCATAAGGAGAAGAACTGAGGAGCTCACTTTGATGCTTCAGACAGTGTATATAAAAGAGAATTCAGCACTGAAGTCCCGGAAGTCAATTTGGATTTTCTAGGGGTTGCCTAAACATGAGTCACCCACTGACATTTTTGTGTTAGAGTTCTTCAAATGCTGACACACACCTAAAAATGACCCAGTTTGAAGAGTAACATGCTTGTGTTCAGCCTGCGTGCTGTGATTCAGAGACAAGGCTGTGAGCAGCTGAGCTCTGTCTCTGTAGCTCTGAGCCTTAAAATAACCAGCAGAGCAGGTGTTTTGTTCAGACATGGCAGACGAGAAGGAGGATGCTGTTACTGCCCAGGACTGGCATAGCAAAGTTAAAGCTCTCAGGCCCTGAATGGCAAGTTTTTCACTCCATACCTGCCTCAGTTGGGAGTTTGCATCTTCTATTCAGCAGTCATTGAATAAAGACTGAAAAGAGTCAGAGAGCAAACTAGAGCCAGTGTCTTTCCTTTGCCATAGGAATACTGTGACGTCAGGAAAGTTGTTGTCTTTGGTTTTACCGAAGTCCCAGAAATCTTGTGTTTTGAGCTGTACATAGGCTGTCTTCTAGTGTGTGTCCTGATAGCTACTGGACTTCAGAAGGACTGCCTGAAGATTTATGGAGCTCAGAAATTTATTTTAAGTTATTTTATCTTTTAAGATTCTTAGGAGCCTCTGTCCTCTGGCTGGTGTAAGATTATGGCAATGTAATATCATGTAAAAAAGTTTAAAATAGTTTGTAAATAGTTACTCCTGTAGAAGCCCAGGAAGTTACCTATGTCTTGTTGCAATGAAGTGCTGTGATACACTTCTATCTCTATTCTCCCTGCTTCTGCAATTTTTTCTTATTCAGCTGAGTGCATTTAAAATTAATTTGAAACTTGACATAGAAGTTGAGTGACACAGTAAGGCATAAGGACTGAAGGTACTGGCAGATGATTTGACAAGTTATTGAAAGGGAGGTTCAGGAAGATGAGGAAGTCTGGCAAAAACAGAGTAACTAACCTAAAAAAGAAGAAATGCATTGCATGTTAACATTGTATCTATCCAATATTTGTAGAAAAGTAACAGAAACGTGCTTTGTACTTTGGGATGGAAATGAAAGGCACTTTTTTTTTGCACTCACTATGGAATGTCACATTCATTATTAATTCATTGTTTCTGAGAGACTTAAGCAAATACTTCCTTTTAAAATGTGTAACTGGGTCACTGATTGGAGAGAATTAAAACAGTGTGGGAATTAAATTAAAAGCTGTCCTTAAATTAGAGCAAATTAAAATGAAAACCTTATTTAATCGATTTTAAACACTTCTGGATCAAGCTGTTTATTTCTTTCTCTGAAGCCTTTCATGCTACATCTACAGATCTAATTTCAGTGATTGATTACTGTGATTAAATGATAAAAGTATTTTTGTAAACTCTTGACCTCAATCTGTGCTGTCGTCTGGGAAGCCTGGTTTCTAGTTGCTGTCTGTAACATAAAGAAGTTAAAGGAGGCAGAAACAATTTTGTTCATCTGAAAATATACCCATATGTGATAATGGAAGAATTAAAATCAATTATATGCTTCCATCACAATTCAGGAAAGTACTTTCAGATCAAATCCTTACAAATACCTACAAAAGACTGAAATAAAGATATAATGGTTGGACATACATCAGTTTACTGTCCTGCCATGTGGGCAAGTCAGGAAAATGAGTAATAGCTTCAAGTATTCTCAGAGCTATTGTAGGATTCTGCTGTTTCATCTCCTGCCATATCCCTTTGATTTCAAATTACAGTGTGTAATATTCTGATGTCATGGAGACCTTCCTTGCCAGCAACAACAAAAAAATGAAATCTCACTTGTGTTTGCAAGTGTTGAGAGGGTTTGAACCCAGAGAATCAATAAATTCCAACAGGTGGAGATGCTAAATTCACAGTAGGTTCTTACATGTTTATATGTTCAGTATGTTTATATGTTCTTTTAACTTCTGACTTGAGTCAAAACCTGCACATAAGAATTCAAGTCCAGAAATTTTTCTTCAGGCTACATACATACATGAATTCTGTATTAGAAGTGATGTGTGTATATAGAATAATAATAAGTGAAGGGATTTTATCAGTAATTATTAATTAGTTCATCTGTACTTCCTGTCTTACATAAATGTATTCATTTTTTCACATGCTGGGTTTTTTTATATTGACTCTGGTGACATTGAAAGTGTAAGTTACTGTATGTGAGTTTATAAACACCTTTCTCCCATCTAATTAGATGAAACAAATTTTGTTTAACACTTGTTTCCAATTAGATGCTAATAATTGGCGTCTTGCATTGCAAACATGTAATCTAAGTCTTTTCAATTCCACTCTTACTCAAAGGGAATGTTTTTCACTGGTAAAATTGGAAATACCTTATCGCTGTCTGACACTTGATAAATAACAGTAAAGACTGAAACTTGGAGATGAAAAACAACTGGATATGGACAGTTTAATAAAAAACTTTCGAGTATGATAGACTTCTAGAAAGTTTTCTAGGTGTTCATGCTCAGTTTTAAATTAATGTATATGTATTAATCCTTTATATGAAAGGGCTCTTATTTGACCAAATTATCTCTTCCTAAATCATTGTTAGTTGTCACTTGTCAGAATTAAGGTTGGATAGAGGACTTCTTTTAAATGTAGGATTGACGAGCACCTTGTAATTGAGCAAATCTAAAAAGCAGAGGCAAATTCAATTACTTTGAATGTCTGGAGTGAGATATAAGTCATTTCGATGTCCCCAGTATAACTGTAAATGAACTAGCCTTAAACTGACAGCATGAGAGATGTATGAAATTAGTAGTAAATATTTAATTCTAATTGCAAAGAAATATGGTAATATAAAACTGAGATAAGTCTTCAGTCTTTCTTTGGTGTTAAGCCCCACTCATAGTTATTTACCTTGAAGCATAGATGACTTTGGTCAGAAGGTTCCAAATTGTAGACAACTCTATCCCGAAGTATCAAGTTATGCAGGAAGTAGAAAATTTAGCTGCCATTCTGCATTGGTGTGTATACCTAAATATTTAGAGGGCTGCAAATAGCATGTGAAGGGCAGAGTTCTTTTACTCTCTCTCTTGTCAGTATTGAAGCTGAATTGTTTGGTATTGACTGCTGCACATTTGAATAGCACCTTAGCATTGATTTTTAAGGTTTTACCATTACAGCAGTGTCTGTCTTTATAGGCTTTCAAGGGCATCATTTTCAGGATGCAGATGATCATCTTCATTACAGGGAGATTTTTACTGATGGTAAATCTTCAAAATTTGGTTCGAAATAATAGGAAGGTCATAAAGTTGCTCTTATTAGTTGTAGTATATAGGAGAAATAAAGCGTGGAGGTAGATACTTTGATTCTAGGGATGCTTCTTTATTAAAGGTTTAAATAATACAAGGATTCAACTGGCAGCTCATAGGTTAAATACAGATGTCAAGAGTTCTTCCAAGAGAGAATTGAAGAGGTGAGGAGGCAGCAAAGAGCTGATTGCTCTTCCTTCTGCAGACAGTAAGGCCCTGCAACTCCCTGTTGCTGCTGCACGAGCCACACACCAAGATTTCATCCTCCCTTTCTGAGATGTAGCACATGGGACAGGAGGTTCTACATCTATGAATTTATTTATTTCCTCTACAAGATGGCTCTTCTACAGTGCACTTCTTGGGTCTTCAGCATCTGTTTAGGTTTTGACATTGCTTTTTATTTCCTACTGTTTGTCTTCTGTTTCTCTTGTTGATACAGAAGGGTGAAGGAAAGTGGCATTTCCATGCTCGGAGCTACTTTGATTAATGTTTTTCTTTTTTCTCATAGTGCAGATGCAAGGAAAGGAAATAAAAAAGGTTCCTGTAGTAAATAAACTTCTTGTGTCGATCCATTCACAAGGCTTATAATTTAGACTTGAACAATACTCTGTACAAGTGTGTAAGGCAAGCTTGACAGTCTTTTGTCTTTTAAATAACTATCATCCAGATAATTTCTAGCAGTTTTTAAAAAATCTGAACTGAAAGAATCTTCGTGAAACTTCCTCCAAATTTTAAAAAAGTGTATGTCAAGAGATGAAAAAGAGAAATTGAAACAATTTGCTTTGCTCAGGTTGTCACAACTTGTAGTTGGCTATTCTGATGTAGATACTTAGGTAATACATGAAATGAATGTGAGCACTGAAGACTTTCAAGTTATGATTATGAGTTCTCAGATACAGATAATACAACATCTTAAATGTTGCAGATTACCCCATTTCATTTTGGCCGTGCATTTTGGCCGTGCATTAATTCAAGTAATTTTCCTAAGGAGCAGTGCTTGTGTGTGTGCATGTGCGTGACTGTGCATCCTGGAGGCACTGGATGCCACTAAGACACAGAGAACCCCCCTTGCTGTCCCCATCCATTCAGCAGCGTGTCCAAGGTCACACTGAGGACGTGGTTTGGTTGTTGCCCTGGGCTCTGACACGCTCAGCTGGCTTTGCAGAGCACTGTCTGCTCTGGCTCCTGGCTCTGCCCCCAGAAGGAGAGGAGGAAACTTCATCTATTGCCATTGCCAAGGCAGTGATGGATTCTAGCCGGCTCCCAGGATACAAACCTGCCCAAAGAGTTGGACTCCTGCTTGGTAAAGTCTGAAGGTTTTCCCAGTTCCAGTAGCACTGATAAAGTCTCAGGGACAGTGTATAATAGTGCTGATCATCAGCCTCCATGTGTGAACCTCCGGTGTCCCACTGACCGACGGCGCCTATTCGGTATAGTCTTTACAAGGGACATTTTTCTCCACTAGACCGGCTGCTCTGGTTCGTTTCTTTGCTCCTTGTTTCAGTATTACAGCCTGTCTTTGTGTCTGGATTCATTATACCTCAGCAAATACCCAGTTTGGTTTGTCTTATCCTATTTTTACTGTGCTATTTGGCTGGGGTTTGTGGTTTATATTTTGCTTTGAAACCATGGAAATCATACCAATAGAGATTTGCTTTAATCTTACATTTGTTTAAAACATCATGCAACGTGTAAGAAAATTTATTAGTGGAGCTGGGATGGGAAGAGATTGTCATAAAATAATGAAAAAGCATGGACATATTTTGAATAGTGTTTAAGCTGCAGGACCATGGAGGGATTAAGGAAAATGGCTGATAAGTGCACTTGTACTTGTTTCAAAATAAAGTAAGGCTATGTTTAGTCCTTTGAGTGGATGGTAATTAAATTATTCCTGCTAATTTGGACCCATTTATTTAGTGTATTCATTGTTTTAAGTCGGGCACAACATAATGATTGTCATTCGGTCTGTAAAGTTCTTATGGATTTTCAAGTATCCAGGGGCTGCTGGCTTTGTTGTTATTATATTTAACCCCAGCACATTTAAACTATTTAATTACAGTATTTTTGTAATGTCTGTTATTTAGATTTTATCAATAATAAATTGGTTTATATACATGTGTGTTTTACAGCAATCAACAAGCATTTTTACTAGAAAACGTCCCCTGCAACAACGTGAGCTGCAAGAGTGTCCGTCGCATGTTCAAAGTGTTCTGGGAGCTCTCAGATCTAAACCAGATCAAAGACGCAGTGGTAGCGACTTTCTTTGACATATATGAAGATGTAAGTTCAGCTCTTTACCCAGAAAACAGTCTCTGTGTGGCTGTGCCTGTCCCTGTGCCCCGGGAAGGCTGCTCTGCACGAACATTGGCTTTGCAGCACGTGGTTACCTGTGGGTGGACCACTCTGCCTTAAAATTAGGATTCTATTAAAAGATTTTTGAAAGATATTAGAATTAGTAAAGTTGTAAACTTTGCTGTGCAGTATTTTTTTCTTTGTGTCTCTAGGAGAATTGGTTTGCTAAATTTGGATGTTACTGAGAGTAAATAAGCATTCTAATGTAAACTTGTTTTTTTTTCCTCTAGGGAATCTTGGATATCATTGTGCTAAGCAAAGGCTACTCCAACAAGGACTTTACTATCCATACATTGAAAAATAACTTTGAAGCAGATGCCTATTTTGTTAAAGTTATTGGTAAGTTATCACTGTATAATGAAGTCAAAATGAGATGTTGAGAAGAATGTGAATATTTAAACCTTTGTGTATGAAAACATTATGTTAATGCTCTGTGTATGACAATTTTAGAAAAGAAAAAACATGGAATGGGAAATACTAGGGATTGCAGAAATCTCTCATTGCAAAATCTGAGCTTGGATTAGGTGGGGTTTTTTCATTTCAAAGGGGTTTTGTTTTTATTTTAGTTTACTTATTAAAATCTAAAGTAATTCTGACCACTATTTGCCTGGAGAAACTGCAGCTACCAGCATTAGAGGTCCTGACAACTAGATTAAGAAATTGTCTCATAGATTTAATAGGTCTTGAGGGAAAGGGTTGGAGTAGCTGATCACAAGAGGCCCAATCTGTGGATCTTCTGTACAATACCTCCACTTACCTCCTCACATAACAGTGTCGTCAGTATAAAAATTGTGATAGATATACACCTATCTGTCATTCGACTTAAATATTATTAATATTTAATATTCGACTTAAATATTATTTTAATTTTGTGATGCTGTTTAAAATTTGGAGGAAGATTCGCTCATAGTTCACTAATTGGAGGAAAAATGTGATGATGCTTCCACATATAAATACATATACCATGGTGAGACAGAAAGGAACCAAGAGAAATTACAGCAATATTGACTTGAAGGACTATGCTTTCCTTGTCCACAGTGACTGCCTATTCTGAGAAACAGTAGCCAAGGGCACTTATGTTCACCTGTGCCTTGAGTGGTTCCAGTGTTTTCTTCCAGCAGGGACTTCTGTCTTTTTTGCTGTGCCTCTGCCATATCAAACCTACGTTGCTGGAATTCTTGTCTATGTCATGTGGAAATGCTGCAGAATCTTGTTCAAAGTGGGCTGATTTCATTTAAGTGACTACTGGAGTGTTTTATATTTTATTTATACTGCATGGTCTGTTCTGAGGGTCAGTTTGCTCCCATGTGTGAGTCAGTTTGGTGTTTTCAGTCTAAAAGGCACAAAACACACCCTACCTGAAAAGCACAGGATGGGAATGAACACGGCCAGGGTGTGGGAATTAATGAGAGACTTGGTTTAAAAGGCTGGAGTTAGACTGTGATATCCATAATTAAGAGCAATTAGATTTTCAAATTGCATGCCCTGCCCTGTTCTTCAGCTGCAGAGGTGTTGAGCTTTGAGCTCGTTGCTTATCTGACTTCCTTGGGTTTTTTGAGAATGAGTTAAAAATAAGGCTGTATGGGAGCCTATGAGGACAAAGCTCAACAGGAACAACTAGAAGTTCACCTTCAAAAATTGTATTTGCCTTTATGTTAAATGCATCTAATCCTTCTAAAGCACGCATTCTGCACATGATAAGGTGAACAGCACTGCAGTTAATACTGGGGACTGACGCATTTATTACTTGGCTCCTTAACCTGAGCTCTGTTCTCATAGTAATAGCCTGTAATAATTTATCATGTTGATTGGAGCCTTCTTTTAAATAATACCATATGTGGATAGTGTAATTCCCAAAAGCATGCAGCAAATCCTCTGGAAAAAAATCTTACACTTCACAAAGCCATATCAGAATTATGATTTTGTGATATTTTAATGGGGAAAGGAGTAATTTGCAACATGCTTTTTGATTCACTCAGTGTAAATCTATCTTAAAAACTGGAGCAAGCCTTTTTTTAGCACCCTTTTAGGGGGTGAGTATTTTTGCATAGAAAGCCCAGGAAATAGGAATTAATGAGTGTCTAAAAATATTTTTACTGTGATACAGGGACAGTATTTCTAACAAAACCTGCTTTGTGGAGTTAGTGCATCAATAAATGCATTGTGTTCGCTTATTTGGCATATGGACAATGAGAACAGCTTTGCTCATTATAACTGATGTCAAATCTACTTGGTCAGGTAATTTGTTCAGGAGTGAAACCAAACAGCAAATTTCAGTGTGTCTCTATGCCTCAAAATGAGAAGAGTTGGTTGCACTTGCAGACACACTTATGTATAACAGATAAAATTAGCTTATAGCTTTAAAAGTCTGTTTGTAGATATATATAGTCTTCAAATTCTGCTTTGCCACACATTCATCTTACCTGTCCAGACTTTTGGGGGGGGTTGGACTGTATAAAATATTGGATTTTACTATATTTGGAAATTTCAATATTTTGAAATTGCAAGCAAAGAATGGTAACTTGGGAATGTCGACAGTTGTTAATAGTCACCCACAAAATACTAGAAAAATTCCTTCACTAGAGGAGTGCCATTTCTGACTCCCATAGGGAATGATTTCTAATTGGACTGTGAACATCTTACATGCACCTTTCAGTATTTCACTGACCCCAGACATTTTGTACCCTAAACTCCATGTAGCCTTAAAGTAGACAGAAGGTGCTTTAAAAAACTTTTGGTGGTTAGGATGACCTGCCCTCAAATCTGGTCCAAATCTTCATTTTCTGTCTGCCACACTTGCTTTGGGATACCATAACTCATGGAGAAGTAATGTTTTCCCTTGGCTTCAGCACCTGATGTGTATCCTCTTCCCTGCCCACGGCCATTACTGACCTGCTGCTCAACCAAACTGTTGTCATTACAGTCCAAATTTTGCATCAGAATGACACCTTAGATTGTTGTGTGTGTGTGGTTCTTGTTGTTTTGTTCTAATACTCAGTGACAGGATGTTCTAGGTTACAGAACAGATGGATTTCACTGCCCGTTGCTTAGTTGTTTAACAGATTTCTGAATGCAACTGATTTTTGAAACTAGTAAGTTTTAAACAAGTAATTGAAAAACTATCACAGGCTTTAGATATTAAGTAGCATTATACATATCTACTTATAATAGTTTTGAATTATTAGAGTAAATAGGTAATGGGATTTTTGTTTTTTACAGCTTTTGTGAATTGCTTTAAATCAAGTTCCAAAACTATGCCTTGTGTAGAATGAAAAGCCTCTACCTTTTTATCAGCTAAAACAGTAATGCTGAATCTCTGCCAGTATTTTCAATAGTTAGAAATGAAGAATAATGAATAAAATGTACAGTCCACTGTTGTAAAAATGTTTTAATTTAGATTTTTTTTAACTGGCAGATCTCTCCTTATGAAGCTGGTTAACCACTGAGGTGGGATAAAACAATGACCAGCTGATAAATTTCTGCCAAGAAGTTTGCTTTATGCAGATTGGGAAATGTTATACATTAACATAAGTCACATAGAAGACATTTCTTTTCTTTATGTTTTAGTGGATACCTGACACTATTTCTAGACTTTACCAGGTTTCAGAGATAGTGCTTCCAAGATGGCTTGTGAACAGAAACACTACAAGCTCACTTCTTGTTTTTGCAGTTCTCAGCGGCCTCTGCTCTAATGACTGTCCTCGGAAAATAACAGTAAGTGGAACTATGACTCTGCATTAGTATTTAGGTTCAAATAAGCTGAAGTCTTAATTATACCAAAAACTCTCAACATAATAAAAGACTTATTGACTGGAAGAATGTGTAATCCAAATCACAACTGGCCAAGTTCTGTGTCTTTGAGACCCAGAACTTTGGGCAGCTGCCTGCTCAGAGCTGAAATCAATTGACGGATTGTGCAGGGGCTTTGTTACCCAGCACGGGGGGGGCTGGGATATACCAGGCACAAGGGAAACTTGGGTAATCCAGCTGGATGCCCAGACTGTGTATTGTGCCAAGTCTTGGTCTGGGCATTTAGAAAGTCCAGGCAAAACTGATTATGGGGCGGATTCAGCCACGGAGCCACTTTGGGACTAAACTGCAGTAGTGGGTGCAGTGAAGGAAGGAAATGCACTGGGCTCTGATAGTTCTGCAGATAGTTCCATACACATTTGCATCTCCAGAGATCCTGCAACTCACCCACCAAACTCCAATTAGCCAATTGTTTAGCAATGTTCACTGTGAAAGTTGGCATGAAAGAGGAACTTAGAGGAATCAGAACTAGCAGTAGCACTTTAGCTCTGCAAAAACATCAAATTGAATTTTGACTTGAAAATAGAAAAACTGCTTCCTGTGGGACCAACATTTTATTTGAGCCTGTTTTAAGACATAGAGTTTAATTTCTGTTATAAAATAATGAGGTTTGATAGTATTATTGGCTTAATTACAAAAATAGGGAGGGTTTAAAAAGCAAATCTTCACAACAGATGTTGGTGAACATTTCATTATCAAGATCACTGAAACACTATTGCCTCTGCTTTACGAGAAGTTCTCTGTCAGAAAGTAACATAAAGTATATTATGCCAGAGTACAGCTATTTGGCACCAAAAAAAATTTAAATTTCACCTTACTTACTCATCATTGTTTCCAAACCCTTCTTACTTAGGTGTATTTGTTCTGGTTTATCACTCAGTAATAAACAACTACCTTGGATATTTACTTATTTTATTTATTTTTTTTCCCCATGACTGTGCTTTGATGTTTAAGTACATTTTTACATTTTCTCCCTCAAGAGAATTTTGCTTAAAATAGATACCACCACTTGACAAGTAACTATTCAATCATTTTCATGAATTAAATGAAACACTGCTAAGTAATGATAAAAAAATTGGACTTTGTGTAGTATTTTTCAATTCAGAAATACCATCAAGACTATGCATTCTCCCAGACAGCATCAAACGAGTTCTGCTTTTTGAGAACATGCAGTTAATTCTTTGAATTTTTAGGGTTTTTTTATTTTAATTGTAGCTTCCAAGGAAACATTAAGCCTTCTGCCAGAGGACTAAACAGTATTGCTTTCTCCATGAGAAACTAAACATTGTTTAGCCAACTGATTACCCTTCTTTTGAAAATTAATTTCCACATAATGCTATGACCAAAACAGTTGCAAGATTTTTTAATTACAATTTAAAAAATAAATTATTAATGTAGAAACGTTTTTCTTCACTTTACTGTTAATTACTATAGTTTTGTCTGTTCCTAAAATTTTGCCTGCCTTTTTCTTTCTTTTTTTTTTTTCCCCCCTGATAGCCCTTTGGAGTTAATCAGCCTGGTCCTTACATCATGTACACCACTGTAGATGCAAATGGCTACCTGAAAAATGGGTCAGGTAAGATAATCTCACCATGAGAATACACATATATACATACTTCTCAGCAACCTAAAGAGCTGGAAAGTTTTCAGAGTGAAATGGGAATGGTTTTGAATAGTGTCTTCAGTTTACAATGCCAAAACCCCCCAACTTTCTCTTCTTTCTTTACAGATTGCATTTTTATTAGAAATATTGCAACTGCTTTATTTTTTCTTCTGTCCCTTCTGTGCCGGTTGGGTTTGAACAGTTGGCTGTATCTGAAAAATTGTTGGGTACAATATCATCAGTTTGTGAAATAGCATAAGCTTCTAATTATATACTTTTTCTGTCAGTTCCTAAGCAATTATGTATTAAGAAACAACAGTGGCCTTGAAATACCTAAACAGAATCATAGTAGCCGTATGAAAAAGGATCAGGATAATATCCAGTAAAGACAGGATGTATTTGTCTGGATTTGTTAACTACATCTGTCAGACAAACAAAATAAAATCACGAGTAGCCTAAGGAAGCTGGAGAGGGAATGGCTGCATCCTTTCCGGTAATAAAAGAACTACAAGGTATCAAAGAATCATTAGGTAACAGGGTCAAAAGAAATGGGAAGAAGTGCTTCATGAAACTTATAGCTTAACTAGTGGTTTAATGGCCTCAGATATTGCAGATGCCCCAGTTTGCAGAAAACAAGTAGCCAAAAAAAGAATAATCCATGAGGCCATGGTCCAAGCAGGGCCTGGTGTTAGAATACCCTGGGGTTGATGCTGCCTTCCTGAGTGTGCACTAGTGGCTCATAGAAGACACAGGTACTTAGTGATCTGTTAGTCTAACTTATGACTGTTAATCTTAGGACTATAAAGGACTCACTTCTTGCTTAGGCAGCTGAAACATGATCAGAGTGTGCACGTCTGTGAGTGGTGCCACTGTGGCTCCTTCCCCAGGGTGACAGTCACCTGCATCTGTCACTCCAGTCTCATTTCAAATTAAACACTGATTTAAAAAAAAAGCTTTCAGCAGTGCACTGGGAAGACTCACTTCTGTATAACACCGATTTAAATCATAGCAACAATTTTAGGGGGGGAAATGCTGACATGTTAAGGTCCTAAATCAATCTAAATCAATGGTAATGCTCTCACCTTGAACAGTGTGCTCAGGACTGTTTATTCCACCCTAGAAAAAATTGAAGAGAAAGAAGATGTCCTGAAATACAAACCAGATAGATGCAAAAACATATCCTGGTATTCTGTATCACTTCTGTATTCATACCTGCTTAAATATGGGTTTGAAAGCTTGAAAGTATTAGCCTATGTTTTAATCAAACTAATAATTAACGTGAAAATGCAGGGTGTTTTTTCTAATTTTTGCACAAATTCATTTTAATAAACTAATAATCCTGCCAGTTGTACGCTCAGCTTCATCTCTCTGAAGGTTTGCTCATAAGCTAAATGTAAGAAGAGCTTACATATTTAGTTGGGAACATTTAAAACCCCCTGATGAGTTCAGAGATGTTTAGTTACACTGCACTCCCTTAGACCCTCCAACCCAAGCCCTTGGGAAGCCAGTGCTGGGTGAGGACTGGCAGAGCCCCTTATTGCCAGTTACCAGGATGAAGCTTTGTCAGAGCCAAGGCACAAATCAGAGTGTACTGGTAAAGGTCTACACAGCACTTTTCTCTTATCCCTCAAAAACCTCAATTCCTGTGGATGAGAAACTGTCCTCAGTTTGCTGTCTTTGTGGCTGGTTGTGATCCCTAATTACTCTTGAATCTACTACCTTACTTAAGTCAATCTTAGCTGGAGCATATGTGCCTCAAATAAAACCCTACCAATTCCCTAAAAGTCATCAGTCAGGTAGGAGACAAAATTCCACGTGAGGAGAAGACTTGAGTCAGAGATGAACAGCTGTTTGGTCTGGTTCTGCCCTCAGACTGGCCACGTAGTCAGCACATGGCAGCTGCAGTGAGCCACAGCCAGAAATCTTCTTGTCCAAGCAGGAACAAAGGAGCACAGCAGGACAAAGCTCCGTGCACTGGGGAGGGTGTACGGGAAAATAGAAGATAAGGCTCAAGGTGTTGCAGCTTCCATACAGGAACATACAGAATTCATATTCAAACATCCCTTATTTCACAGCTTCTAGCCTTTTTTTTGTTTTATGGCATTTTCCTCAGGACAGGTTTCTATAGATTCCTACTATGTTATCCATATGACTTTAATCCACATTGGAGTGCCTTCTCTCTTCTGTTCTTGATGTTTGGTTATCTTGAGTTTTGTCCTCTTTTTGCTTCTGTGTTGTATATTGGTTTTAGAGCAGAATTTCTGGTAGGGTACTAGTAAGACATAGGCTGTTGAAGACAAGGAATTTTGTTGTACCTGTTCCTTTTTTGAAAGACGTGTTTTTCAAAACAACAAAAATAGAAGTGTTTGGAATGCAGTTCATGGCTTAGTAAAGAGTGGGACATCATTAATTCTCCTGTGTTGTTAACTGTATTTGCAGTGCTCCTCTGTCCTCTTTGGGGCTCTTCCCAAGAACTGCTGTCAGAGCTACTGGAAACTCCTATAAATTCTATATTACAAAAGTTTCCAGCCTGCCACTGCAAGTTCAGTGAGTGCATTCACTGGGTAAAAGGGCATCTAAATGAAGAAATCATGGGTGTAAAGGAGTGCAATGTATTTATTCCTTCAGGCTCACTGGGACTTACTGCAGGCCTGCCTAAATTTGGTGCACCCATGGGAATTAAACTAACTTATTGCAAGCACAGCTTCCTACTTCCTTTGGCCACGTGACTTGTGAATCCCAGTTGGGAATACTGATGAGTAACTGTCTAAGTGACAAAAAAGACATCTTTTGCCTAAGAAACACATTAGCAAAAACATCAAACTGCCCTTTGTTCTTCTTCTTTAGAGAAATACTATAAATTGTCTATAAATCAGAAAAACAACATGACCTTTGTTTAAGTCTAATTATACTCATTTAATTTCATTGTTCATGTAGTCAGAGAAGTTTTTAGCTCTTACTACTTATTTATATTTAACACAATCTCTGACTTAGAAGTGTGATGTTTTTTCTTCCTCTGTGGCATGGAACAATGTACTTATCTTAGAAATCCTTATATCTTTGTGGAATAGAACTAGCTTAAATTTGGATCCATTTCATATATCGTTTTCCTAATTTTTTTGTTTGTTTGTTTCTCTGTTCCAAGAACAAAAACAAATACATTTTTCTTAAGCATTATCTTTAGGGTTTGCTGAATTTGGTTGGATATGACTTTGTTGTTTGTTTGTTTGTTTGTTTGGGTTTTTTAGGGAGGGCAGAGCTTTTAGAAATTGAATGTTTTCACAATTTAAGAACAGCTATCAACTATGATTTGATATTGCTATATTACCTTCACTGCTACCATATTTACAATAATAAAAACCTAACAGAGTCCAGATATGATGAATTTCCTTTTCTGTTTTGACATTAGGAAATAATAGTAATGAATTCCAAGTGCATTTATGACCGTAGCAAGATTGCTACAGGGAATTTTCTAATGCTGCCTTTGATCAGTTTCTCAGCTCTAATAAATTCATAGATTTTTTTGAGACTGTATAATTCCTGCAAGAACTTTTCAAAGTCATGTTTTCTGAAGGTATTACATTAAGTTTTTAGCTACACTTTCTTCTTTTGCAAGTCCTATTTGTAAAATTCAGTAAATGTTCTAACTACAATTCCTGGCCTACAGGTTGTTATCTTGAAACATTACATCATAATCCTATTCTATTTGACTATCAATAAATACATCAAGGAATGTTTTTGTGTGTTGGTAGGCAATATCAAACCCACATGGCATTTCTGGGCCATGTATAAACCTACATCTTTTCTGCATCAAGGTTTTTAAAGTATGGCATCAATGTACTATTTTAAAACTAATTTTCATCAACTTATTTGCATTCCTTATATAATATTATGGAACAATCCATATCTGAAACTTTTAATTATCTGAAAGAAATAATGAGATAATAAAAACTTTAAAATAATAAATCCCTTTCCCAATAAATAATGTGAGTAAAAACATAGCTCTTTTTCTAATAAAACTAAAACTCATCATTACTTTTCTTGTTCCCCCTCCAAGTCAACTGATGTTATTTATTGGTTCTAGGGCTGGTCTCAGCTGAGGAAGAGGTACTGGCAGGACCATTGAAACCAGTCACTTTAAGTTATCCCTCCAGCCCTGGGCTTCAGGAAATCATAAAGTGCTCAAAGCAATGTCCCCATTCTGCTTCTGATCTCCTAAATTCTGCAGGACTTTAGTTGTGAACTAGGGTACTTTTCATGTAGGCAATATTCGTGCAAAGAGTAAAATAAAAAGGCCCATATGGCTGTCCTTATCTAATTTGCTTTAAGGTCCTTTGATCTGCCAAGCCTTAACGACAGGAAATTTGCATAATTATGAGGGCTTTTTTAAAAACATTGTTAGAATTGTTCTCTTTCCTATTAACATTCCAGTATGTTGTTAAAAGATATCAGAATAATAATTAGCGTGTATTCTCTGCTTTTACTTTCCCATTGCTCAGTTCACTTGTAATCTTACAACAAGAAATACTGTTCAATTAGCTACAGGGAACAGCAATTGCCAACGTGAGCATTAGAATTGAGAAGCACTGGGCCTTACATCTGTGGTTAATATCTCCACAGACCTTCTCTCCCTGAAAGGAAAATCAACTGCAACAGCTTATTCAAATATTTAAGGAATTTTGTGCTTGAGATCAGGTCAGCTCCAGGTGTAAATCTGGGGGAAGTGCATAAACTCAAATTTAAGCCGCGCTTTCTGATCCATTTCCTGTGATCTGCCTTCTCCACTCCCCATCTCTCTTGGAGCTGTTATTGGTAAGGAGATCCCACAGTTAAGTATGAGTACCAGCCAGGATTTTCAGCTCTACATCTGCATTTCCATGCTTTCATTGGATTTTATTGGGAGAATATCTTCTGTGTGTCAGCCGGTGCTATGGACATCTTAATTTTCTCTCTGAAGTAGAAATACACTGATAGAGTTTGAAATAAATAAGGTCATAATTGCAGCTTGTGTCTACCAAACATACTAATCCTGTGGGCCAGGAACAACAGAACAATTAATGTTTAAGGTTTACTCAAAGATCCATATCCACATGTGGGCATAAGGTGATCATATGAGCAGTTTCATTGAGTGGCTCATGTGGATCAAGTCATAATTTGTTTAAGCATCTGTATGACTGAAGCTGTGTGGACTGATGGCCTTCACAGCTCTCATTTCACAGCTCTTTCATTTTGCTGGTTTTGCTTTGTTTTGTTTTAAACCTTCCATGGCAGAATGACCTTTTACATGCTGTGAAGTCGTGCCCTTCTGGTTTTTTGAAATCTGCTTACTCTTCCCTGTTGTTGCATTGAGTTCTCCTGCTGTTTAACTAAATTGAATTGTGAGGTGAACACAAATGTCTAGCAGCCTTTATAGTCACAAATTTAAACATAAACGTTGCAATATGTACCAGAAAAAAAGCAAAGTAAGCTTATTTTCAATGACCATTTGACACTGCAGGGTTAATTCTGTAGAATTCCACTATAAAGAAAGAAGAGTGTGTTCATAGAACAAACTGGAATAATTCAGTAATTGAATAGTGGGATTCTATTAAGAGGGATTTTCTGGTTGCTACAGGTGGGAATACCCTGCTAGTATGTTTTTCTATATAACTCTCTTTTGTTTAGAAAACTATTTGAACTTGTTGCATGCAATATTACTTCATCTCAGATATTTAGGCATTACAAATGACACAGCTCTCCTCCGTGCAAGTGGTTGGAATATCAGCAATATGATCATTTTATCATTTGAGGGGTTTTAAAGACTTAACTACTTTTACTTCTACAATTTTATGGTGCAGAGTTATCTTTCTTGAAAATACATATTCTCATATAAATGAATCAGGTTTGGGTTTGCAGAAGATTGTTGGCAGCACTGCAAATCATTGGTGTCAAAGTCACAAGTGTGCACTTTGAATTCCCTTTCCCATATTATTTCTAGGACTCCAGAATAAGGTATTGCAGAACAGGTTGAGAGGTGAAGTTGTGTACTGCATTAATCTGGAATTTCCTATTGGGTGGACTAAGGAAAAGAAGCAACCAGCTGAGGAGAACAGGGAAACACCCTCAGCCCCAGAAAGCTGGAGTTACCACTGTATAATTTTAAGCAGAAGAAGAGCTCTTTCTCCACTATTTTTTTTTTCCCAGCCAGTGACCTACAACTCCAAAGGCAGTAATAAGGGAACTGAAGTAAAGCTGTCAACTAAAGCCAAGGAAATCAAATTCTCCAACTTTCTTAAAAGCTTTCAAGTTTGAAGTTGCTGGGCTTTTGTTTGGTGTTTTTGGGGTTTTTTCTGAAAGCTGCTTTGTAAATTCTTAAGCATATTCCGTGGGTCTGTAGTTACTATCAGTTATGTTTTCCCCTTCTCTTGCTGTAAGTTGTTTTGGCATATTTTCAAGTAAAATAAAGTGCTGCCAGCTTCAAAAGATGGGAAAACACTTTGTGCAACATAGCACAATACCAGGAATGACTGTAAATTAAATATCACTGTAGTGTTTCAACTGTGCAGCGGAAGTGACACACATTCGCTGGGAAATGGTGCTTAAACCTTGAACTGGCTTTGTCTCATTCCAGCTGTTGAGTGCATGTTGTTCCCAGCCATGCAGCGATCCAGGCAACTTCTGCATGGCATTTTTTGGAATAATTTTTACTTTTTCTAGGATGTATATGTTTATCTAATCTATGTAAAAGCAGTCATTGCTGTGTTGACCTCAGTATTAAGGTAGGTGATGGTACGGAAGTCTGACACTAAAGGCTACAACTCAGATACTGGTTTTTTTACCAGAAAAGATGCCTACATTGTCAAAATAATGTATATCTAAAACTAAGCAATTCCTTGTTACATTTTCTAACTCCATTAGATTTTTCAGGTTTTTTGACAAGCTGATTCACATTTCACAAATACCTTCAGTTACTATTCTGGTGGATGTATTAAGGCTTCTGGTAAATACATCATTTTGCAAATTAGAGGACAATGTAGCAACTGGAAGAAATAATGACATAACATTTTTATTTATGAAAATACATTTAGCTTTTCAGCCCTAGTATATTGAATTTTGGGGAACTTTTGAAAGCCTAAATATTACTGTATTTTGAATTAATCTGAATGGCTTTAATTGACTACTTAAATGCAAATGATATTTTGTCAAGAAAATCATAATTAAAAAATTATAAGAATGGTGCTTCAGGAAACCACAAGCTTGAAATCATTTTCCATTAGTCTTTCGGTTCTGTGTAGTGATCTTGTATGTTCTGCTCTATTTAATTTCACAAAATAAGCTTATTTAAACTGATTGAACACTATCAGTATTATGCATCTATTTCTGTAGGTTTTCAGGTAGACTGTTCATAAATCCATCTTATCAGTGCTGTTTAAACAAGGCATTGCTTCTACATGTAAACACAATCACCCCCCTTCAGAAAGTGAAATTCGTCATTTAAGCGCTTCTGCTGCCTGAAATAAGCTGCTGAGGATGTTACAGTTCAGCTCAGGGGAGAGCAGGTACCCTTGAGCTTTCAGCAAGTTTACATCAGGATAATGGGAACAGAAGGAAAATGACTTAATTCAGGTGTAAAAGAACAAGGACTGTGGGTGTCACAGACGACACATCACTCTGTTTTTCAGACAAGACTTTGGAAAGGTTAATGACACATATTGCTTCCAATTTTATATGCCAGACTTCAAAAGTAAGGAGATTGATTCAGAGGTGTCCAGGATGGTTTCTGAATATAAAACTCTGCAAAATCTCCTGACATTAGCTATTTCTTACAAATTTGATCTGTGACAGGCTGAAACCACTGAAAACCGTGTCCAAAAATGTTGAGGATTTTAGTCTGCACAAGGTTTTTTGAAGCAACAAACTTAGTGATTTATGATTTGAAACAAAAATACAAACATCCACTGACACCAAAGCCCATGGTAGCTGGATGCTTTGAAATAACAGATTTGAAACAAGAAGCATGGGGCAAAAGACATAGTGTTGAATAGTCTTAAAAGTAGTGTCAAAAAGAAAAACGTGGTCAGGAGGAGGAGTTTCAATTTTTGCTTATAGTAGTAACAAGTCTTCTGATGAAGCAAAACAAACTGTGAAGTAACAGCCACTTCCTCCATCTACCTGCACAGACCTCCAAAAGCCTAAAGAACAATTCCAGTGTAAGAAATAAATCCCACCCTCCTCCTTGAAGATGCAACAGTATTTTCAAATTATCTCAGAACAAGCTGTTCACAATAGTTTTACAACAGGGCAAATTGCTATTTAAATTAAATCTGAAATATTTTCATAAGTAAATTAATTACCAGTGACTGAGAACTTCAGATATGACAATAAACTATTGACACTACTCTCTGTAATTTCTCGTTTTATTTTTCATGTTGATTCAGGGCTTTTATGTTTCTCAGACGAGTAGTTGTCATTCTTAATTACTTGGTTGCAATTCTAAGTGGAATATTTCAGTAAGCATCAAACAGAATTTATGATAGATATAGAGGGAGTAAAGCAAGAAATAGAGTCAAAGATCTCCTGTGCTTAGTCAGCTTTAATGTAAACTAGAACCTTCTATATGCTATCATCCTGCTTGGTTAATACCTTCCACTTTAAAGGCAAATAAAAAAATAGGTATGTGCACATTTTCTGCCTGCTGTGTAGTAGAAAACATTCCTTTCTGACCTTTGCAAATGATCTATTTACATCCTGAAGCATAAGATTTCATTATCCTTATCTTAGTAGGCATAAGAACCAGCGTTAGTAGCCATGAAATTATTCAGTGCTTTAAGAATTGCAGCTGCAGTATCTGACTCTCTAACCTCTTTAAGGCTGACTGCACACAGTATATGACATTTTCTTTTATTTCCTTTAATTTAGTTGACATTCATTTCATTTGTATGATGAAAGAAAAAAGCAAGATCTTAGTTGCAGTCTTTTTGTGATCCTAAATATTTCACTCAGAAGTAACTCTGAAAGCTTTTCAGTGTTACATGTTACAGTAGTACTTTCTTCTTTTGGGGAAAATCCTTTGGTATTAGTGAACCAAATTTTAAAATTCTTTATTACAGCATGATCAAGTAACACATACCTGATTTGTTTTTATAACTAAGTCAAATTTAATAAACCCACCTTCGTTCCTTGTTACTTTTATGTTGGTAATCAGAGCTTTCAGATATTACGTGTTTCCTCTGATTTGGGAGTTATTCACATTTTAGATTTGGAAAATGACACCTAGAGATTGAGCATTTTAGCCAAGATCATGTCAGGGAAGGCAGGGACAAAGCAAGAGCATTCTCAGGACTCAGATCCTATCTTGTTATCTCAACTTACTGGAAAAATCCCTGTTCTTAAAGAGAAAAGCTGCTCATCAGTGTCACATCTTCCGTAATGGAGAAATTTAACAATGTGCACAGTACACCTTGCCCTCATAACAGAGCACTGAAAGTACAAATCCAATTTAAATATTTCTCATCTGCTTGCTCATTACATGGTTGACACGGGGGAAAAGTAAATCTAAAATATGTATAATCTTTAGGAAGACTGTTACTGGGTTTTTTTGCTAATAGCATTTTGGCTTAATAAAGAGGTAACTGCATCAGGCTGATTTTTCAGATCTCATCTGGAGCTCTGTATTTATTTGACATTTATCTTCCTTTTTAAAGTAAAGTAATCATAGCTCTAAGGCTACAATAATACGGAATATTTACCTCATGATTAAACAGGCCTCTTTCAAAACATGTCTGACAGCAAATGGCAAGTGGCTTCCTCAAGAGCTGGTGAAGGGCAGGGGGGTTCAGAAAGAGAGAGCATGAAGTAATCATTGTACTGAAGAGGAATTCAAAATTATCATCCTCCAATACTACAGCAAAGTGCCAACTTCCAGAATCAAGCCTTGGATGAGAGTGTGGAGAGGCAGAAAGGAGTTGGCTGTAAATTCATTACAAAATGTGAATTCCTGTTCTTTAGTTTACATTCGGTTGTGTTTTGTCACGTATTTATAATTTCCAGTTTCAGGCAGAATCTATCAGGGGTCAAATCAGAAAAATCTGATGCTCTAGAAATACTGACTACATCACATCCTGTGAAAAACACCTCCTTTTGGTCACGTAAACCTACTTGTGGCTGTCAAGTATCTCTTGAACTCATTTCTGTTAATCCGGGCTGGATTCCCTGCAGTTTATGAGGTGCTGATACCGTTCCTGCTGTGTAACCAGATCACTCACTAAGAGGCTTTCTAGAGAATGAACAAAGAATCTACAGGGGATCTGAATCTGTTTGCCAGAAATTAAAAGATTACAAGATTTTTTATTTCAATGGAATAACTGGATACTTTGGAAATGGGATGTCAGTGAACTTGTGGGTAGCTGCAACACTTGTCTGTTTCCCTACTGCCTTTTCAAGAAACCAAGAATCTGTTTTTTCCCCTGCAGTTTCTTCTTTAATTATTATTAACTTGCAACCCATGTAATCCTGTTTTCATTAAATCAATTTATTATTTGAACATTTGTTCATGAGAGTTTACATAGCTAATTTTGTGACTCAGTAGTAATCACTGATTAACAAGAATTAAAGTGAACTTTCACATATTGAGTCTGATCTTGTAAATCAGTGGGGCAAAAGACTTGGCATTAATCATATCAAAATAAATGTGGATAGTTGATTTCTTCTCCACTTGTAACAAATAAGGGAGACTTGGTTTAACATATAAATGGTGCTCAAAAGAATTGTCTTTCCTAGAAATAATCATTTAAGCTTGTTCTCCTAGTGAGTGCCCACAAGTAGTTTGCAAATGTGAGATTGAACCTTTAAGAATTAAATAATCATATGATTAGTAAAATTTTGTTAAACGTTTTTATTACTGACTGTGAAACATGTGTTTGTCTAGCAAGTTGGTGGTTTGGCGGTTAATTTTGGGGCGGTTTTTTTCACCTGCTCAGTCTTCTTTTCTGGTTTTATTTCAGCTGGACAGCTCAGCCAGTCAGCACATTACTCTCTGCAGTTGCCCTACAACGTGCTGGGCTTGGGACGTAGTGCCAACTTCCTCGACCATTTGTATGTTGGCATTCCTCGTCCCCTAGGAGAAAAGGTGAGTTGAGATTTAAGATTGTCAAGCTAATGTTTATGGTGTTACCTTTCCTAAAAGAGTTTGGATGGAAATACTGCTAGGGACACTCTGTATTTTAAGTCTCTGAAGTAAGAATATCAAAGAAGTTTTAATACAGAAAAGTTTGCCCCAAAGAACAATGTATGCCTGGAGTTTGGGAGTATGTCAGCTCTGAGGCCAATGCTAAGACCAAAGGATGACTGAAGCTATCTCTTAAGTGTTAGCACAGGTATGTAGTTTGTAGGGCAAATGGGTATTAGATCTAACAGTCCAATTATTATGGACTGTAGTTGCTGTAAGGCTTTCCTGGGGTTGGACTGGCCAGCCTGGAACTCACATAATCCTTTCTGCCTCGGTGATAAAACCATGATCAGTGTGATGGGAGGTGGAGATTACTGTGATTCTCTAATCTTCAGATGAAACATAAAAGTGGGGTTCTCACCATTTCCAGTCTTTAAAGATCTGATGGTACTACTTTAAAAAGTAAGGTACTCAAATTGACCAAATTCTGATTTGGATAATTGCTTTGCCTGCCTCCTTTATATAGTTGATTCTTTTCTTCTTTCCTTATTATGTTGTTGCTTTGTACTTTTTAAGCAGATGCCGTGTTTCATGTCAGAAATAGTTATTTGCTTTTTACTCTTTTGAGGGTTTTTTTTAAGCACTTTGGAGCTTTCAGAATAAAAGTTTAAACAAAAGTAAGGGATTAATCTCTTATATTTAAAATTCTTTTAAAAAATAGGGGGTTGTTTCTCCTATTGTATATTTCAACAGAGAATTTCTTTCCTTTTAAGTATGTTGTTTAGTTAGGAATTGACAGAGCCTTTGTTTTTCTTTCAGTCTATAAGAAAACAGGAATGGACAGCTATCATACCAAACTCCCAGCTTATAGTCATTCCCTATCCTCATAATGTTCCTCGAAGGTAACTCCATGATTTTGATTTGCACTTCACAAACTTACATTAATACACAGTTTAAATTAGGCATTACGTGTTGGTTTAAAAGTAGTTACTTGTATAAAAGTAAATTGGAGAACAAGGGCAGGGGGCCAGTTCTGAGATGCAGCTGCCTCTGTCCCTGAGCAGGACCCATCTCAGGTATTTACACGGACTCTCACATGGTGCCCGGAAAAAAAATCTATTACCAGCTCATACAAACAAGCAAAATGTTTTACCAGCTCAACACCCTTAAATATTTGCTAGATGTACCAACATTCTTAATGACAAATTACAAAAAAGCATGGTAATGGTTGAATTAAGCATTTTTGTTGCACCAAATATGCAAGTTCTGTGTGGTTCCATAGAAGAGCTTTGGTTCAGCCCTTTGAATCCAGTAGCCGTTGCTGCAGGTGTGAATGTTCTTCTTCAGGTAAAGGTGAATGGCTTGGTTCCAAGAGAGCTTGAACACAGAATTCACTTTGCAAATGAAATGTTTATCCCAGAAAGAGAGCGTGATTCTCTCCCTGCTATTAGAGAAAACATTAGCCAGATATTCCAGCTGCTTTTTGCCGCTTGATCTGCCAGTGAGGTCAGTTGTATTTATCATGCAGAAATGATTCTGACATCAGTTTCAGCAGTTAATTTTACTATAGGACAAATAACAGTTAAGAAGTGATGTGCTGCTTGAGTTGCTAATTAACAACCACAGAAGTAACATCTGCCAGATGAAAATTTAGTTATAGTCTGGAGGTATTTTAAGGTACGAGTTGCACAAAAAAATTTCTGTCATCCTTAAACTATTTTTGCTTTCCTATAAAGGGAGTTTATGGACACTGGAGAATAGCAGAGGATAGAATCCCCAGAAGAAATCAGATTTCATAATAAAAACGTCTTAATTTTTTTTTAACATAGGTATGTTATTTCCTGAGAGGCCTCAGTGCTGCCTTAACACAGAGCCTGCTGCTGACAGCTGTCCCTTGACAGGAAGCTGTAGTACAAAAAGGGTGTTCACTGGGCCTCAGGGCCCCACACTGTTTGAGGGATGTCTTCCAGAAGCCCTTACAATATTTAATTTTGTTGCTCTCCAGCATTCTGCTGCCGTAATCCACTGGTTATATTGCCTAGAACTGCAGTTGTCCCTGGGTAAACGTCAGACTGAGAGAACTGGCCCCATGAGCCTGTCCAAGAGCAGCTTGTCATGTGGAGGAAGCATCTTACTGGCTTATTTCCCCCTGCTTCTCCATGTTCCCAAGCCCCAGGCATTTTTGTGGAAGTTTTTCTTATGCATTTTACTTTGTCCCAGGCAGGGGCGGGAGATAAATCTCCTAATGAGAAAAAACTCATTCCCTGAGGATATCCATGGCATTTGTGAAAAGTTAAACAGAAACTGCATTTAGACATGGTATTACTTGAAAATAATTATATTAAGCCATATATTTCCAAGGAAACATCATTAAGCTTCAGTCTCTAAGTAGAGTTGCTCGTTGCTGTAGACCAAGTTGTCACCTGTCTTACCCCAACAGGTTCTTTTCATCTTTGTAAGTTAAATCTGTTTTCTGCTTCTTAACGAAGGGTATTAATGTTTCCTTGGGTTTTTTTTCTTTTTGTATAGCTGGAGTGCCAAGCTGTATTTGACCCCAAGTAACATTGTACTGCTCACAGCTATAGCCTTAATTGGTGTCTGCGTTTTCATCCTGGCAATAATTGGCATATTACACTGGCAAGAAAAGGTAAGCTTAATTAACTAGAATATTGTCTATATTATTTAATACTTCCTAATATTTTACAGCCCTGTACACTGGAGATTCTTTTGACTGTTTTTCTACAGTATAATTTCTGACACAGATTGAATTCATTCCCAAAAGGTGTTTATTAATTTAGTATTCACTGCAAATTTAAAAATTGACTGTTTTTATTTAAGCTCTAAGTCACTTAAAAAGGGAAATGAAGAGCAACATGGGCAAGCTTTTGCCAACTTAAATGAGATGTCTTTGTTTCATATCTAAGCTTTCCATTTTGAAGTTTTAAGGAGAAGTGTTTTGGAAAATGGAACATAAACTCAGTTTACTTATCTTGAGTTCTGCTGTTAATCTAAAAATAAGGAAAATGTCTTTTTTTCTGTATCTGTATCTGCTGATTGCACTGACATTAGCATTCAGGAATGCATAGGGAGTCAATCATGTGCATGTTGGTTCTTTGCTCTGTGGGTCTGAATTATACATGCAGTGTATAGAAATCCATTGATTTGAAGAAGCATTTTGAAAGAGGCCTTTCATGTCACAAAAGAAATGCGTTCCCATTTTTCTCAACTATGCTCAGTTCACAATCATATCCAACTGGCAGGATTGCCAATAAATGCTACTACATACCCAAACCATAATCTTAGCTGTCAAATAAAATTACTGCCCATTTTGACATGGTAGAACTGTTTGTTATTTTGTGCTTGTGGAAATAAAATGACCTTGTTAAACATTTAGGCGGGCTTTGCGCATGCTTCATATTTAAATGGTATTTGTCTGTCAGTCTTCACTCTTCAAAACTTTAAGTACAGTCTCCAAATAATAATAAAGCTGGGAATGAAACACACAAAGCAAAGAAATATGAAATTTATGATGACTGTCATTAGCCTATCCTACTGTACCAAGAAAGCACTGTGAACTGGGAGTTGGGCTGGGCACTGGCTGGGTTTAATTCTATCTCCAGCATATCTTAACCAACAGGAGTAGCAGAAAAGGTACTTGGACTTTGAGTTGGGGAAGGGTTGACTATGTATAATTCCATTTGGAGAAATGGAGATTTAATGGCACCATTTAAAACAATTTTTCATCCAGTAATTCAAGCATTGCAATGTAAAGAAGGACTCAGCCCAGAGTACTTTTGGAGCAATTTTAAGCTTAAAATTGGTTATATTATAAACTCATTTCCAACTCTGCAGTCTTGCTCAAAATAGGGTCAATATTTGGATAAATTGTATGTATTTTCAGACCACTGTATAAACATGTGTTAATTCCTATACTTTTCCTATTGATTTTTACCTTCCCACTTTTTAGAAGAAATGGTTGAGGTACTGAATACATAAGAGTGTTCACTAGGGCTGTATTGTGCATCACTGACATTGTTAAAGTTAAACTCCAAAGTTCCTTGTTTCTAAGCTTGTTCTTAGCTTACTATCTCTTAGTAATCCTCTCATAAAAATACCATTCCGGCTAAATGCCATTTTCCCATGGAGATCTCTGGAGTACCTGTAGCAAAGAAAGGAAGGGGATATGTACTGGCACTTAGAATCTTTTCTATCCCCCCGAGGATGTGTGTCTGTGAGCTGCAGTGTTTTATTCAGCAGCTAAAATAAACCCTGTACTTTGACTCCTGCAGATTGGTAGTAATAGGAGCCCTTTGTCTGCAATAGTTCTCACACACTCATCTGCCAGCCAAGTATTATAGTACTGAAATAACTGTAGGGTTTAGGGTAGGTGTTGCTGTCATGCCTTAGAAATTTTGGATCCATTTAAAAGGAAAAAAAGAGTTTTGAAATCTCAGTTACTAGTTTTTAGTTTTGATACATCAAATGAAAGAGTAATTGAGGAAGAATTGACACCATTATTCATGTTACCACAAATACAGTCTGTTCTGTTCGCTAAGGACTTCAATCTTCATGTATTTCCATTCTTTATAATGTGCTTTGGGGTCTTGAGGCTGGTCATGTGAGCACTGCACAGTGATGGTAATGCTGCCAGAGAAGGTTTTTGATGGATCCATCAGAGTATCAGTTACTGTCAAATTTGAAGCAATAATTTTTTCAGGAAGCATACAAGAAATGGAGTGAAAAATGTTTTCTAAGTGGGACCGTGAAATTTTGTGGAATGTGACAAGCATTTCAATGGAGGAAAGAGTGTGCCACTCCCTCCTTCCCACCCCTTTTTTGACATTCAAACTTCTATTAACATTGATAAAATCCCTGCCAAAAAAAGCCAGACTGATACATCTTAAACCTCGCTGACAGCTCTGGTGCTGCTACAAAATGCAGTAAAATCCATAGTTAATCCAATGGAGTTGCTATCACACATAAACATTGTGTAATGAGAAACTATTTGGCCTTGAACCAAAGCAGATGACAAACTTCCATGGCAGGAGACGTGCACCAATTTCTACAATTGTGGTGTATATTTATCAACTGAGATACAAATCTGAGTGCCCACACAACAGCACACTGGAGAGGCTTTTCTTTGTTTTACTCATCAAAAAAAGATGGGACTAAGCAGCTAAAAAGCATTTCAATCTGTTTTGCTAAATTCTCTCATGCTGGGATTT
Organism: Chiroxiphia lanceolata; assembly: GCF_009829145.1. Lineage (NCBI taxonomy): Eukaryota > Metazoa > Chordata > Aves > Passeriformes > Pipridae > Chiroxiphia > Chiroxiphia lanceolata. Next base: position 9,745,995 of record NC_045649.1, on the reverse strand, counting down.
ACACAGTGTCTGTCATGACAAAAACACTGTTTTCTAGAGAAGTTCACACCGTGTGTTCACAAATCCTTAGAGAAGTGCTTCCATCCTCTGTTACTGCTTTAGCACACAAGAGACTTGTGGGAGGAGAGGACGTTTTTACACATTACATGGATTATAGGTACAATTTAAATATACTTATTTTTTCCAAGCACCATCTAAACTACTCTTTCAGTAGGTGTGGGAAATGCACCCTACTTCACATTTTCATAATACAGACAAAAAACACGGAACATTTTTAGCCTACCTGGTGCTGTTAATTGTTGGTTGAACTGCCAACCTGGTCCAAATTTGTATTTAACAGAATGGTTTTTTAAATGAGATTCTTCTGAAGAGTAACATAAATGACATTTACAGTTAATCCAGAATAGTTTCATCTCATATTTATAATGCAAAGTAAATGCATACTAGGAAACAGTTTTGAGGTTTGACTTATTCCTTTTAAAAAAGCATTATTAGAAATAACAGAAAATAACAGGTCATAAATACTACAACAGCAGAGCATTAACAGCAGAAGTCAATTTTGCATAGATTATTGCTATTTCAAGCTGACATCATTTAAGAGTTAATTGTTGGGGGTTTTACTAAGCTTTTTTGCCTTTTGTCAAATGAACAACTTGGAAAAAATCAAGCATTCTCTGACATTTGACAACTCATTTCTGTAAGAGTATTGCTCTAGATTCCACAAAGTGGTTTTTTTTGTTAATATTTTTCAGAAAGCAGATGACAGAGAGAAGCGACAGGAGGCTCATCGGTTCCATTTTGATGCTATGTGACATGCCTTAATATTTATGAAGGAGCTGCTACTCATTTGCTTAATTGAAATACTGAATTCTGGTTTTTAAAATTATTACCATGAAAATACTGTTGGTGTGTTATTTGTAAATGTTGCATTATTTGGTATTTATTTGGAAAGTATTAAAATTAGACCTGAATGTCTCACAAGGCCTTTCAGTTAACAGCCTGTATATAATAGCATTTGGCCTTTATTTAACGGAACTGTACATTTCTTTTTCTTAGTAAAGGGATCAAGTTGCATGAACCATTGTTTATGTACCAATTCTTTAGTAATATTTGATAGAAAGAAAGCTGTGTAAATCAAGTGTTGCCATTTCAGCAAGCAGAATACCTTGTACCACTTGAATCGGTCTTGTCATGTTGTATAATGCATTTATTCATTCCTGCAAAATAACCTGATTTCTGAAAATTAAATTTGAGCAATTTCTCAGATGACTTAATTGTTAATTCTTTTGATTGTATTAAATGGTGCTTAATCTAAAGTATTCTGTATTTTTCTTTGTTTAAATCCATCTGTGCAATAGTTGAAGAACTTAGGATTAGAGAACCAAAAGAAACCTGCAATGTAATGCTGGTTCAGTCATCATGGGATAGATGCAGTATTTATGTGTGCTAGTTCTGGAGAGAAGACAACACATTAAAAAATTAAAATCATAAAAATTTATCAGGATTACATAAACTGCTTTTATAATTAAAGTATAACCATATTTGTTTTAGAACAGTCCAAAGTCATCATGAAAGTAACATTTATATATATATATATGAGAAAGATACGGGATTATTTGTTTTGTTTTGTTTTTCAACAAGTTAAAAGAAACATTTTTGAGTAGAGAGAGAATGAGGATTGATGCCCTAAAATTTATTGCTAAGTGATGAGATATACAAAGATAAAATAAGACTGTAGTAGGAACTCAGAATAAGCAATGCCCATTATCTATGGACACTACTATGCCCAAATTTCATAATAATTTCATAAGATGAGTAGCTTAATTTTAAGTATTTAAAATGGTGATGAGTTGACACTTGCCCAGTGTACTTGGGATCCTCAAAGAGTCTCTTAAGAATAATCATGCTGCTATTTTACATGAGTTTACAGTCTCCTGAGTTTTACTAGATATTTCCAATATGTACTGCTCAGACACCAACACAGGAGACTTTCATATCACATGACTGGTATTATTCAGGACAGAATATTTACTTAAGGTACACCTTTAATATTTCTCAAAGTGGCATGAAAGGGTATGATTTTTTTTAGAGAAATACTTAATGCTATTGGACGTTTTAAACCACATTGATAGAATTGGCTCCCACCAGCAAAAGAAAGAACAGATTTCATTATTAAAAAGACACACAATTCAATACATTTTCCTGTTTTTTCAGATGGTTGGAGAATAATGCTAAATGCATAATGCCACTGTGGCAGCAAAGTTGTCTGTAGCCCTCTATCACAATATAATACACACAGATTAGCTTCCTTATGTTTTTTGAAAAAGCAATTAGGAATAAAATAACCTCATGCTGACATTTAAGCTGTTGTCAAGTTTACAAAACATTGAACTCATATCTTTTGCTCTGAGGTATTTTGCATGCTCAGTAGTGCGTCGTTGCATCACTATATATAATACATTATTATAAGACAGCTATTAAAGCACCACTAAAGTTTTCCACAGGTTCTGACTACTCCTAGCTTGGCTCACACAGTATATGCATATGATTTTGAATTAAGGCATTAAATATTGTTAAACCTCTTGTCAAAGGTTTCATGTCATAATTTGGTTTTCTGCTCTAGAAGCATAAAAATATGTTTGGGTGAGGTTATTACCCTTCCACCAGTAAGTTTAAGAAATCAACATCTATTAGAAAGTGCCGTTCCAGGTGATCATTACAGTAACTGAGAATTGAGAAATAGTTCTAACTACATACATTTTCAAAATGCATCCACTGTAACACAGCCCTGGTGAGAAATGCTATTGGAAGGCTTCCTCAGTGTGAAATTTCACCTATATAAAAATACTGTTGACAGGCCAACTGACAGATGGCTGTCGAAATACCATCTTTCTTTGTTCTCATTTTCCATGAGAAGCTTTAAGACTGAATCTTCCTACCAGATTTATCATTAATGCACTATAATCCCCCAACAAAAGAACCAACTTTTCTGCTGCAGATTAATAGGCATATTCTATGTAGTATGATACTCCTATGCTTGAGGCCAGCTTCCTTAACAGACAGCTATATTAGAAACATTTGCTGCAGTTAATTGAAAAGTGATCACTGTAAATGCACTGAGTCAATTCAGGACTTCTGTAGAGTCACAGAATGGCTTGGGTTGGAAGGGACCTTAAAGATCACCCAGTTCCATCTCCACTGCCATAAGCAGGGACACCTTCCACTAGCCCAGGTTGCTCAGAGCAATCCAGCCTGGCCTTGGACACTTCCAGGAATGGGGCAATTACAGCTTCTCTGGGCAGCCTGTTCCAGGGCCTCACCACCCTCACAGGGAAGAATTTGTTCCTAATATCCCATCTAAACCTACTCTCTGTCAGTTCAAAGCCATTCCCCGTTGTCCTGTCACTCCGTGACCTTGTAAAAGAGCCTTTCTTGTGGGCTCCCTTCAGGCACTGTAAGGCCACAATTAGGTCACCCCAAAGCCTTCTCTTCAGGCTGAAGAATTCCAATTCTCTCCGCCTTTCCCCCCAGCAGAGCTGCTCCATCCCTCTGATGAACTCGGTGGCCTCCCCTGGACTTGCTCCAACAGCTGCATGTCCTTTTTGTGCTGGGACCCCAGAGCTGGAGGCAGCTCTGCAGGTGGGGTCTCACCTGAGGGGGCAGAGGGGCAGAATTTTCCCCTCCCCTGCTGCCCTCGCTGTGGGATCAGCCCAGGACATGGGGGCTTTCTGGGCTGGGTCATGTCCAGCCTCTCACCCACCAGCACCCCCAAATCCTTCTCCCCAGGGCTGCTCTCGACTTGTTCATCCCCCCAGCCTGGATTAATACCAATATTTGATATTGATGCTGTATAGATACCAATATATTATAATTCATATTTACAACTTCTTTCAAAGAAGTGACACCTAAATAGAAAAGGAGGAGTCAATCCATAAGTTTCTACTATATTATAATCAATACTGTTAAAGCATTAACTGTGTCAGTTTTGAAGGTATTAATAACCAAAAGAATAATTTTTAAAAATTCAGAAAATAAAATTATGCTTTAAATAATCTCATACTTTGTAAATAAATAGTAGGGTTGGGTAAGTGTTTTCATCAAAGAAGTATGTTAAGAAATCAAAAGCAATAGAGATCTTAAATCAGACACATTGCTATGCTGCTTTAGTAACTCCCTGTTATCCATTCTGGGGTTTTTTTCCATTTTGGTGACAGGATTTGTTGAGGCACTATAATATCAGACTCACTGTCACTTTGAAAATAATCAGCCACACAGCATTATTTTTATAATTAATTCCTGACTTCAGTGAAAAATGTGATCTCATCTATGATACAATCCATAGCAATTATAACCTTATTTTGAAATTAATGAATTTTCCAATTCAAGCCAACCAACTTTGTGGGTATATACCAACAGTCAGATCTGATTATATTGCCTAGCAAAGAACTGCCCAGTAAGCTTTCTGAGGACTGTCAGTATTCTTCATGACTATTCCAAAGTTTGCAGTGTTTGTAACTCAGTAATAAGCAACAAAGCCAACTGTACATATTTCTGTATCATTACATATTATGGTACCACACCAAGAGCCACTTGCACCTTCTATAATTTTCTAAGTAGAAATTGTATACAAATAAGATTTATCAACTGCACCTAAATCCTACTGACAAAACTAAGTACCAGAACAGTTCAAGCATAACTCCTAACTTTCTTTCATAATTATTCACTGTTGCAACCTCTTTTAAAAACCATAGCTGCTGGTCTAAGGCTGATCTGCTACTCAAGAGCAAAAAATACATTAGGTAATATTAAAATTAAAACTTCTCACTAAACAGCAAACCAAAGGAAGTTTTTAGGCAGAACTGTTGGGAGGAGGCAAACCCAGTTCTAACAATAGAAATGTAAGCCTTTAATTGCAGCAGAGCACCAGTTGTACCTGACTCCTTGTGAACTGCTCCTGCAGGTGTTTACCTACATGGAAATTGCCTTCCCTCAACTACTCCCATTCAAAGATAATCATGATGACTCGGTAGAGCATCAGAACAATACACAGCTGGCTGTTCAAAAGCTGTGTTCAACCTTTCATAACTCCCAAACCCAAGTTTACTACCAGCTTGACCCCATGACACAGCATTTTCCTCTCTGGAAACCTGCACTCTGCAGGCTCAGAAAATGGGAACTGAAAGCCTCTTCAGACCTGTCACTAGTTCACTATGAAGTACTTTAAAGCAGCACCTACAGCAAGAAGTCCAGGAAGACAAAGCAACAGGGGTGTCCTCAGGAGAAATGTCTCTGAAAGCAGCAGTACATGATGGCAGAATACGCTCCAAATCTACAAATTGATGCTACTACCTGCATCTCCCACTCTGACAGCTTGACACAGCCCTGGGAAAAGAATGGGATGGAAAAGCTGCTCACTTCCCCCAGTGTGTAATAGCTCTGTTCAGCCTTCTAATGGACAAACTAGAAGTTCAGCTCTTCAGTTAAATTGACTGTAGCAGATTGGGTCTTTGCAATTACTACCAAAACTTGTACTGAGCACAAAGTATTGTAAGGATTTTCTCCCGTTCCTTTGGTGTGAGACAATTGACCACAAATAGTCTTCTTGAATGCAAATTCAGCCTGAAATCTGAGAAGCAGGCCAGTTCTCTCATTTCTCATATCATCACAAGTAATAAAAATATCCAAGTCAAATTTTGCCATCAGCTATACTGTGTGTTCCAAAAAAAATTAAAAAAAAGCAAACAACCCCCTGTTTCCTAACAATCTGCACAACGGCAGTCAGATTTTAATTATGTACTTGCAGAGAGGATAAAAAATTGTGGATGATGCACAGATACAATAGTCTGATATTTTCTTGAGTCACTACAGTAAAGATTTTTGTTAGCAAAGAAAATAATGCAAAGTAGATATACCTAATGAAGACTTCTCTTTGTATAGGAGTTTTCACAACAGAACATTTCATCACACCACTATAAATACATGGTTGAGGTGAACACAGAGAAATCGCTTTATCCACTGCTGGAATGCAGCGGCTATTTAACATTTCATGGAAAAACTCCAATTTGAGGAGGACCGTACCATCTCTATTTGAAACTGAAAGGACAATTCAAGTAAGTAGAATAATATAATTATGTAACTTGGGATTTTGCCAGACCATCAAGCTTAATACTTCATGAAGCTTCTTAGAACACTGAAATGGATCTTTAATAACCAGAAAAGCTCAGGACCTTTACTATAAGGTCTCGCCGGGGGTCCGGTGTGTTGCTGGGCAGGGGCGCTCGCAAGGCAGGAGTTGTTCCTCCCGCACCGCAGCCCCGCACCGGGTTCCTCCAGCTGCTCCTCGCTCCCTCCTCGATTAACTCGCCCTAACTGACAATCACACTGACTTGAAGAGCCTGAAATATTTAACAGATAAGCTGAAGCAAGAGAATGACCTTTTCTAACAGGATATGCTGACCTTTGAGCGTTGTAGAAAGCATTTAACATTCAAACACATAGCACCAAACCACAAGGAAACCAGAGCTTCACGTCGCACACTCATGTTCGACACTGTAGTGAGCTGCCCTACTCCTTAAGCAGACGCGATCTCTAGTTGCAATTATGCACATGATTTACAGTTTGCCAAATCTGTTGGGTCTATCGTTTCCAAATCGCTTCCATACGGTGCTTGCGCGCGTGGGGCACCTGCAGGTTCAGATTTGCATCACTGTGCAGGACCGCGATGGGGAGAAGGGAAGACTTGACTTTGGACCTCCTCCGTGCTGGGAGCGCGGCCGGAGCAGCTCCCGGGCTCGGGACACCCGCACGGCAGCTCCTGCAGGGACCGGGCCGGGCCGAGAGCTCCCGCACCGCTCCTGCCCCCTGCGCAAACCTTTAACGCGCTCCGTGCACATCCCCTCGCTTCAATACTTCTGGAGCTTGAGCGAAAGCTCTCAGCTTTGCCTAATCGGCAATTCTAGGGAGGAGACATCCTGCAGGAAATACACAGCGATACTTCAACCCGTGCTGCCTATGGGAGATTTGAAAACACCTCTAAGGGGGCTAACATGTGTTGCTATAATTTTACACGTAGCCTATGGGCACTACAGCCTTTCGCAGCCATGCTCTCGGCTCTCGCCCTCACAGTCCTCCATCGCCAGCTCGGGGAGCCCCCGCGGCGGGATCTGCGGCCCGAGACTTCTCCCTCCCTGCCCGGCGCCCGGGGGTTCCAGTCATCCCTTCCCTCGACACCGCCACCTGCCTCCACCCCGGGCCCTCTTCTTAAGTAACATGTCCCCTCACAAGCTAACCCGATGTGATGGATAACCGGAGGGACGGCAGCCAGGGCAGGCAGCAGGCTAAGTGCGCCTTTTTATTAACTTCTTGTAAAGTAATAGCTCCATTTTAGCTGTCACTCCTGTCAAACAACAGCCGCACAACAGCGTGTGATGGGCTCTTCCCGGAGCCCGAGCCGCAGGCAGCGCACAGCACACTGCGGCCAGGCAGGCACCGGGCACGCCGCACTGCCGGGGCCGTGCGGGCTCCCTGCCACGAGCGAGGGGGCGAGGGGAGGGACGGAAAACGAGGGGAAGAACCGGGTCCCTTTTACCCCACCGGGACCCCACTCAGATCCCAAACAAAGGCCGGCAGCCGGGATTCAGACTCGCCCGAGCCACCGTGTCCTGGAGAGGGGCCGCACGGCTCGCCCCCTCCGCCCTGCCCGTTCTGCGGGCGGCCAGCACGGCAAAAAACGGGAAAATCCCGGCGGACGGCGGGCAGGAGGGGCCTGGGGCGTGAGGTTCGGCGGGGAACCGGGGCGGGGGGACCGAGGTGGGGCCAGCCCCGGCTCCCCGTGGGGACGGGGCGAGCACGGGTCCTGTCCCAGCGCCCCGTCCGCTGCCGCCCCCACCTCGGTGCCCGGCCGAGCGGGAGGAGCCCCGCGGCCCCGGCGGCTGCGGCTGCTTGCGGGGCTCCGCGGGGGGCGGGCACATGCGTACAAGCGGCTCATCCAGGCAAACACCCCTCACATCTTAAATGAGCTTCATTTGCCGGCAGCCGCTCCAGTCGGGCTGGGAGCTGCCGGGCTGCGCTCGCAGCGCCTGGCGGGGAGCCCCCCGGGGCGGGCCCGCCCCGACGGAGACCCCCGCGCCCCGCTCTCGATGGGACTGAGCGCGGCGGCGGCTCCGCGCTCGGGCGGCGCGGGCGGAGCGCGCCCCGCGGGGGCGCCGGGCATGGCCGCGGGCGGGCGGGGGCCAAGCGGGAGCCGCGGGCACAGCGCCCTCGCGGGGGGCCCCGCCGCGGCCATGGAGCGCCGCTGATCGCCGCCGATCGCCGCCGGGAGACAATGGCCCTGCACAAACTCTGCTCCGTGCTCGAAGGTAGGAGACGCGGGCGGCGCGGCGCCCTCCGCGGGAGCAGCTGCTGGGAGCGGGAGCCGCGGTGCCCCCGGAGCCGCCCGCCCCCTCGGCTGCCCCGCGCTGCCCCCGCCGAGCGCCGGCGGAAACTTTGGAGCGAGGGGCTTGGGGGCTGCGCCGGGGCGGCCGCTCCGCTGCTGCTCCTGCCGGGGCTGCTCCGCCCGAGCAGCTGCCCGAGCCCCGCACCGCGTCTCTGCGGGGTGGCCGCGGGTCGCGGCCCCGTGTTGGTGCGGGGCGGCCCCGGTCCCGGTCCCGCTCTGCCCCAGCGCTGCAGCGGCTCGGGGTTCGGGGCTGGGGCGGGCGCTGCCGGGAGCCCATCGCGGGGCCGGGCCGGGGCCCCGCTCCCATCCCAGGCTGCTCCGGCCCCGCTGGGGACACCTCGGTACCTCTGGGGGGGGGGTCCCAGCCTGCAGGAACGTGGGTCAAAGGGGCAGCGACCCTGCCCCAGTGCCTCGTATATTACCCAGACGCACCAACAGCATCCTGCGTTCCGGTCTGTTCACTGTAAAAATACTCTTTCTGCTTTCGGAACTCTCCTAACGAGCTGCCCAGCAGTGATCAGCTTATCACACTTGTTATCGGGAGCAAGATCTGTTTTCAGCAAGGTTTTCACAAAATCAGTCGCCACCTGAGTCACAGGCTGCTGCCTGACCGGTATTGACCTGTGCTTTTCTTCTTGAGGCTTTTAAATCTTGTTTCTAACTTCTTTCGGTTCAGAGGTAAATAACTGAGGAAGGCTTCTCATCCGAGCATTTCTTTTGTCTGTGCTGTTATTTATACAGCTCGACAATGGGCGAGGGCTTTCTGTTAGAAAATAAAGCTGGATGTGGCAGTTAACGTTGTGCCTCAAGGGGCTATTTCTAGCATTCTGTATCTACTTGAGCAGTAGCAGACTAGATAGTGATGCAAGTCTATTTTTTATTAGGATTATTATTATTAAATTATTCTGTTAGGAAATTTTGGTGCGACCGTTTGCATTATTGAAACCAACAAGGCATTACTGCAGGGTGGAGAACTGTTTTGATTATGCATTGATGTCTTCCCACGGTGTGAAAGTTGTAAAGAAGTCTGTTTCAAATCCAGAATGTTTTCATGGCCCAGAAAATCCCATGTTCCTGAACTGAAGGATGTATGGTTTTTAGGTTTAAATAAATATTTTTCATTTATTAGCATAATAACTGAGAGACAGAAGTTACTTGCTCTCAATAAATGTCTGGCTTTCTGTATAGGTGTTAACCATCCCGAGTTTAGACAACATAGGAACATAGGGCTTGTATGGGGAAGACAAGGCATTTTGATGTTTTTTACTATTGCCTCTTTTAAGTAACATATTTAAATGGTCTAAACCACTGTATGACATATCCACTGCTTAAATACTTTCTAGATATGCAGATTTAGTCACATTTCAGAAACTTGTGATTGCTGCAAATTTGACTGTTCAGGTTTTCTCCTGAACAGACCTATATATATTTTTTTTTTATAATCACACTAGTGTCCAGGTAAAAAGTCCGTCTGCAGGAAGTTTTTTGTGTTATTCATAATCTATAAATTGCACAAAGCCATTAGTCAATAAGCTGTTAGTATTCTAAATGCATCCCTTGCTATGACTACAGAAACAACCTATCATTACTTAGCATCATGCACTGCCTTTTATCTCTGCTTCACTAAAAGTCGTCACATATTCCGATTATTACATCTTGTCAGAAACAAAAAAATGTATTCCTGTAGACAGACATACAGATTTAATCCCCAAAGGAGACTGTTGGGAATAGAATTCAAAGTAACCCTCCTTAACCCTCCTTCTATCACAAGTTGCGTCTTAAATTTTGCGTGGAAGCTCTACCTACAGTGGCAGTAATTTTTAATTTTCTTTCTGCATACAAATAGCTTTGTGTGCAGAACTGGGGGAGTTCTGCTACGCCACGTACAAAGTACCATGAGCTTAATATATCATGAAAAGTCACATTTCAGTAATACTTAAAAAACAGTTTAGTCATCTGTTCTTAGTATGGAATGCATATCTACGCTTGTGTCATCCACAGAGGTTATATTTTGTGACTGTATAACCTCAGGGCAGAAAAGAGCCTGTCATATTCACTTCATGGCAATTCAAATTTCTTATATTAAGCTTTTTCAAAACTACTCTTATGTTCTTCCTCAGCTATCAATAATAAGGGCTGATTTAAATGAACATCTCAATGTCAGTCTTCCTATCTCTGTCTGCAGTATTCAGCAAAACTTTTAAAAGTCGTATCCTGAATCCCATCATCTTACATGGATTATTTGCTCTCCCCCAGATCTCCCAGGCAGTAGTGCTGAGTGGCAGCGATGGTGGAGCACAGCAGCTCTGAGGTTGCAGTGGCTGCAGGTTTTGCTAAGTGGAGCCCAGCCAATGCCCACCTGCTTTCTCAGTGGTGTCTGTAACCTCCTGGAGGCCAAGGAGCTTTGCTGCATTTGGGTTGTTAAAAGACAAAGCCTTTTCCTCCTGTCTTCAGTTCTCATTGAGATTTTAAACACATTAGAGTTGTTGAGCCCTGGAAAATGCACCTGCTCTACAATAATAAACCACTATAACCCTCTACTTCATAAGAGAGAAAAGTAGCTGCTTTCTTGATAAAGCTGCGTTCCTGTTACGCTTTTGAAGTAAATATACCCACCTTGGATTTCCTCAAATCTAGTATTCCTCCAAAATGTGTTTGCTAAGAACTTGTTCCCATTCTTCAAATATGATCCCTCTTTCATTTCCTTATGCTATTATCTGGTTAAAAAAACCCTAAAAACCATAAGCTAAATCCTTACTGTACATTAGTTTTGGACTATTTCAGCTAATACAGTTGGATTAATTTAAAAAGCTAAAAAAAAGGAAAATATTCTCTCTAAAAAGAGAATTCTGTACTTTCTGACCCAATAATTCAACAAGCAGCCAGAGCTAGAACAAATTATTGCTACTTCTGGAAAGTCAGCATTCGCAAACTTCCAATGGGCTACAGAATTATTTCCAACTCTTGTCAGGTTGCAAGGATGTGGACTACTATTATTAACTTCCTACCATTCTGCTCAGCCTCCTCATTTGCATTTTGGTGTGATTTTAACAGTTAATTTCTCACAAACAAGTAGTGTTAAGAAGTAATGCTTTCTTCCACACAACAGCTAGGAATTATGGCCACCTCTTTCCAAAATCAAAAGTTGTAATAATGACCCCAAAAGCTAAAACGAGCAGAGAACAAAAAAATTAAAAATGTGTTAATAATTTCACAATTTTTTCATTGAAACCAAAGGCAAGGTACTGACTGAAGAGGCTGAAGTGACTCTAATGAGGGCAGTATCAAGTGCAAGTCAGAATTTCATTTTTTACGTTATAAACAGTCTCTACTTGCAGCCTTTTCTGCTGCACTGGGAGAAAAGTGAAACACCAAACTGCTGGCACTGTTAAGGAGTTAAGCGGAAGTAACTAAAGTTTCACTGTGGAATAGGATTCAAAAAGGTGCTGTGTTCTAAACAAGGAGAGTATTTGGTGGTGTGTATTATGTGTTGCTCCTAATACACGTACAAGCTTAATATCCAAAATGCACCACTCAGCAGCATGACTTCAAAAACATTAACTCCCTAGTTTTCCTAAGAGATAGTTGACCATGACTGCTAAAATTGTACAGAACAAGTTGGTTATAATTACACTGATATTAATAGAAAGTTTCAGTGTGTATGGCTGTAGCTGGAGTACAGAATAACATGGGATTGAAGCTAAAGGAGCTGCTGAATTATGTATCCCTAGGTAATGAAAAAGTTAAGATCTCCAGTATCTTCCCTAGGGTTTAATTCACAGGGAGAGATTAGACAGAAAAATTACCCCCGAAGTGAAACTTTATAAGCTATTCATCATTTATGAACCTGTCAGAAAGTCACAGTGTAATTCATTGCAGGAATGAAGAGAGCTGATAATTGCACATACTCTTGTACACAGAGTTTACATACAAAACAAATCCATCACTTGATGTATAACCCATCTGGACTGAAATAAAATTTTAATTATGATGTCTTGGATTCAAGTTGGGGTTCTAGCACTGCACGGAAGCTTGCTGCCTTTGTGCCTTGTATACTCCAATTTGTTAGTTTAAATAATGAAGCACTTACAGTCTAGGACAACTTAAACAGCTTGCTACCTTTAAATAGCTTGCTGCCTCTCAGTATATGACTGGCAACTGCCACCTCCAATACTGCAAGAGATAGGGGTTGGGGAGTGTAAATTTTTCCACAGAAAACCAGCAGGTAACTTTTAATGAAAAAAATCTGTATTTCTTTTAGCTTATCTTTGTGCTTCACTCCATTTTCTGTTATCACAAAGCTGACCCCACTATGCAGCAGAAAAGGACGACCAATATGTTAACAAACCTCCAAAACCTCCTTCTTTAGCATTCAGTAAAATTGGTGAACACAGAGAAGCCTCCTTTTAAGGGACTGAGAGTGAGGAGGTAGAAAAAAACTTAATTATACTGTGTACATAAATTGTTGCCAGACATGACAGCAGACAGCAGAACTTTTAATATTAATTTCATAATAGACATTCCTGAGAAGATTTCCTCTGAAAAATACACTATATTGATAGTAAAGAAGATGAAGAAGTCTGGTACAGTCTGATGAGTTTTTAAGTCCAAAGTATCACTATCCAAGTGCTCTAGGAATAAGTTGTCTCTTGGAAAGGTGTGTTCAGAATAGTCATGTACAGCAGGATCAGTTCTGTCAGCTACAGGGAAATCATCTGAACTTGAAGTCAGTGTATATATTTTAATAAGGTTTTTTAAACCCCTCATCAGCATGGTTTGCACATGCAGCCTTCTCATCAGTCTCTTGCTGCACACATCTTGGACATGAAAAAAAAAGATCTTCCATATAAAAAGGAAAGCTTCTATTTTAAAAATGAAAGCTATCATTCTTCTGGCAGAAGTTTTGCTGGCAGACAGACCCAGGGATGGATTATAACTAACAGGATGTGGAGCAACTGGTAAAATGAAGCAGCCCACAGCTGCTTATACATTTCTAATGGAGGACAGGATCAGAAATGTTAAATGTTTTGAGCTAACCTAGAGGGGACTCTGTCACAGATCCATCCAAGCATGAATTGTTCTGGAGATGATTTTTATCAAAGGGCTGTGGGAGAACTGCAGTTACTTCCTGAATCAGTTAACCTGGTTTCTCTGCAGAGATACAGAGTCCCAATTTGTTTCTCTGGCAATCTTAAAGAGAGGAATCCCTACTGGAAACAGCTGGAGTGAGATGAAACTGTTATAACTGAGAATAGACCTGAGTGCATTCAGATATCCTGCTGGCAGCTAATGGCTAACAAGATTTGGATCTTAGAAGGCGCTGGAGTCACTGTTAATAGCTGGTGAAGCTCACTCCTGCTATCCAGCTTTTGTGAGGAGGATTAAAAACAGGTTGGCAGCTCCGCTCGCATGCTCTGGGTAGGATTTAAACCCAGCTAAAATATGTCTTGCTGGATGCATACCTTCATCTCTGCTGCTTTATTCTGTGGCAATCCTGCAGTATATTCCAATATGAGGAAATCACTGGAGCTGTTAATAGGATAAGTTGTAGGCAGCCACCTTAACTACTCTTTGATACTCATTTTACCAATCTGCAAATGTCCTGTTGAGACCACAATAGATTAGGGAATATATTCAGACTATGAACTATAAAAACGTTGGATTCAAAAATTCCTGTGTTTTCATCCTCAGCAATGGAATTGTTTGCCTAAAAAAAGAAGCAGCAACAGATGCAATCCACTATTCCTTTTGTCAATTAACAAACATCACCAAGTGCTAGGAAGAGAGAGAAAAATCTCATTCCTTGGAATTTACAGTTCACGTTTCTGAGCTAAAAATGGCTTGAATCCAAAATGCAGTTAGTAAGCTTTTTAAAAGAAAAGGAGATGACCATCCACACAGAATTATGTAGGATCCAAAGTGTCTGGGCACTTTCCTGTCTGTCCAAATTGCACAAATTCTTTACAAGACCACCCAGCAGTCAATCACTTCGAATTTCTGCAGCAACTCATCCTTGATCAGAGTCCTTAAAAGCAACCAAAACATGAGTAATTTATGTTGTGCATGTAATCCGGGCCAGATAATAAGATAGGATATGATATCACAAATGTCCCCAGCACATTAATAGCTAATGTTAGTGTTTAGACACATGTGAATTGAAACAAGGATATAAGAGCTGGAATGCTGTGATGAGCAGTTACTGAAAGTAACACTAATTTTAGCACATGGGCCAAATTAGGAGCTAGGTTTGAGAACAGTACACAGAAAAGGATTCATTCCCATAAGGCAAAACACAGTGTATATAATTAAGACCAGCATTTGTTACTCTAGGCTGTATCTGCCAGAAAGAAGCAGGCATCCTGGCAGGGCTTTCCAACATGCATGACCTGTGTGTTGCCAATTACCGTCTATATGTATACAAGGTGCTGCCTAATCCAGGGAGTACAGCAGAGAGACACAAGGAATCCTGCTTAAAGCAAGGTCTGTCATCTTTATCCCTGGGATTCTGACTACCACTGCACTAAGAATGTGTAATACTCCAAACGATTAAGTCTTTATTTGAAAAATTGGTGGAATTTTTCCCTCTGTTTCTAAGTTGTGCCTGACTGCTCCCCAGTTTGATGTTCAGCTTGCCCTGCATGCATAGATCCCCCATTGTCATCACTGAAGAC
Organism: Chiroxiphia lanceolata; assembly: GCF_009829145.1. Taxonomy (NCBI): domain Eukaryota; kingdom Metazoa; phylum Chordata; class Aves; order Passeriformes; family Pipridae; genus Chiroxiphia; species Chiroxiphia lanceolata. The sequence continues at coordinate 9,730,890 of NC_045649.1, read as the reverse complement.
AGACACTGCTCTCAGAGCCACACAGCAAATGTAGTCTGTTTTCTGTGTGTGTTAAGATCCCTAGAGCATGCAGAAAGAGAGAGGAAAGACATATCACGGGGAGCTCAGAGCACTACTGTATCCCATGAAATCTGAGAAATGCATCTTGCCAGAAAGTACAAGCATATGTCAGATTTACAGCCTAAAGCACTTGTTTTTTAAGCAACACACTGATTTCTCAATATTGAGTTGAGGACCCATTTACTATAAAACTAACTATATTATTCTCATTTTTAAAGAGAAATAGAAACCACACATATCTGAACCTCTCTGTATATACTTCAATACACAAATTGACTTTTTTTTTCAGCTTAGATTTATTTCAGAAAATTTTAAGAAATACCACCAAAATCTTGACTCCTGCAAACATTGCATGGTTTATTACAGCAGTTCAGGAGCTTCTTTTGTATTATTCCATAAGCCTACTTCAACAACAGAATAGTAAGAACTTGCAATGTATGGTTAGTGTCTTCACTCTTCGAAATTTATACAGCTGTCTGCAGGCTATGTGATCTAAAATATTTCATGCAAAGAAGTGAAGAAAATGAAAAATCCATTCTTTTAAAAACAGAGACAGAAGCTTACTGCTTTTTCTTTATTCCTAGTTCATGTTCACACAGGTAGAAACTATGAGAGCTTTAAATGGTAGTACAAAAGTAGGCACCAGAATTCATGAAATACAAGCTTGTAGCAAATACCAGATTCATGAATAAAAGAAGCCCCTTTTAATCTGTCTGCCTCAATGTGTGTGCTGCTGTTGGCTTCTTGATGGCCTCTTCTACAGGGTACATATCATGAAGTAGAAGCTCAGTATAAGGTGCAGAAGCCCTAACCTTTATTATATTTACCAATTAAGCATCTTAAGTTCATAAGATCAGCCTCCCATATCTGTGTCCTCTAGAAAATTCTCACCACACTCCTCCATTAGAAACAGCACAATCAGACCTCCCCTTCCATCCCTTTGGTAATCAGTGCAGTCATGCAGTGCTGCACTCTGTGTGCTGTTGTTTACATTGCCAAGGCATGTTCAAGTGGCATTTTGACTCACTAGTTCTGGTTCCTGTGCCATAATACACTGTGGAGTTAAGTCTAGACCTGTCTTTCATCTGCACTGAAGAATAGTCATGTCAGTGAGAGATGTAGGAGACTTTAAAAGAGGAAAAAGAGGAGCAGAGGAATACTCTGTCCCATTGTAAGTTCATGTCCATTGTAACTGTTTGAATTTCAGTTTATCAGAAATTACAAGATCATTCTTCATCCTTCTGGACGTGCTACAAGACTCTTAGTGAGTAGTTCAGTCTCTCATGTCTGTTCTAATTGTTGTGTCTGTGTCCCTGCATGCAGTACCAGGACACTGGTTCAGCACTGACTCTCCACTGCACCATCCTACAGGATTTGTCTCTTCCCTAGACATCTTCCTTCTTGCGGACTTGTATTGTCCTAATTAGTCTTTGGGATTCCAAATTATTTTTCCAGGAAGTGGTATGGATTTAGGACACCAAGTGATTGCTTTGTTGTTTTTAAAATGCTCACAAAAATGGGTTAATGGAAACAGTCTGAAAGGTCTAAAAATATCCTGACTGATTTTTTTCCCCCCCTTTCTTTTCCTTTCATCCTGAATATTGATAGGCCTTGTTTTCAGCCCCCAGACTCCTGTTTGCTATCCCACATTATACTGTGTCATGTAAATGCACACAGTTTAAGGCAATACCACCTCAGGCATCCCTGCCCAGTACTCTCAGGAAGAAGGTAAGTCCTCTGCACCTCTTTTGGAGCAATGTCACAGAGATAAGGACAGCACACATCCAGACTATTAGTCAGACACCTCCTTCCTTTGTCATACTGTCACCCGGGATAAAAGTAATGGCAAGGCAAAGGAAAACCCTGAAACCTTTGCTACGTGGACTGCTCTGAATACATCTTCAGGGTTTGTTGAGAGCATGAGAAGGATGGGCATTGCCAGGGAAGGGTAAGAAAGAGGTGGAAGAGATTAAGACTGCAGAGGGCAGGGAACAAAGAGAAGGTGGCCCATACTTACTATTTCCACTCATCCATACCACATGACAAAAGGAAGACATTAAGGCAAATATTCAGCCCATTTATCTTCTGCAATTGCCTGCATATCCATGCGGTTCTGCAAGGAATATGCACTGTTGTTTGCACTTACACACACATACACAGCTCTGGACTATTTATAGAAACGGCACAGGCTTTAGAGAAAGCCAACCAGATTTTCTGAAGTCATTTTAGGGGGCTTTGTTTCTTTATCCACATCAGCAGGAAGGGAAATCAATGGTTAGCGTAGCTGAACATCTATTCTTACATTGTTGCTATCAGTACAATCACACAAATAAACAGATGCACACTATTTGTTTTTTTAAAAAGTATACAGTAACAGTGGTAGGCATAGTAAAGAGCTGTACTAAATAAAAAACAAACTCCCAAATTTTTCAGTTGCTTGAAAGTGACTGCATTCATTTTGTTAGTCAGAAAAGTATTTATTTCACTCATAATTCTGTGTTTGGTTGCTCTAAGAAAAAAAGTCAGAGCTCATTTCACGCTTTGAGGAGTGGCACAGCAAGTTCTACAGAGCTTGCTAGGTCCTTGCAAAACAAGGGTGGGCACAGCACATCTTCAGGAAGGGTGAATTCAGTAGAACATACTGACACATGATTTACACAGGATTGTGGAAACTGCATTTACTTTAAAAGCCAACTTTGAATTGTTGCTCCACAACCAGTATAGAAAAAAAACCCAGAGAAAATAGACTGATAACTTTATAGCCACTATCAAGATTCTCTCTTTTAGGGACAAGTACAAATGCAGGAGCACAAATGCGTTGTCAGTTCATGCATTTAAACTTGGACCTCTGCACAGTTTAAACAGAGAAGCTGCAAAAATAAAGTGCAAATAATTGTGAAATAGTAGCACCTTTATGAGAAATATTAAAAACTAAAAATAGCTGAAAACTAATGTCAGTCATATTAATAAAGATGAGATATTTGTTTATTTGCTTTAAAGACTAGTGAACACTCCTAACCTGAAGACCAGTAATGGGGTGCTAGATGCTTTCATCTGAAGGAGGGTGAGTCAGCAATGGTCAGTGACAGATACTTTGTACTGGGATAATAACAGTCAGAAAGCATATTTTCAGTATGTTAATACTGGTGAAAATGCAGAATTATTGCAAAGATTGAAATTGAAAAACTAGTTAAGTCTTCACCTACTATCTCATAATCCACCCCTAAAAATCAAATAAGCTTCTAGGAACATAACACTTGTTGCAAGACCCATATGGTATTTTAGAAAACACCCACAGTTATGAACTTGACTTACACGGGAAAAGCAGTTGTTGGTGAGGAAAGTCTCAGAATGAAATACAGCCTGTTTCAGTATGGGCAGAGAGAAGAAAGGGCAGCAGAGACATACATAATAAAACACAAATGCTATATGGACACTTTCAGGAGCAGACTTTGATTCCTTTTATCTTTTCCCAAGATAATATATCCATGCCAACATTATGGGAGCCTGTAGACGAGTTGGGTCAAGATCATCGTAGTTCACAGTCAGTACATGCTCACTCTGGAACTCTCTGAAGGGCTCAAAGTCTTACAGCAACACAAGGAAAATCACAGATGGAGAAAATGCCTTTTCAACATGAGCTACTAAAATGCCTGAGCAACCAGACGGGAAAACTGAGAAAATAAAATTAACTTCTTGAGTGTGACAATAAAATTCCTGCTGAAATCTCTTTTCTTTTGCTGCAGTGGTAAGACCTGTCTGACAGCTAGATTAAGAACATGGGAATGGCCATAACAGGTCAAATCAAAGGTCCATCTAGCCTGGTATCTTCTTTCACAGAGATGCAAAAGCAGAAAGAGTATAAAAATAGAGCAAATTATATTTGCCCCAAATACTAACCCAGTCTTCCAACAACTTATGGCTTAAGGGGTTTCTGAAATAAAATTTATTTCAGGGATGAGTTACAAAGTGTGTGCATTAAAAAAGGAAAAGAAAAAAAAAGATAAAAAGAAATCTTTGTTTAATTTGAACATGCCACCTGCTAACTTTGTCTGATAGCTCCAGGTTGCTGTACTGGAAGAAACAAGTAATAGTTGCTCTCTATTTAGAATTTAAATGATACTTGTGATTTTATTACTTGGATCCTATCTCCCCTCAGCCAGCTTCTGTCCAGGGCAGAGTCCAGGCCTGCTTAACTAGTTCTGTAAGAGATGTGTCAGAATTGCAGAGATACTCAAGATGGAAGCAAATGAAAGATTTGAAGAGTGGCATATTAATATACTCCATTTCATTCCCCTTTCCCCTCGTGGTAATCCCTAACAATTTGATATGGCAAAGCATTTTAGGAAAATCTGGACATTAAGCCTGCTTTAAAATTGCTGATGGATAGTGGAATCTGGGATCTTCAATATGTGCTGTTCATAGTGATGCTTCTTGGGTACAGGGAAAACGTAAGGAAAAACGCAGAGGGAAGGAGGGAGAGGAAGGGAGGGAAGGAAGGAAAGGAGGGAGGGAGGGGAAGGAAGGAAGGAGATCACTATAACTTGTATCTGCCCATTTTCGACTGCCACATCATCTGCAGAAATCCCTGGTATTGTGGCAGCATCACAACAGCCAGTCCTGCAAGCACAATTCAGTAGTGCTCCTGAAATCCATGTAGGGATAAGACCATGCAGGGAATCCTGTGGTCCAGATTAATTTCTTGGAAGCTGGAGAAGTCTTTTTGCACACATTAGGCAAATAGAGTTTTAGGATAAATATGATGCATTATAGCAGTGAAACATCTTGTTTCAGGATATAAAAGTTTTATAGAAAATAGATACCATGTAATTTTAGAAAATGCTTGTAAATTAGTAGATACTCTAGAAAATACTCTTAAAAGTCCCCCCACAATTAGTTGCTATTCTCATATACACTTTCATAAGGAACCTGGAAGAAGAACCAGCAGTGCCTGTAGACTGCATTGGTTTCCTAAAATTGAAATTACATATTTTTGTGTGTTCTCAGTTGTTTTGGTCAGTAATGCTAGGATTTGCATGAATCAGGGCTGCAGAGAATGGTCCATAATTTTGATGAATTACTGATGTTTTTCCTGTCCAATTTCTCTCATCAGTGTTGCTGGTAACAATCCTTGTAGTGGAAGGGATTGCCATTGCACAGAAGACACAAGGTACAATTTTAGTTTGATGATCTTCTGTCAAAAAATGTAACAGTTTTGTAATTTTTAATTGAGCAATATAAATGAAAGTACTTGTGTTCAGGTATTAGTAGCTCTTGGATTACCAATATGAATTCTAGTATTTTCCATTTTCCCCCATTTGCTACATTTTCTTCTGAATGAACAAAGCAATCCAGTCACAAAGAACTTGAAAGTTCACTTACCTAGTTAAAGTTCTATGGTTCTAGATGACAGAGGTGGGAAAGAAACCACCATGGGAATTCATGTTTTCTGTATCTGACAACAAGCTTTTCAAATAGTCCACCCCCAAACATTTTTGAAGAATGCTGAGTGGGGAAGGCATCGATTTCACAAACCTTATTTTCTCGTATGTGAGATTAACCCACACTTAAAAGAGGAGAAGAATTTCTTGAACTGACACCTACAGAATTTCCTTGGAAAATTTCTGCAGGAGAGAGAGTTTTCACCCCCATAAATCAAGAAGCTGCCAAGATACCAGTGGAAGGTGATGTAATTTACTGGAGGCTGCTAAGACCTGTATCAGCATTGGGTGTCCTCTCAAAGGTCTGCAAATTAAAACTGCCCAGATATAGTTAGATATTAACAAGCACCTTAGAAGAGGGTTTTCAACCAAAATAAATTACTGTCCTCTTTTATAGGCCGTGTGTCATGCCAGTGTTTTATTTTTGCAATATCAAACCCGCATGCTTGCAGAAGAAATTTGTTTTATCACTTTTTTTTTTCGCTTAAGGTGGGCAAAATATTGGAGTGAATCGCATTCCCCCCACCCAGTGCGACAACTGGGTACGGACGAGTAATGGAGGACATTTTGCTTCACCAAACTACCCAAACATGTACCCCCCAAATCAGGAGTGCATCTATATCTTAGAAGGTACATGCTGTATTTCTATCTTGTTGTGCCGTAATCTTACTGTTACATGGATAATCTTGAACTGTTAGGACTGTGTCATTTTACAATGCTGTGAAGTTTTGCGTAGCCATACTGCAGAATATAATAAATTCTGCATAAATTTACTTGAACAAGAACCTAAATTTGCTCTCCGAAGTAATGATAACAAATTAATAAGAAATGCAAACATTAAAAAATTAGCTGTAGGGAATAAGACATACCCTCACTGCCAGAAAAAGCAGCATCAGAACTACTGTAATCTATGAAGACACAGAACTATTAAGATAAAAATTGTAGCTTGTTATCTTAATATCACTGATAATAAACAGCAAAAGAGGAAGACTATTTTCAGACCACACTGTGTTAGAAAATCATTATACTGTCCTTCATTAATAAAAAAGATACATCTGACTGCCATAGCACTGTACTAAAAATACAGAGATTTGTTAGCACTGCCGAAGGCACTATTAAAATAATGTGATGAGGACAAAAAAATGTCATTAACTTGAATAAAGCCACATTCCAATGAGAATATCTTGGATAAAGGCTGCAAAACTTGAGACATTCTAATTATTTTTCCTCTTATTAGAATACACCCACAAAACCTACTGAAGTCAGCTAAAAATATTAGTCAGCTTAATCATCTGATTCATATCAATTAATTGAAATATTTCAAGTAATAGGTTTCAGTGAGTTTTTATTTGTACAGTACAGTGGTGGTTCACAGACACCCTCCTTTTTGCATGTACACATGCACAGTTGAAGTTTTGAGTCTTGCCTGACTGTGAGGGCACCAGAGAACACACACAGCCTGTCCAGCTTCGGGGTCAAACAAGGCAGTTGACATGGGCACAGAATCAGCTCCCAAACCTCTCCTCACAGTCCTGACACAGAAACATTGTGGGTACCTGAGTGAGGCCAGGGCCCTCTAGAATTTCTAGCCAAGATCTGTTGCTTCCTGCAGCCCCTGCCAGTGTGCACAAGCAGCTACAAATGTTTGTAACTCACGAATAAAGAAGGCATAAGCTCTGAACGGAGCGTTAGAGACACGTGAGTAAATCCATTTTGCATTCAGAGAAAGCAGCCAGCGTGGGATTCCTTAATGCTGGCACTCCAGATACCAGGGAGTATCTGGAAGTTCACATAGCTCAAGAGATGCCAAGAGCAAGGAACACTAAAGTTATTCACACAGTATAAAGCCGTGGATGTGAAAGTCCAGTCTCAAAGTAGTCATAGCTGCATCTCATCAGGATTTAGGGGTCTGATCCAAATCCTGATATTAGGCTGCCACTGATTCAAACTTGCCAACATCTGTAGCCACCTGCATATTAATAACATATTTGAAGCATTCACACTTCTCTGAATAGTCTAATGAAAGATGTCTTCTGCCAATGGATCTGCAAATTTGGACTTCAAGAAATATACCAGTGAGTAGTTCTTCACATCTTCCTCTTTTCCATTTTTTCTGCATACCTCACTGTTTTGTCCTATATTGTGTATTTTGCTTTCGCATAACACTGGTTTTAATTTATATCTTAACACTAAACCTTGTTTGAATACCTCTGCATATATGTTAATATGTTACATGTGCTGCATTAAATTTGTGCGATTTCTGAATTTTCAACAATGAAGATCAGCAAGCAAAAAAACTCTGTAAAACTCTATGCAGAAGTATCTTTTACAAAATAATTCTAAAAATTTTTATTATGGTGTATCTGAGTTTTTGTAGCAGACTGCCAGATATATTTAGAGAAGTTTCCATTCTCTTTTTTATCTTGCTGTTTTGGAGGCCTGTCTCTTCATTATTTCACATCTTCATGGTTTTTTATCTAGACCTTCATTTAATCTTTTGCTCAATTTTTTTATGTCTAGCTGCTCCACGACAAAGAATTGAGTTGACCTTTGATGAACCTTATTACATAGAACCCTCATTTGAATGTCGGTTTGATCATCTGGAGGTTCGAGATGGACCTTTTGGTTTCTCCCCTCTCATCAATCGTTACTGTGGTTTGAAAAGTCCTGCGCTAATTAGATCAACAGGGAGATTTATGTGGATCAAGTTTACATCTGATGAGGAACTGGAAGGAAAGGGATTTCAAGCAAAGTACTCATTTATACCGGGTAAAGATGTCTAAAATCCTGAGTTAATGAACTCTGTGGGTGTGTTTGAGCTCTCAGTCTAGAGCTGCATTTCATCATTCATGCTTATGATGTCACCCAGTGACAATGTGATAGTCAGTCTCAGTCCCACTTGGGATACTTGACTAAAACCACTTTGGAAAGTTGACTGAAGGAAATTACAGGTCTGTAGTTTGCTGGTGAAGAGGACAGTTGGTCTTGTTCATGCTGAAGTCTTCAGCAGCATCGCTCTGTTCCTCTACCTCGTACCAGTTTCACCAGTGGTAGTAATGGAAGGAGCCTCTCTGCACACCAACAGCTGCATTTTCAACAGCCTGTCCTCCAGGAGTATGAGACACTGACAAAAACACCCAAAGCAAATTTACAATAGCACTCCAGCCAGATGCAAAACATTTTAAATCTCCATTCTGAAAAGCCAGAGGACGTTTCTATACAGTCCAAGCATCAGCTCTCAGTAGAATGACATTCCCTCAATCCACGGGCTCAGACAACAGAGCTGCTCTTTGGTCACAGTACTGTACAGTTTACAGGGATGAAGGAGAGGATAATGTGCTGACAGTGCCTTTAGACAAACAAAAAGTACATCTGCTCTGTGGGGCCAGTTAAAACTGGCAGGGCATTATTCTTACATGGAAATCTGACCTGACGTCCTTGTGCAATGCTTGACTACTGTACTTCATGGATACTACATGTGTGGTTATCAGCATTTTATTGTCCTTTGGGACGAAAGGTAATATAAAAGTGTCAGTTCTGTTCCTTTTACAAATGTATGCACAGGCATAACTTAATGTCACCTTTACCCAACTGGTCTTTACCCCTACAGCAGATGAATACACTATCTATGATTATATATTACTGCTTAGGGATTTAGACTTGGAAACTTCAGATAAACATGGTGGCCAGTCCGCTGGGAATAACATGCTAAAATGTTTCCATAGAGACAGTACTTAGCCATTTTGCTAAGTCCATTTCCAAAGGCATTTCATAAACATCACTAAATTAGCATAGTTCCAGGCTGGAACTTCAAATATACATTTAAATGTGTCTGTGCTGATTTGTGAGGAAACACTTACCTGATCACTGAAGTGCAAACCTTAGACGTCCCAGCCCATTACAGAGTCATTTTTAGGCAAGTTCTAGTCTCAGTAGATCAAGTACCATCAGTTAACCATTATGAAAAAGTATATTCTTATTTTACTAGTATTGTGCACACAGTGTACTACTACAGGTTTACTACAGATGTGTACACTACCTGCACGTCACATGAGGAGAAAGGAGATGGAGGAGGAATCAAGGTGAAATTCTGCCTTCAGAAATGAGGTCTCAAACTGCACTACCTGGCCTAGTAGAAGAGATAAAGGTACCCAGGGAGAAAGTATCTTCAGGATTGAACTGTCCTTCTTCACATTCTTTATTAACAGCAGTTAACAATTTCAAAGTGTTGATATATTCTGCTAAACTCAGTTTAAATTTTTCAAAACTAGACAGACAGCAGTCTGATAAAATAAATCTAGATAATCTTTCTGCACACAGAAAGATCCCTTATACTCTTGTGGAGCTCCAGTAATTTCAGTGAAAACTGGAATAGTTAAATTCAGAACATAATGTAGGAACAAAATACTGAATAGTCATTTTTAGTGTTATGCTAGAAATGTGAACTGCCAGGATAGAATTGCCTTATTCTGATAAGGTCAATCGTTGTGGAATAATGTTCTCATCTAAAAAAACTTTGCCTCTTTCCCCTCCAATTGATTCAGTAAACTTTCTGGTAATTTTTATTGTGACATACTAAAAAATGGACATAATCTGCAGATAATACTAAACCTTGAAGTGATTCTCGAGCACTGATAGTCCTTGTGATTCATAACTTCTTTCTATTGCAGATCCTGACTTCACTTACCTAGGAGGCATTTTAAATCCCATCCCAGGTCTAGTATTACAGTAACAATTTCTTTATACATGAAATTTGAAATTAATATCATACTGCATTTGACAGCAAGGTATATCTTCTCCCTAGACTGCCAGTTTGAGCTCTCAGGAGCTGATGGAATAGTACGTTCCAGTCAAGTAGAACAAGAAGGAAAAACAAAGCCAGGACAAGCAGTTGACTGTATATGGACAATTAAGGCTACTCCAAATGCTAAGGTGGGTTTTGTTCACATAATTCAGTATATAATGTGTTTCCATTACATTTATAACAGGGAATGGTCACTAGCTGTGATTTGCATAATGTCTTACTTTCACTGAAATGAGTTATGTATCAGTGGTTTAGGAAATCCAGATAGATAATTGTTTCTGAAATTAAACTTACACAAGTCCACAGAGCTGTCTTCCTATTATTTGAAACTTCAAATACCAAATAACTGTGAAAACTGTTTAAGCAACAATTTTCAAGGGCATTTGACTTGAACTCTGGTTTTATTGGAAGACTGCAGGCAAAAATGCTGGCTAACACCTTTGATAATTTCCAGTAAATCTCACTGCCATGGTTTAGCATTTTACCTCCAGTGGTTCTGTTGGAGAATTTGGTTCTGTTCAAAGTCAACATAACACGTACCTGCTTCTCCCATCTCATTCACAATCCAGCACCTTAAAACCCACTTTCATCAGCAGTCTGAGTTAAAAGGAAAGGTTCAGCTTTCACCTGGAAACAGCTGAGAAATTATCGCTCTTCTGACTTAGCCAGAGGATCACAATCTCTTAAAGTGCCTCAATAAAATTTGCTAGACCTTTTCTGCCCAAGCCCTAAAGGGGCATTAGCAGCTCCTGGAGCCAGAAATCAGCATTAGTTACTCAGGTACCTGCTATTTATGATTGTGCTGCAGAACTAGAGACTGCTTACAAAAACATCACTGTCTTATGCTCATTAAAAAACTTGAGATTTGTTGTTAGGCAGAGAGAAGGATAAAATCCTATTCACAGTTCTAAAATACAATAGCTACAGCCTGTTTAAAAAAACCCAACAGCTACATGTTTCAGAATCATGTATTTGTTAATTATGAGTTGCACAGAAGAGTACATATTTTTATTTTTTATAGCATATATATCTTTAATTTTGCTTCTGCTTGCATGTACATAAAAGTTAAAAAATATTTCTAAGCAGTAGCTGCCAAGATGACAAACCTCTCTGCCTTCTTACACACTCCTTATGGTTAACTAACCAGCCCTATTAACCAACTTCCAAGTGCATTCTAAAACAGCAACCTAGAAGATGATAACAAGAGGACAAGACAAGAAAGAAAGTAAAAGTCCATTAATATATTTGAGCCTTTGAGGAAATGACTCAACTCCCAAGAGCCCTATCCTAGTCTAAGTAATAGCAGTTCTACCAGAAACAATAATAAAACCATTTTCTCTCTACATTGCCACTTGAGTGCACCAGGTCTTATGCTTAAGCATTTTAATAAATTATTGAATGCTGCAAGAAGGCAGAGTTATAGTTCGGTGAGTCCTGAGATTAGATCATCATCCTAAATTATTGATTTAAAACATTACAGAAAAATAATTCTTAGTATTCTGACAGTGGTTTCTCAAGCTTCAATTCTGGTAGAATTATGGTGATAAAATCCATTAGATCTGATATGGTTCTCTCTTGAGAAAAATAACCATAGACATTTTTAATTTCCTCAATCTGATTTTGTAATAAAAATAAACTTTTAAAACTGACACAACTACAGCAATTAAAGTACCATTAAATTCTGCATAACAGAGAAGCATCTGTTATATATGTAATAAATTACCTCTAGATTTCAGAAAATTACAAGGATAATCAATATAATCTAAGAGTAAGGACCTTTTACATTTGCCTAACGCTAACCCAGATGAGCTTGGGAAGAGGTGAAGGCTTTTAATGGAATTATTCCTTTTTTTCATACAAATAATAGCTCTACTACACATGTGCTAAATTATTTTTAGTTTTCATTGTAATTTTGTAACAGATGTATAAAGTCAATCATTAAGAGAAAATACCATCTCTCAGTCCAAGTACTAGCACTTACAGCTCACCCCCACGTTTGTGAGATAAGACATCAATGGAAGACAGGCTCTCAATGTAGCTGAGAATTTCCAGCAGTAAATCTAACAGAAACAGTGGGGGGGGGGAAGAAAACAGAAAAAAAAGGGTATAGTGAAAATCACAAAACAGTGAGGTGAAGCATGAGATGATATGGCACAGGCTGCACCTTTGGACAGAAGGTGCAAGGGAAGGCAGTGCTGGCAACCTGCCTCTGGAAGCACTGGGAAGGAAAAGCCGGGGGGTACAAATGTCACCTGTCTTTCCCTGTACTCTTTTACCATGTTTTTGCGAAAGCCTGTTAGGTTTATGGGGGGATGTGGTGTGTGTCTTTTTTCCCCACACACTAAGGTGGTTAATTTTATTTTAGTGAATTCTTTATAATTCAGTTTTGAAAGCCTTTGGCACTCGCTGGGGTTAAAAGCAAGATATGGCAAAAGGGCAGAAAACCAGGTAAATAGAGCAGATGCAGGTGTGGGATTCATCCTCATTCACAACCTAAACAGGACTTGGAGATTCTTCTTATTGGGCAGAGATGCATAAAAACCCACACTGTGCAAAAAAACTCCTTTATCATCCATGGCATGGGCCAGAGAGGTGATCAGAGACGGTCCTCAAAACACACACAGGTTAGAGCCAGGCTGATCTGAGCACACAGGGAAGAGCTCATGGACACAGGAGGAGCAGCTCTTCTCTCACAGAGCAGGAGACCTCAGCCTCTACCTGGACAGACTTCTTCTCTCAAAACAAGGGCTATCTGACAAATTTTTAAAGTTGAAAATGGCCTTTGCAGCATGCATAGATGACCTAGTTTCTATCTCATAAACTTTCACTAGAATTCTGAGAATTCCAACACAACCATTTAAGAGATTAAAAAGCCCTTATGATGTGTTCATGTCATTCTAACTAAATTACTGTCTTGCACGAGATTTCTGCTCCAGCAAAATAAATTGTTTCCTTACCCTTTAAGTACCATCTCAGTCTTCTAATTTCCTTGCTGCACATGTTCAAACACATATGCTGCCTTTTCTTGGATTAGATTTCTGCTTTTTGAAGAATTAAGATTATCTTAAATTTATTACCTCTTCCTACATAGCCAGCTTACTTTTCTCTCTCAGTTCCTTTTTTATTCAAATTACTCCTGACTTCATGGTTTGTGTCTTCCATAACACTGCTATGGTTCAGTAATTAGCTTTCATTCTGAAGCAATAAATTTTAATTTTCTTATTTTACTTCAGAGCTTTTCTGACTAGACTCCTTCCCTTATATTTGAACATTATTTTTATGAATTAAAAAGAGAACAGTCAAAATACCATTAAAATTATTTCAGCACATTTATGCATACCTTGTATCTCTTCTAGAGTAATAGACTTAGCAGAGCTGCTTGGGGGTTTCTTCAGCAAGTGTGCTGCTTTGTACTTTTTTTCCAAAGGGACCAGAAATATATCAAAGTAAATTGTTAAATAAGGACTGTTTTGGAGAGTGGGAAGAAGTGAAACAGATACCCAAGACAAAATTTCAGGTAGTACTCCACGTGGACATTTAATGAGAAAATGTAAGTTTAAAAGTGTTGTGAATTGGGAGTTACCCATATCTGTAAGGGAACAATGCATCTTATTCAATATTTGCTAAGAAAGAAAACTGTCTTCTCTGTGTTACTTTCCCCAGAGACATTAATTTCTCTTCTCTAACAGATCTACATGCGGTTCCTCGACTATCAGATGGAGCATTCAAATGAATGCAAGAGAAACTTTGTGGCTGTGTATGACGGGAGCAGCTCCATTGAAAACCTGAAGGCCAAGTTCTGCAGCACCGTGGCCAATGATGTGATGCTGCAGACAGGGACAGGGGTGGTGAGGATGTGGGCAGATGAAGGCAGCAGATTGAGCAGGTTCAGGATGCTGTTCACTTCATTTGTGGACCGTAAGTAGATTTTAAAGTGCCTGTTCTCCTGCTATCAGGACACTTCAAGTGATTTAGGGAAAGCATCAGCTGTGTATTACACAGCAGGAATACATGAAAAAGGTTGTTTCTGTTTCTTTCACATACTAGCTGGTAAATTAGATAATTGCTTTATTACAGCTGTAAGCTGTAATAAGGTGGTTCCTGAAGAAAAGCTTTCCTTCATTCTTAAAAGGCTTATTTTCCATTTGAATTCAGCAATAATACCGCCCTAGGCTATGTCCTTCCCACAAAGAATTCTACAAACCAGCACAGACTTACTTCAAAAAGACAACACAGGGACCAGAGTGAGCTCTCCTACTCGCCCCCACCTTCCAGTTCCCTGCCAGACACCACAACAGTCACTTCTCAAGCCCACACTGGATGGTCAGAAGGCTAGAAAATGTGCTTGATCTCCTTCCTATCTGCAGCTCTACTTTCAGTTTCGGATCTGGAACTACCCCACGCCACCTGAGCTGCTCCCTTTTCCTCAGCTGCATGTGGCTCTAAGAGGTTTTTTGTTGCTGAGTTTGGGATTTTTTGGGGGGGGCGTTTGGTTTTTTGTTTTCTTTTGATGCAAGAGGTTGAAACACTAAGTACCCCTAAAGCTAGATAACTTTCCAAACTTACAATTTTAAAGCAACCCAAAGACTTTAGCAGAAGAAAATCTGTAGAGGTATGTGTGGTTATTCTTTTTTACTTGGATACTGCCTTTCTTGGCAGGTAATTGAAAAGTATGTGGCTGAAAAATGTATCACGTATTTTTAAATAATCTAGTCATAAACAATTTTTCAAACTGAAAAGGGCAAATTCACACATTTTCAGATTGTTAAGCTATCTTTCTCTTCTACCTTGCTAATGATTTGTAATTATATGAAGCCAACCATGAAAGGGATCAATATTTTTGGAAAGATTTACATAAATGAGCTAATTGTGCATGACAGTCACCTGACACACCTAGTGCTACTTGCAGATTTGACTAAGTAATTCAGCTAAGAGCAGTGTTAAAAATCAATGTATTTGATTTCTGGCTTGATTCAATACATGAATAATGCTGGATACAAAGGACACTGGAAACATTGCACCAGTCATAGGCAGCTGGTATGAGAAGAGTCCAGCTATGTCCTTAAAGTCCTGGACTGGAACTGATCAATCATTGTGACTTTTAGTCTTCATACTTCTCAAATAACAAACAAAAGGAAAATTAAGTCCATTTGTCTCATCTTTACAAACTGTGGACATCCCCATCCCCACAAAAAGTTAGAGACTACACAAGAATGTACAACAGAGACTGTGCTAGTGGATGGAGAAGCAGCAGCAGAAAGAATCAACCGAAAATACAGAACCACCTGTTCAGGGAAATAAGAAAGGGAATGTGTCTTACATTCCTGTTTATTCCTCTGGGCCTCCAAAAGAACTACAACTCTATACAGGTCCATATCAAAACACCAGCAGATACACATAGATCCACTTATATATACATACATACATACGCAATCACCACTTTGGACATGAATTTCATAGATCCTCCTTTATCTCACATTCAGAAATATTTTAGCCTATTACATACACACCCATTTTAAACTACTGTGTTTAAATTCTGATCCTGGTTATCCTTTATAAAGCGAAGCTTGCACGATCTTTCTTTCCAAAATCAGAAGGAAAAAATACCTAAGTCTTTTCTCCCCACATGTGGTAATAAGGCCAAGAGCCTTTTATTTTATAGTCTGCATCATGAACACTTCCATTTTAATTATTAGCCTTTCTCTCATGATATAGGTATAATGGCTAGAAATGTTGCATCTTCCCATTTCTGTGAATTGCTTTAGGTTGTTTGGGATACCTGTTTTCATATTTAGATTGATACTCTTGCATAACTTTTGTCCTGTCATCATTTAGTCCTTCAAGGAGAAGATGTGAATCCCTTTGGAATATAACTGCAGTATAGTTTCAGACATTGCTTACACCATGATGCATCATATGATGATTCCATTAGGCCTTGAGCCATTAATGATGTGCATTTTCTTAGCAGCCACTCTTGATACATTACAGGAGAACATCTGTAACATCAACAGCACAACAACCATCCTCCTTTATGTTTTCTTTCCTAAAGAGTAGCAGTTGATGAAACAGTTAAAGACATAGTTAAGTCTGAATTTGTAGTGTTAAGTAGAAAAATGTTTGATTTTATTTTTTCATTTATCAAGTAATTGCATTGAACTTGGGGAAAAAAAAAAGTCCCATTGAAAAATGGTTTGGCCCTTAGAAAAAGTTGGATATCAAACATTTTAAATCAAAAAGCCTGCCTAGGAAGTCTCCCTGGTCAGAGAAGATCAGGGAGAGCAGCTTTCCAAGGACCACATGAAGTCAGTTGCTAAACATCTCCAAGAATGGAGACTACACAACCTCTCAGGGCAATTCATACAGATCATGTTAGATACTCCAGGTCCTTGTCTTCCTGTCATTTGCCTTGATCCCCCAGTGCTGAGCAGAGAGGAAGCATCATCTCCCTCGATCTGGTGGCAGTACTCTTCCTAATGCAGCTCAGAATGCTGCTGGTTGGTTTTTTGCTGCAAAGGTGAATTACTGCCTCATCTTCCACTTTTTCTCCACCAGGATTTCAAGTGTTCGTAGATCTGCCTTGTAGCTGGCTGGCCCTCAGCCTGTATGTGTATGTGGAGTTACTCCTTCACTGCTGCAGGACTTTGTTTCCTTTTGTTGAACTTTATGAGGAGAGACAGGTGTTCTTGAGGCTAAATCTGCTTTCCATACAATCAAATTCTCAACTCACTTCAGGAAGGAAGACACATGTGATAGCTACCATGACATTTTTAAGCTCTGAAATTACATGGGTGTAAGCTCTCCCAAAATACACTCTAAATACAGTCTGTATTACACTTGCACTACACTTAAAGCACAGACTTCCTATATGGAACTTCTTGCCAGATTGCCAGGGTTCAGCAGTGACAGAAAGCTAATACAAAGGCTTAAAACCAATGAGTGTAGGTTACCAGACTTAGTGGAGTAAGAAATGGGAAGACAATGTGTATTAAATTTAGGGAATGCAAATTCAGAATTAAAGGTTTGAATTTTCTTTTTTCTTAGGCATAACTCCTCTTTTTGTCACTGAGACTCTGAAGTCCAACAGAAGGAATAAGTGAGAAATGCAGTATTCAGGAGTAGTCATTCTCCTCTGCTCTACCCTTTGGGTTTTCCATTATGTTTCAGAGAATCCAGACTGCTCAGGAATAAATTCTTTTTATGAAACCAAATAGTAGAATGTCTATCACACATCTTTGCTGTTTAATATATAACTGAATCCACTAATAAGAAACATTTCCATGGTGAAAATACCACATTACTGAAACAGAGAAAGGGAAAACCAATTTCTTGTCCAGTGTCCTGAATTCATAAATAATTCTCTATGTATATTATACAACATCCTGAAAAGAATTATTACTATTTTTTAATATCTTTTTTCCTAAAGTCAAGAAGCTATAACAAATATTCATAAAAACATAAAATCTCCAGGGAAGCTTTCTAGTTAATTTCTTTCTTCAAATTTCTAACTATATGTAGATAGATAAAAAGCTAAACTGTACTCTCTCAATCCCTGCATTAGCTCTAATAGGAGGATCCAAGAGCTTTTGATTCAGAAACAGGAATGACTTAGATGCCTCCAGTTATTGAAATCTCTTGCAATTACTGAAACAGTCCTCCACAAGCTGAAATCTGATTTGCCTTAAGATATTAATGGGCTCTAAAATGCAGATGTTCAGGAGCTGCCTCACAACATCCACACAGCAGATGCACAGAAGAATAAATATATAATTGATGGCAAGCATGAGATTTTTAAGTATTAAGTTTTTAAAGGCACGAATCAAAGCCTTCTTCCATTATCTGTATTTTGTGACTGTCTCTATCTGGTACCTACCCACTTGGAGCAAGAATTTTTTTTTGTAGCATAGACAACACACCTGAAAGCAACCACATGGAGAGAGAGAAAATCATCTGACAATTAGTGATGTGTAAGAAATGCAATTGTGTTTGAAACAAAGATAAAGAATGTGCCAGCACGTTAAAAAAACAAACACGAACTTACTAGTTTTATTGCTATGCATCAATTACTGAAAATTCTGAATGTTTTCTTTCTTCTCTTTCCTGCAGCTCCCTGCTCAGGCAACACTTACTTCTGCCATAGCAACATGTGCATCAATAATTCTTTAGTCTGCAATGGCATCCAGAACTGTGCATACCCTTGGGACGAGAATCACTGCAGAGGTGGGTATAGTGCAGTGTAGAGGCTTTATGAGCTAGGCTGGTCAGTTCAGAAAGTCATGAAATGTCTTTTTCCTGGAAATATGCTGAAGACACTATTCTGCTAATCTCAGGAAGGTGTTCCAAATTTTGTATTTAAACTCAGGAGATGTGTAAGCATCCTGAATATTGATCTTACTGCTCTATAACTAAATTTCTTCCTCTTCAGCATATACTCTCTATTTTAAAAGGATATCAGCTTGATAAGAAAGAGAATTTTGTATTTTCCAGGCTACATCCTGTCCATTTTTAAACTTTACCTAAAGGATTGTAGGGACAGGTAGTGCCTTTTAGAGAAAAAAAAAAAAGAGAGCTGGAAAAACACAAACAAGCTTTCAAGCATAAGAAGCCTTTCTCAGGGCTGAAATAGAAGCAACAATCCTGGAAGACAAATACAATTTTAAAACATTTGTTTTGAGTTATAAATCTCAGGCTATTTCAGAGTAAATTCAACTGTTGCATGTGGTGTGAGAAAGGATGGTAGGAAGGAGGAATTGTTAGGAAGCATGAAGTAATCACTTATGGAAAACAGACATGTAAATCTCTACCTCTAGAACACAGGGGCAAGAAGTATTATTTAAACCATCACAACTGCAGTAAAGACTTGCTTCAGTATTAGGTTTTGTAGGAAAAATTCTCATGATTTGAGGAAATTGTTATTCTGTTAAAGCACCCCTACTTTTTAATTGCCTTTTGGGTAAACAAAAAGAATTCACACCTCTAATAAATACTCTAATGTCGGGTATATTATGGAAGCTTTCCAGCTAACAAAACTGATCCGTAGCTTCCAAGTTCTCAATGTACAAGTAAGCTTCCTCTAAACAGTCCTCAGCTTTGATAATATTCAACATTCCCTCTTAAGTGCAATTTCTAGATCTCTTTCCCATCCTTACCACATGCTTTCTAGAATCTCACCTAGAATCCACACTTCACTCACATACTGCAGTATTAAAAAAATTAATTTAATGAAAAAAATATTACAATGTGAAGAAAGTGTCTTTCCCAATATTTGTAAATCTGGTGCTGAACAACCTATCGTGTTTTATACTGAATGCAAGCTAAATTCTGCTGTAAAACTTGCACAGCAGATAATTTAGAGGCAGCTGAAGACTAGATCCATATTGCCAGCTATGGGAGACTGATGCAACCAAATAAGCAATATTTAGCCTTAAAAAGAAAGCTGCTCACAATTGTGCTCAGTTCCTGCAGGCACCCAGAGTTCTCGTTTCATCCATATCAATAGCTACATAAATCTGAGCATATTGTGACCTACTTATGCCTAAGCCCTGTAACACAAAAATTGTTAGAAAAGTCAGTTGTGTGCAATTTATTTTAAGAGACCGGAGAAGACATCACCTTTTGCATAACAACTTTTTGATTAAAATATCTTCCAAGAATTAAGAAACCTAGATGCAGATAAGAGAACCTCCACAGCACAGGAATCCATACCTCCAACAGTCCAAGCTCTGAAGCAGAAATGTAACTTCTTATTCCAATTCCTTGTTTAGTACATGGATAGTTTCAAATAACACATGATGGTGTCAAACTGTCTCCATGCACTGTGTGTGGTACACACATTTTCAGATGCCAGGAGCCAGATATCTGAAAATATTATGCAATATTTAGGCTACTGCATTTTCTTCTACATAGTCCTAAATGCTTTTCTCCCCCACTAGCAGATGTTGCAGAGCCTCAGCGTAGAAATCTTTCAGTCCCCTAGGACAAGAACATTTACAAAAAAAAATCCAACTGGAAGATTTGAGTCTTCAAATAAGAATTTTAAATATGGAAAACTGCCTTGTTCTGATGCTGCCATCTTGTGTGTTTTCATATGAAGTACTAGCCAAAATTCCCATATGATTTGGGTTGGTTGGTTCCCCCCTCCTTTTTTTTTTCCTCAACTGACTTGATTACTGGACTCCTAAAACTGGAATATACCTATGCTAAAGCTCCCTGTGTTGAATTAGGTATAACAGCCTCACACAAGTAGACACAGCCATTACACATCCAAGAGATGTGAAAGCAAACAGCACAGGCATTCATATATCTGATATCACTGTGATAATATTTCACTTTTGAAGACGAACTAGCTGATTTTAAATCTAAGTTTTCTTTCACGGACATCAATGGGAATGTTGCCAACAGGAACAAACCATGGCAAGAGAAGCATCATCTGTAGCTGGATTTAACCTATTTAAGGTTAACTTAAGCCTATTTAATTCACGGATTTTGGAATACGAACTGATTGGTTAAGGTTCAGGAGGGAAATCACCCCCCAGCTGAGTCAGCATGCACTGGTCACAGAGTTCCACCTGCCACTGAGTTGTCATATGGTAGCCACTAATGACAGGGAATTAGACAAATCCCACTGACATACTGGTCTAGTCTCCAGTGCCATTAAGTCATTTTATTAATATGGCACTTGCATGGCAATCACCATAATTTGCTTTGTTGAAATACATTATCAGAAGTGTGGAAAATAATAAGTCTTATCGTGATCCTCATTTTTTCTTTGCAGAAAAGAAAAGAACTGGGTTGTTTGAACAAATCACCAAAACTCATGGGACAATCATTGGCATCACATCAGGGATAGTTTTAGTTCTTCTCATCATTTCAATTCTAGTGCAAGTAAAGCAACCTCGCAAAAAGGTCATGGCTTGCAAGACTGCCTTCAATAAAACCGGTTTCCAGGAAGTATTTGATCCTCCACATTATGAACTCTTTTCGCTAAGGGACAAAGAAATTTCTGCAGATTTGGCAGATTTATCAGAAGAACTCGAGAACTATCAGAAAATGCGACGCCCTTCAACAGCTTCCAGATGCATCCACGACCACCACTGTGGCTCCCAGGCCTCGAACATAAAACAGAGCAGGACCAACCTCAGCTCCATGGAACTGCCCTTCCGCAACGACTTCGCGCAGCCCCAGCCGATGAAAACATTTAACAGCACCTTCAAGAAAAGTACTTACACATTCAAACAAGCTCATGAGTGCCCTGAGCAGGGTATAGAAGACAGGGTGATGGAGGAGATTCCATGTGAAATTTATGTGAGAGGAAGGGAGGATACGGCACAAGGTTCATTATCTATTGACTTTTGACTTCCTGGTGAAGGTGGTATCAGTGTATATACAAGATGCTTGTGTACAATGACAGTGTACATATTAAAAGTGTACCATATGCAGCGTGTGAGATGCACACACTTTTAGCTTATTATACTTCATTTTAAAAAAACCTCAGTCTTCATAACTAGTTCTTGCTGAAAAATGAGGAATTTCCTCCCATTTCCCCAAGCTACCTATCTAGTGGAAGAGTAAGACAGAGACTTTGCATGGAAATTATAAGAGAGGATATTGGAAGAAAAAAACCCTACAACTACTAATCATTGAACACTGAAAACAATGGCTACTATTTTCTTCTGGCTACCATTTTTCTCTTCTTTAGACGTCTGCTTTTGAAGACAATTTTAATACCTCACTTGCATAAATAAAAGTCGTTAAGTGCACCCCGTGTATGTCAACATAGGTGTCTTATTGTATTTGTGAAATTGGAAGTAGAGTTAGTGTTAAGTGCCAGTTAAGGCTCAAGAATTATGTTACAGCCATCTGTTTCACTTGCCTACCATTTCTATTGCCTTTAATTATCAGTTCCGCACTCTGTCCATTGTGAGAAATAAGTGAAAAGGGTTACTGCCTTTTAAACATACTAAGTTATATTTTAGTACATTTGGAAATACATAATCTTTGCAGCTTTTGGTTAAAACACAAGTGAGTAGTCGTGTTATTCTAGATGCAGACTTTTACAACAGTTTTCTTTCAAGGTTTAGGATTCTAAAATACTCTGCCATATATTACAGCTCCATATGGCACATTGATTTCACAGCTCTGCACTTGGGAAACAATTTTGTGCCTGCGTTTTCCAAGTATTTACATAAATAGACTGTACTGTACATTTGTCTCTTAAAATAGCCTTTTACTCCTTGTTGCAGCCAATCTTCCCTACTGAAATCAGTGGTGATACTTTTAGCTCGTGTCCTACTTGCCTGAAGGGAACTGCTCTGAGGTCTGTGTGATTACCAGATCTATGAAGATACTGGGAACAAAGAGAATTCACAAAGCAACTCTTATTAACCCTTATGGAACCCTTCTTGTGCCCCTCGTTTCCACTTGCAAAATTGCACATTTCATACCTTTTTTAATGGTGGTTTGGACCTAATTTGGAATTTTTACAATATAAAAAAATTTTTTAAAATATATTCTCATTGTGGTTTTTGAACTTTTTATATAGTGTGATACTGTACAGACTATTTATTATATCACAATCTAGCACCTGTACAGCAGGCTTGTTTCAGTGGCCCTCTTAGCAGCTCTGAGTAACACACAGTCACTGCTGCACACGTCAGAATTTGCCAACAATACTTACCAAGACTTACACATTAGTCTGCATTTTATTTCCTGGTTGGTTTGAGCTTATGCTGGTATTTTTTGTATGTGAAACCTTTCACTAAAGCTGACCTGCCACCTTGCACTGGGCATAGCCTTTATTTACAGGTGTTTGTTGTGCTGACTGTAGTACAAACAAAAAAAAAATTATCTTAATATATGACATTAGCAAGTGAAAAATCTTTAAAATAAAAGATGAACAACAGCCGCAATCACAGATGTTCATTAGAATGACAAAGCATTTTTGTAATATTTTTTACAAATGCTTAGAATGTATGACATTTAAGGAAAAAAAAAAACAAAAACAGGGGAATTGAGTTTCTTCAACACTTCCCAACTGCAAAGTTACTGCTGTCTGATGTCCAGAAAGAACTTCATCAGAAGCTCATATACCAGACCCATCAGGCTGTATCCTGCTGTCAGGTTTTGTGCTGGTCCCAGAGTGTATTCCAATTTGAAGGTATGAAAATGGGCATTATTTTTAGATGCACTTCACGCAAAAGATGTGTTAAAAAAAATCTAGTAAAGTTTGACTTGAAAAATTTTTGAATATTTAATTAAAACATTTGACAGATTTCATTTACTTTCAGTAATATTTTCAGTAAATTCTACACTTTCGGTAATAAATACCTCGCCATGACCTGTAAGACACAGAATGTTATTTCTGACAGTCTGTTAGTTCCAGATTCTTTTCACAAGTATGTAGTTTCACACAGGTCATTTTTATCTATATAACTCCTGTAAGTGTTAGGTTTGCATGATTAAGTTGGGTTTTTTTGAGCTACATTTATCCATTTGATAAAAATAACATGATCCCTACTCTTCCCTAAGTTATGTTGTCTCTGAACAGTAAACCTGTATTAATAAAACGAGTAGCAAACCTCCAAAGCCCAGGTCTGTGGGGAAAAGGGAACAGCTCTATTGAAGAAGTTCCCAAATGGCTTGGGTAATATTTCAGTCTCTCATAATTTTCCAAATCCCTGGTCAGAGCACAGGTGCTTTTTGGCTACCCCGGAGCACACAGGTGAGCTCCCACAGCCAGTCATGTCTTTTGAGTGCAACTTTTCCCAATATTCCCAAGTCCACCTCTACAAGCTTTGCTTTCCCCCCTTCTTTGCTTTCTGTTCTGGCTTAGGGATTAAAGTCAAGACACTCCTGCCTGTTTAACACCTGCCCCAGATTCCCAATACAGAGCAAAATTCTCCTAGATGGAGCTTTCCTGTGTTACTGCAATGGCAGACCCAACCCTTGCTGTGGCAATAGGTGCATGTAGGAATAATGATTTCTCTAAGCTTCTGGAAATAGTAATGGCAAGAAAATGAAGTATTGATGCAAAGTGAAATTGGCATTGAACCTAAAATTCTGAAATGAAAACTGGTGCATGATGTGTTTAAAAAATAGTAATGCCTACACATCTCTGGCAGTGTTGGGTTCAGTTACTTGGCTCTGCTCTCAGAAATGAGGGTTAACTATTACAGCCATAATTCCACTTCCACTATAATCAGATTCCTTTCACTACAGAGAAAAACTAACTGGATCGACTGATTGGTATCACTCAGAGTAGAGAAATTTGGCATTTTCAGCAAAAAAATCTAATATTCTTTTTGCAGTCTCAATCCGGTTGATGTTGTGGTCTTTAAACTTTTTTTGGCATTAGTGAAAAACACCACCTTTCTTATTTGTGCAATATCTGAGTACTTTTAGCCTTTTTCCGTTGTCTCCATCTTAAATTCATACATTTCTAGGAGCATCCTGATTTTGCACTCAGTTGTACCCATATCTGCAATACCATCTGTTAGCTCTGAATGCTCATTAGCAAAGATCTGCTCACAAGACACACACTGACCAGGAAGAGACCAACAGCAGGAACTACTTTTTGGTATTTATATCTAATTTTTACTTTTTATCATAGTAGCTTAGACAGCAAACTATCTAATATGAATAAGGAATTGTGATAAAAATTGTATAAGTAAACATAAAACCAACATGAAAATAAAGGTGACTGTGAATCAAGACTCTTGCGAGCCCTGTGAGGAGACATCTGCATTTACAGACATGACTACAGTGGTACAGGAAAACTGAGGCTTAACACTGTTCCTGGCTCTGAAATATATCAGTGATGGCAGAAAAACCAATTTGTACTTAAAATGCATGAGATTCTCTTGTCTGCTATAGACAAGATGACCCCCCCATAGCACATACAAATTACAGTGGCATATTATAAAAATTACTGGCTATTTTTACTAAACTAATACAAAGAAGAGTTGTGAAAAGAACTGTCATTGATTTACAAGAAAAGGTACTTGTCATGTGAACACATCACAGAACTTTTAAGTCATTAAAATACACTTTGTTTTGGTTTTTATTTGGTACAAAGAATTTTGTGTGTTACCAGCACATCTGCTAAATGAGGAAAAAAGGCTTGACTTATTTGCAAAACAAATTAAATAAAGTTCTTACATCATTGTTCAGGACATTGAAGTTTCCAAACTGTTTAAGTATAATCCTTTATCTGAAAGGATACCAAGCAGAAGTAGTAAAGAAAAAAAATAAAAAAAATCTTGGCACCTCTACCTGGGAAGCCAAGAGTAAATTACTGCTTGAAATGGAACGACTTAATTCATGTGGATGTACAAAAGCATATCTACAGTCTGACCTTTCTGTATGGTCAGGTTCTATATATCTGTTCACATTAAAACTCAGTCAAATCCATTTACATGCCTTTATTTCAAAGTTTATGCATAAGCCTTATGATTTCTCAGAAGGTCTGTAGACTGTTTATCAAAACAAGATTCCTAATCCATGTCAGTCTGAAAGATAAGCTGATTTTACACTGAGATCACACTGCTAAAACTGAATATTAATTATAATGGGAGAAAGGATTTTAAAATGAAAAACCTGGATGAGTTAACTCGCGCTTTGAAAATTAGTATTTACACCACCTATCTCAATCTAACAATATAAAAGCTACTTCTGTTCCTGTAGTGCCTAATAACCATCTCAATACAGCATAAATCCCCCCTACAAATACATAAATCACATGCCAATATGCTCTAATATGTGGTTCAGTGTGACCATGGAACTGCAAGTTTATTTTCATACTCAGATTCTTTGCTACACTCCATTTTACACAATCAGCTTAGCAAAAGCCTTTTTCCATCTGTTTCATAGATCAACAACAGTAATTTCTGAATGGTCAACTTGTTCCCTCTTATCTCTCTATTGAAGATAATCTGCCATATACCAGATAAAACAGCTTAGTTTTTATAAGTCTGTTCTTACAGAGCCAGGCTCAGGAGAAACAAAGTAAGATCTTGATGTCTTTGTCTTTCCACTACCATCCCATAATTTATGGTAATAACTTGTATAGTGGAGATACCCTTAAAAACTTCATGCTGAATTCAGTTCAAGAAAAAAGAAAGTCTTACAATATAAACCAAATAATTGGTACCTAAGACCTACACACCTCAAAATTCAAAATAATTTGCTCTTTTGGAATCTAAATCTGAAGGGTGTGAGCTGTCAGTGCTGACAGTGTACTTAAAAGATGCACATCACACCATCTTCTCTGAAAAGCTGCTTCTTGGCCCAAACACAGATTTCCTAGACATTTTTAAAGTGTTAAAACTTATATTACTATTTTATCAATTTATATATAAATATATGCATATTACATCTCATAATTAGCCTCACAGTTCATTATCACCTACATAAAAGTTGCTTCTGTCTTCCTTCCAAAAAAAGGAGCAGTAATTATATTGCAAAATATTTCTCATTAAACCAGAGCATTTCAGACTTTAAGCACTATGTTAATTCTGAGACTATACTGCAGTTTATTTTTCACCAGAGAAGTAAGAGACTACAAAGAAAACTCAAAGCTCACAGAATTATCTCCTTGACCTAAAATGAACATGGCTAAACTGGAACAGAGCACATCAGTGCTCTAAAACTCAAGGTTTAGTATTTTATAGGGAAGTAATATCAGAATTAAAAGGGCCTGTGTTGTTTTGTGAGAGGATTTAGTTTGCCCTGGTTTGCTCATAACACTTGTCTTTAATACATTCACCTGTGAATAACACAGGACTCCAGGGCTTAAGCTGTTTGCAGACAGGAGAGAAGTTGAAAATCAGAGAATTCTTTGTTTAAAATACCAAACATGAAACAATTAAATATTAAGCACTGGACATTTCTGATACAGTGTTTAACTTGCCCTTCAATGCAGTCGAATTAGTCTCAAGGTAATAAAGCCCATACTTCTACCTATATTTTAGGTTCCCTCATATCAGTAAAAACCCTCATACTCCTGATAAATTGGAAAAAGTCACCTGCTAGTCCTGAGTTTGTGGACTAACATTCTCAGTTACTATTGATTATTATAGAAAAAGATGATTTAGTGATTAATGGGGGTGAAAAAAAGCAGGAAAATACTCTTGAAAGCAATTATGAGATAAAAGATTCTCAGAAAGACAAGTCAATAAATCCCAAGTCTCTTAACCATTGTGATCAATCTTCTATTTGTAAGGAACAAACAGCCAAGCTACATAAGGAATACCACTCATTACTGGCTCTCCAATGTAGGTTTAATAACCCAACAGAACAATTGAAGGCCTGAGGCCAAGGCAAATAATTTTAATCTTTCTGTAGTAATGAAAAACAAAGATCCAGTAGAGTGAAGATATTTGTTTTGCACTCACCAGAGGCAAAAGATTCTGGACAGGCCATTTAATCTTCTGTCGTCATTAAGTGTTATCTTTAATAGTAAAGGGAATTCTGGAATAGAAAGGAACAGCACAAAATATCTATGTACAGTTCAATTGTATAGCAAACAAATCAAAACGAACAGATACTTAAAATAATCTCATATATTAGGTATTTTCTAGAACTCCGTATGACTCCTAAGGTTATCACATTCTCCCAGACATCTCTGCATTTTGTCTGTTGGTAGATTTGAATACAAGCTCTCATTTATTAAATCTGTGCAAGAGAAGTAGTAATAAGAGAAAACGAGGTTCTTGGCCTTTAAGATCCAGAACTAATAAAGCTGCAGACTTGGAAAGTTTTACTGTACTGCACTTCCCTCGTGAGAGTAAAAGCAAGGACAGACATTAGCGTAAGGAAAAGACATCCTTTACTTGAACTATCAGAATCCAAACATGACTTATTGTTAGAACAAAGTTTGGGTGCTTGTTTTTGTTACTTTGTTTTGTTGGTTTTTTTAATTGCAGTTCTAACTTCCCTTTAATTATTAGCATCAGAAGATAAAATGTGTTCTAAAGCAAATGTGGATTTTTTTGTCCACAAAGAGCTATAATAAGTAGATTTAAATATTGCATTGCTGTGTTTAAAATTATGAAATACTTGTTTTTAGTGTCAATTTATAAAAGTGTAGAAAGCTGCATTACCTACATTCATGGAATAGTTTACATTACAACAAGTCACCTGATGTGTAACATCAAGATTTAATGACATTTTAGCACCACCTATAACACTACTGCAGCTGACAAATACTAATGCTCAACAAGAGAAATAAAAAGCATAAACCCACTTCTTTTTCAGTACTCTCTCTCCCCCTCAGGAACACAAATAAAGGCTACCAACTGTTCTTTAGCAACAGTACCAAACACACAGCTCAAGCTAAAGTAGCCCTCAAGGCTTGGGGGAACATTAATAGGAAGCAGAAAATAGAAGGTATTTCTGTATTATTTTCCTACAGGCATCATTTAAAATAAAAAAATACACCGGGTGACCAAACAAGGACTACTGAGGGAAATACACATAATTTTATGTGAATAAGAGCAGGAGGTCGTGGCTTATGTTTACTGTAGGACTACACAGAAATTAATCTCCCAAAAAAATCCCAAAAGATAAGGAACAGCCACTTCAGATTTATGGTATAATGAAAAATTATTTCTGTAGAACTGCAAGAAAATACAGTTTGTTTGATTGCCTTGTTGAGTTACAAAGAACAGCTGACAATGACTGAAGGAAGTGGCAGAAAGCCAATCCTATCTCAAAGCAGAACAACTTTCGTTGTTATATATTTGAAAGTGTGCTAACTAGTCTTCTGCTTGCCTAACCATGGGGGTACCCCTCTCTTCTTTCATCATGAAAGCACTTTCAGTACTGATAGGAGAATATCTGAAATGAGTGATAATCCTGCCTGTGGGCCCCAGGCCAATCTTAAAAGAAATACCTGGTATGATATAACAAGGGGGAAAAAAAATTCTAGGGTCTAATAGAAAGTCCACCAGATTCAGTGCATAAGCATCAAAAAAAAAAAAAAATCATACATTCTCCTAAGGAGTAAGGTTTGGATGCCCTATGAACAGCAGACATCAGCTTCATTGAACATAACTGAAACACTTTTCAGCACTAAACCAGACTCAAGTTGAAAGATTTCAAGACAGATCCAAACATCTAGAGTGCTATTTTGAAGGGTAATTCATTATGTTAGTGATTCTATTGATTAACAGCAAACCCTTGTTATTAAGGTCAGATGTGTGTATTGATTTTTTTTCTTTTTAAGGGAGACTTTGTATGAATATTAATGGCTAATGCCTAGAATTGAAGAACTGAAAGACAATATAGCAAATTAAATTAAACCAGATTCTCTGTTCTCAGCAGCCAAACTACATAAGCAAAATGCCACATCTAATCTAATGCTTATTTTTACTATTTTTAAAAGGATTTTGGAAGAAAATCTTTGTCATAACCTCTTACAGAAAGCAAAAGCTGGGTAGGAAAGTATAAAAAGAAAGGTTAAGTTACAAAAGTATCAGAACAGATGCTACACAATCACAACCTACAAAGAGCTGAAAAATTGAATTGTGTATGTAACCCAAGACATAACTCATGTGTCTCTCTAACGCCAGTATAAAGCTGCAAATTGAAAATAGGTTTACTTTTCCAGAGCTCAGAAACTACAGCATTATTGAAGCACCAGTCTAGTAGTGCACAATTTGTCTCATTTATTGCCAGTGAAGTTTATCACCCATCCATGGGTCTAATTTTCCTGTATGACACCACTGAAGGTTTTACACCATGACAGTGATTCAGAGATGCATCACTCATGATCCTGATGGTGCATAAAGTAGATCAAATACCAAGTTCTTCATTTCTAGTGCAGAAAACCTCTTAAGCACAGGCAAATCTGATTATTCAAGAATATTGTCCTCTTTAGCCTGCTCCAGCAGCAAACATTTAAAAAGTAGCTAAACCTATTTTCTCATCAGATGGGGTCATGTGTCCAGTAATGTCTGTACACAGCACATCTAAACAAATGTATCTTCATTAGTTTCGTGGCAGTGTTAGCTCAAATAACAACAGCAACCTCAGATTGAATATGCTGCCAAAGCCTGCCAGCTCTGCTTTTTCCTACAGTGTTATCATCCATTAAAGCTGTTGATTATGAAATTACTTTCTATCCTTGTCCTTCCCTCCATCCGACCAACAGCTCAGTGACTACTGCTCTCTGCTGTCTGTGTGCAGGTAATAATTCATATTCCATATTTATTTGAATCTGCATTCAAATAAACGTAAGAAAGTATGATGCTATGATCCTGTAGCAGTTATTTAAAATACTGACTCGTTAATACAAATAGGGAAGACAGTCTGCTAAACAGTTAGCCAGCAGCCCTATAAGTAGGTACATATATCATTGAAAATATGTATATTTTCATACTGGATAACCAACATTTAAAAAAGTATGTGTACAGAAGAGAAAGAAGGATATTTTAGGAAAATATAACAGCTTACTATCAGCATTAAAGATGAATAATGTATGGCTATCTAGAAATTAGGTGTTCAAACAACTGAAGAGAGAATAAAGTTTGAACAACTCGTCACACCAATCTTCAGGGAAACAAATTAGGGTACATTACTGTCACAGATTTTGCTTGACATGGTTTCAGGTTTCAATCCAGTTATGTGGAAAATCTTGGGAACATCAAAGAAATAACTTTCCCCCCCCCTCTCCTGAACACAAACAAGTGAAAAGGTTTTTTAATAAATCCTTAATCTGGATACATGGCTCATACAGAGGGAAAGAGAACATTAAAAAAAAAAATGTTTCTCTAAATTCTGACTTATTCTGGAAGAAGGAATGATGCCTCAATTACACCTCTACCAAAACAGAGGCTTTTAGAAAATTCTTTCACTGGACAACAGTTCACTGAATTGCTACATTAATGTACATTTCAGGCTTTGAAGTCAGAGGGGTAAAGCAGAAATGAGCCAAGAAAAAAGGCATGCCATGCCCCCTTTACAATTACATTAATGATTTCTCCCATCTCTGTGGAAAGGTTATTTACTGTATCTAGATTTCTCATTTTCCTAACAAGACTGAGTGGGGAGACAAGATAAATACCTCTTATTTCATTTACAGAAGTTGTGTAGCTCACTCATTTAATTAGATTTATCACGACTTACAGTGGGCAAAGCAAGAGCAAAACTCTCTTTACATCCTGATAAACAAACAAATGAAAGGCTTCTGTTCCTCCATTAAGGGCAGCCAAAGCCACCCTGAGGGCAAAATAAATAAGCAGAGAACAGACAGGAAAAACTGACTTGCAGTGATGTGATATTCTAGTAACAACTAAGTCATAGCACAACCATGGAAGGAGAGTCTCATCAGTGAAGTACCTAATTCCTGCACCCATTACATTTGTGGGTTCAGAAATCAATTAGTAAAGGTCATGAGTGAAGGTGCATCTATGTTTGTGCCTTTCCACATCAACTATTTCAGCAGTTTCAAGAGTACTTTTGTCTGCAGCTGTGGACTGTAATTTTAAGCACACAACTGTACTACAGTCATGTCACAAAATAATACTGATTGGATAGGGATAGAGATGTAGTTAAATTCCAAAAGATAGAACAATCAGTTTTCTCTCAGCAGCCATGGATTTTCTTCCCAATTCTGGCACTGCGTTGTCTTGGTTGATCATCTGACATCAAATGATCCAATTTGTCTAGTAATTAAAGGATGCAGTAATAAAAATGTAACTAAATATTACCAATGGTGTGACAATACTAGTTTTCTATAAAGTTCAGTTTTAAATGTTAGAGCAGATGTGAAATATTCACCTTGGGCTTTTCAACTTTAGACTGTTGTGTGCTCCTGAAACAAGAAAACATGCACATCACTGAAAGGAATCTGCATTCTCCTCATTGTATTTTCCTCCAAAGCAAGATTGTGGCAATTTGCCAGAGCTACTTTCCCAGCACAGAAAAAAACAAAACAATGAAGAAAGAGGAGTATTAAAAAACCACATACAAGTAAGTACTTTATTTAGGCTAGAGGAAACCAGCAACACACAGAAGTTATCCAGTTACCAGATACCATCTTCCACTTTGATACATATGATTACTTCCTGCTGTCTCTGGGCAACCACTACTCTCATTTATGCTGAAAAACGTATTTAAAGAAACAGAAAGATAGGTCAGTGGGTAAAGTAATTAACACACAATCTCTTTAAAATTAGATTTAAAACTGTCCAAAGTGAATAACCAAAACAGCAAGGAAGTAAATATAACTTTTTGCCACACTGTTAAGGTATCTGAAGACATTGGCAGGATCCTGACAATGCAGGTACCACATCCTGTCTAAGTTCTGTCTACTTTTTCTTTTATCCAGGTCCTAAAATATGAGACACTAGAGGGTATTTATTAACAAGTAAATTATATTTAGATTTAAAAGAATGAAAAGTAACTATCCACACAAAATTGCTGATACACCCAATACATTAGTGACAGGCCTTTTCGATTTATCTGCAATCAGAACACTGGCATTGTTGTTGCAATGGGGATTATGCTGACAGGCTTTTTGGCAGCATATGAACAGGTGATGTTTGTTGCTCAGGTCATGTTCTTCTAGAGTAAACATTTGTAAACAAATTACTGCTTAAACTGCTGTTTCCTGGCCAAGAGTACACTCATATCATCTAGTTTTGGGCACAGTTCCTCCCATTTAATGCAGATGATACTGGAAATACGAAAGAAAAAAGTAGTCACAAGAATAGATGAAACTGTTCTGGTACAGAAAGGAAAATAACAGAAATGACAAAACTCTGTTCTGGAGCAGACGTGGCTAACAAAGCTCGGTGAGTTGTGTTTCATTTGTCTTTCAGAAACAAAAAAAAAAAACAACAACAAAACAAAACCAGAAACCCAACCAAAAAACTAGAGAAGGGTGGGAAAGAGAACAAACTCATTTTCTCTATAGCATAAGCAGAATTTCCTACCTTGTAGTAACTTTGAATTTTGATTCAATTTAAATCAACACGATTCCATAACGGTTGGAGAATGGCAGCAAGGGTTAGTGACTAGATATTAAACTGAAATGTCTCACTTTGCTGGCTTAGATCTATTAATTGATTTTTTAAAAAATCTACTGTTTTTTAACTTGTGCTCAGCTCTTCTCTCTGTCCAGTGCCCAGTCATCTCTGAGGTAGAAAGTAAAAGCAGCCATTCCAGCAAGAGAGTAAGTTTTAGGTTACAATACTGAACAAAACATATAGTCCATTCCCTAAGGAAAAAAAGCCCATAACCCTTCAAGAAAAGAGCATCCCAGTAATGGATTATTTAAAGCCTCCAAGAAGAGTCTGCTTTGGTAGAAACTAAGCAAGCAGAAAATTAGAGAAAATGGAAACAAATACTTCATTTATACCTGTGACTATGAAAGCAGATTAAAAAAAGAAGATGAAAGGCTGCAAATTCCACTGCTGCCTATCCTGAGCCACAACAGGCTCAAAAGGCTACACACACATTTTTGCTCTCACAGGGGAAGAGAGGACTAGAATAGCAATTCTAAACTCCACAGACGATTCCTATCCTTTCAAAACAGGGCTCAATGACAGATTTTTTTTTTAAATAAATGCCAAGAGGACAGATGAATAAACTAAATACATAATAGATTTTAAACTGCTCTAGTATTGGAAACGTTTGAGGATTGTTGTTCTTTTAAGAGCAACCTAAGAAGCATATAAAATGTAGTATAAATAATTCTCAAGCCCTTCTACATTTATTGCTAGTGACATAACATTCAAATACAAGACAGTGTAATAATTAATGCCTCAATTAATTATGATAATTTTCTTTCAACTGAAGAAACTGAGTGCTTGACAAGAGATAAGGGATATGTTATGATTTACTCAGCTGAGCACTCACGTGTGTTAGCAATGAATCTAGTCACATAGATAACAACCGTGTAGAAACAAGTAGGTTTTATGACAAATGAAACACTTATTTTCAGATGCTCATAGAAACTCCATGTTCTAACCAAAGAGGAGCAGGAGCTCCAGGCGTGGGCAGAGCAGGTGCTGCCTAATGTGGAGGCTGTTGGAGGCAGCAAATCTCGACGGAGCTGCCACCTGCTACATCTACGTATGGGGAACTCTGCACACAGATCCTGACTGGTGAGTTTGTGGGGTTTGTTACAGCTTAGAGGTTCTTCACTCTCCCACGGTCTCAGCCTTAAAAGGTAGAGACTCTAAGCAGTAATTCTGTAGAATGCCTCCACTTCCATAAGGGAAAAAAAGATACAAAAACCTGCTTTCTCTCTTTCCACAGGATCATGGAATAACATTGCTTCTTTAGGCAGAAGAGTATTACAAAAACAAGAAAAAAAAAGGCCCAAACAAACTTTTCACCCCATCTATCTGCTTCTGGAGACCTAGCAGGAGGGGGTTCTACAGAGAGCAGAAGGAAGACTGGAACAGGACAAGGCTTTCTTGTCTTGTCAGTAGGGCTCACACTGCCCTGTTCTCCTCATATGTGCACCACCAAGCACGAGGTCACATGACTGTCTTTTAGAGGTGTATCAGCAATGCTTTGCTCATGTGTTTTTGTCATCGGAGTTTGCATTCTTCTTCCTGGGAAAAGAACGCCTCTAGCTTATACTCTACTAAATTAAAGCAAAATACTATGACTACTATGAGCCATTTCTAGCAAATGCTACCAATGCTGCTCCAACAGTTATAACATTTCCTAACACTGTCACTTTGAAAATTTTAGTTCCAGACAACCCTAACAGAACATATCTGTCTCAATGATACTTTACCCAACCTTCAAACATAAGGTTTGGAGATGATAGTTGAATATTACAGTATTTGTTTTGGCAAAGCACCATATATCACATCTGTCCAAATTGTGCACTGTGAAACAGTATATCCTAAGCATTAGCAACCCCAAAAGATATATCTTATGTTTTAAAGCAAAAGTGGATAAAACCAGACCTTTTGCTACTTGTCTGTGTTTTCTTTTCTTGATTCAGCATTATTTACAGATAAGCTACAAACAATAGAAAAGCAATAAAAAGAAAGCTGAACTAACAAAG
This sequence comes from Chiroxiphia lanceolata, assembly GCF_009829145.1. Classification (NCBI taxonomy): domain Eukaryota; kingdom Metazoa; phylum Chordata; class Aves; order Passeriformes; family Pipridae; genus Chiroxiphia; species Chiroxiphia lanceolata. The sequence continues at coordinate 9,695,561 of NC_045649.1, read as the reverse complement.
CACATGACAGTAAGCAGCTTATCAGCAAGAGCTGTATCTCCTGACTCATTCAAGTTAAAGAAGATCTAGAATTTACAGGATGCTGGCAAAAACACTTTAGAGATTTGAAGCTCACACAGAAAGAACAGGACAATTGCCAAAGTCCGCACAAGGGCAGAAAGATACGAACAATCATTATCTGTGCAAGTCAGCTGGAGAAAGCTACTCAAAAGTATGCAGTGAGAGGAGACAGGGCTGCAAAGTCAGCTCACAGCAGACCTTTCTGCCCCAGCTTTCCCAGCTGACGTAGCAGCGACTGACAGCACCATAGAAAATAAAACATCACAGTTTTTTGGGTCAAGCTGCTTTCCTCCTGTGGGATATGTACTCAGATTTGGAAGAGACAGAAAATAAATATACTAGGAGGTAATTGTAACATTTATCTATAGATATCTCAGACTTCAATGATGCAATCCTATGAGTAGCTTTCAGTACAGTGGCTTTTTTTAACCTCTGCTAAAATAAAAGCCCTCTACTGCACAGTGTTGATCTGGTTGTCCCTCTGAAGCAGTCACTTCAAGAAGTTTGAATTCTAAAACACTAATATTTCTACAAAAAGGAATTGCCTTTTAGCATATAAAGTCAAGACAATAGAGACTTATAAAACATTAATCAGTTTCTGAATATATTTGATTTATAGTCTGAAGCTATTTCTATAATCACCAACATATTTTTTGTAAGAAAACCATCTGTTGTTCTACACTGCCATACAATCTTGAAGGGATACAGATGCAAACCACTGAGGCACCTTCTGTGCTAGTTTTTTTATTGAAAGTTAGGAGGATTTTTGGTCCTTTTTAATAATTTTTACTTCAGTTGTTCACCTATCAGATCAGCAGGACACTTTCAGCACTAATGAATGTAGTGCTGTGTTGCACACACATGTCACTGGGATAGCTTGGAGGGAAAAAAAAAAAACCAACAAGCAAAAAGCCTGGAACACCAAGGGAATCCTGTTAAATCAGAAAGATGTAATAGCCTTGAAGTCTTCCAGGATGTTATCTCAGAACGAAGTCACAGACAAAGGTCAGAAAAGAAGTAATGAGGCTGCCCTGAAACTATGTTGAGTAAGGAAGACTGCAAGACCGTTCGTAATTTAGACAATGTTAAATCAGACAGTACTGCCTTACAGAAATGCTTATTAAATTTTAAAAGCATAATCAAAACCAAAAATTCAGCTATTTTTTCAAATAATTATTTTTGTAAATCCTCATGCATGTGTCCAAATTTACCAAAGCACTAATCATCTCTGCTTATTTAGCTTTTCTGAAATTTATTAAAAGCAATTTTGATTAGAATGACACAAGACACATGAGCTTACATTTGTACAGGAAAATGTCTAAACTTCTGAAACCCTGCCCTGAATAAATTTCTTGCCTATATTACTCTACCTCTATGTTTTTTTCCCAGTTCTCAGTGCTCTGTGATCCATTTTAGCTAGTTTATTTTCTTTGATATTTCCTGGGGCTTACAGGGAAGATGTAAAACATACTCCTTTCTTCCAATGCTTTATACTGGTTCATGATTGCAGAATAAAGAAATTTGTAAAAAATTCTTGTATGTTTTTGAAGTATCCAAGGCCATAATTCCTCCACTGTTATGATTTCTGGTGTTTTAACACAAAATTTAATCCCTGCACTGAATAATGACAGTACAATAAAATAATAGATCTTATTGTGCAACTTGGAGTCCTTAAGTCAACTGAAGCATGACTTTATTCCAGAATATTTTTAACTGGAATTAATACTAATACAGTGATGGCCTAAATTCTGGCCCTGAGTACATGAACTAACAAAAAAAATGAAATCAAAGAGCTCCAGCTCAATAAAAAGAAGCAAATACAACAGCAGAAAAACACATCTGATTCATCACTGTAGAAGCACACATGAAAACTGAGAAGCTCCTTAAACAGTTTAAGAATTGGCCTATATTCATTAGAAATATGATAGTTCAGCTGTGGAACCAGTTAGTTGAGCACATCAAGTGTGTCTGACTGACAGCACTGATAGAGTCCAAATCAAAATACTCATAAACCTAAGTGGATTGTAAAGTGCCTAAGAATTTAAATTTCAAATTTTAATTAAGTCCTTGAATTTTATGTATAACAACTTCTATTTAAAACTTCTAGAAATGCAGCGTGAAAAAAAACTAAAGCTTGAATCAGCTCTTATTAAGCAGTGTCTCCCCTCACAAGTGGCCTACTGATACCAAGCTTAGAATGCCTTACCCAAGTCTAATAGGTGAAGCTCAGCTCTACGAAATATCAGTTTAAATTCCACGGACCAGGTGGAGTTTACATAGAATTTAAGAGGCACGTAAGTCTTGCGTCAACTCCCTGCTCAGGAATCAATTTTGCCTTAACATACAAAGCAAACTACAGTGAAAGAAAGGTTATCACATAGTATTTAAAAGAAAATATGACATTCAGAAAAAAGTAAATATCATCATAATCTCTATAGTATTCACCTCCTCACTAAGCTAAAAATGAATAGGAGAGCTGTCAGTTCAGTCAAGAGGAGTCTGTGTAATACACATAAAACAGGTACACAGTTACTGTTATTTTTATATGAAATCCAAATTTTCTGGAGAAAGAAGTTCTAAATACAATCCCAGATCACATATTTATTTATTTGTTGTAAACAGAAAAAAAGGAAAACATGAAAAAATATTCTAGAACAACCTTCCTCCCAACATCCCCCCCCAGAGACACCAAGACAGGAGGATCTCCAGGTGCCAGAAATGTTTGTAAGACTTTGGACATTTTTCCATTGTTCAGACTAACAACATGAAATGAAGGCAAAGACTCAACGAGATAATGAGCTACTTTAAATTACATGAAACTCATTATTGGGTTGACACAAGCAAGTTTTTGTACTACATATATAAAAAGAATACATAAAATTATGGCTTGGATTTATGTAAAGGGGAAGAAATTTAGATTCTGTTATACTTGTACCTGTTTTGCAATGTAACTGTGATAATTACCAAGCGAGTTTCCTGCACCACACTTGATGTGGTATCTGATCTGTTGCTAAAAATGTTGTTTTTAATAGACTACCAAGCTTGAATTATGTTTTAACATTGAAATAAAAGCTTAAGATTCAGAACAGAATTTAGAGTCTACTAATAAACTAGACAAACAACACATTCAAAAGTATTTTTAGGAAAAGGAGAGCTGCGGTATCAGCTTGGCACTGTATTTAAATCTCTCTTTAAAATGCAGGTCCTTTTTCCTCCAATGAACATCTATAGATAATAACTTAATATAATCTAAAGCTAATTTCTGGGACATATGCATATCATAAATATTTTTCTTATTGGTTTTAACATGCAACACCAGTAGCTCTACAGATTTTGATTTTTTATTTAAAATTTCCAGCACATTTGCATTCTTATGTGTGCTATTCCTCATGTTTCCCGCAATTCAGAGGGTTGGTTTGTTTTTAAATCCATTTCAGTGCATTTTAAAGCAAGTTAGTGTGCATTAATGTGTATGTTTATTCAATGTTAAATTACATACTGCAAAATACCTGGCACATTTTTGATTTTTCTGTTCTCATTTTATTTTTGTGGATGTCTAGTTTGACTGACACTTTGCACGAGGAATCTACTGAATTCATTCACTGAGTTTTGACTGACAGTGTAGGTATGCAACAAACAAGACCAAGGCTTTTCACCAGTGCAGGCAAAATTCAACACTGCAATACAGCAATAAGAGCAGGAGGGGGAATTAGTGGCCAGGGCTGCCTCTTGCCCTGCCGTACACCTGGTCTTGCTGTTCACCACCATTTCCTGGGGCTGCCAAACCATGCCCCCTTGATTCCTGCAGCTGCATAACCCCACAAAAGATGGCAACCCTCTTTTTGGCTTTTGATCCCCTAATTTTGGAGTTATATGGATACCTTACTTGCCCCAAAATTTTCGCATAAATTCTCCTTGAGTCTACAATTCAATTCATACTCATCACAACCTCAAGACTGAGAAGAACTGGCAAGGAGAGTTCTAGCCAGTATTTTCAGTGTGGGTTTGATTCATTCAGAATCTGTTGGAAGCAACAGGTCAATTCCATGTGTGTGTGTTCTAAAGAGCAGCTCAGAACTGGCACTGAACTCTCCTTCTCCTACGTATTGTGGCAGTGCTTGGATATCCCCCTTTGTCACGCAGCATTAGCAGAGATGCTCCCTGTCAGGAGCACCGAGCTGTTATCGCCCAAATGTTCCCACACTTGACAGGAAAAGGCAATGCTGAAGGTGGTGTTTGTGAGCTGGAGCAATGCTGGAAGGCAGCTGGGCTCATTACTCACTTCTCCATCTGGAAACAGCAGACATTGCTATGAGACCTTACCCCACCAGGGTATCTTAACATAGAGATTATCAATATACTCAGTGTAATTCAGCTCCTCACTTAATTGTCAGCATGCCAAAGCCATATACTGTAATTGTATTAACTGAGTCAAATCAGCTTGTTTGATTAATTGTGATTCCTTCTGGTTTTAGCTAATAGAACTGAGTGAATTAAACACCCCAAGCTTTCAGATTTTTTTTCCCTCTCTATAAAAAACCAAACTGTTTTAAAGCTTAATAAGGTAACAACCACTTAGCAACACACAGACTGTGTTCCCATATGCTGGTCAAAAAAGCTTTTCTCCACTATTCAGCGAATCCATAGGAAGCCAGTCTGCAACCACTACTGCACTAGTTCTATGCTGGAATATCAAAATAAAAAGCTGCAAATCTTAGCTTCATTTTTATGTAGGTTATAAATTATGAAAGAATAAAGCCGATTCTCTTAAAAGGATGTCTTTTTAAGAGTCTGTCCACAAAACCTGAAGCTCCTTGAAATTATACCTGAGATGAGGATAACCTACTTGCCTACAAATAAAAATTTTCACAGCTAATCACATTTCATAACACCATATAAATATATAACATTGTATAGTGAACTATACAAGCATAACTCAGGATCCTGCCTTAAACATCTGATGGAATTAACAGTCTGAAATAAGCACTGTGGTTTCTACAGGGTATTTTAAAATATAGAAACCATTAATCTGCCCATTTATTTAAAACCCCCCTAGAATTTAAAAATCTGCATCATCCTGTTTTGTCTTCAGACATTTTACTCTACAGTTTCTGCTTTCCCCTACCCAGTGATTTGTCAGCAGAATGCTTTATCTCTGTTAAATGATAGACTACATTCCTACAATCAAGAATACTATAGAAAAAGCTTCTCTCAGTCTCTTCTGTACTTTAAATAATGAAGTTTCTCCTTTCAGCTAGTAATCAGAAGCCCCAGGATTACTGCCAAATGTGTTTCTTGGATACCAGGCAAAGGCTTCCTGTATTCCATTTAGTTCTTTAGTTCCATTTTCTGTGTTAAACTGAAGGCTCCACAAAATATTTATTCACAGTTTATAAACTTGCAAAAAGGAATAGGTTGTGCCTCCATTAACCCTTATCCATGCAATCAGTAAGAAAACAGAAAATGCTATTTTGACTGTTCAAGTTTAAAATTATTTTCTGATTAACTATTTCATATAAAAATCACCTAAGTAACACAAAAGAGGGCAGGGAGATACAAGCCTCTTCATAACTTTATTTCTTGTTCCCTATGAGATAATCTCTAAACTTCTTAAAGGAGTTAGTTTTTCCTTTTGTTTCCTTGGAAGTGAAAGATAGATCAGGAAGAGAAGAATTTGCTTAACACACAAAGTTGTAACCTCTACTAAAAGACAAGGTAGGGTGTTACAAGTCTTGGTTGTGTTCATAAGATACTCACGAAAGATGGTTGCACTTCACATTAAATGAAATGTAGCTTTGTCTGCCACTCTCCAGGACACAGTACTTACCTAAACCTTCCTGCTACTGCAAGATGTATGGCAAATATAAGTCATCCTCTGCTTTCAATTTATCTGCCATTTACAAACCTTTTTTCCACCTTTTCAGCTGTTAGCTATAGGTTTCAAAATTTTATTTTCCCTTTTTTTTTGAAAGCATGACCCTATCCTTCTCACTGTTATTTCTGTTCCATGTCCAAACTGGAAGCACTGGGTTGTATTCAAACTGGTTTGCTGCATAATACAATATAACCAACTGCCAGAGCTGTCTGACCAGGCAATATGGAGCAGAATTTGCTGAAAAAGACAGTTTATTGAATTCACAGAAGTCCCATTACGAGGATTTTTTCGAATTTAATTTACTGTCAGTTTAGTAAATTGTGTTTCTAAGTATCTATTTTCAAGTTACTATGGAAACAAATCCTGATACTTCTGTCATAACTGAAAATTTAAGGGGAGTAATTTTAATGAAAAGTGTTTAGTGTCACAAAGTGAAGTTTTGGGGGTTTTTTAAGCAAGTTTTCAGGCGGGGCACGGTAGGGGCAGGTACGGGACCAGACCCATTTCCCGAGCCAGAGCTCCCTCCAGCGGCGTCCCGAGGGCTCCGGAGCGAGCACGGGGAGTCCCGGCACACAAGCGCTGCCATCTCCTCGGGCCCATTGCCGTTTGCAAACAGGAAAAAGCATTCTTTTGATTAAAGGAAACAATTAAGGGGGACAAAATAATACCCAGAAGACAAGAAAGTTCATAACTTCAAGGTAACTGAATTCAACTCGTGTCAGCTGCATCCCAAACTGTCACAACACACATAATTTTTTTTTTTAAAGTCATCGACAACAAAATTACTTTGATTTGGAGAAGTGCCACATTTTAAATACGAGGCTTTTCTCCTTTTTTTTTTTTTTTTGGCCCAAGATCTGCTGATAAAAATGAGAAAGAAACAAGTATGTTCTTTGAACTGCATGCTTCAGCGTTACTCAGAAATGAAGTATGCCCATCTCAACTGGCTTGAGGGAGACTGATTTCTTTACTGATTGAAAATAAGATTTCCAAGTTCAGAAGTTTATCTGAAGATACCCAAGGTTAACCACAATTGTTGTTCTGTTCCTAGTGAGCCTGCTTCTCTGATCATGAAGGCAGAACAGGAAGACTATGTTATTTTCAGCACTACATTCCCTCTTCTTCTGACACAACACTAGGAATATCCACATTCCTTATCAGAGAGCCAGCCTGCCTCTGCTTAACTGCCACACGGCAAATTTCTGAGATGCAGAAAAAAGGCAAATAAGCAGCAAGAGACACGAGTTTAAGTCTTTTACCACAGACTTTTCAAGAAGGGAGCCGCTAGCACGTAACACAGCACAAAGCTCGCCACCTGATGACTGCAGTTATTTGGTACATGACCTTAAAGAACTGTTCTCAGCTTTAACCAGAGATGGTTGGAAAGCATTCTGGGGAGAGCTCTGGCCTTGAGAAAAGCCTGCCCCTCTCAAGCCTCAGACCTCTGGTAGAGAAGGGGTGTTTTGTCAGTGACTCCCACCTGCAGTGCCACAGGGCTCAGACACAAACAGCCCGGCTACAGCTACTGCCTGGACACAGCTGAGCCACAGGAAACCGGGCGGGATGTGGGTGGAAACTTGCAGGGGGTTGCAATGGGTATCCACTTGCAGAGACAAACAAAATGGAACTAAGCATTTCTGCAGTTTCTCTTGACATTTTCTTCACAGGAGTCAGATGCCAAATTCCTTTTTTCCTTACAGAGATAAGATGAGGAAGGGGGGAAAAAAGGAAGAAATCTCCAACACTTGGCTGATACGCTAAGTTGCGTTTTCAACATAATACAGATTTAAAAGACAGGAAAACTGCATGCATGAAAAAGTCAGATTCCTTTGGAAATCCCCTTTTTTGGGACTCCTCCCCTTTCCTGTTTAATTTGTAAATTTTAACTAGTGACGCTGTAATTATCTCATGAAAGGAAAAACTAGCGTGCTCTATTAAAACCACTAACCAAAATCATAATTGGGGCAAATCCTTCAGAACGCCACCTTAATACTACAAATAGTCTTAGATGAGAATGAGGGAAGCCAGCCTTCCCTTCAGGGGAAGTTTAATTACATGATCTTAAATCCCCCAATCCTCTGTGTGAACCCTGTGGCCAAATCATGACAGCCATCTCTGGGGACTGCAAGTCTGAATATCTGAAGAATCACTGTTTCTCACAAACCCTTCCATTATTTTTTTTTCAGGCTTTCTCCCCCCACACACGCTTTGAATTACAAAAAATAATAAGTCATTAAATAACACAGGAAGAGATTCTACTTCCTTACCTTTCCCCCTTCTCAAACCTCTCATAAGAAGTCAGAAATGAGTCATTATTCACATGAAGGACTATGATGACAAGTTGAGTTATTTTTCACATTTTTACAGAGTACAAAGCTAACAGATACATGAATAAACAATTTTTGCTTTTAGTACTAGAGAGGATCTGCAAGACAATTTTAGTATTTCTCTTCACTAAGTCACATATTATTTCTGAAGGCTAAAGTTTGTTGGGAGTTGAAAAGCAGACATCGCATACTTTCACATACTCTGTCCATGTTATTAGTTCAATGACAGATATAAAACTATTCCCATTTTAACTTGTTATTCAAAAGTGTTTCAAATTGGCAAAGCTTAGACAGACATTGGGTAAAGCTCCGGGCTTGCACTTGTGCTGAAATCAAAGTAAAACTGAGATCAACTGGAGCAAGGCTGAAGCTAAAGTTATGAAGTAACCTTTAGAACCAAAACAAATAATGCAATAGGTATTGGTGCATGGTTAAATAAACTCATAAAAATCTATACAAAAGGATAGATATGCCTTTTAGTACGCTGCTCTGAAATAGCACTTTTGAATTGGTCAAGAAATACTGCTCCAGTTTGTAAAACTGTTTCGTTTTGGAAGGCTACAAATGTGACAATGTTATGCATTTATCTAAACACAAAGATCTATTTTATACATAAAACTTTTATCAGTTGAACTTTCTCAAAAATAACACATAACTCTAGACATCAGAGTTTTGGCTACATAAAGGAAGAAAGGAAATGCTTCCTAACCTAAGAAGAAACATTATTCTTTGTTATTTTTTTCTGCAGTCTTTGCACTCATTGAAATAACTGTGGTGAAATATTTTGTCTAAACTAATTTATCTGAGACACAATGTAAACTGGAGAGATCACCTGCAATGGAAAATATTGTAAAAATTGTAAAGACTGTAAAAATCTGATATTCAGCAGTTTCTAATAAATTACATTTCCTAAACACTAACTGTGTGTTGATCTAGTAATAACTTGACTCTTGGCTGTAATAGGATTAATTACAAATATGAGTTCAAAGCATAGAGGAAAGAGTCACAATTCATCAGCAGCTGGAATTCAGTAACAGCTTTCAGGAATGTGTTTACTCTGTTCAAGGACAAGATTCTGTCAGAAGTTGGACTGGTTTCGTTTAAGATGGATTATGGGTAGGCTAAGGAGCAGGTGTGGTTTCCTCTATAGAATAAATAAGTTCCTGAGTGAATAGTTGATGGTTTCTACAGAATACTTTCATTGCATTTTATACATGCCTCAAAATATTACACACCTTTGCTGCCTCTTTTCTTCTAAAAAGGTATGCACATTCAATGGCAGCTTATTACCTCAAGAAGCCAGATTACTTTTTTTTTGCTAAAGCATTCTTAAAATAAGTAGACATTAAACAACTGCTGTTTATCCCTAGTTACCTTCTCCAGGAGTTTCTTTCATCTTGGCTTAAACCTTTGTACAGTCTGTTCAGCACTAACTTGCTACCCCCTCCACAGTGGTTACCTTCTCACACTACATTTAGAGGGCCTGGTCTACTCGTAACAGCTGCAACGTAATTCAGAAAAATTTAAATAGACCTAAAGGTATAATAAGAGTATCTTTACATTTATGTGACATGAAAACGTCCTTTTTACTCTCCTTGGAAATGAAACCTTTTGTTGAGAATAGGTCTCCATTTAAAGAACAGACACAACACAAAGTAGTAAATGAGAGAACATTTTTTTCCACAGAGAATGTTTGCACCCATAACAGAAAACAGGCACTAATAGGAGAGGCTGTTAAAGACATATAGTTCAAAATATGTAAACTTGAGTTGAATTTAAATTTTAAGCAGGAAAAGAAGGTATTAAGAAAAAAATTCTAAAACCCACTTCTTGTTGTTTAAAGGTAAACAGTGAGGAGGAAATTAATCCCCTTTCCCTCAACCCATGTTGCTCTGTGATCTCTGAAACTACACCCAAAAACTCCAAAACCTAAATCCATACTCAAAACAAAGGAAAAAAAATTATTGCCGCATACCCTTCAGATGGAAAAATCTGCTAAAACCCAATTGCCTTGATAACTTGGCATTTAAAAATGTAGAACTCCTAAATTATTCTTCTTGCTGGCTCAAAAGCAAAACCCCTTAAGCTATTTCCCTTCCCGCTCCCCCTTAACAGATTCCTGCAGTACAGCCTTTTTAGCTTGTTTAGCACTACCTGTCAAAGTTCTCCTCCTTGCTGATGTCTGCTTTAATTTTGTGATGAAAACATGCACAGTGTTCAGTTAAAAGTAACATTCTGATTTTCTATCAGCTATGCTCAGTCAGGGTTGCAGGCAAATGACAGGCCAGTGAATCAGTTTGGGCCTGAGATTCAGTTAACTGAACAAAATGGGAAAAACTACTGACATGGCATAAAAAAAAGTCTCACTAGAAAACAAATATAATGCTATGAGATGATGACAAAAATTACAGATAGTGCTGTGAGTGTGGCTGGATCCCGCAGGTGCTCAAGTAGGAGTTAGAGGAGAAAAGGGCAGACAGAACTGGAAGGGACTCTTAGGGACCTTCCAGGGAGTGAAGTCATGCAAGGCACTTCAGTAACAGTGTCACTAATACCTGATAAGGCTGAGATTATCTGAGTAACGGTATCTAAGTAACCCAAATCTGAGTGCACATGTAGCAAAACCAGGGCCAATGGGGAATAAGCAATTAGGGGTGGGTTGTTTATTTGGGAGGAGACTGCGATGGAAAAACAGAGGTGTAAGGACTGCAAAAACAAGGGACAGGAAAAGGCAAAAGGAATGAGGTGTGCAAGTCATTACTGATGCTGCACACAGGAACCTGTCAGACAGCCCTGGGTTTCATCACCACACCTGGGCAGGACAATAAACCAAACCTGTTGTTCTGACCATATCAAAAACTGGAACCTGCCTCCCTGGCCAGGAGAATTCAGGGAGAGGCAGGCAGGGCATTCTTCCTGATCAGTGAGGGAACAACTGGTTGGCAGTCAAGGTCTGGTTGTTGTGCCCTCTACAGCTGCCAGCAGAGGCAGCTGCCCACTTCCTAACAGGTTCTTCAGTTGTGAGTCCTAAAATTCTCTACAAGTTTCAGGTTCTTTGTTCTTTACTGGTTTGCTTTCTTTCCTTAGCTGAAAAGTTGTAGAAATCAGACAGTGTGCACAATACACCAACTGCCTTATCTGACAAAAGATGATACCAAAAAAGGTTTCAAAGCAATGGCTATATAGGACCTTAAATTTTTTTTTTGCAGTCTAACTGCATTTTTCAGTAGTATTTAAACAGAACACTCTTTTTAATTTTAATTTGACTGTGTAGTATTGAAGCAGGATTTAGTGATGCCTGGTCATATTTTCGTGTTAAGAACATTTTGAACACATAAAGTGAACCCGAAGGGGGGTTATTTCACTTGTAGTAACATAAAACCAATCTCTTTCCAATTTTCCTGTAATAAACATAATCAATACTTATTTGATTTCTAATGAAGCATTGTAAAATGCTTCATCTTAAAAAAGAAATTAAATTTGTTTCATAAAAAGAATTAAAAACAGGGTCTGAAACAATAACTGAATTTGAATGGTCCCTTCTGGTGCCTGTGTAAGGCCAAAACAATACCTCAAAGAGCTGAGAGTTGTACAGTCCATGTAGAAACAAACAAAGCTTCATGTAGCAACTGCTTTTCATCACATTGTGTGATAATAATAACATTAGAAACTAAATGAAAGAGCTCTTATCTGGAAATAGAGTAATTTAAAAAAAAATGAAAAAAAAAGATGCACAAAGAAAACAAGGACAATGTGCAAGTGTTACCAAAAAAAGCAGGAGAGGACACATTTCAGTGTGAGCCTAATGTGTTCTGTCAGTACAACTCACAAGTCAGTGGTAAAAGGAGTAATGCAGGAAGAGGAAACTTCACCTTGTTCGTCATCTACATTTTTATTTAATAAAAAGATAATCATCCAATCTTGTGATTCCTTAGCTCCACTTGAAAATAAAATGTAAAGTTTCATCCCAGAGGAGTTTTCTTATTATTCATTACATGGTTTGATTGTGCAAGACACAAACCAGGCCTGTAGTAACAAGGCTGTTCTGACAGGGAAGAAGGAAGTTCACAAACTCCGCTGCTGAACTGCCTCCTTGGCCTGTGCTCCAGCTGATACACCGAGTTCACCTCTCACCCCCAGATCCATCAATCTGCTGGCTCACGGTCTGGCTGCCAACGTGGCCTCAAGATGCCAAGTGGCTTCAGAAGCCACTCAGCTCACAGGACAGGTAAGTCTGCATCATGCTCATGGCAAACTTCCTCCCCACAGGCATAAGAATGGCATCCCACCGGTTTGAGCAACATCACCTTCCCAGAGCTTTAGATTTATTTTTTTTATTGCAAGGACACATAAATGCTACAGTATGTTAAATATTGCTTATATCAGCAATATTTATATCAGAATCCTGGTGATTCTGCTTAACTCCTGAAGTGGCAAGTCTGACCTGCAGGGCAAAGAAGTGTTCCCCCACACACTGCTAACTTTACTTCCTACCTGACTGCCCGCTAAAAGGAAAATCCTGTGTATAAAAAACATACAAACCCCATCTAGAAACATACCAAGCTGTAAAGTAAGCACAATCCAAAACAGTCAAGCCAGATAGGCATGCCAGACAGTTCTCAGAGTAGCTGAATTTAGCCTTGCCAAAATAAAAGATGAAGCCAAGTAGAGCAATACACAAATAAACCAAAACGTGAAGCCTTATTGGGTTTAGCCACATATGTTAAACCATGCAATTCCCAAAGGCTGTACATACAGCTTCCAAAAGCACCAAAAAAACATACCTCTCCTTATGAGGTTTTTTTTTCATTCTGCACATCTCAGACTAATAATTACAGTCCACAGGACTCTTTCCAATAGCCATTCTCTGCCCTACCACTATTTTTCTCCCTCAAGAACTAGTCTGCATTTTCCTTTGAAGCTCTTGCTTGCTGCCACACCTGCAAAACCAGAGGCAGATATTACCATCATCTTCTGACCCAGATTACTGCAGACTGAATAAACACATTGATGGAATGTAGGGCCCCATAAACACCTGCCTAAGAAGGACCAGAGAAGCCATCAGCAGACTGCACTTCCCAACCCAGTCACTGCAACTACAAGCTGTGTGGAGGAACTGAAAATGAAGAGTACCCCGACAGACAATGAGGGAAGAAGCCTTCAAGCACTCAGATCTGTTCCCCTTGGGCAAGCAACCTACTCAATTTTCTACACCACAAGCCTATTAATCATTTCAAAGGGCCTTTTCTGCTCTCTCTCATATGCCAGACCAGTAATCTGTTCTCAGCAGACTCTCCTCAGGGCTCAGCCTTACTCAGCTCTTCCTTAGGGAGCACCCTCTCTGAAGCATGACCTGGGTTTACCCAGAGAGAAGTCAGGAAGCTGCTTTTGTTTCCTGCCCTTATAGAGACCCCATCCTGTCATCCTCAGCCACACACGTGTCACAAATTTTGGAGCCTTCCAGCAGCCCCCACCTAACAAGGGGCTAATGACAAAGAGACTACACCTAAGGAAAGGCTCAATAGTGCCTCGCCAGGCATTAAAAGACAAACCTCTAATTAAACACAACCCAGCTTTTTATTTGTCTGCTAGAAGTGGTTCCCAGCTGGGGCCTTGGGGCTGGTACATTTTGTGAGTCACTCTGGGCCCAGCGTAGCAACTGGTGCTTCAGATCCCAGTAGTGCAGCAAAGCACAAAAACTGAGCAGACGGGTACCAACGCTATTTATAACTACTTAGCAACATGTCCCTGAAGAAGGTTCAACAAGACCAAGTGCTGGGGCCTAAACTTTGGCTGCAACAACCCCAAGTAGTGCTGCAGGCTGAGGGCAGAGTGGCTGGAGAGCTGCCAAGTGGAGAAGGACCTGGGGGTGCTGGTCAACAGCAACTTTAACCAGCATGTGCCCAGGTGACCAAGGAGGCCGCTGCCATCCTGGCCTGTACCAGCAATAGTGTGGCCAGCAGAAGCAGGGAGCGATTGTCCTGCTGTGCTGGGCCCTGGTGAGACCACAGCTCGAGTGCTGTGCCCAGTTCTGGGCCCCTCAGTTCAGGAAGCACATTGAGGGGCTGGAGCACGTCCAGAGAAGGGAACAGAGCTGGAGAAGCGTCTGGAGTACACGTCCTGTGAGGAGCAGCTGAGCAGGCTGACGGTGTTTAGTCCGGAGAAAAGGAGCCTCAGGGGTGACTTCATCATTCTCTACAACTCCCTGAAGGAGGTTATTGTCAGAGGGTTGTCGGGCTCTTCTCCTAGCAACAAGTGAAAGGACGAGAGGACGCGGCTTCAAGCTGCACCAAGGAAGGTTTGGGCTGGAGATTAGGACGAACTTCTTCACAGAAAGGGTGATTAGACATCGCAATGCGTTGCCCAGGGAGGCGGTGGAGTCACTGTCCCTGGAGGTGCTTAAGCACTCAGGCGCTCCGGGCTGGGTGACAAGGTGGGGATCGGCCACAGGTTGGACTCGATGCCCGCCGAGGTCTTTCCCACCCCCGCTGACTCCGTGACCGTGACACGAGCGGCGGAGCAGCCGCGGACCCAGTTCCGGTGCACAGCGCCCCCTGCCGCGCCGCGCCGCAACTGGGTCAGCAGCCCCGCGGCGGGGGCGGGGCCGCGCTGTCCGCCCGTCGCGGGCGCGGTGACGCAGCGCGTGCGCGGTGACGTCGCGGGCGGCCCGTGCCCGTGTCCTGCCGCCGGTCCCGGCCCTGCCCGCCCGCCCTCGGCCCGCCCGGCCCCGCTCGGCCCCGCCGCCCGCACGACATGGCCAACGTGGCCGACACCAAGCTCTACGACATCCTGGGGGTGCCGCCCGGCGCCTCCGACAACGAGCTCAAGAAGGTGCGGCGCAGGGGCGGAGGCCGGGCGGTGTGTGGGGGGGGAGGCCGGGCCCGGTCGGGCAGGGCCCGCGGGCGGGCCGTGAGGGGAGCGGGGCCGAGGGGGCGCGGGGGCGGCGTGGCCGGGGCCGCCGGGAGGGCGCAGCGCGGTGCTCGGGAGGCCGCGGGCAGGGTGAGGGCCCGGCAGGAGGAGGAGAAGGAGGGGGCGATGGGCCCCGGCCGCATTCGGCCCGGCCCGGCCCTGCCCCGGCGGGCTCCGGGCGCGGGCGGAACGCGGCTCGTTCCGGCACCACGCGGTGCGCGGCCGGGAAGGGCTTTTTTGGGGAGAGGGGGAATCCCCGCGGGTGGATCCTCCCCGGGGCCATTGTCCGCCCCACGTGCGGGCCCGGGGGGGCCTCGGTCCCGCTCTCACATGGGATCCCTCCGGGGCCGGCGGGGCGAGGTAAACAAAGAGCGGAGGTGAGAGCTCGCAGCCGGGTCATCACCACAGCGATCGCACCCTGTAGCGTATGAAGCACTTTTTTTGTGGAAGGCCGTAATGACCGTTCACACGTGAGGGAGGAGAATGAACCAGACAGTTCACTCGCAGTGGCTTCCGCGGGTGGGTGGTGCTGGCACCAACAACTGCGCCTTACCCGGCATGCTCGCGGCAGCCTCATTTGTGCAGGGATCGGCGATTGCAGTGTTGAAATATAGTGCTGGAGATGGAAGGTTGTGCTTGATGTACATCGCTGTCCAGGAGAATATTGTATTTTCTTACAGGACTCTCTTAACTATGTCTGTGTCCTGTAAGAATGAAAAACTCGGGACAAATTTTCCTCTAGAGTAGCCTGCACTGCTCAGTATTAATTACTACAGATTAAACTGATCAGGGAATGTAAAGTTTCCAGCTGCTACAGCAAGGAGTTCATCTATGTGTTATTGTCATTGAGAGGTTTCATGGATGCTTTAAAATCTGGTATTTTAGCATGTTTACCACAGTATAGAAAATAGAAGAAAAATAGTTGATATCTTAGTCAAAAGAGGCTGAGAGAATAGGTTTTGACAATAGTTACATTAACTTTTAAGTTATAATATGTTGCCAGTGTAGACCTTGATTCTGAATCTGTTTCTGATTAAATGAATTGTGGTGGCTTCCTTTAGGGCCATGAGTAGTTGTAAAAATTGCTCTGGCCTGGAATGCTGTTATCAGCAAAGAGACATCTTTTTGAAGATCATCGTGTGAGCTCCTTTCTTCCTGATTAGATAATGTTACTTAGGTTATCATTTCAGTGATGTTTTTGTTTTTTCCTTGGCTAGACTTCTTAAAATATGTGGGGAAAATCCATTTTTATGGAATGCATAGATTCGTGGACAATTATGCTTTGTTACTGAGGGGTAATTTGTCCTGAAGACGTGTGATTTTTGTTCTTTTTATTTACTATGGTTCAGAATATTTTGCTTGTAATATCCACGTTCTCATTTTATTTCATTAATTCATTATAAAGCTTCATTTCTTGATTGCATGCAGAAGTACAGAGTGTTTCAAGATAAAATCAGTAAAGCGAAGTAACTGTGCAGATATAGAAAAAGGAAACTTACTTGTTCAAAAGTTGTAAAGGTATGATCTCTGTAAAGCTTTGTGTGTAAAGCTCTCTTAACACTGTAGTTCTAAAGAGTTACTTTAGGTGCTCAGTTATACAGAAATAAAGCCTTTGGAAAGTCCACTCTAAGAAGTGATGTTTCAGTTTTTTGCAATTGCATCACTGTAGCTTTTTAAAATACGTATAATTTAGAGAATAAAAGACTGTATACGATGTAACTTGTTAATATCTGTTTCTTGATTGCTTCTGAGGGGCACTGAGCTGGAGTGGGGGAAGGGTTGTGGTCTTTGCTGTCAGAAACTCAAATTGTAGGAACAATCTCTGCCTATTGTGTTAATTTGATTTGGTCCTCCAAAGTGTAAGTGGAACAGATGAAGTGCTGAAGAGCAAGTGATGATCCTAGGAGTCCAAGCACTGGTCAAAAAAAAACATTCTGAAAAATTTCTTCTGGATATTTGGCTGTACTTATTCCTCCTGCTGTTTTAGAGCAGTGAAGTTAAATAAATATGTACATTTCTGCACATGTGACTCACGTACTTAGTTCAAAGTGAGATGAGATCTTCCATTATTGGTAGGTAAGGGAGAATAAACTGATGGTTGTGAGGAGTGGTTGGTAGGGTTGAATGAGAAGCTGAGGCAGCCATTTTGTTGTTAGTTACTGCTGTGATTGAGGGGAAAGACAAACGGGCTGAAATTTGCTGTTGTGTTATAGGTTTTGAGTGGGTTCTCTAGAGTAAGTAATTTTAATGAAAGTCCAATGGGATTCTTCCTGTAAGCTGATGAAGAGAAGCAGAAAAACTAGTTCCAGCTATTGTGTGCTATAGTTATGTTTAAAATCCAAATGTAGTTAATTTATGCATGTAGCGATGTCAGAATATTTTTATATATCATTTCAATGTATGAGTGATTTTGAAACTATAATTTTTTCATTTTGATTTATTAGGATTTTCCTTCTTTTTGGGGACATTACTTGAGTTTCTTAGAAAACTGATTAATTGAAATTTAAACTAATTTTCCACCTTTTTCAACTAGGCATACAGAAAGCTGGCTAAGGAATACCATCCTGATAAGAATCCAAATGCAGGCGACAAAGTAAGATGACTTCTTTTTTTTTTTTTAAATACCTTAAGTTTGCTACTACAGTAGCATGTAAGGAACAAAGTACAGGTGTTGGGGGCTTGCTATTCAATTTGTTCAAAAATAATAACTGTGAGAGGGAACCCTATCAGGTCAACTTTTTTCCCCAATCTCAAAATCTGCTGGTGTGCCTACTGGCAAAATGCAGCAGTTGGCTGAGTCAGATTGGTTGAGAAGGTAATGCTGAGGAGAAAGCTGCCTCTCTTCATCTGCTGAGATGGTGTCAGCTGGCATTGGCATCTGTGTAGGTGTTTGAAAAAGGTAGTCGGTTTTCCAAGTTTTTCCAGCATGGAAAAGTGTACATTGTAGAGGTTCCTGAAACTGCTGCGGCATAAAACAAATTACATATATGGGAAGGTTGAATTAGGTTTGTTATGCTAAAAGCATTTTAAAAATTGTCAATTAGGTTGACTCAACTGATTATCTTTAACAAAATTGAAGTCCTAATGGCTACTTAGGGGTGAGCAGAGATGACCGTGAAAAGATACTGATTTGTTATAAAGACAAACACATTAATATACATTTTAGTAAGTTACTTAATTGCTAGTGTATTTGAAGTGCCTAACATATCCTGAAGTCTTTGCCATTACTATGTAGCTCTGTTGGGTATTTTCCCTATTGGTTTCTGCAGTGTTGTGTACTTGGGGGTTTTCTTCAGTTGGATTTTTTTTTTTTATTTGTAAGAAACCTTGTCTTATGCTAAGCACAGTAAAGAACAAAGCCAACCAAGTTTTGCAGTAAAACATCTTATTTTATGGTAAGGAGCAGCACAGCTAAGTAAAAACTAAGCCCAAGTTTCATTTTAAACTCTTGCTTAGAATAAGTTATATTAGAAAGAGAGTGAAAAACTTTTCCATAATTGGTGGATGTTCATACTGGGCAAGAAACAAATAAAATACTCCCTTGAAGTTCTAAATTATCATGCACTGTTTTGACTCTGTTCCTCTTCTAGTTCAAAGAAATAAGCTTTGCCTATGAAGTATTGTCAAATCCGGAGAAACGTGAGTTATATGATAGATATGGAGAGCAGGGTCTCCGAGAAGGGAGTGGAAGCAGTGGAATGGACGATATTTTCTCCCATATCTTTGGTGGTGGATTGTTCAATTTCATGGGTGGTCAGAGTAGAAGTCGTAATGGTAGAAGAAGAGGAGAAGATATGATGCATCCACTCAAGTGAGTATCTTGATACTGCAGTTTGTACTTTCAAACTTCCCTGATCAGTACTTGACTCTGCTGGTTTCTGTTCTTGATGTGCTTCTCAGTTAAGATCCTCTGCTGTCTGCAGTGGTTTTCAGACCTGCATGTTGTGTGTAGGGTGGTCATTGGAGTTACCAATGGTTGGTTAATCTATATAACCATGATTTGCCAGGTTATTAGAATGTATGTACTTCAATAGCTTTATTTTCCTTTGTTTTGCTCCTTAACTATGTTTGATAGTTCTGATCTGAAAAAACCTTCAACAACAAAGTATTACTCATTAGCTGGATTCTTAGGAAAGTGGAGGTGCTCTGTAAAGACTTAAGTTGGCATGCATTCATAGTCCACTACCAACTGGAACTACAGTAGAACCTCGTAATTAATGGAAAAGTGTGTGTGGCGGGTTTGGTTTTGGTTTGGCTTTTTTTCAGAGCCATTCTTGAATGTCACATCTAATTGTGTTTTGTAGATCTCTTCTTGCAGTCATGACTGGCTTTTTGCCTGATGAGCAGGTCCTTCCTAAGTTCTTAAGTTAAGCCACGTCTTTCCTGTGGTCAGCAAACCATGCTTAGTAAAATCTGTTTAATTTTATATGCTTAGTTTAGCAGCTAGTACTGCTTGGTATATTATTAATTAACTTTGGTTTTGTTGTTATTTGTAAACACTGATGCCAAACAACCTTTTCTCTATACTTTGAGTTGCAATTTCTATCCACCAACAAACCCTTGTAGGAGAAACACTAAATATATGTACATAATCTTCTAGCAATATATAAAGGTTATTGGAGTTTGATAGTGTATTCAAGAGCTTCTAAAAAAGTTAAAACATGAACAAGTCTAAAGGATTAAGTGGCCTTGAGGATGTGCTAACCCCACCTCACTAAACTCTCTTGTGTGGAAAGCCAATACAGTAGTAAGTATTCTAAATGCGTTCTTACATATTCGTGCTATAAATATTGTTTGGACAGTCTCACCTGCCTGGTAGAACTACAAATAGTAATTAATTATGACTATATAATAACACCTAAAATACTAGATCAGCTTATTTCCTGTTGTGAAACACCAGCAGTCCTGTCTGGTTTCTTCTTAAATTACAGCTTTTCTCTGAAACTGTGTTCAGGTTTACAAGTGTATATTGACATGCATGAAATATTATTTTAGTAATTCCTCATGAAACCCAAAACAATGCTTTAAAATCATATTTTAATAGCAGATTTAGTCTTTTTATGAAGTTCTATTTTTCTTTCATTTGTCCTAGGCAAGTATTTTAATTACATGGGGAAAGTAAGTTGTTAATTGATAACCCAGGAGAAATGCTTTATTTTGTAGAGTCTCTTTAGAAGATCTGTATAATGGAAAGACAACTAAACTACAACTTAGCAAGAATGTCCTTTGTAGTGCATGTAATGGGTAAGTTTGTTTGTATTTTTGAGTTCTCTGGTTGCTTTGTTGGCAGATAGTGTAATGAAGGATCTCCTCTGTCGGATCCTTATCAGTATTTGACTTACTGGAGCCTGCTTTCAGACTAGCAAATTGTTGGACTTGAATGATACTGTTGATGGAACTGGAACTATTCAAGGGCTTTGTCTGGGGGAAGGGTGGGAGAGGAGAGAACTTAATTCTAATTGGCAGTGTCGTTAGGCATGTTAACCTTCTGATGGAGGGGTTTTTTTGGTTGTATGTTTCTGAAAAACTAACTTTCCACGCAACTGGTGGTTTCCATTGCAGGCAGGGAGGGAAGGCTGGATCTGTTCAGAAGTGTAACGCGTGCCGGGGCAGAGGTGTCCGTATCATGATCCGACAGCTCGCCCCCGGGATGGTTCAGCAGATGCAGTCTGTGTGCTCTGACTGCAATGGAGAAGGTAGGCCAAGCTGTGCTCTGCTGCTAAATGTGTGTGGTTGGATTCAACCTTCTGCTTAAGTCTCAGGAGGAACTTATCCAGGACAGTTCTGCCCCCATCCACTCAGCTGTGTCTCAATTTGGTGTCAACATGGAGGAATCATTTTACCCAGAAGAGCAGCAAGATTTACAGTGTTAATGCTGAAAAGCAGCCTAGAAGCTTGAACAACAGGGATTGATTGTTTTTAAAAACACTTAGATGTGGGTATTACTTACTGCTCTTATTCTTGTGTTAAAGAAAAAACAAGATATTGCTGGTTTAGGAGCTATTTGTCTTTTTGCCTCTCCTAATCCAAGGACAGTTTTAGGTTAAAAATGGAAACCTAAAATTGAATTTTTAACTTCTTCAAATTAAGAAGATATCTTTGGCTGAATTGGTTCTGTTTAGGGGGAACAAGCTCAGCACGTGATCTGCACTTAGTGTGATTTCTTTTTAGGTCTTCTGCATTTTGCAGAGTAGTTACATCACCCTGTGGATGATTTTACTCATCACAACACTCAGAAATTACAAAGATTTGTATGTTGTGACTAGTCAAAACTAAGTTTCCTAAATTCATTGAAATATTTTGAAATTTCTATTCTGACTTTAAAGGGAGAAGAGATGCGTCAGTGTGGCTTTAGCTTCTGTTATCCCTAGCATAACAAGAAATGGCAAAATAGGCTTTTCATTTATTTTAGGGGAAGTAAGTTACATGGGAAGGACTTAAGGAACACAAAGTCTTGTTTTGCCATTCTCTAAAGCCCTCTCATTTTTCAAAATCCTTGGTAAGGCAGCTTGGAAGGTTATGTGTATCTTTGTTATTTACTGACACCCCACCTTTTTTTCTTTTTCCTTCCCTCCACCTGTCCCAGCTAGGGTAAATGGAGCCTGGATTTCCTCTTGTGAGGAATTCATAAAGGAACATCTAAATTGCTTGTTGTGTTGCATGAATTTTTGAGCCCGCTCTCAAACAGGTTTTCTTCAGAATTGGATGCAATTATGTGGAAATCTCTGAACTCAAAAATTGTCTTCATTTAGGTGAAGTAATTAATGAAAAAGACCGCTGTAAAAAATGTGAAGGAAAGAAGGTGATCAAGGAGGTAAAAATACTTGAAGTCCATGTAGACAAAGGCATGAAACATGGACAAAGAATTACATTCAGTGGAGAAGCAGATCAGGCTCCAGGTGTGGAACCAGGCGATATTGTCCTTTTGCTCCAAGAAAAGGAGAATGAGGTAATGCTTTTATCTTTTAAATGCCTTTTAGTCTAGTTGTTAATATTTAAGTTGTATAGATGGCCATTCATTTAAAGCAATTCATATAGTTGGAGCTCTGGGAGAGATGGTGAGTAGCTTTTAATAAATTTATAGCATGTTATGTGGCTTTCATGGTGAGCCAGAGAAAACTGTGCGAGTCCTCAGCCAGAGGACAGGCAGATTCTGGTGCTTCCTACTGCTAATAAAAGGTAGCTTTCTCAGATAAGCTCTGAGTGACTTTGATGCAGTAGATGCAGTGAAGAGCTGCACGGGATGTTAACTTTAATCTGCTTTGCTTGTGACACTAACAAAATGCTAAGTGTTGCTTTTTTGAATGTCTTGTGACATGGCAGGGAACTCCTGATAAAATCCCCAGATGGTGCTTTCTGTGTCTGTTACTGTGGTTCTGGAAATAACACAAAATGGTGATGTTGCTGATTCACTTCACAAAGCAGAAGCATTATTATTTTATACTAGACTCATGCTCACTGTATTCTGGAGTGTATAGGTTGCACTTTGGAATTAAATATGGCAATTTATCTTTTTCTGTGAAAACTCTCTTGGGGCAGAGTTGAGGTGACTGTGCTTTTTTTTGAATGCTTTTGTTTAAAAATGCCAGGTATTACTGTGATGAAATAAGAAATAATTGGTGTGTTATACTCGGAGGGGAGTGTCTGTTGTGACAGAAAGAATAGCATTAGGTACAAATTTAAACTCCAGTCATATATTAAGGATATAATGTTGGTTAGCTGATAATTAGGTACTTTGTAAGATTTTTCAAAGCTGTGTCAAGGACTGCTAATCTGTTGGTCTGTACTTTGTCCTAGAGAGTAAAACTAGATAGACTTTTAATGTTCTTAAAATTTTCCTTGAGGTGGCAATTATGGTTCTACCAATGGATAAATCTTAGATTTATTCTGATTAAGAATCTTGAGCAATATAGCTTAAAGGTCACTTCTGACAGCTGTGGACTAACTGATTGAAGTCCTGCTGTAGATCCAGTTTGCTAAAGCAGATATGCATGATGACAAAATAAAAGTTGAGAAACAAAGATGTGGTTTATATACTCAAGTGCAGGGGAAGTGCTGTGGTAACTTTTGTTGATTTGTTGCTATATGGAAGATGTTGGGGGTAAAAGAGCAGTGCTGCTATACAGACCTTGTTTAATTTGAACCTTGGCTCATAGCATGTGGTGTGGTTTGCCTTATCTTAGATGACACTTGTGTCAGAAACAAACTTTCCAAGCACATTAAGCTGTCTGAATTAACAGAATCAAGTTAACTTACGCAAGGGCTGTTGCTCTGACATTGAATTTTAAGGATAAATAATAATAATGAACTTATTAAATAATGAGCCTGGTGGAGTTATGATTATAGGACTAGAAAAGACATCTGTTTTTATTTTTCAGGTGTTCCAGCGAGATGTGAATGATTTGCATATGACACACAAGATTGGACTTGTTGAAGCACTGTGTGGGTTTCAGTTCACATTTAAGCACCTTGATGGACGTCAAATTGTGGTTAAATATCCTCCTGGAAAAGTAATTGAACCAGGTAAGCTTGGCCTGATGAGGATTCCTTTGATTATGCTTTTGTGATTCTTTAACACTTAATCCCATTCTTGTCCTGTTAACTGAACCTAAGCAAGGAAAACTGAGGGAATTATGTGGAGACAATGGTTCTGCAGTAGCACTCTCCAGCTTACTTCTCTTTGAATTCCAGGTTGTGTCCGTGTAGTCAGAGGTGAAGGAATGCCACAGTATCGCAATCCTTTTGAGAAAGGGGATCTTTACATTAAATTTGACGTTCAGTTTCCTGAAAATAACTGGATTAGCCCAGAAAAGCTTTCAGTAAGTAGTTTTTCAAGCATAACTATGTGTCTTATTTGACAGTGTGTGCCAAGGGCATGTGTTGTACCTCATGGCTTGCTTTCAGTGGTTAAATTTAGATGCAAGTACAACTGTTCTTTTAACCTTTTTTATGGGCAACATGTTACTCGGAAATACTCATTGGAATAAGAATTTATTAACCTGTATTTAAGAGCTGTGCAGATGTTATGCAGACGAAGGCAGGAGGAGGAATCTTTCTGTTGCTGTGTGATAAGTTGTCAGAGCATGACTGTATTTACTGATTGCGCTTTCAGTTAATGATATGTTGAGTTGGTTTTCTTTCTGTGGTGTCTTCCAATTGATACAAATACTTTTAAATGAGTCTGTGCTTCAGGGCTTTCATCAGCTTAGACTTCTAAACCAAACCTGCTCTGTGAGGTGTCTTGAAGTTGTGGGAAACCGGTCACTTTTTACACAGCAGTTGTAGGTGCAATACTGAATGCATTTCTTTTTTTGGGGCAGGAACTTGAAGATCTTCTGCCAGCTAGACCAGAATTTCCAAATGTAATTGGTGATGCAGAAGAGGTAGATCTTCAGGAATTTGATACCACTCGTGGTTCAGGTGGTGGCCAGAGACGTGAAGCTTATAATGATAGTTCTGACGAAGAAAGCAGCCATCATGGACCTGGGGTACAGTGTGCCCATCAGTAAACATTTGTCTAAAAAGTTGCACAAGGATTTTCTTTCAAATTTTGCCTGACCTGTTTTCAACAATCCAGCTGGATTGTATAAGTAATCCAGATGAACCAATGGACATCTATTGCTGTATGTGTAACTTTTAAATTGGTCTATAGTATCTACAGAGTGTAATTTAAACTAACCACAAGCTTACATCTTCATTTTGACTGTGTAGCAGAATAAAGCACTTGAAAGGAAGACGAGACTCCTTTTCACATGGGTTTTAAGTTTGTCCTCGTATCTGTGCTTGATTTTTATCAGTTTTGTGTAGATTTTAAGTTTCATATTTTAAATTCAAATTCTACATTGTAAAGTTTGTGTACAATTTGTCCTGAGGCTTGGTATTTGGCTGCACCTGCATAAGCTGCTACAAGTAGAATCAAGAATTTTTCATAGCCTGTATCTATCATCTAGATGCATGGTAATAAATGGGCTTTGCACATAATGGGTTTAGAGCTGACTGGGAACAATGAAAGAATGAATTAGAAGTGGTTGTAAGTTTTTTCTACCATCTTGTGAACGGTTTCTGAAATTAAATAAAAGCAGTTGGTGTATAATATATTTCTTTTGCCTTGTAACTCTTACTTTTCCAGTGGCTTTAACTAGTCTGTGTATGAGGAGACTATGTAGATGATAGACATTTTGTAAACACAGGGAGGCTGAAGCTGCTTTAAGACTAAGCTAAGGTTAGGTAACAATTGTGTGCCACATAAAAGTCTTTTCTTGAAATGAGACTTGACTAAATGGGCACAGGGAAGGTTGCAGCCATGTCCCTCCCCTTTGTGTGAAGAAAACACAAGGAATACCGAATTCAGTTTGAAGATAAGAAAACATTTAAATGGGGATGATTATATTCTGAAATAATGGTGTTTTTCTTTTAGCCTTTGAATCCTACTCAAAGCCTGATTCAGCCTCACTTCCTAGAGAAATGTTTCCAGTTTAAAAAAAAAAAATGTTTGACCTGGAAACATCATAAATGTAGATGGTTTTGTTACTTTTTTGGTAGTTTGCACTTTGTTTTAATTATGAAGATATTAAGTTCTCCAGCTTCAGTTCTGTTACTTTGAATTGGTAAAAATGCCCCAACAAGGCAAAAATGTGACCTTAATTAAGGAATGTTGTGCATGAACAATGTTTGGTTGGTAAGCTGCCTCTCTATAGCAAGGTTTCTCTCCCTGTTTAAGTGAGAAAGTTGAAGCTCTACTTTTCTTTACAAATCTGAAGTGTGACTTGTTTAGTTATTGCTCTGATAGTTGTTGACATTTTACCAATGAGGTTGGAGGGACAAACTCCAGGGGTTTCCATGTGCTTGGGTAGGCATTGGCATTTGAGTGTTGCTGAACATCCTTGTTATAGACTCTAAAAATGAAGCAAAAATAAATACTGTTTGATCTGTATTTCAGTATTGACTTATGCTGTGGCATTCTCTGGTGGATCTTTTTTTTTCATTTATTAAAACTTTGGGTTGCTTTTTGTGAAGCCATGGTTACATGCTGATCCTTTCTCCTGACTAATTTCTCCAAGAAGTCAATCACTTTAACCTGTAATGCTTAAACAATTACACCACCTGTCTTCTGGTTTTAAGTAGCAGCTTTAAGATACACTTCCTTGAAAAATAGAGTACTATTCTAAACTTTTCATCTCCTTTCAAATTGCTTTTTTGAGGGGGAAGAGAGGAAGGGATTTCAGGTAAGGTGCTGAAGTGGAAGGTGGAGGAGGAGTTGATCACTGTATATGGGCTAGTTCTCCTTGAGTCCTGAGATGGCATTAATTTAGGCTCTTGCCAGCAGCATCAAAATGGTGAGGGACCCACAGAGGTGTGTTGGCCTGTTGCAACCACTTGAAAAATGCAGGTTTACCTCAGTGTAGTATGGGAGTGAACAGTTCATGTTGAAATGTCCATTTGCCTGCAGTAATTAAAAGCTGATACCACATGATTAATTCAGTGGAAAATGGATGTTAATTCAGGTTAAACTATCGAGAACTGCCTAACTAACTGTTTGTGAATGTTCTGTACACTTCATGTTTAACCTAAAGGAGAGGTTTGTTCTTATACTTACGTAAAAAAACCAGAGTCCTATTTAAAATATTAGAGTTCAAACTTACTTCCTACCTACGACCTATTACTGCTCATTTTACTGGGAACTGATGTTCGATTTTAACTAAGCCTTTTATAGAGAAATTGAAAAAGTAGCATTTTCTTCTGCTTAGTATCCTTCAGAGAGATAACAGGAACTTAATAAGACACATCACATGATATAAAAGCTTACAAAAACATTTACTGGCCGGTATACAGCTTTATTAAGACATAACAAGCATTATCTAAACACTTCAGAGGCAGCATGCAAGAACTGTCACCACTATCCTATGGGCACAAGACAGTTCCATTAACTTGGTTTAGCTGTTGCCTTTCCACAGAGTACAGTCAGCTCACTCTAAGGGGGGAAAAAATCATTTTAGTTCAAGCCACCCAACAGATCTTGGAAGAAGAAAAAGTTGCTCTTGCTAAAACAAGCAGTGAATCCTCACTCCCTCCCCCACTGTCTGCCTACAGAGGCAGGGCCATGTTCTAAAATAACAGAACAGCTTCCAGACCCTTAACTCAAATAGCTGCAATGAAGTCTCAATACCTGCACAACTGTAAACTGGTTAATATTTCTTATGTCTGGATGGATTTCCATTACTTCAAACAATACCCAGGTACCCTCATCTTCAGAAGAGTGGGGCACTATGTGCTACAAAGTTTCTGCTCCACTTCCTTTTGCTTCAAAACTATTTACCTCCCTGAATCAGAGGTAAGGCAGTTCCTATTCAATTGCAGCAGAGAATTAACAGGTGTATGGTCCTTACTAAGCAAGGGACACACAATACTAGATTATAACAAGGATCAAAACTTGGCTGTAGCTTTGTCAGCCTCTGAATATGAGATAAGAGAATGGCACTTTGCTCACATGGTAGGAGAGACACCAGAGCAGTGTAGAAGGAAGAGTTTATGCTCTGTGGTCCCCCAGGCCCTTACCAAACTGCACATGCTTTTTTAAGGGCATTTGCTCTTACACGTGGTCCATGTGCAGCAGTTCTCTCCCTCTTCCTCCCTCCCAGTTTATACCAACCCATTTAGGCTTAACCTCCAAAGAGTTAAAGCACTTAGAATTTGCATTCATGAGAGTATCTCACATGAAAACTCAAGACTAGGTGTCTACTAGTCTAAGCCTACTAGTTTAAGCTTACCACCAAGTTATGAATGTGCTGTACTGTATCCTGATTTAGTAGTTGCACATCAATATTACGGAGGTCTCCACCAGCTGTACAGAGTGTCTAAATGCGAACAGAAACAGTTTTAAAAGTTACTCTGAAAGTTTTTACTCTCATGCCCAGCTTCTCGGAAAATCACATGCTTCCCTGCTACCCTGCAAAACTTTTGGCAACCATTTTTCATGTTTCATTTTAAATGTTTAAAAAAATATATATACCTGTCCATCAGCCAGAGGAATGTTTACGAATGGAACTGGTTTATTTTGGGGTACTGATTTACTTCTTTTTAACATGCCTTGAACTCTTCCAGGGGTAGGTAAAGTTCTTGAGACAGTCTGTTGTAATCCAGCACTAGAATACAATAAAGATGTTACTCTGAGGTTAACTAACTTCCTATTCTCTGTCGGAAATTTTCAATCAAATCCAAGTAGTAGGAAATACACCTGAGGGAAAGGCAGTCAGCTTCAAATTTGTCCAGTTCTGCCACAAGACTCCAGGAAATCCAACCATCAGCAGCATTCACGTTTTATGCCCCTGACTCTCCCCAGACCTTCTGAGCCTGTTACAGGCCAGGGAGCAAGCTGACATTTGGACCTCAGTAACAAGAATATCCACTCTCCAATACCAGCACTGAGTCTTTACAGTTTGGGAAAGAGGAAACTTCGTGCCTCAGGGCTCAAGATAAGACGTGCTGTATCTGTCTACTACAGAGAGAGAAATCAATAAATACCAAAGCTGCTTGCTCCCAGAGGTACAGGGCATAGCTTATGCCATACAGAATTCCTAAGCTTTCATTACACAATTGTTCTTACTCTGCCTAAAAATTGGGTATGTTCTACATGGAAACAAGCCTTTGACATTTTTATCAGGCCAGGGTGAAACTGAGCCAGTTGCTGGTTCTAGGACCCATCTGAGTTATTCATCCTCTCATTTCAGCTGATGACTTGAGCCAAAACCAATCCCTGTAGTGTATGAAGAATGATATTAACTGAAAATCTTAACTGTTCAATATGCAAAGAACTGATTGTCAATGTATTTGGGTGGAGGTTTTGTGGTGGTTGGTTTACTTTTTTTTAAACACAGCAATATTAGTGACAGTTTAATCAAAGCTGGGCTCTGAGAACAAGTTTGAGCTGTAAACCCTTAAATAGTGAGAATAAAATTTATACTCTTAATACATTTTTTTAAAATTAACTTTAGTTAGGACATCAAATCCTGTGCCTCTATGAGAGTGCAAATTAACACCCACACTCAAAGCAGGAGGTGTAACTGGTTCACATCCCCACTGTCAAATTTAAGGGCAGACCATGAAGATCTGTTAGGTCGGGATTGATGATGATTAATATTTAGATTGATAATAATGTAGATATTTAGTGTCTTGGCTCAGCTGATTAGAGCATGAGACTAATAACGCCAAGGCTGTGGGTTTGATCCCTGTATGGGCCATTCACTTAAGAGTTGGACTCAATGATCCCTATGGGTCCCTTCCAACTCAGAATATTCTGTGAAATTCTGTGGTATTTAACAGAATTATTTATTAAGAACAAGTTGAAAACCCCTTACCTGTTGGATACCTTTGGAGTGGCTCTGAGATTTGTGGCACTGCAATGAGAAGTAAGAGACTTTACTGTTCTGCAAGTGTGACTTGCAAAAGGATGTTAACACACTCAAAAAGAAGTAGTTATCAGTTTTGTATTTTGTTTGGGGTTTTTTGTTTGTTTGTTCTTGTTTTATTATTATTTTTATTTATTCCTCCTCATCTACTTCTAATGTGGAGTTTTAGCTGGGATGAAGATAGACTGACAGTGGATTAGAGAATGGATTGGGGAGTGCTCCAGGACAGACATCTAGTGTATACACATGTGAAAAAGCCCTCCTGAGGTAAACATGGTATCGTGGGACCTACCTAACAACATACAGGAACAAAAGAATTAATTGATGTTAGTAGGTAAGAGAGGGCTGTAATAACCAAATTGAGTGTTTATTACAGAACAATTTATTAGTGCTAACAGAGCAAAGATGCTTTCCTTACATGTTCTCTTCCATTAAGTATTGTTTGGAAATCTATACTGATTCCCTAAGTTCAGAGCTCTGCACCATTCAGTGAGAGATACAACTCCATGTCTTCATCATCTAGAGGTGCTTTTTTTGTCCAGGGTTCACAAAACCACAGTGCATCTCAGTCAGGGAAGACATCCTTATCAGATGTATTCCTGTTGGGCTCAAATCTCAGCTACCTCAGTTGAAAATAATTTTATTCAGCATTCAGAAGTTCAGGTGAGTTAAGTAAGCTATCAAAGGTCAGTCTTACCTAGAAAGAGGGTTCAGTTTGCCATTTAAACCAGAGGCCAATGAAACCAACGACTTGGTTTTGGAAACCTGAAAATGTATATGTAAGACTGCAGTTAAGAGAAGTGGCATTTGAAAGCAAAATGATAGGTATTTGCAGGAAACAATACTGTAAGAATTCCCTGTTGAAAAAGAGCAGTTAAGCCCCACGGTGCTGCCTTTTATACAGTTCTATATATATATATATATATATGAAATGGCAAATATGCATTCTAAAAGGAGTTTCATACTGTCAAAACATATTCATACCAACCACCTGTTTCATATATACACCTTCAACTTTTAAACCTTACAACTAATGCCTCTAACTGCATAGAATCTTTTTTCTTTGTTGTTATCTTGCTACACATTTCAGTGTCTGGCTGAGGAGCTACTTTGCACAGACAGACTGAGGTGGTAAAATTAATACTTGGTTTGGTTCAGAGATTAAAATGGAAAAAATGCACAAGTCATTCAAATATAGAAAAGAATTCATTAGAACAGGCAGGGTTTTTTGAAAAATAAGTTTCAACAAAAAATGTTTTCTCAAAGCTTCAAGACTTATTGACAAGTCAAGAGAGAATGACTCTGCCAGTATTTGCAAATCTGTGTGAATTAATCACTGGAAGTGCAGATACTATATTTCTTTATGAAAATGATTTAGTAAACTGTTTAGCCTTGCTTAACTTCAAATATGTTAAATTTAAAACAACTGATTTTTCAAAAAATCAGCAGTTCACTGGCCTGCCTGGTCATGGATCTGGCAGGGTTTATGGCAGGTCAAAACCGACTAAGCCCTTAGGTTTTTTGAATATAAAGAAAAAATAGACTTACTTTTTTAGTTACTTTCTTTGCAGAACTGTGCTTGGCATCTTCATATTCGACAATTGTAGTTACCTTAACTAGAAATGTATTAGCAAGACAAGGAAAATAAAAATCTCATGAAAAGCACAAAACACCACTTCAGACTTGTGTTTAAAGCCTGTTTTCCCACTGACAGTTACATATCCCTGCTGCTCCACAATGGTCATTCACCTGGGACACACGTTCCTCGCAGACACTGGGACACATAGGGCAGTTAAAAGACACCAGATAATCCCTTAACTCCCAGACAAAACAGATTTACATATCAATGTCCTCCTTATTGCATATATTGGGATGTGAAGAAAAAATGGTGTTTTTCTTACAGAGCTGGGTGGGCAGAAGGTCAAAGGGGAAGCAAGGAAAGAGGGGTGACTTTCCTAGCTCTTCTGCTATACTGTAAAGTACTAACAAATCACTTAAATCTGTCTCTTCTCACCATTTTCAGTGATAAATCCAAAGGGCAGGATCTCTCATCCTTTAAAGTATCTCAACAGTAGCATAACTCGTGATCCTCCACACTGAATGCTGGGGGGAACTGTTATACACTTTCCCCTCTTGTATTCTTCAGGCTTAACATTCCCTTTACAAATGCTCAGTTCAAACCAATTAAAAAAATAAAATTTAAGAACCACAAGCTATGTATTAATGGATCAACTTGCCTTTTTTGCTGTTGGTCCTCACCAGTTTTGGATTGGGTATGTCTTCTAGAGAGCAGTCAGTCTGAAAAATAAGTGTTTATACAACAAGGAAAGGTCAACAGATTTTGCCCAGTAGATAAATATTATGTTACAGAAGCACATGAAAGCAAGTGACAGAAGTGGGATTGGCTAAACACCAGTTTATTTTTTCAGAAACATCTGGATTTCTGCCAACAGATGACCTTAAAATTTAGGTAATGTTCATAACTGTACTGTGACTGGCTGTCTAGTCTTTTCATATCATCTTCTATTTAAACACACAGCCAAACAAAATATTTTGTCTGAAACATTTACAGCAGGGAGAGAAGAATTCTATTCTGTAAACTGTGATAAAATTTGAAAACACACACTTACCACTGCAGCAGCAAGAGCCACTTCCTCCCCTCCTTGCAAATCTGTAACTCAAGAAAGTGTAACTTGTTTAGATACTATTACTTGCAAAATTTTTATCTTCAAGTTTTTATCTTATTGCCTATGAAACAGAACAAGTAATTCAGGATTACAGTGGCTTAAATAGTTAACCTTAGTTAGCATACATGTTGCATTGGAACAAGATTCAAGTCTTGTAGAACAACAGTCATCCTACAAAAACCATGAAAATTTCAGTATGTTAATTCTTTGAAAGGATACTGAGTGTAGTCACATAGTATATAACAAATTCCAAGAAGAACCACACACACACATTGTACTGCAGAAAGCTAATGCTTTTAGGCAGAAATTTCTCAAGAAAAGCACTGAAATACATACTCAGGCTTATGGTAAACTCAAGTTCATCAAGAGTCTTAAGTTTGATCTTTGTGTGGCCCCTGCAATTTCCAGGTGCAAGGTAGATTCCAAAAACATCAGTTCTCACCAGAATATATATCTGAGGCTGAGTGTATACCACATCTTAAACTGCTGCACAAATGGGAGTTAAAATTAAACTTGCTTGCTCATCAGCACAGGTGAACAACCAGCTGAGAAAGGCTCAGTAGTAAAAGACTTCAAACTGAGAAAGACAAAAAAAATCTCTGTTGCTGGCATTAACAGTCAGATGGACAGTAGCACTTACGTTTTCATGCACAGAAAACACTAGGTTTGTAATTATTCCTTGTCTCTTCAGACTTTAAATGAGACTACTTAAGAGCACACATAAAACCCTCCAGACTCTATACACACACTAACTCTACACCCTGTTTTACGCTTATCAGTCTATTTGAACAAGAGTGCTCAGTGAGCATCTGCAGGGTAACAGCTCTGCTGATTAGCTTAAAATGCTCACCAGATAAAACAAACTTGTTCATAAAAGTCCCCAAGTTACAGGTTTTCTCATACCAGTCACAGACACATCCTGCCCTAGTCCTGTCCGCACCCCTCGCAAGGACAGGGCCACTCACACTTACTGAGCAAGTCTTTCCTTTTCATTTTCCTGATGGCAGCCGGCATCGTCAGCAGCTCCACTGCAAACGCCTTCTCAGCTGTTTGCAACAGCGCATCGAGCTCCTTCTTCATCTCCTGGACGTGCTCCTTGGCTTCAAAACAAAACAGGCTTTTATTGCCATGCACGTTACATATTTCCAAGTATAAGCTCTGGAAGATCGCATTATACGAGAAAGTTAAAACAACGTTTTATCGGGAGAAATCCGACTTGGGAGTCGAAGCGCCTGCTACCAGCCACTCCGGGGGACGAGGACCGCGGGGCCGGCCCGGGGGCTCTTCCTGCCGGGAGCCGCTGTTCCCTCCACCCATCCCGGGCAGGGAAGTGCCGGCGGGCGGGCACCACCGCCTCGCCCCAGGCAGCTCCTCCGCCCCCGGCCATACCCTGCTGGTCGAAGTCGCTGAGGAAGAGCGCGATGCGCTGATCCTTCTTCTCCTGGGACAGCCCGGGGCGCTGGTCCCGCTCCTGGGGCAGCGCCCCGCGGTCCGGCTCCACGCCCGAGTCCGAGCTCTGCCGCTTGCCCGGGGGCTTCCTCAGGGGCATGGCGACCATCCCGCCGGGAACCGAGCCCGGGACCACGGGGAGAGCGGGGGATCCTCCCTCCCTCCGCCCCCGCCCGCGGGCCGGGCGGACACACCTCGGGGAGGGGATGGGGCGGACACACCTTCAGGGAGGGGATGGGACGGCCCGGAGCGGGGGACGAGGCTACGAGGGGGATCTCCAGGTGCCCCGTCTCGGTGGTGCCCCAGGGATGGCCAGAGAGGCACAAAGCCTGTCCTATCCTATCCTATCCTATCCTGTGCTGTAGTGATAGCACAAGGAATAATGGGTACAAATTGAAAGAGGGGAAATTTAGGTTAGATATTATAAAGAAATTTTTCACTGTAAAGGTGGTTAGACACTGGCATAGGTTGGCCAGGGAGGTTGTGGATGCCCCACCCTGACACTGCTCAAGGCCAAGTTGGATAAGGCCTTAAGCAACCTGGTCTAGTGGAGGATGTCCCTGAACATGGCAGGGGGTTGGGACTAGATAGTCTTTAAGGACCCTTCCAACCCCTTAACATTCTATGACCCTTGTGCCCTGACAGGAGCTGGGCAGGCTCACACACACACACGGCTTGGTCCTGCTGGAACAAATTAACTGTGCTGTTTTGTTAGTTGTTTAAAGCGGCCACTGCAAATCTGAGCACACAAGGAGGGAGTGCTTCCATCCCTGAAGTGACCAAGGCAGAGGGTGTCCAGGGCCTGGGCAGGCAGTGGATGTGCTGCCAGGGCTTGGACCAGGTACTGGGAAACCTTTCTGCCCTATTTTAGAGCCAAGGTTTGGGTTTAGATACTTCACTGCTGCTCAGTGTGCAGAATATGCAAAGCTTCAAAGCCAGCAAAGTGAATAACCTGTTC
The DNA here is from genome assembly GCF_009829145.1 of Chiroxiphia lanceolata. Lineage (NCBI taxonomy): Eukaryota > Metazoa > Chordata > Aves > Passeriformes > Pipridae > Chiroxiphia > Chiroxiphia lanceolata. Next base: position 9,660,891 of record NC_045649.1, on the reverse strand, counting down.
TGTCTCATGCAAATGGTCACAGATTGTGTAAATGCTAATCACGTGAACACAGGATTTAATGAACATGTAATAAAGTGGAACATTAGAAAGGTATGACTACACCTAATATTTGAATATTCAAATCCATATCCTTAAAAGTAGAATCCCTTCAAGAAACCTATTATCTTACATACATCCAAATAAAAAATCATGCCAGAGGTATGAGCATCTTCAGTTTTGTACAAATTTGACCAAGGAACTGTATAAAAAGGAATTTAGACAATATTTTAAAACACTAGTGGTTTTCCCACAGCGTATATAGTTGATGCTGCAAGCTCTCTGTAGTAGTTTTTTCTGTATCATATGCATCTGGCACAGTATCCTTATCTCTTGAGCCAGATGGGACAGCCTATGTCACTGAAAAAAAAGCTGTAAAAAATCTGACTGATAACTCATAAGCATTCTATATCAGATCATGTTCTTGTTTGTAAAACAAACAACATACCTCTTTCCTGACCCCCCCCCCCCCAAAAAAAAGGGGGGAGGTAAATGTTTCTGTTCCAGAAAATACTCAAAGACCAGATACAAAGAAAGGAATAGCCTGCTTTGGGGGCATTTTTAGCAGTGCTGGCATATGCATATATATTTAGGGAAGCAGGACTAACTTTCCTTTCCCTAAACTTCATTTTCTTTGGAATTATCAAGCACCACTAAAGTAATTCTAGAGGTATCACTGCAAAAAGACGAGATTGTGTTGCTCTGTAAATTTAATCTCATATAAACCATGTAAGAATTTTTTTTAAAAGGGAACAACCAACAATACCAAACAAACCCCAAAGCTTTCATGACACAGTTGATCAGCCTCAACTGACTGGCTGATCCTCTCTATAAAGAAAGAAGTCTGGCTTGCCAGAACTCCTGCCTAATTCCTTACATTATATGGTTACTATGAGCGTAAATTTGCCCAAGACCATCTCTATTTGCAGCTCTGCAATGGGAGGAAATGGTTTTGTGGTAACCATTTGGACAAATTTCAAGTCCATAAATTGAAGTGATGCAGAGATTAATGATCTGGTACATGGATACTAAATACTAGTAAGTACTGGTTTGGACATGGAGTTAATGTGTCATAGCGCAATCCAGCTGGTATTGCTTCAGTGACATAGGAAACAGGGAACTATTAACTTTTTTTAACATGCTTTATTATTTGGAAGTCTCATACATCTGAAGTACTGTTATAAGGAGCACCTGTAGGAAGATCAAACCTAGAAGTATGCATTTGAAAGTAAGGATTGTCTGTCATTAATTAAAGATTTCAAAGACATGGAAAATAAAGCCTCTTTTCTTAGCTTTACAGGATTGTTCCACAAAAATGCACATTAACCTTATCATAATACATATAAATATTGTGGATGGACAGTAGAAATCACCACCCTTCCACATGAGACGCACCAAGAAAAAATTGTTATCCCTTATAATGTCACAGACATAAAAGGCCCCTTAATAGAATGTTTAGAAAAAACTCAGTTTATGACATTATATTTTGATTTTAAAGTGTAAGAATTGCTGTCTCAACAAAACAAAAAGCCTTTCACATCTGTAAATTATCTTAAATAATGTATAAATATCTGTAAATTAGAAACTTGTAAACATTTACATTTTTTTCCAGAAGTATCAGGTGCAAATGCAAGGCAAATATAAAATCTACTGACTTATTAGATTACAAATACTACCTCATGAAAAAGCTGTAGTTACAAAAATATAAAAAAAAATATCCTAACTCCCATCATTAGATCTTATTTTCAGTCTACACTGCTTTACAAGTCCAAAGCCAGATCTCATTTGGACACATTCCTAGAATGGGAAAGTGCTGTTTGTCTTATTTTTACATCAATATTCTGATCTCCTGCTATGGTTTTGCTTTCTGGATTTGTTTCATTAGTGCACATTAAGGATGCCAACAGATAAAAGGTTGTATTTATCAATGGATAGTAGCAGCATAAATATTCTCAGTCTGCTGTCCTCCCACAGGTGCATTTCTCCAAGGATAAGTGGATGATTTTTCTCCAGGCCTCCACAGTCACTCTCTGTAGCAGTGTGCCATTTCCATCCATGAACCTGGGACCACTGGCAGGTGATTGACAGGGACTAAATTGTTCTCACAGACTTCAGTAAGGAACTGTGAGAAGTACACCCACTGCTAACACTGTGTCATACTGGTAGCTGCTCTTGCAAGGACAGTTATTGGCACTACCTCTTGTCTTCCACACATAATAAATTGGCACAGATTTATCCATATGGTGATTCTGTAGCCCTTGGCTTTAGCAACTTGGACCAGCAGAGGACGTTGAACCAGCTACAGAGGCAGCCTAACAAAGTGCTAATAGACATGAAAATGAGTTTACTTCTAAATAATAACTTAAACTTAATGACTGGATTAAATGTGATATCTTAATGAATAAACTCTGTAAATGCTGAGGCAAAGCCTGACAAATGCTAATGCTTTCACATCTGAATACTGGAAGCTCTGTTTCTTCAGCCTTTATCAGAGCTAGTAGGAGGTGTCCAGCTTCCAGCTCTAGAGAAACAGAAGCTGTCCTTTGTTTTGCAGGGAAACTGGCATAGATTAGTGGAGTCATACAGCTGTACTCCTAGATATCAACCTCGTTGAGCCAGGCTTTAATAAGCACTCAGGGTCATTCAGCCAGTGGTATGACTGTGGAAGATTTAAGTGTCAGCTGTACTATCATTTCTCTTTACGCTTGGTGCAAGACATTTTCCTTTAAAGACCTTTTCCTTCATTAGAAATCCCCCCCAGCATTTCCCCTGGTAACAACATGTGTTAGTCTTTGCCAGTTCAAGCTGGATTTTGGCCACACCGCGGGGCTCCGTCATGTGATTCCAAACAAATGTTCTCCATAAACAGAGTGGTTCTGGAAGTGTGTTATGTTTCAGCCCACCTGAAAGGACTGACTGTGCTCTCATCTGCTTTGAAACAGTACCTTACTATGTTCCATGTGTATAAAAGAAGTGAGTTAACAGGAGGCTCATGGAGTTGTTATGAGAGGAAATGTTCAGCGCTCTTGTGCTGGGATTTTGTGCTGAACACCACATGAAGAAGAAGATTATATTCCTCATTATGTTTCAGTTTCATAAAAATAGGGTTCAAGCAGACATTGTATTCACTCCTCTGGTCAAAACTGTATATTCCATCCTGATTATGCTGTGATGGCAGGATTTCTTTCTAGCGGAATTTCAGAGGTATCTGCACACATGTGCCAAAGATTTTTAAATAAGCATGAGGTATACCTACATCCTTAATCAGATTTGAAGACTTCACACTTAATAACAATAAAAATTAAACCAAATAATACCTATAATGTAGGGGCTTGAGTTTTTGTTTAGTAGAATTTTAGGATGGGGAACATATCCCTAGCTAAACAATTTATCTTGGCATTTCCATTTGGTAAAAAAACCCCACATAACAGTAATAATTTTAATGAGCAATTCCCTTTCCCAACCTATTGAGTCAAAAGTCCACAATGTAACTTCCAATCAAGGCACAAAAACATTTATTGAGTCTTTCTTCTCACCACTTTCTTCACATTAAAAAAAAAAAAAGGTTGGTGTAACAATGTCTTCTATACGAGACATTAACGTTAATAGTCCAATAAGTTGTAGCAGTATCTGAGACTGGTTCTATCTGGTTTGAATTTAGTTAAATTAGATGAACAGCACATTCTCAGCACATCTTTGTTCATTGCCTTCATTTCCTTTGAAGGGGAGGGGATGAGGGGGAAAAAGCCACAGTAGTTTCATGTTTTTCAAGAAACTTTATGTAGAAGTCTTTCACTTTCTCCAGTAGGATCTTCAGCTTCTCTACTGGAAGAAGAATGGTCATTCTGAAAAATAATATTTAAAGAAGGAAAAAAACCAATCCACATTATCTGCAGAACAAACTAAACTGTGATCTTTGCCCAGACCTCAATTAATCTCAGGGCACATCAAGTAACATGTTAAGGTTAATACTTGTTTTGATGTGATTCTCTTATTTCATGCATTTATACTTTAATTGAACTATACTATTAAACTAGAGCAATTTGTTTCAATTGGTTAGTTCATAGGAATTCAAGAATTGTTATTTTCTATTGAGTGGTAAGAAGGCCATCAGCAAGAAACAACAGCCACTTGGTTTCCATAGTTGGGCAGTTATGCCACATTATACCCAACCTTTAGAGCTTTAGGAGTGGGCAGTTATCAGTAAATGCACATTCCTTCTTTAACTGAAAACTGAATTCAGACACACTAAAACAATGCAACATCTCACTCCGCAGTTTTTAGTCCCTTTTTTCCTCCTCCTGCATGATATGAAAATCCCATGGAGTATTTATGGCAGATTGTGTGCAAGACCTACAGAACAGAGTGTTTTTCCCACACTGGTGCAGGAATGGACTCGCTGGCTTTTCCTGGAGCTGTATGTACCCAGATATCTCACCCAGCTGGCTGTGTTGCAGAACTACCAAGGCTAAAGATACCTTCTGTTATATTGTTTCAGACTGAAGAAGACTAAATTCCATGATAAATTCCAGCTATCAGTGGCTTGGCTGGAGCAAAGTGCTGGTTATTGGAAGCAAAAGCAACTGAGTTTATGTTCACAGTTTCGGTATTGGATTATTTAGCTCAACATCTCGTTTTGGCAAAGTGAAAAGTTATTCAGTGTTTTTAAGGAGCAGTTCTACAGGGAAAATACTGCACTTCTAATGCAGTTTCTCCATATGGAAACACTGTTTAATCCCCCCTCCTCCCAAAGAATGCAGGGCAATTTTTGTAATTCTATAGCCAATTTTAAGATTAAAGTTGAAGCTATTATTATTGTTTGTATTCCTGGAGAAGGCATTTCAAATACCAGTGTATAAAAATAGAATAAAATTATGTCAGCAAGCTATGAAAACACCACAAAAACCTGAATAGCTCATCTAGCAGATCTAGTCTTTGGCCTAGATCAGATCACAGAAACTGTCCAGTTTAAAGTGAGACAATGTACACTGAAATAAAAATCCTTGTATTTAATCAGAAGAGAAAGTATTTGGATGGTACTTTGCTTATTACTGTTAATTTGATTTCAAACAAACAGAAACTGTACCTGAAATGGTGGGTTCCTTCTCTTTGGCCAAATCCACTTCCAGGTACAACACATGCTCCAGTCTCTTCCAGAAGTTTCATGCAATAGAACATATCAGGTGCCACTTTATGAGCCTAAGGAAATGGATGCTTTGAAATTATTGAAGTGAAAATATTCCCAAATATACAGAATTTCATTATTCTTTTTTTCTCCCTGAAACTTTATCTTACCTCATTAGTTCCTTATTCTATTCACTAAAGAAGGTGAGGAACAGTTGCTAAAGGGACAGTTCACAAGTTCACACTGTGAATTAAATAACAGTACTGCATGGAGGAACAGGGCTGAAGAACCTACACAAAACACTCACTTCAAAAGAAAGGGTTTAGGTAATGTTATTCTCCTTGACTTGCTTATAACTTTTTGTCAAAAGTCTCAAAATTGTACTTAGAAAAACCTAAGGCACTGACATTTGATAAGATTAAATTAATTTGAGAACTGTGTGTTCCAGCTCTGTTGGCAGTTACTATTTTTCCCCCTTGAATTATCTACTGATTAGGAAGTCCCCAGGAAAGTTCTTAAATACATGCAAGTTATAAACCCAATCAAATAAGCAACTGAAAAACAGCCCTATTTTTGTTCTCAGCTGTGCTGATAAAATTCCCTTTAAAAAATTAGTATTACATATCAGGTATCAGAGCTCTAGTTAGGAACAGAAAGATTTGTTATTTAGCAACAGACGTTACTAACCCAAATCCAAAAAGGCAAAATTTGTAAGGAAACCTCCCTCCCTCTTTCCCAGACTTGCTGAGTGGGGCTTCTTTTGCAGGGTCAGTAGAGCACACTGCCATTCCCAATCCACTGCCTCCCCAACCCAGGCAGGGGCAGCAATTTGGAATTGCACAGGTCCAGCTACTTGTATGACTTAAACACCAATGTCCTTGGGAACACTCTTACCCTGAAAACCTCACCTCTGTGATGAAACGCTCTGCTTTGTTTTCCTCACTTAAAATAAAGGTCATGTTATATAGACCATACATAGTCTATGAAGTACTGCTTTTGTAACTACCTGAGCTTACTCTGTCTCTGGAATTAAAACATCATTAGAAATGGCAGGCACAGGCCAGTGAAGGTTAAAATTAATTGAGGTAAAAGTAACTGACTGACCTTTGCTTCCTCAATGGCTTTGGAAGGAATAAAGATCTGTGGGACAGCATACATAGCTCCTTGAAGAGCACTGCAGTGAATGCCTAGTATCTTGTTAAACATGTCTTCTGCTAGTTTGGCTTTTTTGGCAAGATTGTTCAGAACAGACTCCTTCTCCTGTTTAAAAGGAAGGTCTTCAGTTAGACACATTTGAAGTGGCAATAAAAACTCCAGAGGAAACTATGATGCTTCCCTGGATTAAACATTTTTAGGCCTTTGTTATTAGAGCAAACAATGTTCCAAATTCCAGTTCTGCTCTTAAAGGCAGCAATGCAAAAAGGCATTAGCAGGATACAACTATAAAGTGCTGCAGACAAACAATAACATGCAGAAGTCTCTATCTGTGTGCCTTCTTACATTCTTCCTTCTGAGCATCTACTCTTGGCTGTTTTTAAAGACCACATTGGCTGAACTTTTGATCTGACTCGATAATGTAATTTCCTAAGCCAGACTCAGTTTTCTTTTCACCAGTGAGAAACTATGTGTATACTTTAACACAGATTACCACACTGCTCAGTCTACAGAGGCACTGGATACCTAAGAACAAGACTGATTTTATAGCTGTATTTGAACTTACATTCCTCTTTAGATCTTAGTAAGAGTAGATCTTATTTAGTAATCCTTTTGTCATATTAAACACGGAAGAAAAGTTGAATTTACTGGCAAGAAAACTGATTTGATAATGCCTCCTTATATTTTTAAATGTAGTCATATTGAATTAATTTTAAATACACTGCATAGTTCTGTAAATTTGTGTTATTACAGCATTGTCTGAGGAGAAATGAAAGAGGACTGGTCTCTGTGAATATTTTGAGTTCCCAGTACTTAGGATAGGTTTAGGAAATGCACAAAAGAACAAGCATGTTATTGCTGACCTTTATGAACTGTGCATAAGATTCTTCTCCAGGTATTGGAAGATTCACTACAATATCCATTGCTGCTTGTCCTGTGACTTGGGGACAAAGGCGAGCAGAAAGCAGCTTAACAAGCTGTCCTTTAATTTCTGGGTGCAAGTAAATGACCTCCACATAACATCCTCTGCAGCCACATCTGTGACAAAGTGAACAGAAAAGATTGGTCAACTTTGAGTGTATAAATACTGGGAAAGCAATGAAAGTGACTGCAGAAGAGGAAAGACAATTAATGAGAATCTTGCAATATGTAACATGCAGGTTGTTGAAACAGCTGTTACACTGATAATGGTTTAAGATGGAACTACATGGGATGTCACTAAGTCCTAGTATCCCATACAGAGATAAAGGTGTTCATGCAGCTTCCCTGTCAGGTGAGTTAACATGGATTGTTTAATCTTCAGAACAGGAGCACATGGCTGCAGTAGCATATATTTCATCAGAAAATTCTTTTTCTTCTATCTCTTCCTCCCCAAAACAACCAAACCCAAACATTTACAGCATTAGACATCCCAGCAATTATTGAGCTGCTCATCTGAATGTTGGAGACCAATTTTCCATTATCACAGGTCCAGACTGCGACTGTAGGATTTCACCTCTGTGGAACTGAGGCATTAGGTGTCTGAAATAAATGTGCTTATTATTTAGTACTTTGAAAACCACAGAGCTAATCCATTACTCTGTGCTTTAAATGCTCTTTTCCTTTTCTTGATAGTTTTTAGTTAAAATTCACAGAAGATGGTGGATTACTTTCAGGTCAGTAACATGAAAGGGCTGTCCAACCAGATTAATGAGGAAGATGAAATAAAAAAAACTAAATCAGACTTACCTGCCCGTGTATCCCTTAGAGGTGGAGTGAAAAGAGGCCAGCTCAACATTGTTTTAGTATTCAGGTCCCACCTCATAAAGAATCTTTTTGAAAGAATGGAACTGGCATCCTTCAGAGTACACATTGTGCTGTTTTAGATTAGGAGCAATTGTGGCCAGCTGGGAACAAAACTGCAGTTGCATTATGTTTCCATTTTCAAGACCAAAAGTCTGCATGTCTTGGAATGGAAATATGTAGTTTATGCCCAGAAGATACAGGCAGAAATGTAATGTTTGTGCTAAGGTTAGTACCTGTGTGTGTCTGTGTGTAGGCTTTTTACATGTGAATTAAATAAAAGAGTGCATTTGGTACAGGCAGTTGAGAGACTTCTTGCTTTTATAACCAAGGGAGAACTCTGATGTACAGGTGCAATCAAAGTAAGCATCCTTATCAGCATTTAACTGACAGCGCCCACACTGTCCAACCTGCTCAGGTGCTGCTCCCTTCTCCTCCGCTGCCCCTCGGTACAGGGCTCGTCCCTCAGCACCTTCCTCGAGCAAAGCTCCATCTTCAGGCACATTCAGGTGCTCCCCCAGGCCCTACGAAATGCTCTCACTGTCGTTCCTTGTAAGATGCCCTGAGACCACTCCCTCGGCCGCTCCCCGCGAAAGGCGCAGCGGGGTGACTGCCGAGAGCTGCCCCCAGCAGGGCCCGCCCCTCCGCACCCTCACGGCCACACCCGGGGCTGCCCTGGCCCCTCCTCATCCTCACTGGCCACACGTGAACGGGTGCAGACGTGCCTTTCCGCCAGGAAAGGCATCCCTTTCCCATTCCCCGCCCCGCTCCTCCCCTGGCTCACCGCCCACTGCCCCCCGGGCTCCAGGGCCGGCGACCGAAAGCAGAGCGGCAGCCGGGCCGCGGTTCCGCGCTTTGCGCTCCGAGCGCCGCCGACACGGCGGCCGTGGGGTGGCAGCGGCGCTCCCTCACGGGAGGCAGCCCCGCCGTGGCGGAGCGGCGGGTCCGCACCAGCCGTGCCGAGGGCCGGTCACCGGGGGGCGGCAGAGGCCGCAGGTACGCGGCGCTGCCCTCCCGCGAACTGCGCATGCGCGGCTCTCCGGGCAGTACCGGAGACGCTCGGGAGCCACTGCGCACGCGCCCTCTGCCCCCCGCCGGCCCCGGGCGCGGCCGCGTCCCGGAGCCACGGCCGGGACTGAGCGAGCCCGTCCTGCCGCTGCCGCCCCTCCGGGCACTGCCCGGCCAACTCCGTCATCTCCACCGACAGCGTGTCGACAGAGAGTAACTGCGCTGCAGGAGCAAGCGTGTTGCACCTGCTCTGTGTCACAGAACGCGACAGGGACGCCATTAACCAGCTGTGATTCTACTCCAAGTTTCTTCATGTATTTTTGCTTTTTGCACTCCACGCCGACATCACATTCAAGTATCTGATTGTAAACGTTGCCACTCCAAGGAAACCACTATGAAATCTATCAATAAATTAAGTTCCCGTTTAAGCCCTTTACAACAGAACTGCTGCGGTTGCCCCAGCTTTTGGAAAACTTTTATGTTAAAATTTAAAACATCTAAAGAAGTCTAAAAAAAATACACAAGTGCACAACAACTTTAAAGGAAAGAAGAAAGTCAAATAAAGGAATTTAGTATCTACTTCATTCCATTTATACAAATAAAGAACTGTGATTCTTAAATATATAAAACATGAAAACAGAAGTAAACTATTATCAATAAAGACATCTTTGAAAATTCACCTTTTAACAGAAAGTACTTAAATTATAGTACTTTAAAACAATGTTGTGAGCAGCACAGCTCAGTTGTATATTTGCAATCTGACAATTATCTTGCCTTTTTTTGTTTTTGAGGTGTAAGAAACTCAGGAAAAAAATACTCCTTCCATTAACGGAAAAATAGTAGACAGAAAGACACTTAAAGTCATCAGCCAAGGATTTTCCAATTACTATATGCTGAGCAGTAGAGAAACAGTCAAACATCTACCCTGCCCCCTCCCTCCCCCATCTCTCAAAAATAATGTTTCAGTGCTTTGGATTAAATGATAACCAACTGAATTGATTTTGTCGTCTTGGCAACACTAAATCCAATGTCAGATCTCTTTGTTCTTTTTCAGAATCCACCAGCTGATAGCCAAGCATGTTTATAGCACCTTTGCAAACTTCCTGTACTTTCTTAACCTTCTGAAAGGGAAGAACGTTTCTCCAGGCCTGTGAAACACTAACTGCATCTCGAGACGTGATTTTGAAGGCTTCTTTTTTTTTTCCTGGTCCCTGTCCATGTGTGATATTATAGATCCAGCTTTTGAGCCTGGGGGTCAAATTAAGATCTGCAAATTTGTACATTTCTGAGATTTCTGATAATGGATCTCTTACCAGATCTTCAAAACGGATCATTAAATAGCGATTTTTAAGGAAATTAGGTGGTTTTAGAGTAGCCGTTTCGTAAATCTGAACATGACTTCTACAAACCTCTTGCATTACTTTGTATTTGCTGTCTTCCACTTTAGTGCCATTGGTACTCAAGACAATTCCATTGTCACGGGCTAAAGCTTTCACTGATTGTTCCCGTGACTTAACGACTGCCCTGGGGTCACGGACCAGGTGAATAATTTTGAGATTCAGGGATGGGTCAGTGAGAAGAGGGTAGAGGACCTTCAAGTCAAAGAATCGAACCTCCTTGATGACAACATGGCTGTAAGTTTTACAGGCTTCCTCCACCTTGCTGAACGGATACCGTCCACAAAGAGTCTTGCAGGCCATTTCGCTGGTAATGTCAGTGCGTTGAAAAGAGTCACAAGCAGGAGCTGAGCACAGAGCCCGACTCACTGCCCACTGGAAAAGATCGGATAAGTTTCTTTTCCAAGGCATGTAAGCATCAAACACAGACATGTCACACAGGAAGACCGACCTGACCAAGTCCCGCACTGCCATGTGTAAGACTTTGGCACTGTTCTGAGACATCGTAACCCACACGTGCCACGCTGGCTCCATCAGGTAGAAGACACTGGGGTGCTGGCTGAAAAGCTGCCCGACAAAAGAAGATCCCGACCGCCAGGAGGAGAGAATGAGGATGTGGACTTGTGATGGTTTCTCCTCAGCCTGAGGCATGAAACTACTGTACCGGGCAAACATGAAGAGTAAGAATCCAGTCTGAACTGTGACAAAAAGTATAACGACTGTGCTAGGAATCCGAATCCTTGCCATTCTCACCGAGGAAGAGCAATAAGAAAAGCTGAAAAAGAGAAGGGAAATGCTGGTGAACCTGTGGCACAATAACAATAAAACTTACACAGTAGAAACTCTTGCATTAGTAAAACCTTCCTTCAAATAGGTGGGTATGTATGTGGCACTAACTGCTTCCTTAACCAGTTGCACTTGGAGATAGTCATCTGCAGGTGACAGCTGTTAGAAACTGAAAGGAAGTAATGTGTGACAGTAAGATCACTGCACAAATAAACAAATAAGTAAATGTTTGATGTTGAAGAAAACCTGGGGTTGATGCAGCTCAATTCTTGGATTTAAAAAGAAAAAAATCTACGAAGTACACAAAGCCCTCAACTTGAATACTGGTAAATACTGCCAAGGGATAAAAAAAAAAATCCTTCTGAATGACTCCACTGTATTTCTGTTTCAGTTTGACACTACAAGAACTTCTATCCCCTAAAAGGAGTAGATGAGAACATCAGTAACTGGCTGCTGAAATAAAAATCATCTTCTTTTCTAATGTGAGTGCTGTACCCTGCAGTGGCAGTAGGCTGCTACACCAATTGATGCTTGTGCACAACCCTCTATTCTTCAAACTGCAGAAGATGGGTGAAAACTCACAACCTGAAGCCACATCTGGCCACACAGGATAAAATGAAAAAGCAGCTGACATGTGTCTTTGGTCTGGAGCACATATACCCCAAGACTGAATACCCCAAGTTTGCACTTAAGGGAATTACCCATTTGGGAGTTAGAAATGACTAGACATATAGAAATTACATATAACTCCTAGAAAATTTTAGGCATGGCAACCCCAAGTGGAACTGTTTTACTTTGAAGTCAAAGCTCAAGCCACATGCATTCCTCACAGCTTTTAATGAGAGGTTTTTGGCACCTACCCCTTTGTGCCCTCAGTTGTGCAGATTCCACTTGTAAGCAATCAGTGTAAGTTAGCAGGCAAGGTATTGGGAAAGTACGAGTCCTCATGTATGCAGATCATCTCCATACTTGCTATCTAGCTGCATTTACACAATTTGTTTCTTGTTACAGTGAGAGAGACATACCAACACACTCTGGACTCTTGAAACCATGTAGACTAGCAAATATATATACACACTCATTTGACATAATAAAATGCATTAAGCTCTTAGTTCTGATGTGCCCACAAGAATTCAAGACGATATAGCTGAATACAGTAAGGAGTAAAGATCAAGCACAAGGACAGTCAATGACTTCTGGAAAAAGGAATACTGAAGTGACTGTTGCTCCTCAGCCTAGAAAAGAGGCTCCCTAGACAGGGAAATCACAACTGGCCTGGAAAGAACAACTGCAAAAACACTCTCTCATGACTGCTCGAAACAGGAAAATTGGGGGAATTGAATTAATGATCTCTCATTACAAAATCTTTTTGTATGCTGCATCTTAAAAATATGAAACTCCACCTCAAAATGCTGTGGCAGCAGAAGTATACAAGAGTTCAACAAACTATTACATTGATTAAAAGTAAGTAATGGAAGAAGAACCTCTCAGGACTCACCAGAGGGTGCTGTTAGGCCAGCTCTTTAGCACAGAAAGGCAATATGCCAAAACTGCATCGGTTACTAGGTGAAACACTAGTCTGTGACTTGCTCTGCATTGCCTCACCTCTCCTTCTGCCAGTGCCCTCCTCCTTTGCCAACAGCTCAGCGGCACCACCTGTCCATCCCAAGCTCCTCTCAGGAGAGCCAAAGAGGGGCTCGTTCTGCCTCCTTTCTTTCTTCTTTGCTCCACAGTGGTGCTTCCTTGGCTGCACCTGCGTGACCAGAGCAGGCCTGCTGACCACAGGCACGGGGGAAAGGGCAGCAGAGGGGCCAGATGTCCTTACTGCCACTCCAGCTGCCACCTCAGTGACAAAACTAGCAAGCACCTCCTCATAGACTCATGCAATCATTCTGTCCCTAAGTGGCAAGGGAGCTACAACAGGCAGAAAAACAGACTGTGACAGACAGCAATTTGCAGCACAGAGCACTCCAACACCTCTCACACATGAAGTATGGCAATACTCGGTGGCACCACAATACATGCTTTTGTAAATAATGAATACTGCTTAGCATAAATTATTTTAATAAGCATAAAATATTTTAAATTATTTTATTATTCCTTTTCTGTGATAGTAGCAGTAGTACTTCTTTTGTGATACTGTTTCTTCAGGGAGAGTTCTAGCAAAGAGCAGAATAATCAGAAGTCTAACCCTCACAAATTCTTGAGGGACAATCATCTCTTCGCAGGCCAATACAAATGTTCAAAATGTGATCTGAAAAGCATCTGCATATATGGCTTAGTTGACAGTTCTAAGTCAAGCTCTGTCACTGGGCTTGCCTGCTAACAGCTACTAATGGAAACAAGATCCTGGACTAGATGAACCCTGGGACAGTCCCAGAATAACTATTCTTCCATAACATCCAAAGGAAATTATACAAACTGGCCAACAGAGCAATCATTTTCTTCATGACTTAAACTGCCTCTGATAGACTGCTGAGCTGCAGGGCCACTAGCATCTGCCACTGCTTGCCAAGAAACTAGATACAACACAGAAAGCTATCCAGTTTTACCAAGCAGGGTAAAAATACAGCCAGTGGTAGCAGGGCTTGTTTTCTAAAGAGAGCACTTTTCAGATCCAGAATGGCAGAAAAGAGAGAAAGAAACTATGTAATGGATGATTATTTAGCTCTTGCTTTCGGGAACTTTTATTCATTTGTCACGTAAGTCATGTAATGTTAGAATTGAGTAATGAGATCTTTGCAGGTCATCTCTGAAAGGAGTACAGTTTCTATTCAGCATAGAATTCAACCTGGAGAGACCTAGTAAATTATCAACAATAACATTTATAGCTTGAAAATAAAAGACCCTCCTATTTACACTGCTCAGTTTTTTTTTCTGGGATACTAAAAAGATGGTAGAAAGACAAAGAGAGTGCCTCACATTAGAGCTGTAAAGAAACATGCTCTCTGAGCTTGGGACAAAAGGCTGGGATGAAAGACTCCCTCAGAACCAACAGGCCTAGGTCTGCTTTGGGAAGACTGAAAACCCTGGCTGGAATAAAGCAAAATATCTGAGTGAGGAATTATAAATACCTGCTCTCCTACAATGGCTTCTGAGCAACTGAATTTTAACTGTCTTTGTCAGTCTTCCTTGGCCATTTTGAGTCTAAGAAAAGGTCCAGCACACTTTAATTTAAAACAGTTTATGCAGCACTTTTAAACCAAAGTCTTTACAGATTACACAGAAATTACTTCAACTTCATATAATGTTCTCAATTAATTTCCCAGATTGATCTTTTCCACTGAAAAATTAATACCTTTTGATAGCCAACAGTGATTGTCCTGTATGCTTGTCATACACTACACGCTGACTTTTCAGAGCAATCATACAAGATGAATATAAGTATCACCTGTGTACTTACGATTCACCAGATGCAGCAGCACTGACTGTAAAAAGAATGATAATGGTAAATGTCATCATGCATTTTGTAGAAATAATAGGAAAATATTTGTGCATGGCATGGTAAAGAGAGCAAAGATCACCTGGAGGTCTACTATCCCTCATGGAGAAGTTTACTCACTGCATACTTCACCTATAAGACATCACACCAATGCAATCACCACCAGAATTGCTTCTGTGGGCTCAACATTAGGAACACGCTTTGCTGCTCTAAAAAGTGAAATGCAGGAACGTGACAAAGGTGGTCAAAGAAAAATGCACAACAATATTACTAGTAATTCTTGCTGTAATCACCCAGCTGACAAAATACCCATTTCCAGTGTTCTTCTGCAGCTAGAAATCACACACCTTCATAAGGCAAAAGGTTACTGTATTGCCAACAATATGCAGATTGATCTTTGAATGGGGAAAGAAGTTCGTTTGGAGCGTGCCTTCTGTAACTACTGGTACTTCAGAAAGTTAAAAGTCTTTCTAATAGCTGGCCAATACTAAATAGTTGAAATTCAAAAGCCTGCTTAATTTTTTTAATAGAACAGTGAAACTGCAACTAAAACAATAAAAGTACAATAAATGTACTGTAAGAATTCTGAATCATAACAATATATTAGAATTCCAGCTGATACTGTTAATTTAGCTTTTCACAATCTAGGGGCAAATGATGTTGGAACAAATGTTTGTAGGAAATCATCAGGCTGAAATAGTTTATAGTACAATTAAACGTACCATGGATTTAATTACATGACCATTAAAGTTCTTTTTTCAAAAGGTACTGTTTCCTGTGGGTTTTATTTATAATTTTTGGAGTTAGATAAAGTTGTCCAGCCTGAACAAAAGGCAGTGTTGAGGCATAGCCCTACACCACCTGTTTCTCCATGCAATGCAGCTGAAGATCACCAAGCGTTTTCAGCTGCTAGAATTACTGGTGTTCAAGAAATGAGGTCTGCTTAGCTGCAATTTTTGTTAAGAATTTTTACTATGGCAAAACTGGAGCGACAAAGAGACACCTACAGTGACTGAATGCTATTCACTTACTTGAGACTCTGTCTGCAGCAGCACAATAATGTCCTCAAATTCAAACCGTCCTAGGACGAATGGGCTGAGGTGTGCCCTGTGTGCCCCACTGAAGCAACTGTTGCAACTAATAAATAAAGACAAATTCTTCCGACCGGTGTGTGACCTTCACCTGGAAAGAGAGGCTGGACACAATAGAAAAATGGGAAGGGATTTCCCGGAACGACGGCAAATGTTCTCTAAAGCACCTTATTTCACGACCTAACTCTAGCAAACGAAACGACTTAACCACCTCAGCCATCTTCTCTAGGGGAGAGGAAAGAAGAAGAAAAAAAAAAAACCCTAACCAAAAAAAGGTCTGATTTTCGACAGCTTGACCTCTGTCAACAACCGACTACACCTCAACCAACGGCCGGCTCGAGACGGTGCGACACCGGCTCCGCCGCACCTGGTGCTCCCGCTACTTCACCGCCACGGGCAGGGGCGAGGGCGGACGGCTCAAAAACATCCTCCGAAACGTAGTGCGAGTGCGAACGGCTCGAATACATCCCCCGAAACGTAATGAGAGTGCGAACGGCTCGAATACATCCCCTGAAGCGTAGTGCGACTGACTGCAAGCACCGCTGAGACCGGAAAAAACGGTCTGACCGCGACGACGAGTCCCGTGAGCAGCCGCCACCCCCACCCGCACCAGCCCGCCCGTACCTTCCCGCCGCCACCGCCGCGGCTCCGAGCTGCCGACAGAGACAATGAGCCGCTTTCAGACGTGGCCGAGGCGCCGGGGCAGCGGGAGGAGCTCGGGAAGGAGCCGATCCGCCCCGCTCCCGGAGCATCCCCGGGCAGAGGCGCAGCCTGGCAGAGGCGGCCCCGCCCCGCCCAGCACCGGCTGCCCGAGGGCTCGAGCGGCACCGGCGCCCGCCCCGCCGCAGCCGCGAGCGCCCGGCCCGAGCGCGGCACCCGCGGGGACGGATCGGGCCCGCCTGCCGCGGCAGCCCCCTCCTCTTCCTCCCTCTCGTCCTTTTCCTCCCCCTCCTCCTTCTGCCCCCAAGCCCGCCCCAGCCCCAGGCGCACAGGGCTCGGCGCGGCCGCGTCCCGCTCGCCTCAGGCGAGCAGAACCGGAGGGTCCTGACCCTGCAAAGGGACGGTTAACGAGCACCGGGGTCGTTTCTTTTATCCCAGCTCCACGCCTTAAAAGACTCCTGAAGCATGGCTCTTAAATGACCACATTCCCACTTCAATTTATGCATAGGACCTTTTACCAGATGCTTACTTTTTCTTCTTACAGAATCATTTACAGAAATTTGATTAATCCTAGCAAGCCACTGTGTCCTTCCTCAGTGAAGAGCATTTAGGTTGTTCTCTGGCATATGTGTACACATAAGATCTGTGTAGTAGCACTGTGGCGGATGGCACTGGTTTCAGATATTTTTTGTCTTTTTATTTTGGGTCGCTTAGAAAGCTAAAGGAAGAGTCCTCGCAGACAGCCTTCTGAGAAAGGCTCTTCCTTCCTCAACCTCCCTTAATGGTACTTGCAGCAGATCCTCAGGTATATTTTTTCCCTGTAGTTCAGTTTATTGCTACAGCTGAAAAATCTTATCTTTTTTCTATTGCTTGGTTACTTACAGAAGTAGAATGTCTCTTCAAGCTTGAGAAAGGAGTCAGAACTATGAACCAAGAACTATTTTCAGTATAACAGTGATCCAGGAAGTTACCACAGCAGAGGTATCACAAACAAGTTTTTTTTTCCCCTGCTGTGGTCACACTTGCCTTTAGGGCTCCTTTCACCCTGCATTCACTTACTAGCCGCAGTCATGAAACACAACTCTTTCAAAAGAAATGGAGGGATTGTTTCAGGTCATACTAAACAGTTACATGCCACTGGCAAGCAAATAATTCTTTTTGATTTCATCCTTTTAACTTTTATATAGTTCTCCACTTAAATTACTGTAGAGGATTTTTTTCCAGCTTTCTCTTTCTAAAGGAAAAGAGAACATAAGGATATTTTAATCTGTCTTTTCTAAACCGGACCTATTCTCCATTTTTTATTTCACATGCATTCACTGAACTGTTGCTCTGAGCAGCATCACTTGTCATAACTTAATGTGAAAGGCTACAATAGGAGATAACAGTGAGACAGGAATTACTGAAGTCTCCCAATACTGTTGCCTGCTGGCACTAGTCTCTTCCATGTTCCTGTTGCTACCTTGAACAGCTTTCTGTTCAGTTTGGAGGAAGACTGTTACACATTCCAGTTTTGTCAGAGTACAACATTCAAACCCTTAAAATGAGGTCCTGTGGCCTCTCCAGAGATTTCTACCCCTTGCTTATGCCCACCCAAATGCTTGTGCAGGCACATAACAAGTTCATTCAGGGAACTGAGTCATCTGAAAAAGTGATTATATTTGGTAAATATCATCCTCATCAGGTGATTATAATTTTTATCAGTTCTAAGTTATTTAAGTTCTGAAAGTAATTAATCACTTGCTTTGGAACTCTAAAGCTCCTCTGGTAGTATTTTTTGTTACTTTTCTTTCAATAAATACCAGGCTTCTCTGTTTTACTGTTCACAATTCACAATTAATGGTCTAGTAATAATGCCAATAGTAAATGGTTGTGCAAACCTTGCACACACTATCACCCACAACCCAGTTTCTCACATCAACCTTGAATTTATCCATCATCCAATTTAATAACTAAATTGCTGAGCATGTATAGCCACATAACTGTGGCTGTACTGTGACAGGAGTGTCTCTGACCTTAACTCACCCATACATTTTTTCACATTCCTCATATTTTGATTCATTTCATAGTGCACATAAATGCATGTACAAATAGCTCTGGACAGAACTCTAAGTCAGAAGTGAATTAATTCACAAGACAATAAAAACAGTTTATATTGTTACTTTTAGCATATTATTTTCAGTCTTCAAGGTGTAGCAAAATTAAGATAATGCAAAAGCAGACTCATTGCTTCCTACTGGCTTTTAAAGCGTGGTCCAGTTGCAAGCTCTTCTTTAACTCTTAATTGTCAAAAAAATTAAAATTTTCAGTTCCAAAGCAGTGTTCCCAGAAAAATTAGATGAATGAACATGTATTTAAAAAGGAAGCACAAACAGAGCATACTTGAAACATACTTACAAAATTCTGATCTTCCAAAGTAAAAAGTGAACAGAGAATAAAAGCAGGTGACTATTTTTGAACTGCATTTCGTTAAAGTGTTCTCAGACATCTCCTCAGGACTGGTGCTGTTTGTAGGATAGTACTGGAGAGACTGGCAGAACTGATGATACTGGAATTGTAGTCAACACCTGATTCTGGAACAAAAACATCTTAATCCTACCAAACACCCAAAGAAAGATAAGGAGGATGCTGACATACTGGATCCAGGCAAATTTAATAATTTCCCAAAATCCTGGCTGATATTTAAAGAAAGTCAAGGAGTGTTAATGAAGAAGCTTCTGATTGCAATAAGTAAACAAAGGAACTCAGAGGCAGAAAGGCACAAAATCTGTTAAGATATCAGTTTTTGTAGCAAATGCAAAGCCTCTGAGCCACAGAAACACCTAAAAGCCTTTCACCACAGTAGGTAACAAAAGCTGCAGAGAATATCTGTCCTAGAAAACATTTAAACCAATTCTGGGTAAAGTACCTATTTTGTGCCTGACTCACCAGAAAGTTGTTATTCGTAATAGTCAGGTAGGTAAACAAACCTCATTAAGAAGTACGCTCCATACAGATTCTCTTAAACACAGGCTTGTTCTTGTCTGAGAAAATGAGCAAAAACATAATTAACAAAGTAGTATTTTGCAAAAAAAAAAAAAAATCAAGTCTGCTTGCATGTGTAACAGATGTAACCCCTCCACTGTGGGGGTTATTATTATCTTGCATGCATATTTCTAATGATTTGCTTTAGGTCCCAGATTACAGTACCATGCTTTGCTAGTGGCATCCGTGACAGACTGGGACAGCAGGTGCTGCATGAGCAAAGCAAGATTCACTAAGAATATTCCCTGAAAATGGCTAAGAAACTGCCTTAAAGGCCTGTTTAGTAAAGCTGAAAAGCAACACGAATTCCCAGTAGAGAAAGGCAGAAAGTGGTTAGGCAAGTAGAACCATCTGGAGGAATGGACAAATAAGTATTTCATTAACTCCAGAACTTCAGCATTTGCTTAGCTAACAAAGAAAAAGTTTAGAAACAAATCTAGAAGAAAACAGTTTTCACTTGGCCTGTAGGTGAAGGCCCAAATAATGCAACCCAATTCTGTCACAGTTTATGCAGTTTTCAAAGGATATAAAATAACTTCCACTGGATAATGAATAGTGGCATTAATGATAAATGGTGTATCTGTTGCTCTTCCTGACATCCAAACAGGGCTGGGATCTGAAAAGACTGTTGTCACTAAAATGGGGAAAGGAAACATCCAGGTTAAGGGGCTTTTAGGTCTTAAATACAGGACCCAAATACCTCACAAAACATCTGCCAATATGCAAACTACTACTGTCCTGTAGTTCACAGCTGCACATTCAG
Organism: Chiroxiphia lanceolata; assembly: GCF_009829145.1. Taxonomy (NCBI): domain Eukaryota; kingdom Metazoa; phylum Chordata; class Aves; order Passeriformes; family Pipridae; genus Chiroxiphia; species Chiroxiphia lanceolata. The sequence continues at coordinate 9,640,622 of NC_045649.1, read as the reverse complement.
GCTTACCATTTCTATCCCAATATGCTGCAATGATGTTTGTTAGATCATAGTCACTTGCAAAAGGACTTGTGCCATTGACCACAGACACCTGTTACAACAAGGAGACACTTGCATTATTTGTCCAGTCTTCAAGACAATAATTCTACTGAGTCTCTTACACAAAGTAACCATGCCCTTGAGGGAATGCACATAAACATCAGACTGAACATCTTGGCAGAATAACCTCTTCCCTCTTTTAGCCTAACACTAAAACACCAGTTCCAAAGTTTTAGGGTTCACTCTGTGCAGGACTAAAATAACCAGGGTGTCACCTATGATACCAGGAGGATAAAAGGGGAGAGGAATTGACGGGGAAGGGAAAAACATTTCCTCACATTGTATCTGGTATCCAGTCCACAATGGTTAAGTAATTGCCTCTGGTTCAGTTTCAGGTCTCCATTCATATAGAGCCGAGACCCTGGCACAGGAGAAAAAAACTGAAGAAAAGCCATGCTCTGCATCACAAATGTTGACATTCTCTGAAACAGTGAACACAAGAGAAGAGAATTTAGGCGGGGACACACCTCCCCACACACATTTCTACCTCTTTGAATCTACAAATTTTCTACATGGATTCGATATTTTTCTGACTCCCAAGTTTCAGATCATTATATTAGTCTAAACAAGGGAACACCAAATAAAAAATATTTTTAATTTTTTTTGTGATCTACCTTAGTTATTGCATACAAAGTTCCACAGGAAATTCAATCCAACAGTCTGTGGTTAATGACAGTATTACATGTAAAAAGCAGCAAGATGACTAAACATAGTCCTTGTAGACACACTTTAAAAAACTCAGCAATCAAAATCAAGACTCCTGCTCTGCAATAAGGACCAAATAAAAAAGTTCCTCAGCTCTTATCAACCACTCAACCTGAAGGAAAATTTTTACATTTACAGTGGAATAGAAGTCTTGAATATTGTAACTCTGCGATACTAATCACTGATCTAATGCTTCAGCCCAAATTTACGACTGTTGGGCCTTTATTCTGGGCCTCACAGGTTTAAGAAGTTTTCTACACCACTTGTCTAACTGTAATCAGCAAGTCTCTTGGATAAGCTCAGCCTAATCTCCCTAGAAAAACAACTTCTTGTCTGTGTGGCTGCATCCAACCCAGCTCTATATTATTGCTCCTTTCAGATGTATCCATGGGTTTTTGTGCACTGAAGTTTTACTTGTTGCTTTAGGTATTAATTGCACTTGAGATACAACAGCAGCAGAATTGTATTGTCTTGTCTTCCTGTAACACTTTCTTCCTCCTCCCCGTTGCAAGATACAGAAAATCCTGGTAGATCATTACCAGTGCTTCAAGAGTTGTTAAGTAAGCAAAATATATGGAGTTTTTGGCTGTTGCAACAGCCTACCTCTCCACCTCAGAAAACTAACTGGTTATGTCAAGGCACAGCAGTATGTAAGAATGCACATCCTTCTCCCTGCTGCAAGACTCTCAGTTATTTCCTGGTGCCACCCCCACTGATACTCACTGTTGTGCATTTCTGTCTTCTATGCTGCACTACAACTCAGGAGAATATAGATCTTGAAAAACATTTCTAACAAAGTGTATCAAAATAGGCAAGCTAGAGCTAGACTAGGAATGACTCAGCAGAGGAGAAAATTAAATATTTGTTAGTAAAATAAATATTTTAGATAGGAATTTCAAATGTGAAAAGTTTCTTTTCATCCTTTGTATAACCACTACTGGAATATTACACTGGGTCTATACATCACAACAAACATAACTAAAGATGCTCACATAAAGCTGGTAGGAAAAGAGTAGAATCAGCTGAATGCCAAATACATGCTCTGTAGGTTGGAGTGGAAGTTCCAATTCAAAATGCAACTGATCCATTTTGCCATCTTGATTTTTGTCTTCTTCTCTAGTCTAAAAGAATATGATTTTTTAAAAATACAGGAATTTCTGTTAGAAAGAAAAACTGAAAAGGTAAAACCCCAGGGGACCTCTACAACTGCAGCATGCACAATCAAAGGAAGCAAATAAGCTGCAGTGTTAGGAAAGAAATAAAAAGCTGCTTGACTTGACAGACCAAGAACTAGAGACAAGGAAGAAGCCTGCAATGTTGTCTGTTATACTACATCTCATATGCCCCCCCAGGAAGGAAAAGCTCACTAGACTCTTCAAAGTCTTTTCTGCCCTACACCATTCTGACCATCTCCCCAGCATCCTATAAAGCATGCCTTAGTGCTGGATCTTCTGTCAGACCCTGTGCAAATATGACGGGTGGTCAGGCTTTTGCCTCCTGCCACTGCAGCATGCCTCTTAATGGCTTCTGTACTCCAATTCCTGGCTGTGAGCCAAGGCTTGCTACACCTCTGTGCCACAAATGCCCAGTACCTCAGCTATTTGCAAGCATAGCAGGACTCGTAACAGAGGCAGACAGAAAAATAACTGCCACTGTGGAATCCCAGAAGGAACAATGACTGCAAGGCAAAGGCTATGTGCTTTAGGAAGCTCATATATGCTTCCAAAACTAGGGCCTACCTAGCAACCCATGCAAGTTCACATCATGATAAGCCATGTGGCCAGGGGAGGAGAGCACAACTGATTTGAGGGAAGTAAACTGATGTGTTCATGCAAACCACCAGTAGTGCTTAGGAACATGGTTCAGAAACCGGTAGTTTGGTTAATGGTTGGACTTGATCTTAAGGGTTTTTTCCAACCTAAGTAATTCTATGATTCAGTAGCACTGAAGAGGGAGTTAAACTGGACTCGTTAAAAATCACTTCTCCCAAGTGGATTCTGATGTGAATGCGTGAAGCTGCTGCTCCTTGAAGGCAGCAGTGCCCACTCGTGCCCCGAGCCGGCTGCCCCACTCTGCAGCCCCGCTTCTCTCCGCTGCTGCCGGGCCCCGGGCAGGCCTACCGCCAGGAGCGGGACTCGGAGCCGGTCCTCCTGCAGCCTGTTGAACGCTGGGAACGTGCTCCACGCCAAGAAGCTGCCCGGGCTGGGCCCGATGGTGGCGACGAGGAGAACCTCGTACCGGAACCGCACAGTGGGCTGCTCCAGGTACGTGCTCTGCTTCAGCCAGAAACCTGAGGGCAGAGACAGCACGAGATTTCAGGGCCGAGCCGGGCCCGGCCGAGCCGCGTGGGGTCGAGTGGCGCTCACCGTGGCTCCGGTAGGCCACCAGCAGCGGCGGCACATAGGTGAGCGCGGTGATGAGCAACAGCGCCAGTGCCGCAGCGGAGCAGAGCCCGGCCCGGTAGCGCGTGTAGAGCGCTGGGTGCGAGAACAGCTCCACGCCGGCCATGGCGAGCGCTCCGCGCGGGCCGCGCTCCCGCCGCGCAGCAGCGCGGACTGACGGGAGCCGCGCCAATCAGCGCCGAGGGGCCGGGCGTGCCAGCCAATGAGCGCACAGCTCCGCCCCCGGGGCCGCGTGCCGCGTGAGGCGGGACAGCGCCGGCGGCGGGAGGGGCCGCGCTGTCGGGGCACTGCCGGGGCACTGCCGGGGCACTGCCGGGCCGGCCGAGCCCGTGGCGCGGTCCCGAGCGCCCCGGCAGCGCCGTGGGCGGGGGCGGCGGCGGCCTCATCACCGGCCGGTGGCTCCGCGCCGGATGCCACAGCCCCGCCCCGCGATCCCCGGCCGGAAGCGCGGCGGGCCGGGCGGTTGCCGGGGAACGGGCGAGCCGGAAGTCCCGCCTGCCGAGCCGCCGCCGTTGTTGTTGTGACAGGGACCGTGACAGCGACAGGCCCGGAACGAGCCCCCGCCCCCCGCACACGGGCCTCGCCGCCGGCTCCGCTTCCCGCCCGCCCGCACCATGAAGTGGATGTTCAAGGAGGACCACGCGCTGGGTAAGGGTGGGCCCGGGCCGGGCGCTGTCCGCCAGCGGCCCCGCCGCCCTCCGTCTGCTGTGTCGCCATCTGCCCCGGTCGGCTCCCCCAGCCGCTCGTCTGTGGGCGGGCAGCCGCTGGCGGCCCTCGCTGAAGGGTGGTGCGATGCCCGGGAACGGCCTCGCCGAAAAGCTGGAGATCCCCTCGGAGGGTGGGGAGGTGGCTGCTATCCTCGCAGGCTCTCGGCCCTGCGGGCGCTGCCCTCTCGGCCTGTGACGCCGGCAGTACTGTTACTGTGCAGTGACTAATTATGAGTTTTGTTCACAGAGCACAGATGTGTCGAGTCGGCCAAAATCCGAGCCAAATACCCCGACCGTGTCCCGGTGAGTAACCGAGCCAGCTTCCTAGGAGTACTTAGAGGCAAAGGCAGATAAGCTGTTTCCATCCTTCACACTCTTTGATCAGTTCCCACTAAGTAAATTCATGTTCCTTCTTGTATCCTTAGGTGTTTTAAAGAAGCTCCAAACACATCTAACTAATCCAATGTTCCCTTCCCTGTCCCAGTGTATATTGACAAATAAGCAAGAGTGCCTAACTTTATAAACACTTTCCGGGCATTTTAATGATTTATAAGGGTCCTGGTTTCTTCTACTGGCAATTATATCCCAGCAAACATCTTCATTATCTTGAGGATTCATTCTGTGCCTGATCCTAAGAAAGATTATGAATTCTTTAAACCTTGACAATCTTCCAGCCTGGATATATGAGTTAGATGATATTCCCTCTTGTATTCCATGCCTATAACCAATCATCATGGTGAATCTCCTCATGTAAACACTGTTTGAAGAGCCAGTACAAGTGGTGAGCCCTCCTTTCTGCATTAATACCTACCATTCTGCTAAATAGTGAATGACCTCTCTTCTTCACTCCACAATCCCTTTTATCATGTTTCAGTCTGTGAAATGACCACACTTCACATCCTTATATAACAGCTAGCAACATGTCCACATTCTCAACTTACTTGCTCATGTGTAAAATGTCCCACATCCCATCTGACCATGGGCCAGTTAGTGCTACTCCTGCCTCACCTCTTGGTGAGTAACTTCTTCATTAGCACAGCCCAGAGAAGAATCTATTCCTGTTGCCTTTCTCTGCTGCTCAGTTGCACGTAGTTGTCACAACATTGTCTCCAGTTGCAGTCTGGCAAGCTGATATGATCCTTCCCATTCTGTCCTGCCTGACTATCCCCTCATATATGGACTGCAGCATCCTTAATGACCGTACATCTCCAGATATCCATTCATCTGCTTCAAGAATGTCCTTCTTAACCACAGGGGGAAAAGAGACATAGAAACTCTCAGTGAGAGACAGAATTACATGCTGCTGTATCAGGAATGGACAACAAGATGTATGTAGATACAGGAATTAAATCTCAAATTGCAGTGTAGTGCTTTGTCTGGACAGGTCCATGTTTTCTGCTTGATGATTCATATTGAGCCATGTACCTTTCATAAAATAGTTGGTACCAGTTTAATAGTTAAAAGTGTTTTTCAAACAACGTTTTAAAGGGAACACAGAGCTAAGGAATGGAGACACTGAACCTCTTGTAAAACTGATTTCCCCACCTGCTGCATTTTTCCTTCAAGAACTAGCCTGTATGGAGCAATAAGCATCAGGTCTTTTCCACAAGCAATGCTTAATTCTCCTTTCCCCTGTGTCTGCTGCTTTTTGTTTCATTTTGTTTCATTTTGTTTGTGGCCATCTTGCTCTTTCCTTCCTGTAGTCTATTCCTGATTTCCTAAGGTATGATGAAAGATGTTCTAATGTCAGTTCAGCATAATTCAAAGGTGGCCTCACCAGTACCAGTGCAGGATCACCTCTTAGTACTTTGCCTAATGCAGTGCAGGATGCCATTAGCCTTATTTGCTGCCAGGGCGCACTGCTGCTTATTTTCAACTTTGGGTTCCACATTGCAATGATTTCATGTCATCAGTGTACAAAGTTAAATGACACGTGCACTTCTCTGTCATGGGTTTCTTTTGGGCATAATGCAGCTTTTTACCTCATGACTGTCAGCCTCAGATACAGGACGTTTTGAGCCATTGTGTGTATGAATGTAGGTTTCAGTGTAGCCGTAAAATCAGGTTTTATGGTACTGAGCCAGTTCTGCCTCTCATTTGGTTGCAGTCAAGAAACCTTTTTGTTCCTCCCCTCTGCTCACTGTTGCCAGCCTGTGCCGGCAAGAGATTTACCCAAGCTGTCTGTTCATACCAATCCTGACCTTCACACTTGCACTTTACAGGTCATAGTGGAGAAGGTCTCAGGATCTCAGATTGTTGATATTGACAAGAGGAAGTACTTAGTTCCATCTGACATCACCGTGGCCCAGTTCATGTGGATCATCAGGAAGAGGATTCAACTGCCATCTGAGAAAGCAATATTCCTCTTTGTAGACAAGACTGTCCCACAATCCAGGTGAGAGGCTACTCACGTAGTATTCAGAACCATTTCAGCAAACCTGTGCATATTAGAGGGTCAGTAACACCATTCTTTGAGGCTCATTTGGTGGTTTTAGGAGGTGTTTGGTTACATCTTCATATCACTGTGAAAGGGTTTTTTCCTTATGAGTTTGATAAACATCTTATTTTTTGAGCCAGGCTTAAAGGAAAGGTGACTGAAAACCATATTATTATAATTTACTTCCATGGCAAAAGAGTGAGCTTTGCAGTTATGATATCCTTGGCTGAGTGCAAGAACACATACATCACCAATCTCAAAAAAATTATTCTTCTCAATGTAACAAAAAAGGTGCACATTAAATTTTTAATAGCAAATGTCATAAATTATTCTAAAAAACCCAATAACTTGTCAGCTTACAAAGAAATTATGATGTTACAGACTACTTGCTGTTACTTTTTTAAAAAGTTAATTATTTTCATCTATAAACAAAAAAATGCACAGTTGCTATAGAAAGGTTTTTCACATTGCTTTTATATAGGAGTAAGTTTCACTGTTGTCTGCTACATACAGAATATAGCAGAAGCAGCTACTACAGCTGCTTTCTACAGGAGAGTTTTTAACAACATTTGAAGAAATAGTAAGTCATGCTGTTACATGGCTTAAATGTAATAATATTCTTATTACTTACTTGTTGTAACAGTAACAGTCCCTCCAGGTGACCTGCCCAGACTCAGGAACAATTTTTATTTACTCTGTGATACACAGTAGGGAGAACCATGACAACCATCTTTTTCTACTTGTTTTCTTTTAAGAGTAATAGGAATGCCTTCATAACAGGACTGTAGAACTGCTAGGAACAGGACAGACAGACACATTGTCTCACATCACATGTTCACTATGAGGTGTCACATCTCAACTGGAAAAACAGGGCCTTGAACCTTCAATATCAATGTAAAAATTATAACTTTTTAACAGATAAAATATCCTGTTAATGGCTCTGCTCATCTCATAGGCTGAGTTTATTACATAAACTGGATGAGGAGAGGAGGATGTCAAGGGTTAGTGATCTATCTGCTACTCACCAGTTCTCTTCCATTTCAAGCACTGCCTCCAAATCCTCCCAGCTCCTCTCTTGGGTAGAACGACATGGTCGTTTTCCCTGTCGCTCCCATCCACTCTCCATCTTTCAGTTCACGAGCCTTTTCTCAGTCTTGGGAAGCTGGAGAGAGGTGAGCTGAGGAGGAACCATTTGTGCACCTGACTGGTGTCAACTGCCTGTTCCATCTGTAGGTAAATGGTTGGAGCAGTTGTACTGGTCAAGTAATTGCTTGGGTTTCTTTTTGGTTTCAAAATACAGACATTGCCCTGAAGACCACAGCTGCTTAGACTGTGAAGGGCCACACACGTATTAAGTTTAAGAAAATTTTTATTTGATCAAATGTTCAAAACCTCAGCCACTGAAAAAGCATTAGTTTCCAACTAAATTGTAATTTACTGCCCACATATTTTGGTACCAGCACTATTTGAAGTCATCACTTTTTGACAATATAGAAAACAAAGCTTTTGCCCCCCAAAACAACCTGGACCTCAAAGAGACAGTCCAAAAAAGAGACTGGCTGAACACTCAGAACTATACCAGGTGGAGGGAGGAATGAGGTTGCTCACACAAGAAGCAAGACATTAATGCAGCTGCATTCAAGTACTGTCAGGCTGTTAATTCTGGTATTAGTCACTGCATCTAATGCACGATTCAGAACCTGAAATACATTCAGTGATTTATTTCCAATAAAATAAGGAAGCGTTCTGACAAATGCGTTTGTGAAGAATTATCAAAAATTTACTGTGCAGAGAGCCCAAGATCATTTTGCTAACTCAAGAGTCAACTGCTTTTCATATATCCTCATTTTTGCATTTTAATTTATATACAGATTTATGTTTTAGCTTTTATTACTCCTTGTTTTTTATGCAAGGTTCTAACTGTTAATATTTGCAACTGTCATGAGCCAAGCAAACCATTTCTCTTTTTTTCCCCTTGAAGCTTAACTATGGGACAACTTTATGAGAAGGAGAAGGATGAGGATGGATTCTTATATGTTGCCTACAGTGGAGAGAACACATTTGGTTTCTGAATGGTGGGTCTTGGATACTATACCATCCTGCTGTGTATCTTGTAAATAGCTGATCATTTTCTGTTCGGATGTCCACAGAAGTTCCTTCTATATACATGCATTTGTAACTGGATTTATTTCTTAATATATTGATAGATCTTGTTTTATTAGACTGTTAAATTATAAAAAAAAAGTTTTGTTGGTTTTGTGCATTTTTGGTTTTTTCTCATGGCTATGAATTCCCAGAGCCTCACTTCTTCGGAGGATACATTTGATGACATTGATAAAATAATAAAGCAAAGTAGTTGGGCTACTAAAACATGAAGAGAAGAACACACATTTATTCTGTTTTGAGGTGTTAGTTTAAGAAAAATAAAACCAATAAATTAGTATTGGGAACACTGGATTTGCTAGCTTCGAAGCAGGACCAAGATGCTGATCGTGTTGAATTGAGCCAGTATGTTCCTCTTTCTCAATTAACAAACAAGTACAATAAAAATTCCTGTCACAAACAGGCAGTGCTGTCATTTCTTTACCTTAATTTTGTCCAGAAAGTTGCACATCCCATTTACTAGATCCTATACAGCTGCTTATATTACTTACTAGATGCGGAACAGCTTCTCAAACTTTAGCGTGGCTGATGATGCAAGGAAGAAACAAGGAGTTCTTTGTAGGTTCCAAAACCAAGAACTTCAGATCTACTACATCTCATCAGGAAGAGAGCTAAGCTGGCCCACAGGCTATCAATGGATGAGTAAATACCATGGACTTTGGAGAACAGGACCCAGGTGTCAAAAGCACAGCATGTAAGGGAAGGGCACCTAGGTGAAGGAATTATACAAATAGGAGACCTAGAGATCTGAGGAAGTGGAAGGCATAATTCTTACATGAGTTATTGCAGAGCAAGTAATAATTGCAAAGGAGTTCAGATTAAAACAGCTGCACAAGTAGCTCTTAAAAAAAACCCAAAACAAAACCAAAACAAACACCCCCTCACCCTAAAAAGTAGCTGCATTACAGGTAATTATATAATTACACGTCCTTTCCAGTCAAAACTCAGTAGATATTTTAAGGACGTTACAGAACCCAGTATGTGAAAGAACAGCTTCCCTGTTGCTGAGTGGTTCGGGTGACACGCCAGAGGGAGGGGACACCATTCAGAGGGACCTGGAGAAGCTCAAGAAATGGGCCCATGTGAACCTCATGAAGTTCAGCAAGTGGAAGGTGCTCCAGCTGGGCCAGGGCAACCCCCAGGATCAGTACAGGCAGGGACTGAAGGGAATGAGAGCAACCCTGAGAAGGACTTCGGGGTACTGGAGGATGAAAGACTGGACATGAGCTGGCAGAGTGCACTCACAGGTCAGAAAACCAATTGCATCCTGGGCTGCATCGAAAAAAGCATGGCCAGCAGGGTAAGGGAGGGGATTCTGTCCCTCTCCTCTGCTCTGTTGAGACTGAAACACAGCTCGGGGCTCCTCAGCACAGGAAAGACACGGTCCTATTGGAGCAGGACCAGAGGAGGTCACAAAAACTACCGAGGGCTGGAACAACTCTCCTATGAAGACAGGCTGAGAGAGCTGAGGTTGCCCAGAGAAGGCTCTGGAGAGACCTTATTGCAGCTTTTCAGTACTTAAAAGAGGGCCTGTAAGAAAGATGGGGCAGACATTTTAATGGTTTTAAACTATGAGGGTAGACTCTGACAAGATTTAAGGAAGAATTTATTTTTTTTTATGAGGATGATAAAAAAATTGAAGAGTGCCCAGGGACGTTCTAAATGCACCCTCCCTGGAAACATTCAAGGTCAGATTGAACAAGGCTCTGAGCACCCTGTTCTAGTGGAAGGTGTCCCGGCTTACTGCAGGGGGGTTGGACCTTTAGAGGTCCCTAACTATCCAAACCAAACCACTCTATGATTCTACTTTGTTGAGACAGACAGCTAGAATTAGAAATGCTGCATGCACAATATTCAAGATCAGTTCCTCCAGTTTATTGAGCGCTGTTGCCAAAGCACGTACCCAGTACAGCAAAAGTGAAGAGGCTTAGTCAGAAACCAAAATCTTCTCTTCAAAGTTACACAGCTACTTCTACTTACAGGCAAAGAAGCAAACCTGTGGATCACCCAGGAGAGGAGGGTGGAAAAACCACCTCATTGACCCAATTGCACAGCACTGAAGTTCATGCCTTGATATTAAAGGATACCACTGGCTTGGAAAAATAGCATCACTCTGACCTTCCTAAGCCAGCAAGGAAACACTAAATACAGTTTACATTCCTAACAGAAGTTTTACTTCATTTTCACACTACGTGGTGCATAAAAATTTAATTTTTAAAATGTTTCCAGTCACAGTGGGAATTTATCACTTTCCAAAATTAAATTCATACTAACTCGAAGTTCCATGAAGACACATTATGCCTAGAATTATGTTTGGCTCTGCAGTCATTCACAAGTGTTGGCAGAAAGACTCCAAAATGTGAAGGTAGGAGCCTGTGAAATGTTCACACTACTCTATTATTGAGGCTTGTCACAGTAACTGTGCTCCATGTGCTGACTGCATCAGAAAATGCTCTGTTGGTCTCAGTAAGCCTTTCATTATTCACAATAGCACTGCACTGTATAGCACTGCTTTAGTAAACATTCCATCACTGCTTCCACCCTGAATTCCTTCTAACCCCCTTTACAGGCATTAATGTTTACTCCTAACAGAATTTTTGATTCAGAATAAAGAAAAGTGATTTCATCTGTCTTTTTTTTTTTTTAATTACCTTTTATTACTGGAAAGTGTTGTTTCCTTTAAGCTGAAACTTCACAGTTTTTCTAGTTATCAAGCAATATTTTTTCTTAGCTGTTAACACATCACTTAAAACTGCTAGATAAAGGTAATTACAAGCTAGCAAATAGATATATCTAAAAGCAAGGAAAGATGTTATGATCAAGGTGACTTTTGTATTACCCTTCATAATCCTCTTAGACCACCACATAACTGTTCTCTTTAATGTCTCTGTACTTATTAGTTTAGATTAAGGAGCCCAGATATGCAAGTAATTCTAGAGAATGCAAGGATAAACATTCTACAGCAGTAACTTCACTTTTCCTCTGCAGATGCACTTCACATGGCAATAAAACATCAAGAGGTTTCCTTTCAAAATGCACAGATGAAATGTATCCCTTTAGAAAGTACAATCACTCCTGTAAAATTATTAAAAGCATTTGGGTCCCCTATGATCTTCACTTGCTGTTAACCCTTTAAGATTGGGAAGGCATTTAAATTAATACACTGAATAGAAAATGAAGAAATACCTTGTTACTACTACAGAGCAACACTTCTGTATCACCTATCTTTAAGCTAAATTGAAATGTCACCTCTGATATAATTAGACTAGTACTGGATGAATTTAGTATTCAGTAAATATTTCGTATTCAGACCATTTAGATGGTCTTTTCTCAAAAATTATCTTCCTTCTACCTGCAAATCATTGCTGCAACCCCCTTATGGCATTATCAGATACTGAGAGAAAGAACTCCAACACCTTTCCTTCCTCCTTACCAACAGAATTCTCCTGCCCTCAGCAGCACAGCCTGAGCTCTTCCTTTCCTATAGTGCTTACTGGATTTATTGCAAAGCTCATTTAATTTCTAGTGAAAGGCTACACCTTGCTTTGGACTCGTGGTTTGTTTTTCTACAAATACAGTTATTTAAAGAGAATTCAATTTACTCTGAATGTACTGAGATAGTAAGCCTTCCAGCCTGTTTAAGGTGAGCAGTGGAGGCACACTGTGAAGATCAAAATCTTGCTTTTTCAAAGTTAGTGGGATGAGAGCATCCTGTCTCATGGAACTGCAGCCTCCAGGTCAAACAGATTTGTTACTCCTACCCTTGGACCAAAACACTTGTTTCTACGTTCTGGTTTTGACTTCCTTAAAGATGAGCAGGGTGTCTGCCCTGCCTTCTTACTATGATTGAGAACGGAATGATGTCTCCAACAGTGAGGCTGTTAAAGACAGCCCACTCAATGATTACAGTTTCTTTGTTCTGGCAATCAGAGACCACTGGTCCCCATACTAGTTTGGGAAAGTCAAGGACCTATCTGGGTAGTACAGATATGCTCTGCAGAGCATTTGACACATCCCATGGGAGCCTTGGCACCCTCCTATGCTCTGTTTCTCCCACTATGAATTGTTTTAATGTCGTCCTTAACCATGAACTGTGGGCACTTCATTCCTGCTACTTCGCTCCCCCCAACTCTGCTCCCCTGTGGCACAGCCTGCATTCTGCTGTCCTCCCTGTGCCCTGCCTATCTCTGTTTCTCAGGGTGTCAGCTATCCTAGCACAAAGGAGTGATACAACCTTGGAACACATCAACTGGTACTTTTCAGGAGCAATTCTTCCAAAGATTTGCTGACAATGATCAAAGTTTAGTTTGCTACCTCTTACAAAAGCAGAGACTGCGTCCTCTCCTATCTCTGCATCTTTCCCTTCTGATTTTTAGACCAGTTTCACAGTACTGCTTACAGCATTTCTTGACATTTTGGAATTAAACAGATGCAGCATTTAAATACTTATTTTCCATCACAGAAATGCCATCCAGTTGAGTATAAGATCCTCCACAGGCTTAGCCTTTAAAATGCTGTTTTGTTTTAGCTCCTTCCCTCTCTTTGTATATTCATTGACATGCTCTAGCTTAAATATGTCCTCAACTCCACTCAAAACATGAGGTTAATATCAGTATTCAGCAGCTCGAAAACTGCTTTTAAATCTGACAAGTAACAGAAAAATGGCAGTCTACAGTTCACAAGCATCTTACAAATGCACAGAAAAATCTTACCAGCAACAATCCTAACAGCCAGGCTCAAATTTTAGAAAAGAGTTATAAGAATTTATATCATATAACTGCTCATCTGAAAACCAGTCTGATGCCAAGACTACAGAACGAGTCTTACGCAACCCATTTTAATATTGCAGCTGAATAGGAAATGGGAACATTCCAGTCTGGTCAGCAGGTTCACTAAGACATTGTTGATTAACAAAGGGAGACCAGGTATGGTAAGTTAATAGTTCGTGCAAGATTTCAGGAAATGACATACGTAAATTTCAGGAACCTGGAAATTTACTGGTAGTTCTTTAGGTACACTACAGGACCGCCTTTGCAACACTATTTGCTCAGCTACAGTAACTGCTATCATTTGTCTTCAGCAGTTCACCCTGTGGCCCATATGCAATGGCATCTGGCCATTTTTTATCCTCTGATGAATCATGCAAGTCACCCAATCTCCATAATCCCCTGCCCTCTACAAACATACAATGACTCCCCCCTCACCAGTACAACTGGTCTTTCTGCATGTTAGTGCTGAATTTGAGAGGATAGGCTTATACACACAGAATTCAAGTTTTTTGTTATTTCTTCAACAAGTAAGAGAGAACTATACTTATCTGACAAGTCAATGTAATCATGAAGTAAAAGGATTTGCTGTAATCAATTCTCAGAGTGTAATGTGATGTATACTGTTTGGTCCCATATCTAGCTCAGTAGGTTGACAGCAAAGGCTGTTTGGAGAACTGCTGTGCCCATTTTTCAAATCCAAAACTGTAATATACCGAAGAGCAGAAAATTCAAATCACTGAAGAATTCCTATGTTCTAAATTATCCACTTCTTTCATCTTGCCATTGCCTTGTCCAAATATTTTACGATTTGTGGTTTACAAGAGAAAAAATACAAAGGGGGAGTGTGCTCAGTGGCAGTTACACAGTCCTGAACTTGCTCATAGAAGGCTATAACTGGGACAGAAAGTTCAGGGAGGGTTATCCATCCACTACTTCCCCACAACTGCTCGCAGTGTTGATGGTTTTGCCGTGCAGATGTTAATTGGTAATAAAGCATGATGACAAGAGACTGCAAGACACATGCCAGAGACTACTTGCAGTCTCCCCAAAGCATCTCCACCTTTGCCAGGCTATTAATGAACACTTGCCAGGGAACAGTGACATAAATGGCTAAGGCATTTCTGCTTTTAATTAACCACATCCCACAGGGGGACAAGGGGGATGCACAGTGCTTGAAACACTGAAAAGTAGGTAAATGTTTGCCTGTAGTTCCACAGGACTGACAGGTTTGAATCACGTAATTCAGGACATTTCTTTCTTTCCTATGGAAGCAAAGCAGTTGGAGGGTTATCTGTCAAAGTCCTGAAATTAAGAGAGATGTATGGGATATCATAAGAGGTATTATTTGACACAGACTCCTCCCCAGCACTCTTTTACTTCTGCTGTGGCTGGAGCTGGAACTATATTTAGTAAATAGCACTATATATGATTGATTCCCAGAAAAAATGACGCTTTAACCGAACTAGTATTTCCAGTTAGAAGAAATAGGGCTGGGGGACATGGAAAATTCTTCCAGGCACCAGACGAGGAGAGCCAAGAGTTATAAAAATATTACTTACTATACATTAGTGTTGTCCCAGCAACAGAAAAACAACCATAACCTTATGAGGAGTGGAAGAAAAAAGCAGCACTAAAATTTTACAATGACAGCCTTTCTTCCACAGCACTGCTTCAATTTCAGGTGACATTACTTTCACTGCAACAATTATGGCAGATTGATCATATCCTCATATAACAGAGGGCAGCACATCCCTGCTTCCTTTCTTTTGGAGGCATATTGTTTCATGCAGCTCACAACTTCAAGTTAGCAATGATCATTTTCTGCATTTAAATAAAAAGGGCACTTCAACACAATGAAAATAAAGACCTCTATAAATTTCTTTCCTTTTCACTCCTGTCTCTTTACAGCACATGAACTGAGGACATCTTTTCCTGGACCCTGAACTGCAGAGGTATCTGCTGTGGACCAGAGCTTATTGCTGGATTTACATAGCCACATGGATTCTCATGTGAAGTGCAAGTATTCTTTGGCATTCTTGACCCAGCCCAGCAGGGCTTGGCTACGCAGCACTTTCCAGGCTTCTTGATAATTCAGTGCAGCTTCCTTGTAGTCCCAGTAGGTTTTTAGAGTCTTCATCCTGACAGAAAATGCACAAAAATGAAAACAATTCTATGATCCTATTGAATATGATGTCACAGAATGAAAAAAGCAATCAAACTTCTAAGAACATGATGATACCCTATGAGCTCTTTCATGCTACTAGGTGAAATTCTCTTCTAGAGAGACTTGGAGAGGCCCAGGCCCTGAAGCCAGACATTGTCAGCAGTCTTACAAAAGGCAGCAAAACAACTCCTCTACCATGCTTCATACACACTCTCCAGCAATAGAAGTGTTTGACTGTGTGACCACAGGTTACAGAAAATTTCCGTGATAGCAAAAAATGCTGAAGCAAAGCTGAAAAGGTGGCTAGAGGTGCTTTGAATTGGGTAGAAGTAGCCTTAGCTTGCTAGAAGAACAGATATGCTTGCTGGCTGCAAGGGAAAGGGACAAAACAAACAGGACAGTTCTTTTCCAACACAAAACTGATGAAGAAGAGTGAGACAAAGGAGAAAATAAATCTTTTTCTTTCCCTAAAGCAAAAGAGACTCAGTGATTTTGGTGCTGTTCCTCTTCCTCAAGTAGCACCTATTCCCCACAGTCTCAGCAGAACTATTGGTCACTCTGCTGAGTACATTATGCCATTGATTTTCAAAAGAGAGAAATTCAGGCCTAGAGTATCTGACAACAAGTGCCTCTAAGAGAATTTCATCAAGACTTTTTTCCTTTCCTCGCATTCCTTTCTCAGCTTCTTTCATCTCCCTTTGCCAAAAAGTCTGTCAGCCACATGTGGTATGCAATGTTTTTACACATTAAACCCAATACGAAGGAAAGATGACAGGCAACATGACCTTCACCAAGCAAGAGGAAGAGCCAAACTACTACAGGAACCCTAATCTAAAAAGTCTGAGAACCACTGCACTAACTTCTAGAACAAGTTTTAATCCTCAAAGGCAATAATGATCACCCATCACCCCCAAAACTGCAGACCATCAGAAGCTGGGTTTCAGGCATTCATCATTCTGCTATAAATTTATTTCTAGAACGCTGTGACATGCATAGCAAGCCATATTATCTATCCTGCAGACCTTATGTTCTGAATGTGAGAGAGTGGTGAACCTGTCTATGCCCTTGCTGAACACAGGAGATGTCTTCCCCCTTAATAAACCCTGCCCTGCACTCTCATCCCAGCTAATTCATTCTGCTTTACCTCTTTCACATTAAACATACTCTGTGAAACTAACTTTGAGCTCCTCTGCAAAGTTCCATGGAAGGGCCCCCTGCAACTCTCCCCCACCTGGGCAGTGGAACAGTCACAGAACCCCATAATCTGTAGTGGATCATAGTATAGGGCATCATTGAACAGGCAAAAGACCAGCAACTATTTGCATAAGCAGCATTCAGGAAACAACCTGGTCCAAGAAGGATCAAAGTCAACCCTCCACAACAGGCTCCAAAACCCTGGCATAGGCAAGCTGCTTCTCTCCCAGGTAACATGTGCCTCAAACACAGTACAAACCACCTGCACCTTCACCTCCATTTCATCTATTTTTCATTTCTTCCTTGCTAAATGTTGCTCTTTTTCCCTGAATCTGCTGTCAAATTAGCAGCTCTGACTCATACTTATCAGTCTGACCCAATTTAATTAAAACACATACAAGATTTTTCTAACCTACATTATTCCAACAGACTTTTGTTTGGAAACTTACAGCAGACACTAAAAAGATAGCTAGAACAAAAGCAAGATAGACAGGAGCAGGATTCTCACCACACTGTAGCAACTACTAGAGCACATGTGACCACAGCCTCTTGGGGTCTAATTCTCCAAGCAGACAACATCAGTATAGTGATTTAAAAGTGCATGCAACAGAAATTAAAAAAGTATTTTAAACAGCTTCCTCAAAGAGCTGACAAAATCAACAGATTTAGTTAATTCATGCTTGATTTGTGCATTAAGATTCTAAGACATTTTCAACACATATACAGGAAAAACGCTTTCAAATTCCACGTACATTGTATCTGCATAAAAACCTTACATGTTTTGACTGTATCTCAGAAGTAGTTAAGGCTCTAAGCATTAGTAATGAAGAACCTGTGACCTTTTTTTGGCAGAAGCAAACACTAGTTTGCTGCCCCAGGCAAAGTTAAACAGTCACAGGATCTCCACCCTACCCAAGTCTGTCTGACATACGTTTCTTGCACGTTTCCCTTTACTATTTCAATCTTGCCCCTACACTACAGTGCAAGAGAGAGACAGGGATTCTCATGGCTTGTGCCAGAGACATGAGAAGTGGTCCACAGACTTCACTCTGAAAGGTAACACAAAAAAGGCTTACAAAAATCACCATTATGCTTGAAAACATTCACGTGCTCAGCTACATGCAAAGCTGAGCGGGAATGGGCTCATATAAAAGGCAGCCTGCAAAGAAAAGCAATACACTGCAGCAATACTTCCTTCTCAGGTAACAAACCCTACCTTTAACTCTATATTCAGCTTCAAACATTTATGTTTAACCCATAATGTACTTGAAAGATTACAGACACATTGCATGTGAAAAATATGCACAAGAAATCAACCGAAATATTACTCATACAAAAATTACCAATCACTGAATGATGCTTAAAATCTTAGCTAAGCTACACTAATACAAACACCTGACCTTGCCTTCCAGGAGAGCCAGCAAAGTTCTGGCCCCAGTAGGCTCTCTACCTGTTCCAATTTAAAAGTGCCCACACTCATCCTCTGGATAGAAGCAAAGAATGAAAGACAAAGGAAGACAAAAGAAGCAGGAGAAGCAGCTTTAGATACACAAAAGAAGAAAACAAAACATCAGAATCAGTATAAAGCTTTAACTTCCCTGGTTCCTAGGCTAACAGTGGACAACAATTAAGTTGGAAGGAAGGGTTAAGTGAAGAATGATCCTTGTCCTAATACACCCTACAACTACAAAACAAGCTATTCAGCAATTTTGAAATTATTACAGAATGAGTTTCCCCCAATGGAACAGAAAGGATGGGAGGCAAGAGACCAAAAAGTAGACTAGTAGAGGCAGGGCAGGAACTTAGGGTCAAAGAGCAAAAAGGAAACTGGGTGGCAGCACAGCATCAGAGCCAAGAATTTGTGGGAAGAGATAATAGGATACCTTTGAATGGAAAGAAAATACAAAACTGGGTAACAGTTAAATACACAGAAGTTTAGAGGATGCAATTTGAGATTGTGGGATTTCTTATCTGAAGTTCACTCAAACTCAGACTCCAAGGAAGAGAGAAAAACAAAAATATGTCAGAATATTGTGTAGAAAAGGAAAGGGAAGATGAAGGAAACAGCAACACTAAGACACTATTTTTATTTTGCTTTTTAAGTGAAGAGGAAGAAAAACAAAGACTTCAAAAGTGAATCAGCTGCACAAGCTGACTGGTGAGCTAGCACCTCTACTGTTTAAATAGAGTTTATGCAGCCTAAAACCAATGTCACATCTGTGAATCAGCTGGACTTTCTCAGGAGAAGCCCAGACAGAAAAACAGTAGAGGACAAAAAAGTCAAAGGAAATGGCAAAGCCACTGGAGTCTAGAAAAGCCCTGAGGTGAAGTGACTTTATGTAAGCAGCACATGATCAGAACAATGAGTCACCTACCCAACAATGCACCAGTACACAACGTGTTTTGAGGAAATTATGATGGCTAAACAAGTAAGGACAAACTCCTACCCAAAAGAGGATAATAATATTATATTTTATAATAATTTTATATTTTAAACTGATTTACAAAGAAAGTGTATCTCTACTTTAGAATGAGTTGAAAGCATCTCATGCTGACATCAGAACTTTGAAATAGTTATGAGACACTTCTACAGAATCTTTAATTCAACAAAACTCAAAAGCAAGCAAGATCTACTAATTAAAGATCCAAGGTGCACTTACTTTGGCTAATTTCACTGCATCTACTGCCTTGGTACCATGAAAGGTTGAAAGGGCCTATTTCCCCTGCTTCCAGCCACACGCCTCCTACTTCCTGTTTTAACTTTCCATGAGCCAATTCAGCTCATTAGTCCAAGAGAAAACACAGAAAACAAGAAAATTGTTTTCATCCACATTAGCTATTTGAACTGACTCACCATGAGATTGGAGAAGTGCTATTGATATGAGGGAGAAAACAGGAATCTACAGCCAGTAGCAGCAGAGACTGCTGGGGGACCATCCCTATCAGCAGCTACAAGCAGTTAAATTAGCTCAAGAGTTCATGTAACTGCATCCTAGAGCTGGTGAAATTATACCTGGAAATAAGTCTAAAATAAAATAAACCTTCTATGGCAATGGATTTGGAACCTTCTACCTCTCTCAGAATCTCTAAGCCAGAGAGAGAAGTTTTCTGTGCATGTGAAACTATGCCTTACTTTATGGCAGCTATTGGGGCTGGAATATCAACCAATAATGCACATAATGCTAAGGCAGACTGGATGATTACTGCAAGTAATTAACTCCAGTTTGATACACCAAACTTGTTTCTAATACTGTAAAGCAAAATTCCAAGTATGGCCTCCTTGCACAAAAGCTTCCTTCTGTTCTTTCCAGAAAGTCTCCATCTATGTAACATATGCATTGCATAAAGAGCCATACACACTATCCCACCTTACTAGCTCCTACTCCACCACACACTGAGAAAAGATTTTAGCCTAGACTTAAAGAAAAAAAGGTTTTACTGAAACTCTTCCTTTTTGTGAAACAAAGAAATGGCATTTGATAGAATTACTAAACACCAACTAGACATCAATAACTCCCCAATTTTTGGATGCGGGGTTTGAACGCCACCAAGGGCAGGCAGCTGATCTGGTAGCCACGTTTTCAAAAAGAGACACTACTGCCTCATCTTCTGTCTCTTTTCACATTTTTCAAGTATCAGATTTAAACAATGAACTTATCTGAAGGGAGATTCACGAGCAGATTCTAGTATCATCACAGTATTCTTTGGTTTCATTAAGATAAACTCACTCTTCTAAATGCAATAATAATGCCTTTACCGGAGAGTGTCTGGTAGATCCTCTTGTGAAATACTTGTCACCAGCTTTTGGAATTTATGGAAGAGCTCCACTTTACAGATCTTGGATCTAATATATAAAAAAAAAAATAATTAGAAATTCTGATAGAAAAAAGAAATCAGAAGTTTACTTCCCCGTGAAGAGCAGAGATCAATGTCTGCCCCTCCGCGTCCCCTCGTGAGGAAGCTGTAACTATGAGGTCTCCCCTCAGTCTCCTCTTCTCCAGGCTGAACAAATCAAGTCACCTCAGCCGCTCCTCATAAGGCTTCCCCTTCAGACCATTCATTATCTTGATGGCCCCTTCTCTGGACACTGATGGTTTTATATTCTTCTTATATTCTGGTGCCCAAAACTGCACACGATACTCAAGGTGAGGCTGCCCCAGTGCAGAGCAGAGCAGGACAATCCCCTCCCTCGCCAGGCCAGCGATGCTGTGCCTGATGCCCCCCAGAACAGGGATGGCCCTCCTGGCTGCCAGGGCACTGCTGACTCATGTCCAACCTGCCACTGACCAGGACCCCCAGGTCCCTTTCCGCAGCACTGCTCTCCAGCCTCCATTCCCCAGTCTGCAAGTACATCCAGGGTTGCCTCATCCCAGGTGCAGAAACCAGGACTTTTCTTTTTCAAACTTTGTAAGGGTTGGTGATTGCTCAGCCCTCTAATTTGTCGAGGTGTCTGCAGGGCCTCTCTTCCTTCCAGGGAGTCGACAGCTCCTCCCAGTTTAGTATCTTCAGCAAACTTACTTAGTGTACCTTCGAGTCCCGCGTCCAAGTCGCTTATGAAGATGTTGAAAAGCACTGACCCTAAAACAGAGCCCTGCTGAACCCCACTGGTGACCGGGTCATGCAAAGACACTCTAAAATTTAATCTTCAACTTAATCTGTCATAGGTTCATACTGTAGTCTTTGGTGGTGTAGTTAATTAAGCATTAACAAAAGTACATAGCAGATATTTACCTACAAATTCCTTTTAGTCAGTCAGCTTTAACTTCCTTGATATCTAGTGTTATCTAGCATATTGATTCCTCGAGAGAAAAAAAAGTGTAGAAATACTTATCACGTTTATTATTAACCAGCACCACACCGAATAAGGCTGTAAATTTCTTATTTTCATTGTAAAAGTTCCTTTTGTGACTGTTTATCATGAAAGTGTAAATAGTTGTTCCTTGACATTGCTTTTAATCCTGATTTCCTAAGGAAATGAGACGTTTGTAATCACAGTCTTGTAGACTCTAATAACTTTTGAATGTTTTAGTGAATTTTGAGCACATATTGAGAGGAGGATCTCTCAACACTAATTAAGTTCTTACACTTCTGTGCTAACTGGCAGCTAGCAGATGGTGCTCAAGTTTTCGAGCTGATACACAAATGCTATGTAACAAATTTAAGCCTACTGAGAAAAAAGGGGTTGGTTGGTTTGTTTGATCTTTCACACATCTTCTGGAATACATTACACACCACATATTGAAAGCTACTATTCTACAGTGCACACAAAGCCTGTCTCAAAAGACACACTAAGTCACCCAGGTCATGCATGTTAGCAATACCCCAGACACCAACACTGGTCACAAACCACAAAGTTCCCCTTCTTTACACAGAAAATTTGAAAATACTAGGATATACCAGTATGAACTTCAGTCAAGTCAGGCCTAACCTCAAGAAGCTCAGAATGTGCCACTTGCAGGCATGTGAACAAATTCTCCAAAAGAATTGTCTAGGCTCCACTTATTATGTCATTCATTACTCAGGATTATTGTCATTCTCCCAGAAAGTGTGGGAAAAATGAACAATATGACCACTGATAAATTGGTAGTACAAGTAGCCAACAACTAATACATGCATCCTAATTCTCAAGCTGAATTGCCACAGACCACTGATAATTTTGGTCACCTCGTCTAAACTGAAGATAACATCGAGATGGAGAAATTTGTCTGCAGATGTTACAAGTAATTGTTCTCAACCACAAGAAAAATATGTAACTGGCTTTTGTAAGCATTAATTGTTGATAAAAGATTATGAGATGTTTTAAAGAGCACAGTGCCAAGACCACAGTTGGAAAGGTTACACGTTTCATGTTAGGAATGTGCTGCAAGCATTTCAATACATTTTCAAACTTTAAGGCAGAAAGTCATGCTTCAAAGCAACACTTCTAACAATCATACACCCAGTTCAGTTGGCTTGACTCTTAAAGAAAAAGAAATCTGCAAAAAGAGAACCTGCAATGTACACATTTCTTTCATAGTCATCAACCCAAAAAATATAAAGCAAAAATTCTGTTAACTTCACCAGTAAATATCCTTCTCATAAAAATTTATCATAGTCACCCGCGTTTATCTACAATGCTCTCAACAATGACAAAGAAATAGGATAAACTTAACTCTCATTTAACTTTTTTATTGCAACTCCCCTCTCTCCCTTACACAGTGACTCTCCCCTTTCCCCTGCTCCCTACCTTCCCTCCTTTTCCCCATTCCCTAGATTTCCTTCTGCTCTGACAAAGCCCTACACATCACATGAGCTGACAGAGGCATCTATGCCAACAAATAAAACGTGTCCGGATATTACGATATTCTCACACCTGCTCTGATGGCTCCCAATCCCCTTCTTTGTTGTTCCCTGGCGGAAGCCATTCGAGGTGACATCCAGAGGTTCCTCAGGGACTGCACTCCAACTGATGGCTGTAGAAGAAAGGATTATGAACAAGGGAGATGCTCTTATCACAAAAGCAGAACCTAGCAGTTCCTATGTGTTCACGTGCTGCTTCCCAAAGTAACTCAAACTAGAAAGAGGAGCATGGTTCTCTAGGGCTGGAATTCCAGTACCTAAAAGAACAGGTAAACTCCATTTAATAAAAAAAAAAAAAAAGAAAATACACATATACACACACACACAGAGCTTTCATCTTAATTAGATCCTTTAAGAATGCATGCTTCTAAATATCTGGCCTCCAGCTTTGTAATTCTCCCTTTCTTAGGGGGATTCCACTTTCTTTTGTACATCCTGTCCAGATAAAACATGAAGAAATTTTCAAGTCAGATGGCTTATTTTCACATCAGGTAGTGAAACAGTCCCCTAAGATACTTACACCAGTCATTCTGTGTTTTCCTCAGTAATTTATTGTCTGCTATTATTTTATTGTGTAAATAGTTCTATGTTTGATAACTGATGAACATCAAGCATCTGTAGACTTTACTTGAAAAATATTATTAGCTAGTAGTCAAAAACAGTTTGCTGAAAGAGGTAGCATATGCCAACAACCTTATCCTTTGCCTAAATTCTGGGAACTTTGTAATCATTTGAGACTGTAAACTTCTTAATGCTGAAACTCTGCATAGGACACCTTATGATTTATAAGTAACCAGCAAAGCATCGGCAGCGTTGGCAGAACCTGGCATGTCCCATCTGCCCCTGCACAGCAGGTCCTTTAACTTCTACTGTTGTAAGACAACTTCTGTTCCCTAAATTATCCCATTTCTCTGTATTCCTAACAGGCAAAATAGTTGCATGTTCATTAACTCTAAAGACCATCTTGGCATCCAAGACTCTCAAAGACTGGTTATGATTCAGCTGCAACTGTCATACTCCACTAAGTGTCAATTGTACCTGCACTGTGATTTAAGTACAATTCTGCATGGCTCTACTAAATTACAATCTTATGTAGCATGAAATAACATTAGATACATACAACTGGTATTAAATCCTCCACATGTATCTAAAAATCACCTGGTCAGAGGACATCAGATTCTGACAAGCAAATACAAAGTCACTTAAAAATCAGAACATTTTCTCTTCTTTCACTTCTTCATAATTATCTCAAACTTCAGAATACCAAAGAGAACATGTTTTTCTTTTTTAAAAATACCAGCTGAAATGTTCCTATCGAGTATATTTCAATGCTCAGGGTAACAGCCCAGAATTTAGAGTTTATTCTGATTTTCAATCCTTCAAGAAAATAATCAAGCCAACATAATTCACATGTGCAAAAAAAACTGTGAAAAAGCATCATTCATTTTCATTTAACAGAATGACCTGAAAAGTGTACAGAAAGACAGACATACACTGAATTTAGTCACATACACTGAATTTTGTTTCAGATCTTTTTTGATATGTGAATTGGCAGTATTTTTCAATGATGAATTTTGTTTCCTATCTCACAAAATCAAAATAGTTTCCTTCCTGGCACTTATAAATAACTGCAATTTAATGAATCCGAATTCCATTAAGGAACCCTTTGTTTCGATTCTATTTTATCATCAGCTCTGTTGTAATAGAAAAACTTCCAGTTCTGCTTCAGACAGCAGAAGGCAGGCATGTCCAAGTTTAAGGAAACTGCTAAACCATATACAGAGTGGCAGCTCTATTTTTTTTCCCAAATGAGACCATGTTGCTAAATCACAACGAGACTTGCATATTCATTCATCACCATGACAAAAAATGCCATGTCCAAAATTCTATCAATTAAACCTTTACACTATACTACTCTGTATTCTTTCTTCGTTCAGATTTCTGGAGCAATTACAAGCATAACTCAGCACGGCAATTCTTCTTTTCATTACCAAGGAGAATGCAAAACTAACTGAAACAAGAAGTCTTTTGATATTTTTGTTTTCTTCTTGCCCTCAGAACTGTTGTTTTCCCTGGTTATTTTCTGTCTGTGTTTAGATTATAAATTCTTAATGTCATCAACCAAGTGTTTATTCAGTCTGAAAACTCCCTACAGGAAACTAGAGGCTGAGCTGCATAATATTAATTATTAACAATTAAGTTATGACCTGAAATTAATTTCCTGCTGTTCACACTTTGCTTCTAGCACTGGCACTGAATGATGTTCCAAACAATCCAAACCACCTCATTTCTATTTGGACTTCTGCACTCAGTTATGCAATTGGCCCAAGTTAACTCACCTGCACTACAAGGAACAAGTTTTGTTTTGCTGTTAGATTGAATTTCCTGAACTGCCTCACGACTGTGTTCGAATCGAAGATCCGACTGCAGCAGCTTAACCTCCTGAGCCAGAAAACCATCTGGTAAAGATGAGATGTGCTTACACCTAAAGTAAAGGCAGAAAAATGCAAATGATTTTCAGTCTGTTCTTCCCAACAAGCCCATTTTGCATAATTTTCCTTTATTATCCAAAATATGTTGCTTTTACATGAAAACTGAATTCAACATGAGTTACAAAGGAAAGACAAGGAGGTTTGGAGGCATTTTTCCCATGTCTCTCTTGTACTGAGAAGCCCAGAACTAGACACAGCCTTCCAGGTGTGACCTCACCAGTGCCAGTACAGGGGAAGGATCATCTCCCTGGACCTGCTGCAATACTTTGCCTAATGTGGCTCAGGTCTCCATTAGTCTTTGCTGCCAGAGCACACTGCTGGCTCATTTTCAACTTCGGGTCTAGCTGGACCCCCTAATCCTTCTCTGTGAAGCTTCTTTCCAGCTGGGCAGCCCCCAGCATGTACTGGTGCAGGACTTTGCACTTCCCCTTGCTGACCTTCATGAGGTTCCTACCTTTCTCCAGCCTGTTGAGGTCCCTCTGGACAGCAGCACAATGCCCTGGCATATCAGCCACTCCTCTCCATTTTGAGTCTTCAGCAAACTTGCTGGGCATATGCTCTGCACCATCATCCAGATGATTAATGAAGACATTAAACAGGACTGGATCTAGTACTGACCCCCGGGGTACATGGCTACTTACACCTTCAACTACACCTTGCCCAGTGATCACTGCTCTCTGGCTCTGAGTCTGAATGGCTCTGGGCCCAGCCATTCTGACAGTTTTCAATCCACATGTCTGCTCATCCAGCTCGTACTTTAACAGATTCTCTATTAGAACCTTACAAGACACAGTGTCAAAAGCTGACTGAAGTTCTGATATCTGTGTGACACACATTGTCTTTCCAAGCTCACTGTCTCCACACACACCATCTGATTTCCAAAGGAGAGCACTTACCTTTCAATAATTGCTCTCCGCATGGCTTCTGGGCTATATGGACACTTCCCCACTACAACTGCTGACAGATACACTGGATACTGCAGGAAATGCATGAGAAGAGCTCCTTGACACCCTAACACATTCCAGCGAGCCAGTTTATCACTGCAGGACATAGAGCATGTTCTGTCTCCACGACCTGGCTTCACTCGTAATAATCCCACACAGTGGTACCCCAGCCCAGGTGCTCGGGCATCATCCAGCTCTCCAGGCACACATTTGGCTCCAGTTCTATGAACATCTACTACCTTTGGTCTCACTAAGCCAGTCTCCTTATGAGCTGTTTGCATCTCTGCAGAACAGTCACAGCACTTTTGATTTGTGTCGTCTTCTCGTTTTACAGATTGTTGCTGAACAGGCAGGTCTTCGGTGATTGTGGAAAAACAACCATCATCTTCAGTCTTCATTCTCTTGATTGCACGATTACTTGCCATATTCTCTGCTTTCCTTTTATCTTCTAGACACAAGTGATCATGGTTACTTCTACACTCTGCTGATTGTCCAGCTGCATCACCCGCAGTCACTGGCTTAGAAAGCTGGTTCTCTGGTTCACTGATTGGAATAATAGAAGCATCTCCACCTAGAACCAAAGAAATAACATAAAATTGGCCAAAAACACATTTCATGACTGGAACACATCACACCAGTAATATCACAACTACTATTAGCTCTCAGAGAGTTGCACTCAGCAAAATTTAACTGTGAGAATGTGTTTTTAAGACAACATTGTCCTGTGCAATGATGAATCAGATTTCACTGAAATTTGAGCCAATATATGCTCAACTTCAAGTTTTACATTCTACATAAGAAACAATCAAAAGAGCAAAATTTAAAACAAAACCTATAAAGCAAAAGGTAACAAAGGCAGGCTACAAGCAGTGCTGAAGACTCACAGGAAAACCAGTCTGATCTAACTAAACAACATGAACCTCAAAAGAGTAATTAAAGAATAATCTGTCAAATAAGGGTGAAAACTTTAATCTGTATCACTGAAACAAGCTCAAAACCAGAATTCTAAAGCTCAGCTCAAAGCAAGCAAAGCAAGTCTGACAGGCCTGGTGACAAAAAGAGCATGACAGAAGTTGCAGGTTTTTTGTGTTTGTTTTTTTTTTGGTTTTCTGTTTCACTGGGTTGAAGGGGGTATTGTTTACTTGGTTGTTTTTAGTAACTGTGGTAAATGTCGGTATTTTCTATTAAAATTTTAATCCAAGGAGAATGTTTAAAGCAAAGCAACCACACAATATGACAGGACCTTTGGCAAGTATGTTAGTTTCTGGAAAAGAAAATACTAGCTATTATTGTTTAAAGTGAAACATTCAACTATATAACGAGCAGTATATCAGATTTACTGAGCTCTCATGAATCACATCCAGCAAGATAAATTGCCAAATCTATCTGTAGAGGACCAGTCAAGTACATCTTCAGGCACATACTTGTAACATGAATTATTACTGCCTCACCCTCACTCCAGGCCAAAGAGAAACCAAAGAAAGGCAAGGGGCAGAAAATATTTTAAAAGTGGGAGCAATGTAATTGGTTCACTCCAGCATACTCACATGGGGTATGACTGGAGAAGAAAACAAATGTGATATTTGGTTTAAGCTTCCATTTTCCAGTTTCAGTTCCCGGACTAAAGATACTACACTGCTGATGAGAAGCTGCCAGCCACATCTGATGGAGAAGGTACCTGTCAGGCAGAAAGTTTTCATGAAACATTTACTGCATTTTTGATGCATGGGAAAATAATAAAACTTAGATGCCCTCTAGTGCCTGTTCTTTCCTGATGCAGTCTATGAGAAGCAAATCAGTTATGCTTCTACAGATAGATGGGATCCAACATACTCCATAAACAAAAACACATAATTGGAATTTCAATAACAGAACTCAAAGGGTTGGATTGGATTCAGTGGAGTTAACTCTCTCCTCAAATTGTGTATATAAGGCCCTCTCCTCCCACTATGTGTGTTTTTACCAACACTGGAACTCATCTGATTCTGTAAGACTCAGTTTGGTGGCATCAAATTGCAAGAAATGTACTCATTTCTACAGAATTACTATTCTCCTGGCTCAGTTCCTTGAACCAGCTTATCCCATGTAAACAAGAGGACTGGTATGTGGGAAACAGCAAAACTTCTATCCTTGACCAGTAGTCATCAGACCTGCATTGATGTCACATGGAATCAGATCCTAATTCTTCATAAAGAGGCTCTACAAGAACACAGATGAAACAAGCTTTTGTGAAAGGACCTTAACACCACCTAAAAGTGTAAAAATTAGGCTAAAATCCCGCTAACAGTGGGAAAGATTGTTGCCTACAGAGAAGTAATGCAGTGTTTCATTACACTCTCCTATCTGAAGGGGCAAAATACGGCTATTTCAGCAACAGATCAAAACCATTTGTATCTCAGGCCCTTCAAGTGGCATTGAGTAACAGCACATGAACTCACCTCTGGAAGCTCCTCTTGGCCACAACTTCAGCATGACTGTCATTCAAAATGTCTCCTAAAGCAACAACCAAGTGAGAACACAAATCACAACTGAAAAGGAGACAAACAAAGCAAACAGAATTTCACATAGGACAGTTCTCCAGATTTATTAGCATTGGTATTAGGTTATTGTAAGATATTTAAACTTCCAATCACCACAAAAGGAGCCTAAACAAATGAAGGATAAAAAATGGACGTGCAGAGCAAGGAAAGCCCTGCAATAAATAGTGAAAAATGGTAGTTGTGTGAAGTCATGTATCTAACCCATACACTTTTGGTACAAACACTTAAAACTATCTCATTGCAGAATATGCAGTAAGGGAGAAAAAGCCTGTTAGTGTCTTCCTGGTGTCACCCCAAACTCAGTGGTATCTTTTGCATCAGACCACCACAAAACCAGACTGTCAGGTAACCAACGTGCAATTATTTTGCTTATGTTTTCCTTTGCTTTTAGCTATGATGTCTTTGAGCATGCAGACTCAGGACCTAAGCTACACATTTCTACATATAAAAAGTTCATTTACCCTTAAGGCAGCAAGTGCAGTAAACTTTCAGGGCAGCCATTCTGGCTGCCTAAGCTCCTCTCTCCTTGATAAGGGGTGGTCTGACTTACACTTCTGGCTTCAATTCAGAATAAGTCTGAGTAGAAGACCTTGTACATTTTTATTGATTTTTATGACACCAGCAAGAGAGAAGATAACATAGGTAGTCTGTTCTCGAATTTTACACCATACTTACCATTTTTTCTCATTTTGTTTTGGCCAATACATTTTGTTCCAGTTCCCATAGCAACAACTTCCTTAGATACTGAAAAAAAAATGTTAACTGAACAAACTATCACCAACTATTGCCAGAAGTCTTGCTTTCACACAGTTATTCTGGTAAGACAACACACAGAACATTGTGTAGAAGAGAACGGACAGGGAGACAGGCCATGCAACCTTACAGAAAGCAAACAGATCCAGAACTGAACACAGGAGGCAGAGGCACCAGTGTGAGAAAAGTCTATGATGGAAAAGCAGGAACGCCAGTAAAGGCTGGGTGTGCCAGGCAGCACAAGTGGACACCGGCAGAGCATTCCCCAAACACCTAAGAAATAAACATGGGATACAATCTGCCTGACAACACTGAAGTGCCAGTAAGAGAAAGGAATATATACACAAATGCAAAATGCAGTAGGACAGTCTGTTAAAGGAGAGCAAACTGAGACCTTTCTAGGATTCTTTCAAATAGTAGCTAAACATTTTTGCAAGTGTTTATATTTGGAATTCAGGTCCTGCCTAGACCTTTACCACTTACTGAATACCCAAACGCAGGTTTTCATCTTCTTAGTCTGGGAAGAACAGCGTTTCACTATAACCATCTCTTTCCAGACAGAAGTTGTAAAAGCTTTTACAATCACAAAGAGCAAAGAATTTGGGTGGAGATAGAAATGGGACAGGAAGGGGTGTATGCTTTTCTTAAAAGTCATCTTGGGGGCGGGGGGGGGGAAAGCGCATCAAGGACTGCCACCTCCTCTCCCCATTCCCCACCTCCCAACCCTATCCCAACTCATTCTTACCCTGGAGGTTCCCTGGACTAGCAAAAACCTCAGTTTGGGCTGCAGACTCCACTTTGACAACAGCTGCCAGTGAAGTCCATTCCCTCTTTGGATCTGGCTTCCCCTGCCTGGGGAGTCTCGTCCTATAATGCAGGTAGCACAGCCCAGCGATTTCATCAGCTGACCACATGGCTCCCGGTGCAGGTGCAGGCTCCGGACGGGGCCGGATTCCCTCACAGCCCGCGAACACCCACCCGTGAACACCCCCCCGCACCCTCCCCACGCCGCCCCGCGGGGACACGGGCGGGGACTCGGTGCGGGGGGCGCCGCGCATGCGCAGCCGCGGCCCGAGAGCGGCTCCTGCGCACGCGCACAGAGGCACAGACGGGGGGGGGCGAAACAAAGATTGACCCCAAGGCCGGAACTTTGTCAGTGTTGAGCAGCCGTCCTTTATTGACAGTACTGGGGTGCACCGCGGATAAACGCGCCCTTAAGTGCTCCGACAACATCACAAAAGCAAAAACCCTCTCTTTTCACAAGTCATTACACAGTCATGTTAAATCCCGCCTAGTCCACGCCCACGCTATATTTATCGCTGTAATTATTTCACGGTCTCTGCTCCCATCTAGCGTCCTTTTATTTAATTACATTTACAGTCTCTTAGAAATACATCTTTTTAGTCCATAAATAATTCCGTTGTACTCCTTGTATCTTTTCGTTTCAAATGACTTGTTTCACAGCCTTTCAAATTACTTCAATGCTGGAAGTTGACTGGTTACTTGTCAGTTCGAAGATACATGCTATCTATTTGCAAAAGTTATGTTCCTTTCCCAGTTCCTATTATCTAAAATTTAGAAAATTCTCAGCAAGTTAAGCAAAATCAAAGGTTCTTGTACACATAACTTTAGCCTAACATAACTCTATGTTAGTTCTTTATTAAATGTTTTCTATTAAAGTGTTAGTAGAAAAATTAAAATCTTTAAAAAACTTATACTAATAAATTCAAACTTAATTTGGAATATAAAAGATTTAGCAGATAGTGTTTAACAGTTCCCTTTCAGTTGTCTCATTTCCAACTCATGAAACTGATTCTTCTGTTCTTTGTTCTTGGTTGGGTAGTCTCACAGCCTTGGAGGCTGGTTTCTGATTGGTTACCACTTTTAAGCAATACAAAAACATCTTCAAACTATGTGTCTTACCTTAAAAGTTATAGGATTCTCAGGCAAATTTCCCAGACAAGGAAAAATGTCAACAACATTAATATCAGGCAAGTTTCTCAGGTAAATTAAGCAAAAGCATATAACAGGATTAACAACCTTTTTCAGGGTGCAAAGAGCGTTGCCTTTATTTATGTTCGTGCCACCCCGCGCTCACACGGAGGTGCCTGCGGCGGTCTGGAGCCTCACACGGAGGTGCCCTCGGCAGGGGGCTCAGGCTGTGCCTCCTTCTTGTTGTCCTCCGGCTTCATGGCAGGGAAGAGCAGCACCTCCTGTGGACAGTGACAGCATCAGCACCGCGCACAGGTCTCATGAGAACAGCCCCAGCCCAGCTCAGCCTCCCCAGAGCTGAGAAGGCACAGTGAAGGAGCTTTTCCTAGGGGGACTGTGCTTCTCCAGGCCTCTGACACGGCTGCACTGCCTGTCACTGGTCTCCAGGCCTCTGACACGGCTGCACTGTTGTGTCACTGTTGAGGAGGTGGCCAGCTTCGCAGAATGCCATTCCCTGCTCCCTGAAAAGCCTGCAGTTGGGCACTGCCACTGCCAACGCTTACCTTGATGTTATTGGAGTCTGTAAGGAACATGGTCAAGCGATCAATTCCCATGCCCCAGCCGGCTGTAGGAGGAAGGCCGTACTCCAGTGCAGTGCAGAAGTTTTCATCAATAAACATGGCTTCATCATCACCTGCAGCTTTTGCCTAAATGAGGAAGTTAATAGTAAAAGGTGGATTGTACAGAGCTAGATAGCACCACTTCTTCTACCAAAAAAGAGGAATACTAGTATTTGTAGCAGCCATGGAGCTGATGAAACCTAAGCCCTGGACAGCTGTGGAGTAACAAATGAAGGAACTGGACAACTGTGGGGGTCACTTGGACAGGTGCTCCCAAAACAGCTCCAGGCTCCGTTCCTTTCCCACCTGTCAGTTTCCTTTCTTGGCAAAGGCCCAGGCTCTTCAGTAAAAGCCATCTTCAAAGCCATACAGCAGCAGATGACAGCGGAATTAATTGCTTTTAAAAGCTTCCCAGGTTCTTTATTGCTTGCAACCCCTCCTTTAATTTTTTCAGAAACAACTAAGAAGCATAACTGTTTGAATCATCAGTAGCTGCTCCATGAAACGTAATTTAGGGACTGCCTTTTTCCTCTCACTTAGAAAAATTAAAAAACCCTACACTGAGATAGTGACTAATGCCCTGACAGCCTCCAAGTGACAAAAGTCATAATAACAAAAAAGCAGACTAGCCGTCTCAAATTTAGAAAATGCCAAACATGTCAAAACAACAGCAAACATTTTTGCCCAGTTTCAAGGAAGACTTTGCAAAAGACTTAGAGCAAACTTTTCTGCCTGAAAGCTTGAAATGCAAACTGTCATTCTCCACCTTAACATTAAATTTTCAGGCAAATTTTCATTCAATACATATAGTCCTATATCTGCAAAGTCTAACTATAATCATGAGACAGCTACAGTAAATGTACATACAACAGATGAAACATAACAGGCATCTGTAGTATTATTCATTCTGACTGAACATTTTGAAATTTACTATCAAGTAAGTAAGTTAACATAAGTCTATTTTACCGACTCTGACAATTGTTTAATCCTCTCAGGCACTGTGAAGCAATTAGAGACAATATAAAGGACAGCTTTGTTTCTGCAAACCACATCATCTGACCTCAATCATTTGGGGACAAGCATGCATTCATGGCTGTGTATACCTAAGTAATAACAAAATGAGTTTCAGTCACTCCTTTAAGAGGCCTATTATTTAGAGAAACCTAGCAACATAAATTTGCAAGCTAATAATTTCCAATCTGCAGCTCCGTTCTGTGAGTCAACTTAAAATATTAATAACTCAGTTCAGGACATTAAGCTATTTCTTAAACAGCATTCAAACTCTTACTGGACATGAAAATTTACTTAAGAACTTAAAGTATAATGTTGTATGACTATGTAAATACTTAGTTGGGGAAAAATAACTTTCAACCTAGGCAAGACACAGAAAACACTTTGCACATTTGTGTTTTTCCAGATTAGTACTTTAGGTAGAATAAAAGGGAAAATATTCCAAAACAAAGTTGCACTAAAAAAACCTAATCAACAGCAATGTTTGGACTTGTTTACCTTAGAGAGTAAGGCTCCTTACTTTAGAGAGCAAGGTTCCTTTAAGAGGAATTGAATTTTAATGACAGGCTTTCACTTGAGTGAGCAACACTCCCCTCAAAGCAGTAACTCTTTTCAGCAGTAGGTACCAATGACTGATTTGGAGGAGCCATAGGAAATACTCTTTGCTTACACATCTGTATCATTGATTCACCATCAGCAAGACATCATACCTTGGCCTGATCCTCAAAGAGCTGCCGTTGTCGGATGGGATCGTTGAGCTCTGTGTATGCATTGCACACTTCCTTCTTCATCACAAAGAGTTCGAAGCGTTCGGTCAGTCCTGGACGGGAGCGATGCCTGTGTGAAGAAGGCAAAACAGCCAAACCTTAAAATTAACGTATTTATTGAAGCAAAGAGCACATGTATTACTATGGGGGACTGTGCACACTTGGCATTAACAGCTGTCAAAACTTTGACATGCTTTTTCCCTGGATGATGGGTTTCACAGCTCAGGAACCAACTTTGATTTGTGTCAGAATTCACAAATTAGCACACAACATCAAAATCTCTGTTTTCACATATGTGACTTCTTTTTTTTTTCTTTTTTATAAAATAGGAGTAGAGCATTTAAAAGAATTACATACTGACTGTGACTCATACTCTTACCATTTGGCAAGAGGACTCATGACCTGTGGGTGATCACAGATGAATGTAGGGTTGATACATGTGACTTCCAGGAATTCACCAACTAACTGGGAAAACAAAAGTGAAACAATTACATAGAGTACAAAAACAAATTACATAGAGTACAAAAACAATATCACTTTCCCAGCACTGCCTTCACAAAGCATCCTGATTTCTTCCCTTTGCTACTGAAGGTGGTACCATAAATTCAAAGAGTTTCCCAAGTAATAATTTCTGATCACGGTAATGTCTTCATTAACAGAGAATGTGTGTCCTAGTCAGGTAAGAAAAATGACATAGCTAAAACTGTATAATAATTCACTTTGCATGTTACAGCAAAGGCCAAAAAGAAAAGCATCAGAAGAACAGCTATCAGACAATGTTTGGGTACAGCTGACAGAACTACATGCTAAGCCTACCTGTTTGGTGATGATACACACATCTCGCAGACAAAATGACATGAGATAAAGCAGATCTGCTTTAACCAAAAGACACCAGCTATCAAACCAAAATTCTCTAGCACTCAAATTAAGCAGACATAAGTAAACTACATTTTAGTGTAGACAACACAAAAGAAGATTTTGACACAGCAAGTTTTCTCACTCTAATACAGCAATAGCTGAAATGCACTTTGGCACAGTTTCCCAGCTAAACTTCTTCTCTTAAGAGGCTTCTGTTGATACAGATAAACCCTCAAAGACATTAGGATTATAAAAACAGCACCCTTACTTACTTTGTCAAGAAGCCTGGCTGTTGTCCTGGGAGGTGGACATTCAATGTCTCTCTCTGCACAAAGATTATCAAAGAACTTGCGAGTTTCTGAAATTGTAAACAAAAAATTAGAAAAGCCACCCCAGCAATCATTTTTTGTTCTTACTAGATCCTTCAACATGTTTTAGAGTGATTTAGAAGATCTTAATGGTAAACATCATGGAAAACCATGGGCTTAAATGTCAATCTAGAAAAATAGTGTCTTGCTTTAATAATTTACAGTAAAATATAAGTTATGTTATACTTCAGAAATTTGATACCACCATATGACTGTGGACAAAAAAATCACTAAGAAGTGTATGAATTTGTTTTCTTATGTCTATTGATTCCAGGAATAAAATAGCACATAAGTACATTTTGAAGAAAGTCCCTAATAATCATACACCTAAGCTACGATTGCAGGCACAGAAACTCAACTGTACAAAAGACAGAAGAAATAAGAAGTAAAAAGCTGGATCTCTTCAACAGATCAGGAACTCCCCACATCACACCTCTTGAGTACATCCTTTCACATATACCCAACAAAGGAAGAGTCAAAAAGAGTCAGATCCTGCCAAAGACTGCAAGGTATTAAGGCTTCTTTCTGGATTCTTGGGTAAACTGAGAAAACCACAGAGAAGTAATCCCATGCATTAGCACTACCTCAAAAATGCAGCTGACAAACTGCAGGCTGAGAACTTCCTACCTCTTTTGCCTACTTTCTGTCAATGAAGAATTATAGGACATTCACATTCAGCATCTAACCTTCAGTTTCAAAACACTCAGTCGGTGGAAATTTCACTCCCAGGGCCTTTTCCAGATCATACACCATGCTGATTCGCCGGAAGGGAGGGGTAAAATCTATCTCGTACGCCTGTCCATCTGGACCGTCTGGATGATAAGTGATCTTGTAACTCCCAGTAATATGTTTCACCATCCCTACAAAAGGAACCTCGAGTTTAGAAGAAGAGTATGCCACATAATAAGCAATTCTTCCAGAGATTCTTCCTCTTTTGTTATTAATACTGCATACATCACCTGAAAGCAACTTCTCTGTAATGTCCATCAAGTCATGGTAGTCTGCATAAGCCATGTAGAATTCACAAGTTGTGAACTCAGGATTGTGGGTCAAATCGATTCCTTCATTCCGGAACTGACGCCCAATTTCATATACTCTGTCCAGACCCCCAACCACCAACATCTAAACAAAATGGAATTGTAGTAAATATACTGACTTTTTCAAAAGACCTTAAAGAGAGCTCGAACACACACAACTGCAGCACAATGAGACAAGTCCATCTTTCTTCAAGAATAACTCTCATTCGCACTACATTTACTTTTTTAAAACAGTTTGAAGAATACAGGCTTAGCCATGAGAGGCTTGCATTCTACCTTATGGTAAAGCTCTGGAGCAATTCTCATATACAAATTCATATCCAATTCATTGTGGTATGTGATAAATGGTTTTGCCACAGCTCCGCCTGGAATTATATTCATCATAGGAGTTTCAATCTGTAAAATAACAACAAAAATTGTCCTGTTTTCATCAAATCTGTTTCCAAAACAGAACTGCACAGATCAAGCAAACAAACGCACCTAGTTTTGATGAAAAATCTTTGTACTTCACTTATTGACATTTCACTATATGAAATATATGAAAAATATAGTCAAACAATTCTGAAGTGCATTTCTTTCATGTAGTCAGTAAAAACAAATTATATAATTGATCTGTTGCTACCAAGAGCCATTCGTATTAACTACAAACATGAACCTGCTGTTACCAAAGCCAGGAACAGCACCATGACATTACCACAAAATCCTCTCTCTCTACACTGCAGAAAATGAAGTTCAACAAAGCCAAGTGAAAGCTCCTGCACATGGGTCAGGGCAATCCAATTTTACCCACAGGAAGTAATCCCTGCTTTTATCTCCAGCAGCAAAACACCATTTCAAAGATGTTTCCACTTATTGTACTGTAATAAGATAAAAACAGCAGTAGTTTGGAGTACTACATTGATAAAAGTTTCCCAAGTCATAACCTCACCAACTGATGAATAGTCTTAACTTTAAAAAGAGAAGAAAGGAATGGCTCCCGTTACATTAAACTGATAAAACACATCATGCCAAGGTAATTATATTACCTCTGTAAGTACTTTGCATATGAGCCTGAATATAAAGCACCCTTGAAGCTGAGAAACTCTAAACACTTCTAGTATTGGAAGAGAAATAAACACTGAAGCCTTACCTCAAGGAAGCCCAACTCATCTAGAAAATGCCGAAGATAAGTGATGATCTTTGCACGGGTTATAAATTTCTGCCTCACATAATCATTAAGAATTAAATCCAAATATCGCTGACGATACCTAGTTTCCTGAAAAGAACACATACCCTTAGAACAAGCTACATAAAACGTTATGGAAAAAATATCAAACCAAAACTAATGTTCCTTTGTTGACCGACAACATGAACAGGTACCAAAGGTCATCCATTCAGTCCTGTCTGTGGCATTCCTGCCCAGGGCAGGGGTGTGGGAATTAAATGATCTTTAAGGTCCCTTCCAACCCAAACCCTTCTGTGATCTGTCAAATTGCCTCCAAGACTGGCAGGTATGACAAGTACCTTATCTTTGAGACCAAAATGAAGATGAGGCAACATGTGCAGGCATGGAGACAACAGAGTGATTTCATAAGGAATAATACTCAGTTCCCCTTTCTTTGTTTTCCCAGGATTCCCCTCTACACCAATAATGTCCCCACGACGTAGCTTGTTGTTAACAAGGAAATACTCTTCCTCGGATTTGTAGAAGCTGTAATTACAAAACAAATGTAAGCAGGTTTGTTTAAAATTCAATCTTCCAAACTGTCCTCAAGTCTCTCCCAAGACCAAATCCCTCAAAAAAAGTTTACTCAACAGGGAAGACAAACACAACATCCTAAGCATAACGTTATCTGGTTGCCTAAGCCAACCCATAGACGAAATAGAGTATTCAAATACAGATCTCTAGGCCCCAAAATACAGTGCTGTATAGAATGCTACTGGGAATACCTCTCCTTACCTGGAATTTGCCATGATCTGCAGCTTGACTCCTTCACCACGAAGATCATAGAAAATCAGTTTCCCTCCAGAGGCACGCTTTGCATGGATTCGACCTAAATATCAAAGCATGCAGAACATCAGGAAAAGTGTCCCCAGCAGAAAGGAAACAGGGACAAAAGCCACAGAATTATCACTTAGACAAAGAATCATCATCTCTGCACTGAGCAGAGCAGGAGTACTGCCACTGAATCCAATCCTATGCCATGAGAGCTTCAGGTATGATCCTGAAAGCCCAGGCAGAGCAAAACTGTTGCTGACTGTGAAAGAGAAGCAGTTAAGTCTCAAAGTTAATACCATATGCACTTTGGGTCCTGAAGCCCACATTACAATCTGATCTAGTTGTAAGGGATGCTGCACAGGTCCACTCAGTCTGAAGGGACATGTCCCAAATCGTTTAACATTGCTACAGACTTCACAACTGAGGATCAGCAAAATTCAAAAAGAGACCAACCCATCAATAAAAGCAGCTAAGACTTTACATATTTCTGTATCCCACATAAGCCTTTACCTGCCACTCTCACTGTAATGTCTTTCAGGTGATCTCCTGGCTGCAAGTGACTGTACTTGTCTATAAAATCTGAGAGAGATAAGTCCACATGGAACTTGTGGGGATAGGGATCTTCACTGGTGCCCTTCAGCTGCTGGATTGCATGGCTACGAATCTTGAAGTATTGCTGTCACCAGAAACAAACAAAACCAAACGATTTTATTAGAATCTGAAAATATGTTACAGGGTGCAAATCAAAATGCAGCTGCCCTTATACCGGAAAAGCCATTTTGTTACTCACGAAGAAAAAAATAAAATTTAAGTCAATAAGATTTATTCACAGAACAGCAATAAGCACAAGGCTAGATGCTCACATTTGGATCTAAGCTTTCCTCATCAGCTCCAGCATTATTCTCAGAAGTCAAGGAAGGCTTATTTGAATCCTTTTCACTTTGCTCTTTCTGCTTTGCCTCTTTTTCAGCTATTTTTCTCTCAGCCTTTAAACGTCTCTTCAGCTCACTGCAAAAGAGAAACCAGATGTAGCAGGTACCCCGATACTTCTACAGGGAAACATTTACACAGTAAGATTTTGGCAGAATCCTGCCAAATAACCTTGTCACTTCTCTTAATCTGCCCAAAAGTCAAGATAATGCTTAAGCACGTTTAAACATTTTATTCTTTGAACTCTTTTACTTCATATCCTACGATAAAAATACTCAGGGAAAGTGAAAGCGAAATTAAACAGTAGAGACAACGCCTAAGCGTCCAGGGGCATTCCACACCCATTTTACTACAATAAGCCTGGTAGCCCCACGCAGCGTGAAAGTGAAACAAGGCAAGGTCCCCACTGCAAGAGGTCAGGCGAACGGAAGGTTCCCGAAGCCGCCTTCGCGGTCCGGCCCGTTTCCCCAGGGCACTCAGGCTCCTGCCGCGCTCCCGACCCCGCCGTCCGGGACTCCGTGAGGACAGAACTGGTCCGAGCCAGACGCAAAGCACCGACCTGCTTCGGTCATGAAGCGCCTGCCGCCATCGGAGCGCGGGCGCGGCCCTCCAGGCCCAGCCGCGGAGCCGCGCGGCGACGGGGCTCAGCATGGGGCTCCGCCGGGTGCCTTGGCGGAGACACGCACCGGGTCAGCCGGACACTCGCCTCGCCTCGCCTCGCCTCGCCTCACTTTCACCTTCAACTTCACCTCCCCGGCCCGGCCCCGCCTGCCCGCCCACCCTCACTTTTTGCTCAGGTGCGACTCGGTGTCCGCCGCCTCGCACGCGCGCTCCGCCGCTGCCGCCGCCGCCATCTCCCGCTGCCAGCACCGCCTTCCCGGCCTCCCGCCCCTGCGCGCGGGATAATGGCAATGGGCGGGCACGGGGCGGTGATGGGGGCGGGCTGGGGGCGGTGATGGGGCTGGGCACGAGGTGGTGATGGCGATGGGCGCGGGGAGAGTTGACGATGGGCGGGTTGGGGGCGGTGATGGCGATGGCGATGGGCGGGCGCGGGGAGTGTTGGCGATGGGCGGGCCCGAGGCACTGATGGCGGGCGGGCGCGAGGCGGCGATGGCGGGCGCCGCGGCGGGGGCGGCGCGGTCCCGGTCGCTGTTCCTGTGGGACGACGGGCGCCCGATGCGGTTCTACGTGCGGCCCGGGGCGGCCAAGCTGCGCCTGGCGCCGCTGGTGCTGGCGGGCGGCGGGCGGCTGTGCCGCGTGCAGGAGCCCGGGGCCGTGCTCCTGGCGGAGCCCGGCGAGGCGGCTCCCGGCGGGGCCGTCTCCACCGAGTACGTGACGGAGTGCGTGGAGCGCAACGAGCGGCTGCCGCTGGAGCCCTTCGTGCTGCCTGCGCCGCCCCCCGCCGCCGCCGCCGCCGCCACCGCCTCGCGCGGCCGCCTGGCCTTCACGGAGGCGGAGGACGCGGCGCTGCTGCGGGCGGTGCGCGACGGGGGCGCGGCGCGGGCGGGCGGGCGGGCGCTGTGGATGGAGCTGGAGCGGAGCGGGCTGACCCGGCACAGCTGGCAGGCCATGCGCGACCGCTTCCTGCGGCACCTGCGGCCGCTGCTCGGGGGTGAGCGGGGGGCACACGGCGGGCAGGGCGGGGGTGGCGGGGCCGAGCGCGGGCCCGGGCCCCGCTGAGGCCCCGCTGACGGTGCCCGCGTGTTTCCGCAGAGCCCCTGCAGGCGGAGGAGAGCTCGCAGGTCTCGGGTCTCTTCGCGGCCAATAACCAGGAGTTCGAAAGCGCGGAGGTGAGTGGGGCCAGCCCGGGCAGCAGCGGTGCCGCGAGCGGCTCGGGGCCGACCCTTCCTGGTGTCACAGGCGGCAGCATCGCTACGCATCATAAACAAGTGAAATGCCTTTGCACCGTGACATCCCTTCTGCGGCTAAAGGGGAGCTTCTTGTGAGCTGTCAGCTACGCAGCTTGTGATGCACGGGGCCTTGCTGCCACAGATTTTCTTAACTTTGTTCCCTGCCCAAGTTAACATGAGGAGGTTTATGTGATGGGGTTGTCACGTTAAAACCTGCACTGGCAAATAGAAGTCATCCTTTCATCTCAGGCATAAAATGTTCCTGCAGCTGCATCATCACTTTTGCTTTTTATGCTCAGTTTGTTCAAAGTCTCCCTTGTATTTCATGCCTTTCTATGATCAAGTGTATCTTCATTAACACATACAGCTTAACTTCAGTAATTGAATTTTACTATGCTTAGTAATTTCTGAGGTTTTTATATACTGCAGAGTCACAGTGGAAGGTAGTTGGTAGCAGTAGTAAAAAAAGCTGGTCA
This sequence comes from Chiroxiphia lanceolata, assembly GCF_009829145.1. Lineage (NCBI taxonomy): Eukaryota > Metazoa > Chordata > Aves > Passeriformes > Pipridae > Chiroxiphia > Chiroxiphia lanceolata. The sequence continues at coordinate 9,599,090 of NC_045649.1, read as the reverse complement.
GAAAATACCATGTCTAATTGGTGACTCCACTTCTTTTACTCTCAGTCAGAAAGCGACACTTCGGACGTTTCAGAACTTTCTACACAAGATGGAGGAGGAAATTCCCCAGGAGAAACAGCATCTGATTTGAAATCTGGACTGGAGGACTCTGCTTTCCCTGACACTCAGTTACAAAGGGAAGAAAGACCAACAAGCACTAGTTCTTCTGGTGTGGTGGGAGAAGTAGTAAAAACTATGCAGCAGTTCATGGAGAAGTTCAGTGTGGACCTGTTCACTGTTACACAGGCCTTTCTGAAAAACAGTGGTGAAGTGGAGGCTACTTCAGACTTTCTGCAGATGGGGCAGCGCTTGGATGGGTACCCTGTATGGAGCAGAGAGGATGATTTAGAATTGCAAAAGGATGATGAACATGTCAGAAATAAATTGATAGCCAAATTTGGAGCTGAAAATGTAGCAAAGCGGATAGCATTTAGGAAGAGTTAGCAAGAGGAGGACGACTGATCTAGGACTGTGGCAGGAACTTTAGAGTCATTTCAGAAATGTGATGGAAAATTTGATCAACATTATAAACTTTCAATGCTTTAAAGTAATTTTTTTTAATAAAAGGCCCATTTTTATCTCTACAGGTTGAAGTGTTGCAGCTTCCTTAATGCAGGCAAAGTAACACATGTACCAGACCATATATTCTAGTTGGAAAAAGTACACCAGCTTCCAGAGCCATGTCCAATAGTAGAAGTAGGAGAGACAAGTTAACTAAGAGTGCCCAGAGTTAAGGTATCACCTAAGTTGTGTTTAAGAGAGAACACCATTGCTAATATACAGTCACAATCTGAAAAACTCGGTAATTCTAGCACATTGTGCTCTGGTCACATTTGAAGTGAATCCTATAAATCTGGAGATATCCACATTGCTAAGGTAGCAAGTGATCTGTAGATGTGTGTTAAAGGGAATCCACAATTTACATGTGAAAGAGATGTTTAGGAAGAGGTATTTGTAGGCATTTCACTCCTCCCCAAGTCTGGTCACAAGTTTTTTCTCCTTGTCTTCTAGAACACTGTTAAAACCAGGTAAAAATAATTCTGTTGTTCTGGTTTGAGCTACATATTCCCATTGGAGGTGGGAGAATGGCATCTCCAATTGTGCCATGGGTTTCTTCAGTCCACTCCCATAAACCTATCTTCCAAGTCCAGTATTTATACCAATGGAATCTGTGTCCTTACCTTGTCTTTAGGATCTCAACCTTACCATGAATTCCACTGTCACACATACGGACTGTGAAAACTCATGGGGTACAACTATTCTCAGGTTTGAAAGCTAAAAGACAGAATTATTTCAACTAAAAAAATAAAAGACAGAATTATTTCAACTAAAAAATAAATGGATTCATATAATCCCAGAAATGGATCCCCACATGCAAATCCAAGAGTTTTTATTTTCAACAATAGCAGGTTTATTCCATTTTCCCATTATACAGTAAATGAACACAAACATTTTCCCAACACTGCCAGCAAGGCTGGATACCCAGGCAAAGGAATGGAGCAAAAGGAAAACTGGGCTTGAAAGCTCAACTGTTCAAAAAAAAAAAGCATCTTTCCAGAAACCAAATGTTGGTCATCCTTCTGGCATGACATGTCCCATGTGGCAGCATGACAAATAATGTTCTCTCTATTCAGCTTCCTTTTATATTTCCTCTTCCTTTGCAGTGCAATTGCTTCCATGTGGGGGGGTCGAGTTCTGCTATCTGGTCCCACTGCTTTGCTAGTCTGTATGCTCCAATCTAAACATACTTATTTGGAGAACAAACTTGCATTACTTCAGCCTCCATTGTGGCTGAGTCTCCAGGGGCCTTAGAGAGCGACCCTGTGCTGCTGAGAGCTCTTGTGAATGCAGTCAGGATTCCTATGTTACCTGTCCTTGCAACCATGCATATCCATGCACATGCTCTTACACTTCTATGCCTGCACCTCTGTCCTCTTTTGTTCTAGTGGACAGTTCTGCCCTCTGCAGCCTTCAGAGAGTAGGTACAGACACCAGCTCTTCTGCCTTCAGAGTTTGATACTCAGAGGAGTTCTGGGCAAACAAAAGATCCAGTGACATATTTTTTTGCTCTTCTTCAGATTGAACGAGCCGATAGCCCAGCAAGTCCATTGCATCCTTGCACACTTTTTGCACTTTTTCTATTTTCTGGAAGGGAAGTGTCTCCCTCCAGGCCTGAGATACTCTCTGTGCATCTCTGGACCCAATTCCAAAGGCCTGTGCTCCGAGACCCTTCCCATGAGTGATGTTGTGCACCCACTTCTGAAGTTCTGGTGTGAAATGTAGTTCTGCAAACCTATACATCTGAGCAGCCCTTGCCAGAGGGTCTCTGACAATGTCTTCATAGCGAACCAGCAAGTATCTGTCTTTCAGGAAGCTGGGAGCGGCCCGAATTCCTGCCTTATAAATCTCAACATGACTTCTGCAAATTACTTGCATTGTGTTGTAGGGCCCCATTTCACCTTTTGTCCTCTGAGCCCCCACAATAATGTTACTGTCACGTTTCAGGTCTGCCACTGTATTCTCACGGGACCTGAACACAGCCCGGGGATCACGGACCAAGTGAATAATTTTGATGTTCAGGGATGGATCGGTGAGAAGGGGGTAAAGGACTTTCAGGTCAAAGAATCGAACCTCCTTGATGGCAACATGGCTGTAGGTTTTACAGGCTTCCTCCACCTTGCTGAATGGGTACTTGCTACAGATCTTTTTGCAATTGCCTGCAGTGATTATGTCAGTGCGATTGAACAAGTCGCAGGCAGGTGGGGAGCACAAGGCTCGGCTTGTCTCCCACTGAAATAAATCGGACTTTTTCTTCTGGCTAGACATGTAAGCATCAAACACAGACATGTCACACAGAAAGACCGACCTAACTAAGTCCCGCACTGCCATGTGTAAGACTTTGGCACTGTTCTGGTACATCTTAACCCAGACATGCCATGCGGGCTCCATCAGGTAGAAAACGCTGGGGTGCTGGCTGAAGATTTGCCCAGTGAAGGAAGATCCTGATCGCCAGGTGGAGAGAATGAGGATGTGGACTGGAGAAGGTTTTTCTTCCATGGGGGAATTGTTGCTGCAGGGCAGGAAGTGGATCAGGAGGAAGGACAGAACTACCAGGATCAGGAGCACATACACTCTTCTAGACTTCACCATGGTTGCAAAGGACCTGCAGAGACAGAGGAAGTTCAGCATCACAGGATCACAAAGAAGGCAGGATGTGGTGCATCAGGCTCCTGTGGATTTCTTTGTAGGCACGGGGTTTTAAAAAGCTGTCACAATACCAATGACATTGTGACAAACACTGCACAAGCCGTCTTTAAAAAGGACATAAGTTCTCCAGGGCTGGAGGTTTTCTGTAACAGAAACACAATTTATCAGTAAGTTTGTCTAATGTTGTCAGTAAGTGTTGTCTGGTGCTGTCCTAGAAGATATTGAAAAGCTTGTCTGCATTTTTATTGATGTTTAAGAGCTAGTTGAGTGCATTGAAATAAGTCCATACACACAAATGTGTACTTCATGTACACAAGCCCTGCAGACATGATCTGAGCAATTTTTATGAAGAAAAGATGTAAAAAACCACTTTTTTGTGGAGAATTCAACAGTTCCACATTGTTACTTTTAAACACTTGCTCTGACCACCATTTACAATTATTTTAATGCCAAAACACTGTAAACATACAATATAGGTTTCAGGGTTTTTTAATTATATTCTTTTTGAAATTTTGGGAAACATTTATTGTCACCACAGGCAAAAACTCACATACCAAAGGAAGTAATTTGGCACTGTGATAAATCCAAGCACAACAATATCTCCTCCACAGATAAAGCATCGCAAGCAATTTTGCTAGAAAGGCCTACAAGTGTAGGCAGGCTTAACTGCTTACCTGCCTACTAGCCCACTTCTTAGCCTAACTCCTTTTTAAAGACTGTCTTGCTACTCTTCTTTCCCACCCCACTCATTCCATAGGTCTTGTATGAGAAGAGGTACAATAGATTGTGCTAATTGAACTCGAAATTCTGCCCAAAGCTGGCTCCTTGTTTCTCACACTAAACCTCTGTTTTAAAAAGTACATTAAAGGGTGCTCTGCCAACTGCTCCTGTCTTGTGCACTCTCCTTCCCTCCCCCAGCAGTGCCTGACTGTGCCTCAAATACAGAGGAGTGCTCGCAGCACTGGCCACACTGGCCAAATTTGCATGGGGGTGCCTCCTCCTATTATTTCAGTTCCTCTAGTACTGATGTTTTAGATTTTCAGGTACAGTCACTGCTGTTAACCAACTAGGAACTCATCTGTCCCTCCAACATACATGCATAAATTGACTTGTTTATCTAAGCTATCTGCTGTGCATTGTTTTGAGCTTAGGGTTTATAAGGCAGCAATTATAATTTTTCAGAGCCAGGACAATAACCAGCCCAATGAGTAAGCCTGGTTGTTGCCAGCAAGTGCTACCACAATATGAATTTTCCTTTAGTAATGTCTTGCAAGGATAGGGCTGTGCATTTAGTGAGTGACCACATGCTTCTGGTCTCCTGGACAAGAAGCCCACTGATTTTTTTGGTTACACAAATGGCCTGTACTGTTCAGGTCTGACGATAAGCTGAATCAGGTCGGTATTTGGACCAACCCAGGAAAAGCTGCAAACAAAGAGTGTTGTAAAAATCAGTCACTTATCAGCTTCCTCCTTGCAAATACAATGCAAGGAATACAGTAGTGTTTACCAAAAGTCCTGGTTTCCAAATTAACTTTGACAATATCTCTTCCATCTGGCGCGATTAATATTGTTACTCTAACTCCTCACAGAGTTCCTGGACTTCAGCCAGAAGTTATTAATCAAGAAAACTCTGTTGAGCAAACATGAACACTGGCATGAAAATGCACAGGCAGATTTAAAACCACAGAAATAATTATTTCTATGGGAACTTGCATGCAAATAGTCTGAGAATGGATTTGGTAGGGATAGCTGCATGTTTTAGGCATTTGACAGAGTATGCAGGCCATTCCTGTGACTGTTCTTGGTAGAAATGACCTCGTGTGAGGCCACAGCCTCAACAGCTTCTTCACTCTTATACAAGAAATAGTGATGATTGTTGCCCTGACAAGTCTGTTCCGCAGAGGGCAGAAGGACTGAAATGACTTGTGTGCCTGGTGAAGTGGAATAGAGTAGCAGCAAAGAACAGTAGAGGTTGTATCGTACCTTCCCTAATATGGTATGAAATACCATACCTAGAAATACTAGTTACGTAACCTTATTCTTCACCACTGCATCTCTCAATCATGGCAGCTGGGATATTTCTAAACTAAGGTCTAAACATTTTCCCCACAGCAAACATCCAGAGTCACCAGGGATTCAGTTAATTTCATATTGCAAAAGTGAAAATATGAAGCTCTCATAGAGCTGCTGAGTAAAGGTCAGTCCAGAATGATTGAGACAATCTCAACTGCAGAACAAAAAAAAGGCACACTACTACTGTGTGCTGGCAGAGAGATGAGCCAGGATTTGGCTAAGAGCAGAAAGAATAGGAAGAATCTCAAGGTACAGAGGATGACGTACAGGAACTACTGAAAAAAACGACAATCCAGTGTCGTTGTGTTAGTCTCCCACAGCCAATGTATGAGAACACAAAGAACTGGGATCTGCCTGCCTGAGCAGCAGAGTCTCAAAAAAAAAAAAGAAAAAAAAAAGCAGAGTTTTATGCTTTTCCAAAAAAAGACACAGGGACCTTGGAAAATCTTGATCCTGGCAAAGAGCAAGCATTACAGAAAGCAACAAGCAGCCCAAGGGAAATCTACCCATCAAACACACTCTGAGCATTGGGTGGCCTGTTCCCAGAGTACAAAGTTTGTGGTATTGAGAGGCATGTCCCCAGGGTTTGTTGAATCTATACATGCCTGGGGTGGGTGTGAGATAGCCCAAAATATCTCGTGCAGTGCAGACTGATGTTAAGTGCTGTGCCAGTGTGGGGGAGTTCTCCAGACCTGTACACATTCCCCATTGCTGTAGTGGCAGCAGTATAGCAAAGAGGATCTGGTGCCAGGGAAGACCCAGGCACTCGTCTTTGATGACACTGATGGTTGCTCATAGTTTTTTCAAATGCTTCTTCAATTTGTCCTGGTCATCTTCTGCAGAATTAGAATTCATCTGCCCAGAGGAGAGCAGCTGGTATGACAATAAATAGTGGGAAAAGCTGAGCAAGAGCACTGAGAAGACAGCCTGCAGAAGCAGGAGCTACTCTCTAAGTCAGGCCAACAGCTTCTGTCTGCAGGAAGAATCGTAGCAATTTGCTGGCATCTCTATGTTTGCAGTGTTTTACAAAAGTTATCTCCCAGTTCAGGCTGCTGAGCATGAGCAGTGACTACAGTCCTGGGCACAAGAGCATCCACACCAGATACCAAGAAATGGTTGAAAATCTCTCACCTTAGCAAAGTCCTCTTGAAGCACCACCAGGCCTGATTCAAGCAAAGTTGCCCTCACACCCGTTCACTGCTGTGGTACACAGCCCTCTAGGCAGTCACACGAACACTCTGCCTATGTGCTGGGCTCTCATATACACGTGTTCTCAGCTCCCACCTACACCTGTGGCTGCTCCCTCCCGTCCCCTTCATTTGTGTACATCCCAGCTCTAAGAGTGACTGCTCTGCACTGCCCGCCTACTTTGAACAGCCTTAGACTAGAAAAGCTCCACCCTGCACTGAGCACAAAGCATCATACTGGAAGCTTATTTCAGGGGCTCAAATGACCAGGAACTGCTAATAAAGGAACAGGGCCAGAAAGTTTATGAAGGAGACTGAGAAGTGCTTTTAAGCTAAGTCCTGTTGCAAGCCCCCAGAGAGATGGCTCTCTATAAAAGGAGGAACAGGGATGTCTGTGGAGTGTCAGAGCTTGCCCACCAGGAGTGCAGAGACAAGGCATATTTTCCTACCATTGCTCTGGCTGCTTGTCATGTTATCAGCAAATGCAAATTCACATAAAATCTTTTTGTCTCTTCTCTGTCTGTGCCTTGCTTGAATTAAATATTTGGGGTGCTGGGGAAGAAAATTATGTGAAAGGAGAAGCTGTGGAAGGAGCAGCTGGACTTGGCCTGTTAATGATTCACAAAGGTGCTGGAGCTGCAGTGGGGCTGTGGCAGGTAAGGTAGTGAGCCAGGGCAGCACTGGGCTCAAGAAAAATACTACTGTGCAGAGACAATTGCTTTGGCTCATTCCTATTCCAGATCTTACAGTTTCTGTCACACAGTTTGGAGAAATGTAGACCTCCTCTTAATGGTGTCCCCTGTCCCCAAGGACATCATTGACATGCTCTTAGGGCAAGTGGAGTATAGGAGACAGCAGAAGCAAAATGTCTGGGTAAGGTTGGTCCTTCCAGCAAGAGAAACAACCCAAATGGGGCAGGTCATGTTCCCTTTCACTTGCTGCATTGCCAACACAAATGGTCAAGCCCTGGTAACCCTGGGCTGGGAAACAAGGTGAGAAGCTGGCAGTGGCCCAGGTAGGGCCCTGTAATGAACCATGCAATGTTTTGTACAACCTGGATTTCAGCTGTGTGTTCCCATGCCCTGCACTGACACCATCCGTAGGAAGGATTCACCTGTAGGTCATGAAGCGTTCAAAACCTTTGTAAAGGTCACACCACTTGAGTGGCTCTTCCTGAAGTGTTATTCCTCCCTGGCCAACAGTTGCATGAACAGAGATGTATCAAAATTTCTGTTCCAACTGTATGTAGTTTGCCTGAGGGTGTGTCTTTAACAGCTGATGAGAGAACAAGGCATACCTGGAGCAGTGAAACCGGCTCAGCTGTAAGGTTTGACTAACCCTTGTCTTCTGCCATCATCAAAAGCAGATGCCTAGGGGAGAGAACAAGAAACACATTTCCTCCCTACATGCTCTCTTGGCCTGAAGCCAGGGATCTGGAGTACACAACTCACCTCTCTGAACGGAATTGTCCAAAATAAACTAGTGAATGATGCCCTGGAAGTTCTTGTTCCTTTCTGTTGCCTGTGACAAGAGTGGAGGGTGATGCTTGTGTAAACACAGAAGCTGTCTAAACTCGGTTCAGATTAACCTTGTCTTTGCATTTGACAGCACCTAGATCTTTTTTATATTCACTTCTCCAATCATGTTTTGAATTCAGATACTTTTGACATCAACAAGATTTCCTGGCAACAGAGGTACATTTGGCTGCATGTTGTGAGAACTACTTTCCCCTGTTTTGAACCTACATATGAAAACTGTTTTTGATATTATCACATTTTTTTTTAATCAAGAGAGACAACGAATAATTTCTTCCTATTTGTAGTCTTCAAGCTATTCAAGATTTTAATATCTGCTCTTGTATGCCTCGCAGAACAGTTCATACCAGGTTGATAACTAAAGCAGCTCATGGGAATCATGCTGTGGATGTCTCTGTGTCTTTTAGGTATATGTTGGGATGATTCACATTTTCTGCATCCCAAAGGTTACAACACCAGGGAGCTGCTGGAAGAGTCAATGCTATGACTGCACTGGTGAATGCTTACCACAGAAAGATGTCTCCCTTTCAAAGGAGAGGGAGTTCAGTTGCTTTCTAGCTGACACCACTAAAGCTGCAAAGGAAAGATGGAAATTTATGGCTCTGCAAGACTGAGTGTGACAGAAAGCTGGGATGTGGCTGCTCACACAGAGGCTATGTACAGTCTCCTGTGCTGGTCACTGGGTTCGAGTACTGTTATATTGTTGTGTTTTGAATTGCACAGTCAAAACTCTGCTCCTTGCAGAAAAGAAACCTGACAGTCATCTAAAAAAAAAAAAAACCACACCAACCCAAAACTCTGTGTCAATTGCTCATCATTTTCATCTGGATAAAGGCAACAGAGTGGAACTCTGGCTTTAGGAAAGAACTTTTTTGGTAGAGATGCTCTATACAGTCACCCTGGTTGCTTAAGAATTCATCATTCATAGAGGATGGAAAGAAAATGCAGCAGTGAGGCAAGCCCCAGAATCCATAGAAGCAGAGCTGCAATGTCTATGCTAAACTCCAGTCAGAGCAAGTTTTTTTCTGAGCCAGAGCAGATCTTGCCCCATACGGCTTCTAGAAAAAGGAAGAATGAGACAAATGATTGATGTGATGTCCTTTATGAGGCATCTCTCCAAGGACAGGCTGGTGTGCTTCTGCACTGAAGTTGCTATGGCCTTTTCCTTGTGTTAGAGATAAGTTTTAAAGTTATATTTTTATTTAAAAGCAGTTTGAGATAAATAGATGTGTCTTAATTGGCACATAAGTACCCAAAGTTGCTGTAGGCAAGAGCAAGGATAGTGGCTGACCCCCTCCCTCTCTCACCCTGGGCGCAGTTGCAGTATCATTTATTGTTTTCATTGTAATATGGCATTCTAATATCAAGTGGTGGGAGAACAGGAAAATGGGAAAACATGAGAGAAAGCAAGAAAGAAGCTTGTGTAAATCAGGCTCTAAAAATGAGGTCACGTTATACTTTACCAACACATTACAGGAAAGAGAAAAATAGTAAGAAAAAAAGTATTTATTCAACTTTTGAATTAATTTCACTGGTCAGCTTCTGCCTTCTTTAAGTACATAGGCAGTCTATAACCAGAAATCAGCAAGGCACTGAATCTTAGAGCAGAACAGCTAGTTTAGGGTTGAGAGAAACAACAGCAATAAACAGACCTGAAGCACACAGAAGCTCACACAGTGCACTGGAGCACAGAAGATCCCATGCTAGCACCAACTACTTCTGCCAGGCATCCAGGAAATAAGTCATTTAGATCATTGACAGCACCTATTTGCTCTGGCAAAGCTTCAGGGAACACTGACCCAAGTCAAATAAGAAAACCGAAGACAATACACGACAAAGCAAAGGGCTGGTATAGATCTGGGCTCCCAGCACTGTGATAGCCTGTGCCTGACAGCCAAACCATGAGAAAGATCCCAGTGCTTCTGCCCCCTAGGAGGCTCTCCCAGTGCTGGGGACACAGGCTGAAGGCCAGTATAGAAGATATAACCATAACCTTCTTCTGACCAGTTAAGCTTAGCTAGTTTTCGGGTGCCTTCCAGTGACTGGAACCCTGCTGAGGCTGTGTCTTTCATGGCTGTCCTGTCAATAGCAAGACTTTGCCTGCGCTGAGTCTTCCTTCTCCTGCAGAACTCCTCTGACCTCTCACACTCTGGTTTGCAAAATCCCTTCCAGTCACCTCAAGTATTGTTTCCCAGCCCACTGCTGCTGCCTCCTCTTACATCCACAGTCATGGTTACTTCTCATCCTCATGGAAGCCTATCTGTGCCTCCCTTTGCTGTGTGTCTTGGGTAATGCCACCAGAGCAAGTCAGCTCCTCTAGCCTCTGACAGGCCTGCACAGCCTGGGAGAACAAGGTTACATGCCAGCCCTCATGTACAAAGAAGTCTTGCATGGACTCCTTCCCCTGGGGTCCCACTCCCATGCGATGCTCATGCCTCACCTGAGCTCCCGGGCACGCTGGGCCCTGGGTCACCACAGCCTCCACCTTCATTCCCAGACTGACTCCCTGAAGCCATCCTGGGTCCAGGTCAGTGCAAATCACATCTTCCCACTGCAGGTGTACAGAGTGGCTACGTGCTGGTGGAGAGCAGGCCAATGCAGACAAGTTCTTGCAGCCAAAAGCCATGGCCCCAAGGCAGAAAGACCCTCAAGGACCCCTCTCTTCTACAGCCCTGCTGGAAGCAGCCAGGGCTGCTAGAAGAAGGAGTGGGTGAAGCCAGGGGCTGGGCTGCATTCAGGTTCCTAAGGCACCTGGGGGAGCTGATGGCATCACTGCTGGCAGGTGTGATTTGGCCCTGCTTGCCAGCAGTGCTGAACCCCACTGCCAGCCTCTTCGGAAGCTGAGGACTAGAACACTTCACCTGCATTGGCCCCTGAGCTGAGAAATTCCTTCCTTTCCCAAGAAGAGCACTAGGCACAAAGTTGCCTCTCTGCCTAGGTCCCCATGTCTGAGGTAGGTCACTCTCCTCCTAAACACGGCCAGTGCAGACAGCACAGAAAAGAGCAGAAGCACACTGCAAGCCTCTGCCAGGGTGTACCACTGGTGCTCCCCAGCTAAGATAGGGAGGATGGCTGTGCATCAGTGTGTGAGCTGGCAGAGGCAGGATGCAGGGACAAACACAAAACCACAGATGAAATACAGAGTAAATTTATTTCCATTACCTCACCAACCAGAAGATTCTCAAAGCAGTACCCAAAGCCAGAGGCACACAAACAGGGATGCCACCACTGCGGAGCCTGGTCCTTGCTCAAGGGTCACCAAACCTGCTGTTTTCACCTGCATATCAGGGATTATTGCAGGCGTAGTTTACCACTGATATTTGATCTTTACCACAGCAGAGCAGGAATCCTAAGCATGTTCAGTGGGGTGCTTCTCAGCCTATCACAGGCCTGTGTTATCTAAACACAGATGTACTACTCATCAAACACACAAGGCTAAACAACAACTAGTACCATACACGTGTTTTTCTACACCTCACCTCAGCTGCAAGTCACTTGGATTTATTTACAATCCTCCTCACCAATCTTCCGTTACTTTCCCACCATCAGTCATAAGGGCTCTCAGGGAGTTCTACTAAAGCCCTGCAGACCTTGTCTAAGCATCTGCAAAGAGCAGCTTCAGGACAGTGTCTTGACTTCTTCCTTGGTCTCATTGCTGAAGGGGTTTTCTTTGGCACAAAGCATCTCCAAACACCAGCTTAGGCCAGTCTGTATGGCTGGCAGGGTGCTCTAGGCTACACCCACATTATGACGCAAAGCATCTGTGAGTATAATACCTGAAAAACGATACCAGCACATTTGTGGTTTAATGCTAGTTTGCTATTGCATCCGGGAAAACTTAGGTGTGGTCAAAAGGCAGTGTTGTGTTTGCAAAAGATGGCAAAAGAGGATGTGGCCTTGAGAAATCGAAATATATTGAATATTCTGAGGTATGGCTCCCTCAGCATCCCAGGCCAAATGCTACTGGGTCAAGAAGAAATAGAATCAGGTTAATTATTGCAGAACATTTGCATGTTAACAGACACCTCTGAGAGGACTCTGAAAGGAAAGGGGTTCCTAAAGGGAGAGTGATCTCAAAGGAGTGGCTTTCTCTAAAAGCAGGACCTGTTCATTAGTAATGGGGATTAAAGCCACAGAATCTAAGACGTGTGGAGAAGAGTTCAAGGAAACAGATGAAACTTGACAGCTGTAGTAGATGCAAGATGGCATAACAATGCAGAAACATCATGCTATAAAGGTCTCTTGGCCCTTCACATACCATTCTACTTATTATTTGTCAATGTTTAATTTTATGCAGCTCTGGTCATTTGGCTCTATTTAGAGGTCTAATGGCATGAAATCTCTGATGCTGTGTACTACTCACCCACAGTCCCAGCTTCCCTCTCTTTTTGTTCTGGGATTACTTTCTTTGAAGGGAACAGATGTAGCATGGACACAGCTCACATGTCAAAGACCTTTTCATATACTGCTATCTTTCTCATATAGATACCTCCCCTCTAATGGACTATTGGTACCCAGATTTTGTACTGGGCAAGGTAAGGGGAGACAGTGAAATGCCTACAGAACCTGTCAGGTCTGGCAGTGTGTGATCTAGAGCTAGTTCATTTTCCTGTCATTGGTGATGCAGGGTTGACCCGTGAATCCCAATTCTGCAGGAGGACAGGTGAGCAGAGCTGAAGGGGACAACATGAGGCACTCTGCAGCTTGCCCCTCTGTCAGTTCCAGAAGTGGCTCCCAGGCAGCTCACCAGGACACGTACTCTGATGGGTGTTATCACCTCCTCTTGTTTCCACCGAATGAACAGATACCAGGCCACAATTTCCTTAGTACTTTAGGGAGCTGATGTATTTGGCAATCAGTAACCCTGCCCCACTGGCGTGTCACAAACACCCTGTACAATATGAGCTATGGGGTTCCACCCCATGATTCACCACTACAGCAGGAAATGTGTGGCTGCCCCAGCCTTGAGTACTTAGGCACCAGCACCCAGCATGGCTGGCTCTGGTCCCAGGGGCAGCTGCCTCTCCAAAGCAGTTGGCACCAGCACCCCCTGCTCTGTTGGGGTCCATGGTGGGGGGGCTGTGAGGGCCAAGGAGCAGGTGCAGACAGGACTGTTCTGTGGGGAGCAGCCAGGCTGGCACAGCGAGCTGTCTTGGCTCCAGTCTGTGCCAAGCTTGCAGGGCCCATCCTGCCCCCAGGCCTGATGGGTTTCTTTGGGGGTCTGAGGCACTCTCACCATGTCCATGCTGGCACACAGGATGGCTCTGGGCAGCCAGTCACAAGGTGGGGATGGTTCCTGGGGCACTGCAGCACCATGGGGCGAGCAAGGGTGACACACATGGTGACCGAGCTTGACCTGGTGCAGCAGGAGCACAGTGCAGGATTGACATGTCAGAATCTTTATTAATAAAAAAAGTTACAATAACTTACTCCCTTTGTCACACAAAGGGCTCAGTATAAAGAGCTCTGGCCTCCTAAGGTAACACAAGTAACTGAGAGGTGGGTACTTTTCTCTTATCCTCTGAGACAGTGGCCCCAAGGGTAAGTATGGCCAGCACAGGAGCCACAGGTCAATGGGGCCTTTGCCACAGGGGCTGGCCCAGGAACAGCCTTCTGCCTCTGCCTGCAGCTGGTTCACAGGCAGCACAGACCACCACAGGTGCAGATGCTGACTATATGGAGACCAGGGGGACTGGATGCGAGAGGGTGTGCAGGCTGTAGTGGAGGAGGAGAGGAAGTGGCGTCTTCTTCCCATAGTGCTGAGGCTCTCTGGAGCACAAAAACTGATGCAGCAAGACGGTGGCTGCTTGCAGGCAGGGGGATGTGGGGCTGGCTGGAAGCAGCCTTGCCTGCCTGGCTGCTGCCTCACACAAGGTCTAGCCTGACAGAGGCAGGAGGCCAGCTGTGGCTATTTGTCGCACTCGAGATCCTGGGCTCCCTCAGCACCCTGGTAGTGCATCTCACAGAACTCCTGAATGCGACTGCAGGCCTCCAAGATCATCTCCTCAGGCATGGTGATCACCACTCGGAAGAAGTTTGGGTACTCAAAGCACTGAAAGAAGAAAAGATGAAGCTGGCAGATTGCCTGGGGTAGTGCTGTAGTTTCAGAGACCTGCCTTGGGGCCATGTGCTGCATCAGCAAGTGAAAATGGTTAGTGTAAGACAGCAGGGCTGGGCTCATGCTCCCTTAGACTGTTTTTTTTTTTGTTTGAAGCAAATCTCCTGCCTGCGTCTGTGTAGATGTGCTGCTGTGAGGGTGACAGGCCCAAGAACTCTCTGTGTGGACTGTGCAGACCCAGGGAATGGACTGAGAGGAATTAGTGAAGGAGAGGGCTGGAGAATATTTAAGACACTGTCCACATCCAGTGCTGGAAATGGAGCAGGAAGAAGGTGAACACAGGGCACAGATGTTCTCAGCCTGCCTTGTGCCTACAAGGGCTGGGGGCTGCAAACAGGCTAAGGAAAGGAACGTAGTGGGAGCAGCCCCAGGTCTCTGAGGGAGCCCCTTCAGCAAGAAGGTGTGGGGGTACACAGAGTTCAGGGATACAGCTCTGCCAACTTGAGCAATACAGAGCAAGCCTGGAGCTGGGAAGATCCTGGCAGCCTGACTGAGAGCTATGAGCCAGAGACTGCCACACACAGCACCTGGAGCAGCAAGTCAGCTCATACACACTACTGAAGATCATGGACACAGCACACACAACTCCCAGCCTGCCCTCAGAGCTCAGGGATGCAAAACCCTGCAGCTTCTCCTGCCATGCTTTGGACCTGCAGCTCCCTGGGGCGCTCAGTGTGAGGCTCACCGTGGCTGGCAGGCAGAACACAGACTGCTCTGAGATGAGTCGCTCGGTGAACTCCACATCATTTTCAAACTCCGGGAAATGCTCCATCTCAATCTCGACCTGCAGCAGAGGGATATAACATGGCAATCAAGGGCACCAAAACTATCCACAGTGTCCTTGTTTACACACATGGCCCAACAGCTTCCCAATCAAGTGCAGCTGTCTGCCCTCAATTTTTTGGGCTGACTTGAATGTAAGATACAAACAGAAACATATCAATGAAAGCTGGGCTTGTCAAGAAGCCTTCATCAACTACCTAAAGCTGGAATTTCAGTTAAGCACAACTTCAGTAAAAAGCACCTGATGGCAAAGATACAGTAACCAATTAGAAGTGAAAAGGAATAAATAAAACATTGAAAAAGAGCTTGGTAGAGAACTTAATATAAATTAACGATTCTGTCATGCAGGAAATCCATATGGTAAGAAAAAGACAAACTAATGTTTTGGTTTAAAAAAAAAATAAAGATAGTAAGGTATATAATATCATGAGCAAAATAAATCCTTGTAGAATTATATGAAAAATTTAAAATTATATGAAAATGTGATAATCTTCAATAAATATTTCTGTTCTGTATCTGGAAAGAAGGCAGCTGTCCATCTGTCAGTTAAAGACAGTGCTATGCTGGCCATTCATTTATAGAATTCTAGAATGATTTGGGTTGGATGGGACCTTAAAGCTCATCTAGTTCCAACCTCTCCAGTGGGCAGGGCTGCCACCCACTAGATCAGGTTGCTCAGGGCCCCATCCAGCCTGACCTTTATAACCAAAAATTATTTTAAACATCTCATGAAAATATTGTTAAACACATAATTTGCGAAACAATTTGCATGCAGAAGTTCTGAAAGAGTTGGTAGGAAAAAATATACCAGATGATCTAGTTTGAAATAAATGTTCAGCTACTGCAGAAATATAATAGGTGTGAAAGAGTCTTAGAGCTGTGCCTCTACACAAAGAGCATGAGCAGAATGACCTTTGTAGCTCTGGGTAAAACTGGAAATAAGTCAACTGATAAGGATTTCTCTATAGAATATGAGTGAGATATTGATATTGTAGTATTGATACTGATATTGTAGTATTCCCCAGTTCTAAGCCCACGTTTTAAGATCTGACGAAAAACTGGAGACACCATGAGACAAAAAAAATAAAAGATTCAAAATGCGTTGAAGTGTCGTAAATGTCTCAATTGAGCTTGATGAGATGAAAAAGGAAGTTTTAGAATATTATAAAAAGTTAAAACAAACAGGCATGGTAAAAGGTAGAAAAAGAGGCAACACCATAGGCAGAAGACAACACATGCTACTATGAAGAAGGCTACATCTTCTACAAGAGGTATGAAAATCTGCCTTGTAGTGTAGAGGCTTTCCCTTGCCACTTGACTTCAAATCCAGGTAAAACAACATTGTCTTGCAAAGTACAAGTCATGGATCTCTGTGCAGGAGTAAGCAGATGAACTGTACTGGCCTCAGCTCTGTGACCAGTGAACAGCATATTGTGACCTTCTAAAGTGACATGGGGATGCATCTACTGCAGAGAGCAATGTGGAAATGCACATAGTAAGGGAGATCTGGTGCCAACTACCAATCTGAAACATCAACAAGCACTGGCAATGAGACCTATCGTGAATGTTGGTGGTCTGGAAACGGCACATCACTCCTCACTTACCATGAGGTACATGGCTCCAGAGGGCCGGACAGGCTGAAGGCCAGGGATAGCTGATAAGGCAGCATAGCAAAGGTCAGCATTGGACTGAAAAGCAAAAAAGAGAAATTTCAAAACAGGAGAAATTCCAGTAAACAGCTCAGCAAATGGAAGCCAAGCTCTGTACTGGGACTATAAGCAGGTTTGCCTACTGCAAACAAAGGCACAACAAATGTAAACAGCATGAGAGATCATGGCCTTGAGCACAGCAGGTGTTACTGAGCTGAGCTCAGCAAGTCAGTGCCTAATGCTACATTTATCCCCTGGGTCAGCAACTCCAGCTGCAGGGCTGGGCTGCCTGAAACTTATGTCAGCCAGTATTTCTGCCTCAGTTACAATGTCTCCCACTGGAATTTGATTTGTTGGGCTATCCTAGTCGCAGACAAAACTGCACCTCAAAGTGAGGTGGGGAAGGATGATGAGCTGGAGATATGACTCCCTCCAAACAATCCATGAACAAAACTTGCTGCTCTGTTACAGCCTGTTTACCTTGAGGATGCTTAGGGTGTTGTGGTAGAACTCAGGTGGTGTTCGGCGCAAGATGCGCTCCAGTGCTCCTTGGACAAGCGTGCAGGGTCCTAGGATCCTTTGACTCAGTCTTACAAGGCCATCCCTGATCTGAGAAAACATCATGACACAGCTCAGATGACGCTTCCCTTAAGGAAAGGAACAGCTTCAAGGCCCACTTTCTGTATTTCTACAGCTGTTCACACCCCTCTCTTCAGTGAGCATACAGAGCACTAAAGAACATTTGCTTGACTATGTGCCAGGTTTTGCAGACTATTTACAGTGCCGTTCTCTGTTCCTCATTTGCAGATTGTAATGCCAACAGAGAAAACCTTTGGAGCTTCCCAATCTGACTCAAACCAGGCTGGAATATAGATAATACAAATAAAGCCAGAGCTGTTCCAAATACCACTTTGCATTTCCCTTAGTTTTGGGCCCACAATGCACACTTTCAAAGCCAGGTAAGGACAATCAACATTAGCTTTTCTGCTCACTCATTTGGTCCTCTCTTCTCCCTCTTCTTCTGCAGAGAGCCTTCTAGGTGGAAAGGTCACTGCAGTAGATGGTTGTTCTTGTAACACAGCTGAAAAATAGCCAGATAAGGCACTGGCAGCACTGCAGGGTGCTTTGTGCTTACTTTTAAGAGAAACCATGTAAGAGCACATAGACATCACACATGGACAGCAGAAACAAGGAGTGTATTACAGTGTAGTGTGGTTGGAATGCCATGTCTGGGAGCAGATGGAGTAAGGAAGGGACATGAAGGGACTAAAGGTGCGTAAACACATGTAAAATCAATTCGGTGACACCGACGTGAGAGCAAAAGAGCAGTACCTGCCTGTATCAGTTAAAGACCTGATGACCCACACACTGAAGACTGCAAGTGTGTTGCCATGACAGCAACACTCAGCGGTTCTCACCTCATTACCAAAGATGTCTCTCCTGTCATGAATTAGGATCCAGCCCATCCGCCAGCCAGGGACTAGCCACCGCTTTGCCAAGCCACCACAGGACAAGATTGGCACATTGGTGCTGAGAGTTGCAATGGGTTCAAACTTGCAATCAGCAAACACCTGTGACAGGAGACTGTGTTAGGGCTGAACCTGCCTCTTATTGTGAGAACTGTTAGGGTGTGCATGAGACTTAACAAGAAAGGATGCAGGGAAGTGATGGGAAATTGATGGTGAAAGCTCACAGCTTCCAGATATGAACATCGGAAGTGCACTCACATAAAACCAAGCAGTTTGGGAAGAGGAAAGGAGCTGGACAAGAGAGGTAGCCCCAGGACTGTGTACCAAAGGACTGGGAGCTCCAGGCATGGACCCAGGCATAGGGGGGTGGAGCTGCCCCTCAACTCTGGAAACCTGGCTGTCATGGCCAAGGTGCATCAAAAAGGACAGGCAGCATTGGGGGTGCAAAGGACTGCAGCTGACACTCACCATGTCTCCGTAGATCTCGTCAGCAAGGATGGGCACGCACTGTCTGGATGCCACTGTGGGAGAGAGGACATTCAGCTTGGCCACCCTGCATCCTCCATGGGAACAGACTTGCCCTTTGCTACAGGGCCTGGCAGGGCTCTGAGGGAAGCTCTGTCTCAGGGCAGAGGGTTCCTCTCTTCCTCCTATAGACTGTTCATTCAGAAAGCCTAACTATTGGAGATCCCTGCCCTGGCTGAGCCTAGTACTGCTCCAGTCTGTGGGAACTGGCAGCACAGCCCTCCCTCTGTCAGGCCAGGGCTCAGGATGTACAGGACTCCTGTGAACACTCTCTCTGCAGAGCCAGAGTGAAGAAATGAGCAGTCCAAGCCACACAGAACTTTTGAGGAAGACACACGCTCTGCATCTTCTTGACTGCATAAGACTACACCCTTACACCAAGCAGGCCCTGATTTCTGAGGTGGAGTCAGTCATGAGGAGAGAAGCAAAGCCCTGGGCCATGGTACTGCAGTGACTGAGACATGGGCAATGTGGGCAGATACTGGATTGTAACCATGCCCCAGATACACACAGGCAGGCTTACCTGCCAGGATCTCCTGGAGATGGCTCTTGCTGAACACAGAGCCACAGGGGTTCGATGGGTTGTTCATAATGAGGCAAGCTGTTTTCTCATCCACCAGAGACTCCAAGTGCTCCAAATCAATTTCCCAGGCCTTCTCTGGCTAGTGAAGTAAAGAGAAGGGGAAGTAACAGCTGAGGAACTAGACTTGCCACATAGGGTGAGGTGTGCCAGGGCGTCCAGGGTTACTCACATCCCCTGGCAAGGCCAGGATATTTCTGAGAGGCAGAAATGTCAGGGCTGCCCCTTCCAGGCCTGCCACCACTTACCAAGAGGTTGTAAAATTTGACCTCAATCCCCATAGACAATGCCAGAGTCTTGTAGAGGGAGAAGCCAGGCCGTGGCACCAGGATGTTCTGGCCTGGGTTGGCCAGCACTGCCAAGGCAAGCTCTATGGCCTGGCTGCAGCCACTTGTTAGGATGACATCCTGCAAAGAGCAGAGAGAGAGGTCAGTGGGAAGCACAGCCACTCTGAAGTGCTCCAGACATGTGGGAGTGACACAACACCCAGGCTCAACTCTGACAGGTAGAGCATAGCCAAAAAGGCAGCACCAGAGCCTGACTGAAAGCATGAAACTTCCAACAGCTGGAAAGCCAAGCCTCCTTCTGAGGAGAGTGGAGGTGAAGACCTCAGGGAAGAGATGAGAGCAGCAGGAGGTGACCTTGGGGCAAGGCCATCAAAGCCTTCAGTCCCACAGCTGGGCAGGGAGGGAGAGCTGGGGCAGGGCTCCCACGCCCTGTGGTCTGGGCACAGGCAGCAGCACCCTGCCTGCACTGTGATGGGAGCGCCTTGGCTGGGCACCAGTACCTGGGCCTTCAGTGGTGCCTCTGGGCAGTTGTAGTACGCAGCCACAGCTTCCCGACAGGACTGGTAGCCTGAAAAAAGAGAAGCCAAACATGGAAGGGAGATTCTTACAGACTGTTTCTTCTTCTCACCCGTTTAGTGGTGTCCCAGGGTGGCACCTTCTTGGTGCTTAAGGCCAAGAAGGATGCAACCCCAAGGCTGGGCCAGGATGGCCAAGAGCAGGGACAGACCTTGGGCAGGGAGGCAGGCTCTGGCTCCAGCATGTCCTGGGGACAGAACTGACAGGAGCAGGGTGGAGGGTAACCAGGGAGTTTTCTGAGCCGGAAGAAAGCCATGCGCAATGACATGGCCTTCACTTTTTAGTGATGGCACTGGGGCAGCCCTTCCTGTCACCACGTGGAGAGTGAGGCAGGCATGATCTATGTGCTGTGTGCACTTTCAGCACGAGCTGCAAACAAGGCTCATGTTGTTGGTGAAGTCAGGGAGCCCAAGGGAAGTCCTGGATCAAGGCAGATCAGAAAGGAGCTTGGCTGCAACCCACGGCAGGGACACAGAGTTCCAAGCTCTTCTGGGTGCTTGAAAACCTGCTTGCTCCGATGGTTGGGGCAGCAAACATAGCTTCTGCAGGAGCTCTGGGCCTCAAACAGCTCAGACAGGAAAGGGCACTCAGGTGTATCTGGGCAATACACATATTTGTGTTTTCATGTCACTGCTAGTGAGGACAGCTGCAGGGTGCCAATGGAAGGATGTCTGTGGGCTCTGTATACCCGCTGTGTGGTAGGAGCTGGCACATGCCTTCATCCAACTCTCACAGGATGAACTTTGTCAACTTACCGACAGATGGAGCGTAACCGTTGCACCGTCCTGAGTCCAAAACCTCCTTCACAGCCCGTGTGACCTCATCATTTGTGGGAAGGTTTCCAAAGACCGTTGGGTCTCCTTTTCAAAGATTGAAAAAAATAGTAAAGTTTTCACAATCTGTGACAGGCACAGATCTGTGTGGTTGTCTGACCTATCCCTCAGTGTTTGCACAAACTTTGTGCTTCAGAGCCCTGCAATCTGCCAGCCATACAGTTTGACCACAATACCCAGAGGCTTCAGCCACAGGACTATGCTCACCTAAGGACAAGGAGATCAGAGATTTCTTTGGGTTGGGTTCCACCTTCATGGTGTCTACGATGGCTCGGACAGGATTGAAAGTCTTCTTTGACATTTCAGAAGCCCTGACAGCCCATCTTGGCTTCCGGCCCTTTGCCTTCCCAGGTGATATGGTGTTCCCAGTGCTCTTGAGATGAACGTCTCGCATAGGGGCATGGTCTCCACGGCCATTCACTTGGATCAGGTACGAGTCCATCCTGAGAACTGTCAGTGCAAAGTGAATTTCCTGGGCTTAATTAACTCATGTCAAACAAGGAATCTGTCCATTTGAGGATGCAGCCCAAAAGTAAAACTTCCAAAAGCTGTAAATTCTTACCTACTGCCTATGGACAAAGCAGCAGCAGCCAGTAGGGCTGTATTTTCACTGCCAGAGTGCAGTGAAACCCCATGCATAAGTGAGAGCACAATACAGCGGGAAAGATAAATGCACTTCTCTATGCCAGCTGCACCACTGCCCAGCACGGACCTGCTCTGCTGAGGAGGAGCAGGGCCCACTAAAGCCAGCAGCCAAGAGTTAGCAACATGTTGTAGTCACCGCTTGACTGCAGATTCAATATTCCATTGACAGAAGGACCAGGTCACCCCGTTCCTCCCCTCAGCAATCAACTTGCACACCTCAAGCTGCAACCACTAGGACTGGCCCACTGTGTGTGTTCACATCCAGAACGTTCCTCCAGTCTACAGACAGAAATGCAGCACTGTAAATCACATCTCAGCTGCCAAAATGGTAGTTCTTGTCCAATGCTATCAGGATGCACGGGACTGTGGCAAGGTAGAGGTTAGACACTTGCCTCTGCCAGCAGAGAACAGTCCAGCCCAGAGTGTCTAGATCAAAAGACAGTGCTTAGAAAATAGAGCAAGACTGGTATGGCCGAGAGGGAAATCCAGGAGGTAGCACTGCCCCAAGCAAAGGGCCTGTAGTCCCACCTGAGGCTGGGTAACAAGCAAGGCACAGCAGAGGAACAGCTGCCTTCAAGGCCCTAAAATGGGCACAAAAGTGACTTACACACCCCAGCATGCATACCCAGAGCATGAGCTAGACCCAGGCAGGAAAAGCCTTACGTACAAACCGCTGACAGCTCAGGGCTTTCTACCTACATGTGGGGGACAGGGCTCAGGGCAGGTATAGACCTCCTGAGACACAAAGTCCATTCTTGCTGATACTAGCACACCGCCTTGTAATCCTGCCACAAACTGCTTATGCTTTCTGTACTGTCTTATTTCTCTGTTCCATTGAAAGGCAATTCAGTGAACAGTGGCCCTTTCCTGAGGGTAGTTACTTAGCCCCAGACTTGTAGATATGCACAACACATCTTCCCCTTCCTTGCTACACAGACTGAGCCAGAAGGGTTGTAGTGTTGCCCGGTTCAGGCAGAATTTGCTAACTGAACAAATTTCTCACTGTTTCAATCAAGTTTGCACCTCGAGATGCCCCATCCTGCTACAGTTACTCTACTAGCAGTGCCTTATTAGACTGCTTACAGCAACTCAGGCTGATCTGACAAGGTCACAAAGCAAGACTTCAGCTTTTCTGTAGATTATACCTTCTAGGTTAGAAGAAAGGCAGCTGAAGAAATATACAGTGGATCTGCATAAAAAACTGAGCTTAGAAATGAGCCATATATCTCAGTTCAGTAACAGGGCTGAGTCCCAAATCCACAATCTATCCCAGCAGAGAATTTCACACCACCCTGCAACATGGTTCTCCCAAAAAGAGGAGCTGTAGACACAGGGATAGTGGATGCCTTCAGTGTAGGCAGCCAGGGAAGATCTCCAAACTTCTCCCCTAAAAGAAGCAAGGTACCAGAGCATAGCATTTTACCTTCTACAGTGTGGACAGGGAGACACCAACAAGCTTGGGGGTCCAGTCTCTAGTTTTCATCCAGGATAAATCCCTTTGAGAGGAAAGTCCTGCAAATTCTTGCCCATGAAATAATCCCCAAAACTGGGCGTTGGGACCAAATCGTTTAGCCATTGGCTCACAGAGAGGGCTGCTCTCTCCACCCAAAAATGACCTCTCCTCCCCTTTGCAACTGTCCTCACTCCAAACACCTGGAACATGCCTCTGCATTATTAACTCTTTCTGGGGGTGGCCTACGGGACACATTTTGGCTTCCAGGAGCACCTGGGCTGCTACCCTTTGGCACCACTTCCCTCAGTCCACAAGGACTGTTGGAAGCAAATCTGCAGAGTCCAAGTATTCCAGTGCTACCACCTTGTAATTCACTGAGAGTGGATTGATGGACCATAAAGCCTGAGGAAGCCATCAGTCTGTCCTGACTTCAAAGCTCTGGGCTCCAAATGCACCAGCTGAGGAAGGCCAGTTTGTGGCTTCATTACAATCAGGAGACATCTTCATCTATAGGCTTTAGAGAAGAGGGTACTTCCCTAGCCAGTGTTTTGGAGATACCAGGACCCGAAGGATTAAAAAAAGCTCAAGTTGTCATTGTTTTGGGTTTTTTTTGCCTTTTCCCTTTTTTTGGTTGCTGCAAGACCCAAGCAAACTCATAATTCTGGCAACCAGCAGAAATTATGCAATTCTTCCCTCTCTGACGGTACTGCAAAGCACAGATTACACCATTCCCAGAAGGGTCTATTCTGCTCAGTGATGTGAACCTATGCCTTCCTGTCTCTTGATTTCTGCAGGTCTGGGATTAATGAGGAGCATCTGCACCCTCCCTGTCTTCCAAGGACTGCTCTAAGTCTTGCCTTATTGCTGTGGCAGCAAATGACCAGAGTCTGAAGAGCTGCTCAGGGACAAGAGCCAATCTTTGGGTAAACAGACTGCTGATGCCTTCACTGAAGAGGCCAGCACTCAGTGTGATTTTTTTCCTGAGTGATTTTTTTCCATCTGCACCTGAGTGGGAGGAGGAAGGACCACTTGCACTCGACCCATGCTCACTACACCACCAGCAGTAAGGCTTCACCTCCCCGGGTGCAAAGCACTGGCCCCTTCCCTCAGTGCCAGGGCTGGGATGACACTACTGCAGAGCCATGACCTGCCATTGACCAGAGTGCTGCAATGGGCGCTGCTGAGGCCACAAAGGGGGACAGGGATTCAGGGCTGGATGCAGGCTGGGAGGTGGTGGGGTGCAGCCAGCAGGCCCAGCCAGGGTCCCTAGCCCCAGACTGGAGGGCAGGCCTCCCATGGGATTCACTCACAAGGCCTTTGGACAAGGAATAGCACCTTTCAAAAACCCTTCACAGAGAAACGTCATGTATTGAAGCTGCTTGGACTGTCTTCTGCTGAGGGCTGCAGAGTTTCTCTCTTCTTTTGACTGAAACGTGACATAAACAACCTTCAGAAATTCATGCAGACCCTCTCCAAGCACCTACGGGTTATTTTCTGACTTCTTGCAGCTGACCCCACCTCTTGCCATGCTGCAGCCCTGGCAGGGTTAAACATGGCATTGGGCTGCCTCAAGGACAATGCTGCATGTTCCACCTGTCAACAACCCCCAAACTGACGCAACTGGAGCTCTACCTGTCATACTGCACACAGCAGTGGGGTTCAGGGGAGGGCACAGTGGAAGCCTGCTGCCAAGAGAGGGAAAAAATGTGGCTCAGGAGACACAGGCAGACCCAGTTACATAAGGTTGAGAACGTGGCCAAAAGCGGCTTGAGGGGCAGTGTACAATTGCATCAGTGGGTTTCTCCCACTGTTACTGGAAGTGCCTTTCTCCTCTCTCTACATGACTCCAGTCCTTCTCCAGGTGCTCTCACATGGGGTCTGCAGCCCTCCCCCTGTCTTGTTGTGCGCAGGCCCTCCCAGGACCAAAGCATGAACACACAACCCAGCACTTTGTATTCTGGAAATGGCCAAGCCATCCTTGTATGGTGCAGTTAAAGAGGCAGCCACACAGAGGCAGACACAGGATGATTTCTGCCAGCAAGGCTGCTGGCTATCTTGACTGTCACACCCTCTGCACCCCACTAGCCCTGACTACCCTCCCCTTTGTGGTTTGCTCCCCTGTCTCAGCAGCTCACCCCCACAGGTATCTTGTTGCTTACCTCTTCAACTCCCTCTTTCTTGTGTAGCTTGAGCAATTGATTTTTGTCTTTTCCCAGTGGAAGGAGAAACTAATGATGGCTTCATTGTTTTTTATGGTACTGCCTTGCTCTGGTACTAGGACTGCCCTGAGTCCCATTTCTGTGGACAGAGACCAAGCCAGCAAGAGCAAGGAGTTCCCTCTTCCAGGCCCAGCCACAGTTCCAAAGCAGGACTGACAAGGGGCTTCAGGGGAACAGAGGCTCGAGCATTGCTGCACTGACAAACCTGTCTGTGCCAGACTGCATGTAGGTCATGCACCAGTAGAGTTTTGCCCATGCACTCATTCAGGATGCACTACTGCAGGAACAGACTGCAAACTGGTACTCTGCATAAAAATCCACTGGGGTCAGTAACAAATTACTTTAATAGTTACCCCCTCATATTTTGCTTTTATTTCCAGTAATTTATATCTGCTCCTTTCAGACACTGGTACAGTCCAAACTGGTTCAGGATTTATGTGTAACCTAATCCGTGTTTGGTCTCTGCATTTCTACTTGAATCAGCTTTTAATAATCAAATATACGATTTTCTTTTTTTTTTTTTTTTGGTCAAATTATTGTTGAGCAAACAGCAATAAAGCCTCCATGTCTCTCATGAATGTTGTGGCTGTTTATTGATTCTGACAGCATCTTTATAACACTGCAGCAGGTTTTCTGAAATGCAAGGGGCAAACCTTGTCTCTTACAGGTCAGGTCATGCAGGCACTCTTAAAATGCACATACTCATAGTTAAAGCTGTCTGGCAGTGTGAGCAGCGCTGCTGTGCCAAACCTACATGTATCTGCATGAGTCTCTGATAAACCATGGTGATGGTTGTGCCTCCAGCAATCTTAATTGCTGAAATGGAATTAAGCACCTGTAACAGCAACTGTTACCTCTTTGCATAATCAGAGCAGAAAATCAGCTCAAAAAAACCTCAGCTAGGTTCTGAAAAGCTGTGCAAACAGTGTGTTTAGGAGCCAGAAAGATGGCACAAGCCACACAGAGTGGCTCAAAGCCAACAACAGAATGACTAAAAATA
This sequence comes from Chiroxiphia lanceolata, assembly GCF_009829145.1. Lineage (NCBI taxonomy): Eukaryota > Metazoa > Chordata > Aves > Passeriformes > Pipridae > Chiroxiphia > Chiroxiphia lanceolata. The sequence goes on along the minus strand of NC_045649.1, from coordinate 9,572,912 downwards.
TACAGTAGCTACAGTTTATCTATCTGCCTGTATTTAGGATCAATTTTGATTTGATCTCAGAAATAAAAATCCGAAAGACATTGAAATTGCACAATCTAGTAGAGATGGCTCATTCTGGAAAAGTACTCTGTGTGTAGTAAGTGATATGCAGGATGCTCTTGCCACCCATGTGAGCTGGGCTTTGGAAAGCAGACCAATGGAGTCTGGGAGCTGTCTAATCTCTGCACTTCTTTGGGAGGGGGAACAAGGTGGCTCCCACCATACACAAATGCAGGGCATTGCAGCAAGAACAGGGACCTGCCTAAGCTGGTAGAGCTCTCCTCTGCAAGCCCTGGGCAGACTGGAAACAGCTTCATTGATACACCTGACTTCATGAGCACCATCTCCTACTATTTGCAATTTCCCTCTGTCAGGAAAACTAGGGAATGTAAACAACAAATGCTTTCATGACCTCCCACAACACTAGCACCTTAAAATGCACTGCAGCAACATGGTAGCAGCTGTGCTGGGCAAGGCAGACACTGATCACTGTGGCCTGGGGAGAGGACAGAGTCCAGCAGCTGTGGGGGCCCTTCCTCACTCAGCCTGGGCACTGAGTCCATTGCAGGCATGTGAAAGATACAGAGTGCACTCCAGCTTCTTGGGGAGCTGGAAGCACCAGTGAGCCAGGGGCCTGACAACCACAATGAGAGATTTGCAAGATTGTTACGGATGCTGAGAGGAATGTTCCACAAAGTATGAGTGTTATTGGTTCCTGGGTACAGGCACAGTGAAGAGAAACACCTTGTCCACACTTGTGCTTGTTCACATCCAGGTAAACATTATCCAGGTAAATGCATATCCTGTGTCTGAGTTATGACTTCAGAGACTTGAGCTGTTGCATGATGTGTTGTGGCAGCTGTGCCCCAATGGCCTTGGAGCCACAGGGACAGTGACCAGCCGGTGGGGGTGGGGTAAAAAGGGGCACAGTGGCTTTGTGGGGTGAAATGACACTGTGAGCTCACAGTGAGTGGCATGGGCAGCACCAGCACCTCCTTCTCTCAAGAACACAGACGGGTGAGCCCCTCGCATGACTGAATTTGAGCCCCAGTGATGGAAACCCACCACTTGCCTGACTATCTGTTCCTGCAACAACTGCTCATCTCTTTACAAAGTGGTTGAGTTGGTGTGTGCAGGAGAAATTTTGCCTTTATTGTGCCTGAAAGACATTCCACTTGCTTCAGGCTAAGCTCACTCTTTCCTGACCATGCCAACAGCAGATAGAGAGAACAAAATATTTCCCTGCTCTACAGCAGCTTTTTACAAGTTTGCAAGTTGTTTAGACACCTCTCTATTAACAAGCTTGCAAGTTGTTAACAGATACCTGCTATTTCAAATGAGATCACTGTGACCAATCTTCTCCTCCTAGGCTGTATTTCTAGAGCTTTCTTTTGCTTTCCTCTGGATCCCCTCCAGCTGATCCACTGGCCTCTGGAAACACAGTGTACAAGACTGGAGGCCAAACCAGCACTGAAGGGGAGGGCAGAAGAATTTTTTCATGTGTCCTACACGTGACATTCCTGTTCATACACCCTAGCAATGTTAGTTTTTTTCGCAACAGGATGACATTGTGGACTTCAGTTCAGTTTGTCATTAACAATAACCTGCAGTTCTTTTCTGCAGTATTGCTGTATCGTCATCATGCTGCACTCATTGTCCCTACAATTATTTATTTATGTGGGACAGTCAATAAATCTGGTTGTGGTGTTCAGCAGCGATTGTGCTGCAGTTCCCAGTTTCTCACAGTGGAGAAATACGAGGCAGTTCATGACTTGCTCCTTCTACTTTACTCTCCAAGTTCCCAGGGAGGGCATTGAACCAGGTCAGAGCTCCTGGTCCATGGCAAGTCAGGCCAGCCCCTTCTCTCTCTTAGAGCAGCAATGACATCAGAAACAAAAGAGCCAAAAATTAAAAATAAATAAATAAAAGACAAGCCAAAACAGTGGTGAACGTTAATATTTGTATCCTTGGCTTCCTATTGCTCTCTTCTGCTGACTGCTATTTGTTACAGTAAGAATAGGAACCCAGAAGATGATACTGACCAAGTTCAGCTGTGGTACTTTGAGTAGGAGCGAAGTGACACAAAGCATTTTTTTATGATTTCTCATTATAGCAACAAAAGTGGAATAAGATTGTCTCAGTTCTACAGTACCTTGAAGTTTGTACCTCACCTCTTAGCAGCAAACACTACAGTAAAACACTGAACATATCTCCAAATCAACAGAGGGGTAACTCCCAGCTCTGTCTTTGAACAAGTAGTTTCAGCACAACACAAATCCAAAGAAAGCTTCAGCTCAGGTTGTTGGATGACCAGCAGCAACATTCAGCATAAGAAATACGTATTTCATCCCTTCTTGTGACTTATGATTATTCAGCTTAGTTCATGTCCCTTTCATGTCAGTTAAAAGCTCTACTAAGCCCAATGGCAGTGTGCATGATCCTAAAAGTTTACAAAGGGCTGTTAAAAGCTTTTAGACTTATTCTGTGCGTGGCAGCAAGGAGGTCTAGGTTCTGGCACATGAACATGAGTGATGCAAAATATGCAGATGAAAAGGGGTGTGCAACAGCCTCAGTGCTGAGCATCTGCACTATCTCCAGAGACCTCGTCCTAAGCTCCCTGTGGTTTCCCCATTTCCTAACTTAGCACACAACTCCTGTCCCCTCTGTCTGAACTGGGGGTTGAAACAAGGGTTGTTTTAAGTAAATTTTAAGGTGACTTTTCAGATCTCCATTCCTTTCTGTAATCAAGAGAATGTTTTCCTGTAGTGTTGAGGTGCAGAAGTACCGCAGTCTATAGGCTTCTCACCGTATTAGTCTATAGGATTGTTGCTGTTGCTCCTGCAAGGACAGAAGAGTGAAACAATCTTACTGTTGCCACCAGTCTTACAGATGGGAGAAATGTATGTCTGCATCTTTGTGGCAAATTTGGACCTCTCAGGGCACACATTCAGGCAGTATGTCTGAGACCTTATGGTGTAACTGTTTCCCTGAAAATATCTGTTTTCCTAAATGCAACAAAATTATTTCTTTGCAATGCTAGAGCTTTTATAGGCAGTGTTTGGTCAAATTCTTGAATAAAAACATTTGCTCTGCATGTGGAGTTTTCTGTGCTTATCTTTGTGTTTTCAAATAGTCCTGCTGTTTACTTTTCTCTCTTTCCTGAATCAGATCTGCCCTTACCAGCCCTGAGCAATGCTGACACTTGTGCATGGGTGAGATCCTGGACACTTGCCTTCACTCCAGCCACCACAGTAATCAAAGGAGTAATTCACCACCTCCACTGCTGGCAGGTGAGGGTGCTGCACTCAGAAGCCTGTTGGAATGGGAAGACAGATTGGCAGCAGGACAATATTGCCAATTAAAAGGCCACATCATACTGTCTGAAGTGGCCTCCAGCAAACAGACACAAAGAGGTCTGTTTGGTTCTGTATGGATAATTATAAGGTACTGTATCTAAAGAAAATTACCTGAATGTGTTCTGCTGAGTTCTGAACTGGAACCTGAAGTTGCACTGCAGGACAGATCCCAAGGTGTTCATGACTGTACCTGGAGACACAGGCTCCGTGCTGGGGCAGCTGGAGAAACAACAAAATGCTGTGCATTGCCAGGACAAGGCAGAGGCATTTGTTCTGCTGTGATGTAACCCCCTGGTGCGCTCATGTCCTGAGTGCTGGATGAAGATGCAGTCACTGTATCACAGGATGGGTTTAGAGGAGTTAGGGCAAGTCCAGAGAAGGGCAGCAGGTCCAACGCAGGGAATGGTGACACTGCTGTGCCAGGAGAGACAAAGAAGACTGGGACTGGGGTTTCATAAGGGAACAGAGTGGCAAGACTGAAGTCTACAGAGGCAGAAGGTGGCAGGCAAACTGAATGAAGAACACTTTCACCAAAACTCACAGCACAGGAGAAAGTGGAACTTGTAAAACTGTGCATCTTTTGTTAGTGAAATTTAATCAGTTTCCAATGGGTACTAACAAGCACATGTTCTGTGGCAGGTGGGAAACCATGGGATGTTGTCGCCGCAAGGGACTGCGGGGACAGTGCCCGTGCGAGCGAAGGGGAGCGGGCACACCTGCGAGCAGCAGGTGAACCGTGCGCAGGTGCTGCAGGGCCGCGCCCCTGCGCCGCGGAGCCGAGCACCCTCAGGCGGGGCAGGGCCGGGCCGGAGCTTCCACCACCCTCGGCAGGACTGAGGCGAGCACCGGGCGGCCAGGACGGAGGTCACAGCGCCGGCACTACCCCGAGGCGGGCGGCCCGGCCCGTCCCCGCCGCCCGTCCCCAGTGCCGGCCGAGCGGGGCCGCGCCGGGCCATGGCCGAGCGGGGCTGCCCCGGGGCCGGGCGGAGGGGGCGCGCCGTGGCGGGCGGACGGTGAGGGGGAAGCGGGCGGGCGGCCGCGAGGGGCCGGGGAGGCCGGGCCGAGGCTGGACAGGCCGGTGGCCGGGAGGGGCCTGGGCGGGTCGCTGCCATCGCCGCTCTCATCTCCCCTCAGCGCCGTGGCCGGAACAGCGCCGGAGGAGCCGCTGGAGCGCCGCCGCTGCCGGTACCTGCGCACGGGCCGGGGTGAGCGCGGCGGGCGGGAGCCGCCCCCACCGTCCCGCCGAGCGGAGCGCCCGGCCCGGCTCCCTGCCGGCCTCCCGGGCGCTCCGCCGCGGCCGCCGACCCACCTTGGCCTCCCCTGCAGCCTGCTGCCAGATGGTGGAGGTGCTGCTCGCCGTGCTGGTCCTCGTCTGCAGCTCCGTGTCCGGCGGCTCGGCGGGAGGATACACCGGCCTCCCCGCCCTGGGGGGCATCTACTACTACCACTACGGCGGGGCCTACAGCGGCTTCAGCGGAGCGGACGGGGAGCGAGCCCAGCAGCTTGACCAGCGTTTCTACCTCCTGAAGCTGCCCATTGCAAGGGCAGCGATGGCCGTGGGAGGGTGTCTCCTGGTCTTCCCTTGTATTCTTATTTTGGTTGGTGTTCTGCAGGTACCATGGCATTTCCCAGCATGGCTGCTAATTGAATGTGCCCTGGACATAGCGATTGCAGTTGGCACAGTGCCTGCTCTGTACTATTTCTTCCATTCTATGGTGGGAGTTTATAATTCATCAGTGTGCAAAGAAAGAGAGCAGCTTTATCAAAGCAAAGGCTATCAGGGCTTCAGCTGCAGCCTGCACGGGGCAGAGGTTGCTGTTGGCCTTTTAGGCTGCTTGGCCACTGTGGCATACCTGTTCAGTGCAGTCCTGGCTGTCAGAGGGTACAGGGCAGTTTGCCAACAGAAACAGAAGCCAGTACAATTATAAGAGCTTTCAAATGATTTCTCCACTCTGGTAATGGTCATGATTTTTGCCAGTCTCCTTAGATGAAGCAGTATGCTTTCCTTGCTTCTAGGCAGTGCAGCCCTAATGCTGCAGCAGAACACACACCAAGTGGGTGTAGCTCTAAATATGGTAGTCAGGCTGTTCCTAACTTGAGTTTGCATTATTGAATTATTAACAACTCAAAGCTAATCCAGTGACTTGTCTCCTGCCTCACAGGCAGCCCTTCCATCCCACTGTTGGGCGTCCTGTTCTCCTCCAGTGAGGTCTTGCTACGAGTCCTGCCTTTACATCCTTCTGCTGCTGAACAGCTTTGTGTAGCCAAAACTGTCATTACAAAAGGCACATGACTTCACTGACAACAGAGCTTTTAAAAACAAGGGGTTGACGCCCATGGTTGTGGCAGCTAAATATTGCTTCCTTGTAGGTCTCTTGGAATTAACAGTGCAGTATGAACGTGGCATTTTTAAGGCCATCAAAAAATCCTAAAACTACCTTGCAAAATGATGCATACACTCGGTATAACTTGTGACACAATGCCATTTTAAACTCCTGGAGAGGGCTCATTTTTGTATGAAATGGTCTTTTATATAACTTGTATACAACAGTTTTGCTTAAAAAGATGCCCTGAGTTGGGATAATCAGACAAAAGCTTTAAGAGATCAGTGGTTTAACGTACAAGTATATTGTTTTCAAAATACATTTTTAATGTTCAAGTTGGGGAAATGAGATGCTACTCATATTTTTTCTTAGAAAGACTTTTATATGAAATTTAACTGAGAAAGTAGCACTAGAATCACCAAGTTGTGCCTCAAAATGAAATGTCACTTCAGAGCAGTGCCCACTATGTGTATTGTTCATAGGAGAATGGAATGACTACGGTCTTACAGATGAGTTCTGCCCATATTAAATAAACTAAACACACCAGAAACATGCTTTGCCTTGGACATATCTCTACTTTCACTGGCACCAATGACTAAATCCTCACTATTACCAAAACCATGGAATGTTGTTGGAACTAGAGACAGGAAAATAAAACAGATGCCAAATAGGAACACGCCAGGTGCTCTGGGGTTTGTTTGATTTCTCCTGCCTCTTAGTAGCTAGATGCATCAAGTGTCTCAGCACAGGGATTTATGTGGACAGCCCACTGTGGTCCTATTCCTATTAAGATTTCAGTATGTCCCCTTGCTGCAGCTACTTCTAGAGAGCTGTACAGTGCTATTTAGAGCAAGTTCATAGGGCAGGATTCCTCTAGAAGGCAACAGAAAGCTACCTTAATAATTGGTATTATGAATTCCACCCTCACAGTGTTCTGCAAGTAGCTTTTGTATGGAAGGCTGATGAGTGAAGTAGCCAAGAGAGCTTAGTGAAGGAGAACCTGCAGCACAGCTGCTGCTAGACACAGCTACCTTTGACTGTGATATGGCACCAATTCCCTCCAGCACAGTAACAGAATCAGAATAAACTGTTAGATGAAAGTAAAAATCTTTATTGCTAAGTCAGCCAAAAATTTGATGCAAAAATATTCTTCCTTCCTGAACTGCTCTATACATCTGAATAAAGAATCAATGGGCTAGTGTTTTCCAGCAATCTGACATTATTTACCTCTCCAAAGCAATACAAACATAGGCCACAGTGCTGAAGGTGCATTCATTGGACAACCTACTCCACACACAATAAAAACAGGGATTGTCATAGGTGCATGCTAGAGTATACAGGGATACAGAAAATACTCTCCTTTTTAAAAACAAACAAACAAAAACATGAAAAAGGTAATTTAATAAACAATTGGTGCACTGCAATATTTCTTTAACATGCATTGGGTCATATGAGTCAAGTTTAAAAAAAGGCAACATTTTAAAATGTGAAAAAAGAGGAAAAAGACGGTTGAGTCTTCAGATAGCAATAGAACAGCAGACAACGATTGCACAAAACCAAAGAGGTGATCCTATTGCCTGAAGAAGGCCTTTGGCAAGGGACACGAAAGCCATCACCATCTGGAAGGAGTGCAGAAGCTCTGCAGGTCCGAGGCCATAGGTGTGGCTGAAGGTCCTGTGTACTGGGGGAAGGATTTCAGACTTCACAGCAGCCTGTCCCTGAGAGAGAGAAATACTTGCTCTCCTCCTTGGAACAGGATTTTATCCTCCCATCTAACTGAGGATTCTGGTCTGGTATGAACAGCCTGTGATGCTGCCTTCATTGGGCCTGTTCCTGGTGCTGGGGGCAACTTGGACACCTGGGCTCCAACTACCCATGACTGAAGATAACCTTTATGGGTTCCTTTTGCAGAAGCCTTTCTGGACAGGACAGGGCAGACAGGTCAGTACCTTTTCAGAGTACCTTTCTCGGTGAGGGAGCTCATCAGCAGAGCCAGAATTACTGAAGAAAGATGAAGATAACCCAGCCACACCCCTGTCTGACCAATGTCAGAAAACACCCATTTTTTTGGATGACAGTGGCCTTGAAGCACGTCTCAAGAGCTGGAATCTTGTGTTAGAAAATCCAAGACATTTGCATGAAAAAATGATGTCAGTGTCTTTGCTGACACCTAAAACTGGCCTAGGAAAAAGAAGCACTTTTTGTGGTAAACAGGCACTATTTTTAATGCTTGAAAAGGATTTTGGATGAGTGGAAAAAAGCTTCACAAATGCCGTGGCTGAAGTGGAAAAGGAAAAGCTTAATCTTCGGAAGAAGCACACAGAAGATATGCAGAAGCTGCTTGAGGACACCAATGCTCATCTTAGCCAAATAGAGGAAGATTATTTGGAACAGGTAAAGTCAACTCAGGCTGTGCTGCCCAGAGTGAGACAAACAGTTCATAATACCAGCTTAAGTAGAGAAATCTGTAGACTCTACCTAGAGTGTAAGGAAGATAACAAGCCACATCTTCCATGACAATGTATACCCATAGAAAATAGGAGCTGGCTCTATTAAACTCCCTTTCTGCTTCAAAACCAGAAACAGCACTGGAGAAAAAGTAGGAATTCCTTGTGTTCCATTCTGCCAATACCATGAAGAGGAGCAGTTCAGAAATCTGCACGCTCCATTGCAGAGCTGTTTTCCTTAGTCCTTCAACACTGAGCTAGGTAGAGCCATTCATTACTAACTCCTTGTGGCAACTCTCCACACAATGCTACTGGTTCAGACTGGCAAGGACACACTGGACTTTCCACATCAGTGCAAGAAATAGAGACCTGATTTGCATTAACATTCGCCACTCTCAGAGTGCAAAGTTTGTCACAGTCTTACTCAGAAAGAAGGGTTCCTGCATCAGTCCCATTGTGGACAGAGGCTGCTCTGCAGCCCTTTCAGTTATCAGAAGGTGTTGGGCTAGGCACAGGTATTTGGCAAAGTTATCGCCAGTGACGGAATCAAAAGTTGCAGTCAAATACACTGGGATGAGTCTTTTCTGCATTTATATGATGAGAACATGAAAGAAATCTGGAGTTTAGCATTTGAATCTTTTCTGCTGTTGTTTCTCTGCCTAAGGGATTCAAATGCTGTTGTTTCTGTGATTCTAATAATTAGCTTCAATCTCCAGTTCCAAATGAAACAGGCATTTAAACAACCAAAAACTGTGTGAGTTTAAACTTTAGAAAAAGTTGGGTTGTTTCGTGATTACATTGCAACCAGCACAAAGGATATCCTTAAATGCTGCTCCTCATGCATGGCAAAAATACTTTTTTTCCCAGTAAGAAGAAATTCAAGGTGCTTTGAAATTTTGAGTAAAACTCCATTAGATTTTGTCAAAAGATCTATATTGACATTGACAGAATCCCACAAGTAGTCTGCACAGTATTTCCTTCTGACCAAGGCCTGAATTTGATCCAAAAATAGACAACTCAAGCCCCTCAGATCTCTCCAGAAGAAACTCCTAAGTTTTCTTCATAAATATAATTAACAAAGAAGAAAAGGCACTAGCCCACATTACAGTCAGGATTATTGCACCACTGACATGACCGGGGCAGCTGCTGTCCAGCTCTGTCAGCAAGGAAGACAGATCTGCATGTTACAGGGGCAGTGGTCTCCAGAACCCTTACAAAGGTGACAACACAGGCAGCCAACTTACACCCTGCACCAAAAATCCTACTGGAAATACAACATATCTGAGTGCAGACTGGCCTGTTTGCCATTAGTGGGGCTGTTTTAAACATCTTTTTCAGCTCTGATATAGATGTTACTAAGATGAAAAGTTCTATTTTAGCTTTTTTAGTTCTGAAAACTAAGGAGGATCAAGTATGCTTTCACCTTGTTTGTGGCCAGATTGGGCATGTACCATGAAATGCTGGTTGCTGTGAATTTGGAATATGACTCCTGTTTTCAGAGGCAAGCAAAGACGCTGTAGTTGCCAGTGCAGACGTTTGTGTTGGTGGAACAGAGCACTGGGTGCAGCAGGGCAGCTCCACTGCTTGCCATGCCTGGAGCAGCACAGCACTACTTCCAGCTTGGCTCCCCTGACTGGGCACTGAGACAAGCACGAGCTCCTGGGCTTATCCCATGTCTTCTGGATAGAGGAAGCCACTACTCTGAAGCATCCATGATGGAGGTGGCCAGGTTGCTGATGAATTGGGTCTGTGCTCTGCAGCGAGAAGCAGTAGCTCTACACATTACCTGAATCAACCAGTCCAGAGCTGATCTTTTCTATGCTCCATATGAAATGCATCAGTTGGCACCTGCTTATCACTCAGCTATGTATTTTCTCATTCTGCACAGGATGATCCCATCATAACCCTCACTCTTCCTACACCAGTGCTCATCAGAACACTGGTACCCTGAGTCCTAACTGCCCTAACAATATCCATTGGAAAAAGCCCCCAGCATACTTGCTGTGGAGTGCTTTCTCCCCTAACCCTAAATAATAAAGTGCTGGGCTGAAGGGGAGAAGAATAGCTTAAGTGCAATCAATAAAAGTGCTTGCAGTTAATGTAGGAAATCATTCTTAGGTCAGCTTCATTGCAACTGTCTGTATTCTTTCAAGGAATAACAAAGTCAGGTGTTGGGGGGGAGGGCGGGACACTGCATTAGAAATATTCATAGGACTCTTAACACTGAACATTTCCCCCTCAGCAGCCTCCTCACCCCACACACATGTACACCAGACCCTTTCCTGCAGAGCTGGCAGAACCTCAGGGTTTAAGGAGTTACAGACAGTCCCTATCACAGAGCTCAGCTGCTGGTCTGAGTGCTCATAGAACAACTGAGACTCTGCAGTGAAAAGTGGACAGCCCAGACCTTGGCACTCCTGATTCTTCCTCGACTCCATTAAGGAAGCAGCAGGTGCCTGTACTCCTTGCAGATCCCAGGTCTGCTTGGAGGGCAAGACAGCCCTTATGAGACAGAGCTTCCTGGGACAGACAACGTGGGAGTGGTAATCGTAGGGTTACAAAGCTGTGTCAAATTCCTCTGGCAGGGGTGCTGCATGTTCCTCTTTTGGCTCCTGATCTGCTCCATTCTCCTGGTGCTGCTTCATTTGTTCCTTCACTTCCTCTTCCAGATCAGGTGGCACCACAAATTGATCTTCTGGCTCCATCTGGGATGGAGCAGCAAAATAGCCAGTCTTCTTCTTGGGTGCCTCTGTGGCTACTTCGATGAGATTGAGGCTCTCCTCCAAGGGCACTATGGAGCCATTGGAAAGCTTCTTTCCATAAAGACAGCATGTGGAAAGAGATTTTTGCAGTTCACACTTTTCTTTGACCCCTCTCTGCACAGTGTTGCTGTTTACGCTGTTCTGTCTCCGAATGATGAGGATGAGCCCAGATTCATCCTCTGGCCTCGGAGCAGGGGAGTTGTACTCTGCAGCAAGACATTCAAACTCCAGGCCCTTTCCTTTACAGCAGTGGATGTCCACTGCTACCTCCACTTTACTGCCATTTGTCATCACACCTTCCACAGGCTGCTCATCATCACTATCCAGACCGTTGTCAGACTGGTTGCTAGAGAAGGTGGCACTGGAAGGTTGGCGCTGAAAGATGCTCAAGGGGGGCACAGGATGTAGGCTGCAACGTCGCTCTTGTCGTGGTAGCAAACTGCCATCAAGACCAACAGCACTGTGTTCATCTGAAGCAGTAGAACCCACCTCACTGCTGACTTCAGAAGCAGACAGTTCACTGCCAAACTCAGAAGCAATTCCACTGCTAGATGAAGGTGTTGCTGGCTTGGTGGTGGTGGAACTAAATCCCCCAGGACCTGTCAGAGTCAGGCCATGCATCTCACATGTGCAGTTGTCCTCACTGATGTTCAGACACACCACCATTGCACCTACATTGTCTTGGCAACCATAGCTTTGGGCTAAAGTGCAGAGTTTCTTTGCAGCAGCTAGTGGGTCGTGTAGGTGCCGCACAGCTGAGATGGCCTCTGCATAAGAAAGGTGTTCCCAGAGAGCTTTGTTCCCTAGAAGTAGCAGCTCATCTTGTACAGTCAGTGGAATCGAATTGACATGTGGTTTGGGCAGGATCCAAGGATGCAAGTAAGTGCAGCCCAGCATCCGAGTACAGCAGGTCACACCATTGACCTTATTGTCCTGCAGACAAGAGAAACAAGACAGTAGCTTCGGATGTGCTATTAGATTATTTTGAGAGCAACCTTTCCTCTGCCCATATGCTGGTTTGGAGCCTTGAGAAATGCCAGTTACACAGCTCCCAGGAGCAAGGGATCTAGGTGCAGGTATTACAGCACAGACATTACCCATGCTGGCAATGGCACACTAGTACCCCACAAGACTTTTTGTGGCACCCTGAGGAATTGTAGCAGACTCCTCTGAAATGTTCAGACTCCCTGCAGCACACTGATCAAAGAGTCTCACAAGTCTCACACAAAATGTATTTTTTCAGTACAAGCGAGATAGTAACTTCTGAGTTTCTCAGTGCAAGGCAGATTATCCTGACATTAAATGATTTCTGTGTATTATCTGAACTATTTCCCTCTTTGTTAACATGTAACTGCATTCTGAAGCGTGGACACTACATCCTGAGGAAGAAAAGAACAAGTAGGTATCTCACACTGTTTCTGTAACATGGATGTATTACCTCCTTCTGGTAGATCATCTCCTGGCCAGCCTGGCAGCAGCCTCTTGGACAGAAAAGTGCCCACAGCCCTCAGTTTCTTTTCCAAGTCAGTGCCTACAGAGTACACAGCTTCCCCAGTGTTTTGAATTTAATTTCAGTGTTCTTAATTTCTATATCCTCTGGGTGTTAATGTTGCTGCTGCTGCCAAGTATTAAAACTCAGCACAGGACACATGCAGGGAGGTCTCCTTAGACAATTATTTCACTTTTGTTTTTCAGAATCCATTAATGAGCCAATTTCTAAAGCATTTAATGTGCTACCCCACAGTTCTTTTCAGTCAGAGTGATATGGTGCAGTGTTACAGCACCTTGCAGAGCTATACACAGTAACAGATTATCCCTATGAGAAACACTTGTATCTAACAACTTGATACTTTTTAAAAGATTCACTGAGCATAAAACTAAAATAACTGGTGCTGACTTCTCAAGATCTTTACTGCTGATGTATTTTTTCAGTTCTTTGGAACTTGCTTGTTATTTCCAAGTTTTTAGAAAGTTAACCTTTACAGAGTTCTCCAGAAATAATTGTAATACTTTGCATAAAACCAGTCATCCTGTACCTGTAGTTCTCAGGCCATAATGGGTGTTTCAGGAACAAGTCATTTTCAACAGCTAATCAGCAAAAGAAGCAGAGCAGGAAGCACCAGCCAAGTCACTCAGACACCTTTATGTCACCCTCTCCCCTACACTGTTGTGCAAGCAGCAGAGCTCAAGCTTTTATGGGAGGGTGGAAACTGAAGTGAAACAGGTCCAAACAAACCTCTGTTATAATGGCTTTTTGCTCCTTGACCCTCCTGGCTTCTTCTGAACATTGTTCAAGGCTGAAGACTTTGGAGAGAGGCAGCGGTTTTCCATTTCGGCACAGAATGGCTTGGCACGTCCCCACATTGGCCACCGTCAGAGAAAAGTTGCTGGCTGGATCAGCCACCTCATGACGAATATAGCACAGGACAGCAGAGGAACCCAGCTTCTGCCCAGCCATGCCCAGCTTCCTGTGGGAGGAAAAGGTGTAGGAAGCTCCAGACTCCAGTGACAGGCATTCTGGAAGGCTGCCTCACCCCACCTAATACATTGATATGCCAGTGCAGGTCCCACCAGGACCAGCTTGCTCACTGTCCTACCTGTGGGAGACCAAGAAGGTGTTGGACATGAACATGGTGTCTGACTGCTGTACCTCCTCCAGGAGCACATCGGCCATGGTGCATTGCAGTAAGCGTGGCAGTTCTTCATTCTTGTCACCATCAAACATGCCATACACAGCTTCCACCCCCTCTGCAAAGCTCCCCAGTGCCAGGGATGACACACACAGCCTGTTAGAAAAGCATACAAGCAAAGTTAATATGTCTCAGAAGATTATATGGTCCCCAAAACCACAGCCATCAGGCACCTTGCTGTGAGTGCCACTCTGGCAGGGTAGCAAAGCCACTGTCCCTACAGTCACTGCCCCGGGAGATGTACAGCTGAGCTTTATTATTGGAACTCCCAAACCCTCCATGACCACAAGCAGGAAAGGACAACATGCATAGCTGGCAAGAGAAAAAGCATCTCTGCTGGAGTGGGAAGGAAAGCCCAAGCATCCCAGAATAAGTGTAAAAACTGAAAGAAAAGACAACGTGGAGGTTTGCATTACTAAGACTTATTAAGAAATCTGGAGAGACGGAAGGGACGGATGAGCTCTTGGGCAAAACAGGTCTGCATGGGTGCTCAGCAGTGCACTCTGCCCAGCACCCTCAGAAGACAAAGTGTCAGCATCCACCAGACCACAATACTCACTTATTTCTTTGGCCTGCCATCTCAGCTACACCGTGACTCCAGAAGGAAGAAGTGAGTGCCGAGTCTGCCGTGAGGGAGGGCTTAGCATCAATCTTCAGTGTGGTAATGTGACTACAGAGAGAACAGAAGTCATGCTCTTCTAGACCCTGCTGAACAGGTTGTGGCCATAGGACCTTGTCCAGTCAAGAGTTTTAGATAGCAGTTTGTGGAAAGAACTGCATCTAAGAGAGGAATTTAAGGTCTTGGCCTTCTGGAGATATCTGATTGCTTATGCCAGAGACAGCTGGGAGAACCTCATACAATGAAAAATTGCTTGCTCTGATGTTTTGGGCTTTTTCCTACCTACAGACAGAACTCTCAGCTGCCTCAGGCAGGGAACATTATAACACCATGCAGTGCTGTGATACACACTTTACTATCCCATTTCCTCCCCTGGGAAGGGTTAACCTTCCCCCTAGTGCAGGTCACTACTGGGTTGACATCTTGATAGCTCACCTGAAGATATCCAGTGTCTTGTGTTCTAGCACCAGGTTTGTGTTTCCGCTCAGGTCCAGTTCTTGCAAGGCACTTGGCAGTGCCTCAGGGATTAGGATTTCGGTTAACTCGTTGCAGCTCAAGTCCACAAACTGCAGTAGCAACAAACAGCACAATGACAAAGAAAATACTCTTTGTTGTGTCATCAGTTACTCCAGTGCTCCTTACAAACAGCCCTGTTACTGATTGTTTCCCACACACAGGTCATGAAAATGTGTCTGACTTGTCAGCTGGAGAACTATTTATAAGCAGCAAAGACTTAGAACTTCCAATAGCCAGGACTCCAATACTGAATGATGAGGTCACACTAAAGATAAAAGAAGGCCTCTATATTCAAACCTGCCTAGCTATAATAACATTGCCCAGTGTCTCAAATGCCAGAAACTGGAAATTCCAAGTCAGAGAGGGGGTAAAGGTGAATGAGAGATGATCTTTGATCAACTCAGAAAGCTGACAGATCTAGAATGCACATCCTGTACCCTGTTCTAGAGTTGATCGAGAAAAATCATAGAACCACAGAATTGTTTGTTGGAATGGTCTATTAGAGCTCATTTTCTTCCACCCCCTGCCATGGGCAGGGACACCTTCCACTAGCCGAGGTTGCTCCAAGCCCCGTCGAGTCTGGCCTTGACACTTCCAGGGATGGGGCAGCCACAGCTTCTCTGGGCAACCTGTGCCAGGGCCTCACCACCCTCACAGGGAAGAGTTTCTTCCTAATATCAAACCTAAACCTACTCTCTTTCAGTTTAAAGCCACTTCCCCTTGTCCTGTCACTCCATTCCCTTGTCCAAAGTCTCTCTCCAGCTCTCCTGTAGACACTTTAGCTACTGGAAGGGACTCTAAGGTCTCCCTAGAGCTTTCTCTTTTGCAGGCTGAACACCCCTAGCTCTCCCAGCCTGTCTCCATAGGAGAGGTGTCCCAGCCCTCTGATCATCTTCATGGCCCCCTCTAGACTCATTCTTAATAGATCCATGTCCTTCCTGTGCTGGGATCCCAGAGCTGGAGGGAGCACTGCAGGTGGGGGTCTCATCTTAGTGGGGCAGAATCTTCCCCTTCCCTGCTGCCCACGTTGTGGGATCAGCCCAGGGTACGGGGCATTTCTGGGTGCCTCTCATCCACCCAAGTCCTTCTCCCCAGGGCTGTTCTTGATCCCTTCATCCCCCAGCATGGATTGATACTGGTCGTAGCACCTGCACTTGGCCTTGCTGGGATCTCCAGTTTCTCTAATTTCTCTAGCAGTTACTCTTCAATTTCTAACCCAAACTTTCCCCTGACATCTCTTTATCTTCTCCATATGAATACCTGAATACGGGGCAAATGCAGGATCTCTGGAAAGATGCTGATTTCATTAGAATGTGCAATAAGTGTATGAAGTAGCTTGCAGTTCGCAACCGTTGTAGGAATTGTTTTCAGTTTGTTGCCGCTCAGATTCAGTTCTTCCAAGTGTTCCAGCTTACTAAGTTTGCTGAAAAGGAAACAAAAAAAGTACTGTAACTTACAGATAAGAACTTGTCACTTTCTGAAGCTGCAGAATCCATAGACATTGCCCTTTATGAGCTACTTTTCTGATTTATTGATAGGAGACCAAAAGTCATAAGAGACGCTCTAGTAAGAGTGCAGGGTTGGCTTGGCTTGGATGTGCCTGGCTTGGATTTCTACAACAGACAGGCCCCCTTACCATCACTGCTGAAGCTGCAAATACCACCCCCTCCACACAACTAGGTGTATCCCTTGGTCCCTCTGGATGGCACCACAACTAGAAGGACAGGAACCCCTACAGACAACAGTACTCTGTGCCAATCCCTTAACATGCTTCTCCTGACTTTGTGTGTAGAAATGTCAGGCTGTTGTCATCAAGCCACAGGGAGAGCATCTTGCTCTGCCTCTGGCTCCCCTAAAATCCTGGGGAGCACTTTCGTGCCCATAAGTCTTACTGACTTACCTTGCAGGGAAAGTCTGCAGGTTGTTGTTTGCCAGATGCAGGATCCGTAGGTTTGGGTGTCCCACCAAGACAGGGATGGACTGATCTGTGAGGTTGTTATTGGTCAAGTACAGCAGTTGCAGCATGCTCAGACTCTCCTCCCCCACACATGCAGAGGGCAATGACTCCAGGCTGTTTGCAGATGCATTCAGGTACCTGAGGCTAACCACAGCAAGTGCAAGAATCAGACTTCACATCATCCAAACCACCTCATTAACAGCAGGAAAAGAAGCTATACAAATGCCACTGTGGACAGCAGCATCAGACAGGAAGCCAGACAGCACCGCAACATCCCTACTCATATTAAGATTTATGAGTCTACTAATGACATATTAGCTATATAGCACTGTGGATGCACACAGCATTTTACAGTAAACAGTGAATACTGAAGAGCCTTTGGGTAATACTGGTGGAAGCACACACCATAAACCTTTAGTAAGGCTTTAAAAGAAGGTCTGACTCCTGTCTGAATAGACAGTTATGAAAGGGTTGTTCATCTGTAAAGGTCTCTCTCATTGTTCTCCAGTGACCTGATGTACTTTCTGCTGCAATATCTGAAAATCTGTCTGGCTTCTTTCCTTTGCACCTGAATTTACGACTACTTTTAGAAACAAAGCTCTTCAGGCAGTAATGTGATCTTAAAAACAACTGCAACTGAAGCTAATTCTTTAGCTGGCTGTTGGGTTAAGCAAACCTCTCTTTTCCTGTAATTTAACAGTAACATGGACTGATTCCTTCAAATCAGCTTGATAGCTTCCCTAATGGCACCTGAATTAACTCCTCATTAAGGGCACACCTCGTTATCTCTTGTGCAAACAGCACCTCGCAAGGACAGTCACGCAGGTGCCACTTTAAGCCTTTATGGCTCCGAAGGATAATGCAGCCAAAAGACGTTTGCTACTGACACTCACTTCAGAGCCTTGAGAAAGAGTGTCTCTGGGAGTTTAGTCAACAGGTTGTGCTGAAGGTCCAGCACCTCCAGTGGAATGTGTTCTAGAAGAGGTGGAAGGCTGTGCAGACGATTGTGCCCAACCATCAGCTTCCGAAGGCTCAGGCTGCTGAGGACCCTAGAAGGACACAGGGGTTTCCATTTAACTTGGTTCACTCCTCTTGACATCCCCAGAGTGGGAAAGGTACTACTTAATCCACTTAATTTGACTGTACAGCAGAGAAAAATTAAAATACACTGATCCATAAAATGTAAACAATGACAAAGCAGAACAACACACAATGCCTCAGTCACTCTGAATGCTTGGAAGCATATCTACATTTCCCTCTATTCTACTGCAGACTGGTATCTTGTGATGCAGGTGTGCTGGTGTGCACGCACCCAGCATTCTCTCAGGCAGACAGAGAAGCCACAAGGATGGCTTTAAATGCCTGTTTTCAGCTGCAGGCAGAAAGAAGTGCTTCCTTGTGCCAACCTAAATTCAGAGCTTTAACTAGCTGCTTAACACTCCTGCATTATTCCTGAGGCAGTAAATTATTCTTTGCATAACATATATAAAATTTGGTCTCTTTCATCCATTGATATGGCTAAAATTGTCTTCTAACTTCTCATTATTACATCCTTGTTACATCCTTATCTTGCTTTTGATGTATATAACTTTTCTGTGACAATCATTAGAATGTCACTGCCTATCATTTCCTATGCTTCTTGCTTTAAATTCTTCAACCCATGCTCTGCATTTCTTCCCTGCCACCCACTTCTCCATTCAATTTTAATGCTTACCCTAGACACTGTGTCATTCATTACACTCACACTCCCACCAAACACCCTTGTTAAGCTGCTTTGCTTCTTCCCAGAATATCCTCCATACCTTGGAGAAGTCATAAATATCTGAAAACTTATATTAGTTCCTGGTTCTCCTTTACTGCATTTCTGCAGAAAGTGAAAGGGAAACAGGGAGAAAGGAGCTGGCTGATTGTGTGCTGTAAAAGCTACCTTTGAGATCAGCTGTATTGTCCCTTTGTGGTAATTCCCTATCAAAGGTAACAGATAAAATTTCTGTACATATTAGGGTCTCACCTATGATCTGTGTTCACAGACACTGCGGTAACACAAATAAGTCACAGCAGTGTGTTCTATATCAGGTGCAAACAGCAGCAGTAGCAGCTAAAAGCACAGGATGGAATTACCTGGTCTCTATTGTTAAAGAGGCTGACCTAGAAATTAGTTCCTTCCAACATCTGAATACAGAGTACTTTCAATGCTGCATAGATAAAGTGGATTATATATATCTATGTACAACAAAGAATAAAGCAACTGGAATAGCACTGTTTCTCTCTGTTCCCAGACAGCCCACTGTAGAAGAAAGCTCAGCTCCATTTATGAAGGTTTGCTGACCTTGATGGAAGCTCCACAAGGAGGTTGTAGCTCACATCCAAAACTTCCAGTTTCTTTGCTTCACAGGCCCAGTCTGGGATACACTGTAATTGATTGCTGAGAAAAGCAAGTGGGAAAAGCTAGACACCAGCATTCCATATGGAACAGACCCTGTTTGAATGCTGCATGAAGTTAGTGACAGCCAAACCAAAAACAACAGATAAAAAATGAACACCAGCATCCAAGTTAGTCATATGGAATTTATCTCATGGCTAAGCTGTGTAATGCAAACTGAGCTGGTGCATGACTTGGGAGGGCATCCTGTCTTACAGATCTCACAACACTGCTCCAAAGGCAGACACAGGCAACGAAACCAACAGCAGAGATCACTGGCACCTACTCTAACTGTTTGCTCCACAGATCCCCACCATTCAGCCCAGTAAGCTGCCACAAGTTCAGTGGTCCCTGCTTGGCTTTTCTGATCACAGACTACAGCTGAAGGACAGTCAGTCATCTGGACAGGCCATACTGGTTCAGAGGAGCTTCTGGTCTGGAACATTTCCACCATTTTTTAGTGCTGAGCTTTGCAGTTATACTGTGTTTAATTGCTCTCAACTCTGTTGAAAGCTTAAAACTTCCAGAAAATTTTGCAGGAAACAGTAAAGATGTCCAGATACTTGCTTTAAATTTTGTGCTGTATAGTTACTTACTGAGAGAGTTCTAGACATGTCAGTTGACCAGGAACTGGATAAATATTGACAGCTGCCAGACCTGATGAAGTAAAGCAAATAAGTATGATTGCAGAGCTTCAGAGAGAAAACAGCACAGGGAAGCAGCTTAGCTATCAAATGAGACTCACTGTCTTTCTTTATGGAGACTCAAGGTCTTTGTTGATCCTTTCTAACACAGAATTCACAATTCATACATCTGCCATATGGCACTACAGCATCTCACTATCCCATTTCTCAATCTGTCACGTGGGGCACCAGAACAAGGGAGAACTGTACTTTTCTTTGTGAGCTCCCAGAGAGATCCCACTGGAAGATGAATTCCTTGGACAGTAACTCAACACCATAACCTCCCCCCTGGTACACATCCTGCACACACACGTGCATATGTGATCCCTAGGAGTTAACCTCAGAGGGCCCATCACATATGGTCTTGCCACAATAACACCAGATTAAGTATTTTTTTATGTGTGGGAGAGGGCAAATGGCTGTTTTCCTTTACTCCTGAGGCTGAAAGGGAGAAGGCAGGTGAAGAAGACATAGAGACATACAATTGCTGTTGGCATAGAGGGCCCGAAGGGAGAAGCCACTCAGCGTCAGCTCTCTCAGCTTATTCCGCTCACAGTGCAGCTGCTCCAGGCTGCCCAAGGAGCTCAGATCCAGATCTGTCATCTGATTGTCTCGTAAATCCATGTAAGTCACAGATTTGTTCCCCTCCAGGGTGTCAGCTGTTGCTCTCTTCAGGTTGTTCAGCCTAAACACTCAGAGATGAGTTAAAAAGTCAGAAAACCAAACACTGAACACTGGACATCAGTAAGAAGAGAGAAGAAACAAAAGGAAAGGAAGAGTTTTGGTGAAGGCTAACACAAAAGGTGAGCACAGTGAAATGTGTGAGGAGCAATGGTGAATTTCAGGCAGTCAGTACAAACAAAAACATTTCCTTTGTCTACACTAGCATGTGTAGCCATTTTACTCATTCCCCAGTTTCTAAGAGATTCTGAAGAAAGATTCAGACTAGGAAAGAGAAGCCAGGTCAAGGGACTGCTATTTTACACTGCCACACAAAGCTAATGCAGAGAACAGATACTAGACTGCCCTGCCACAGCAAAAACCTCTTTGTCCCTTTCTGAGAGTACTGCAGTTGGCAGCCTGGAGAATCAGGATCACATCTCTAGGGCCAGGAGGCAAGAAAGGGAAGGACAGATCAAAGAGCTACCAAAGCTCAGGGTAACAACATATCACAAGAGGAAACTAGAGGGCTGGGTCACATTCAGTGTCAGGCACTGCTCAGTTAGCTCTGCTTTTCCAAGTGGATTCTGCACACCCTCAGAAACAGAACTCCCTAAAAGCTAAAGAATCAGTAAGACAAAAAACTGCACCTAGTTTATTGCAAAACGTACTAGAAGTTACACAGCTCCTCTACTGCAACTAGAAGGCAGCAATCTGGTTTTATAGACACCTGCAAGCTTCCCCCCTTACCTCAGGTCCACACTTTTGATGTGACTCATACGGTTCAGCATTGCCAGGTCCAGGGTCTCCAGCAAGTTCCCTGCCAGGGCTAGTTTGTCTAAGGCGACGAGTTTCTCACAAATTGCTGGCAGTTCACAGAAGTTATTGAAAGAAAGCCCAAGACAACTGAGTTGCTGGAGGTTTCCCAGCTCTTCTGGTAAGGATGTGAGGAAATTGCCATCAAGCCAGAAGGTCTGGAGACTGCAGCAGTGAAAAAGAGAAAATAATTCCACAAAGAGTAGTGAACATCGCATTTAATATTTTCAGTGCATTTTCTCATGTAGCTAGCTGGTCTCAGTGTGGCTATTTTTCAAAGATACCGAACAGCTAATTTTATTCTTATACACACAAAGTTACTAAAGTACTTTTATCACACATGTAATAAGCTTGGAACTGCATATATGCAACACCAAACAGTTCTTAAATTATTTTGGAGGTAAACTTCCAGTTGTGCCAAAGATTGTAAGTTAACACAAGCAAAATACAAATCAGTACTTATGTTGTAAACGGAAGTTATTTACTTAATTATTTGGTTTTCTAAAAATGGCACAGTTTAATCACAATATCTACCACAATAACACATTGGTAGCAGATTTTTACACTCTAGTTGTCTGTTCCAACACTAGGAAAAGAATAGGAAGGCTTTCTGTTGTAAGGTGAATTGTTTCAAAGTCTGCATGGCTTTTGAGACTCAGATCCCAAATATACAATTTCTCTTACTATGATTATGTTCCAGAGAACTTCCTGACCACTGTTTAGTGGTGGTAGAAATGCAATCTGAGGCCACAAAATAAGGGCTCAAGGGGTCATCAAGATAACTGGACCTGTAACTAAGCTGTAAACCTCCCTAAAGTGTAAGCCTACACACAGCTTTTTCCTCACAGTTTGCATATGGCTAAAAGATCACTCTGGAAATTACTTGCTTACATCCAGTGTGGCTCCAGACACTTCTTTTTTAAAAACACAAGCTGGAGAAAAAGCAGGCCACAATGAACCAAAAGCGTGACACTGATGTTTATCTAAGCAAATGTAATAATAGTCCTGCAATTAAATCTACCTAAGCTTAAGCTTTTATACATTTGGGGTAGCTACAGGGGAAAATGGACAAGGTTTTTATTCCAGCAAACACCTTACGACAAAATCTTCAGATGGGATTGCCCCAATATTTCCATGTTAAAATCCTCTAACACAAAAAGCAGCCAATTCTGCAGAACACTATCAAAACATACCCAGTGCTGACAAAAAATCACTAGACCCCTGTGAAAAGTTACCACAGAAAAGTTTTCTGTAACAAACTAAAACTTCAATAGAAATTGCATCAGTACTGAAAATATTAATACAAATAATAAATTCAGAAATTCACACAACTCTGCAGCTGCAGAGTAATGTGCATTGACTCATCTGAGAAACAATACAGTTGCCTTCAATGCCTCAGCTGCATCAAGTTTCCTCATCTTTTCTACACCAGCAACCTTAACATTTTAACAATAGTGATTAAGGGATTGCACATCTTGGTTCTTGACCTTCTGCTGAAGTCAAATCAATCATTCAGCCTTCATATGCAGAACAGGCTGCCCTACACTCACACTTTCCGAAGCAGTACCTGCATGTCAGCAGTGCTCAGCTGAGGCACCAAGGATGGTTATGATCAACAGGTGAAAAGAACATACTCACTTCAACAGTTTGCCAATCTGACTTGGCAGGTAATGAAGTCCATTACAGGAAATATTAAGCTCTGTCAGAGTAGAGATCTCACACAGTGATACAGGAAACTCTCCCAGTCTATTATTGGACAGGTTCAGATTCTTCAACTGAGAAAACCTATTGGCAAGAACACTAGTTAATTCATAAACCTAAACAGTCTCAAAGCAAGAACATACAAAACCAGTCATAAAGAATTCTTAAGTCTTTGTACACTGGTGATACAATCAGCTAACTCGTTACAGTAGTTCCTGCACAAATTTAATTTTAAGTCACTGATATTTTTCACAGTGGTCATGCTGAAAGTGATCAAATACCATGGTTTTACTGCAGAAACCAATAACGACCTTCTACCCTGATTTGACAGGCTTCCTCCTAGTGACTAAGATTAGAGAGACTAAAACACTCAGTTCAAAAAAATAACCTTCAAAGAATTAATTAGAGTAAAAGTCTACAATTACGCTGCTTGGGAAAAGAGGAGCTGAAAACATTCACAGCTGTGACTATTCTGAGAACAACAGAAAATGGGAATCCCCTTTTCAAGCTGAGCACAACAGAAAGCTGAGCAGAGCTGTGAAAGGGAAAACTAGGAAAGTGCTCACTTCATGCTGGGAAGCCCCAAGACCTGCACCCAGAGGTGCTTGATCAGGATTCCATGTCTACAGTGCCCCTCGCTCAGCACACTACTCCAGGTACTGCCCCAAGTGCTGACACAGCCCCATGGTCACTACAGTCCCACCTGTGCTTGACAAATGATTGCCTATTCCATCCCCTTCCATCACTGGCCAAAGTCCAGAGAGAGAGAAGGAATTCACACGGGCTGGCGTAACATAGAGGAGGTTCTTCTCCAAGAGTTCCTGCCTCTTTCTACAGGAAACAAAAGTATTTTTCCCCAAGTAATAACCTCCTCATCCCAAATTGGAATCATCAGAAATTAATTCAGTGGGGAAATTAATATCTCACTTTTATGAAGTAACTACAAATTTCATGTACCATAGAACTACTTCTTGGAAACAGAAGTTTATTAATCTGCCCCACCTATCTGAGTTTTTGCCAGGTATTGGTGAATAGCTCTTATTTTGAAGCAAAAGTTTTAATATAGGTAACAAAACTAAGGTTAATGAGCTTGAGGGAGAATATTGCTTCTAGCTTGAGATGTTGTAAAATATAAGACTGAAAGATTCTGAAGTATTTTTATTTTTTATAGTGACCCTTCATCAGACTCAAAATACTTGGAATGATCTGTGTAGGAATTATGCATTATATTTCTCCATTTTGCTTCATAATCTTGGGGGGGTGGCTGTTCTTTTGAAAGAGGGAGCATAGCTGAAACTTGGACATGGGTTGTTTGCTGTCATATAAATAAGGCATCAGCATTCCATGTTTGCTGCAGCCACAGACTCTCTTGTACCACAACTGAATGCCAAAGAGAAAGATGTTGTGTTGGTAAAAGCCTTCCTCAAGGGAACACACTGCATAATGCAAAGATCTAACAAGGATACAAAACCCAGAAACTTGCACATGGAACTTCAGCACAATATTGGAGAAGAATAAAACAATGAGGATAAACCCAAAGATTTGAACTTATTAGCTGGTTCAACTTGAAGAGATTTAGGACAGGTCACAGCTCTCAGGTTCTGAAATCAGCAAACACTTTAATGAAATTGCTTTCTCTGAAGTTCTGCAATGGCTACAGCACCTCTCCTTAACACCAAGCAGCATTTCTCTCTCATTAGCAGAGTGTGGTGAGAAGCTGCCCCAAGAGACACAGCACTACACACAACAGCACCACCAACGTTTAGAATTCATCCCTCTGCAACAATATCAAAGCAAACAGAAGAGGGGTATTAAAGTTTCCAAAAGCTGAAGGGAAACTGGTACATGACACAGCTTGGTCTGAGATTCCTTGAGCAGCCTTCCATACTCAATGGGGAGGACGATACTCAAAAGCTTTTTGAGTTCTCCTTCTGTTCCTTCTCCTTTGCCCCAATAATCTCATGTAGGGATGTAGGAATGGAGTGCAAATGCAACTGTCATTCAAGCTGCATACATGAACCAGGTATTATAGAGAATAAAGATCCTGAAATCGTTGTGGGTCCTCCTTTTGGTCTGTGCTCTCACAGGCATACTGACATAACAGCAAAGAGGTGAGGAAACAGTAATGAATCTTCCATGGGATGACCATCCTCTGCTCAGCAGCCCAAACTGGTGCTGCCCTGAAACATTCCCCGTTTAACACAACAGCCTGTTCTACCAGCAAAGCTCCCCAGCACAACTCTGTATCTGCTGGCTAAAACACTGACAAGAGACATGCACACATAACGTGTGCACACACATCAATGAAGACCAGATCTGAGTGTTTTTCAGAAAAAGGAGACACTTGAAAGGCAGTTTGTTTTGTTAAAAATGAGCTAGGACATAAAACATGTAGGGTTATTTAATGCCCTTTGCTTAACGTTTTCCCTTTAGTTAATTATTTTTGTTCCATTATTATAGATATAGCTAATTAGACTCCTAGAGCTTTAAAGAGTTCCTGAGAGGAAGAGATCTGACTATTGCAAAAAATTCTGCTGTTGGGAATTGACAGTCTCAAGGCACTGGTGGCACATACTGCAAATGAGCAAGGGTCTTTTTGTGGGGCTGTGACCTGAGAAACATCCTAAAAACCTCAGAAAGAAAACCTTTTCAAAAGGCAATGAGCAGCCTTATGTGGGCTACCTAATGCTACCTGTTTATTCAAGATTGTGTGAAGTGAGGACTTCTTTTATGGCTTTTGTTTGTTTGAGGATTTCAGCTTCATCAGACATAGTCACTGCCAGGAAAAGAGTCGAGTTTCTGACATGTCAGATTTCTTGTTGACTACATGCAAGGTCAAAAGAAATTTCAAGCCCCTTTGCTGATCCTGTGAACCAAGGACACCGCATTTTAGAAAATAAAGTTTTGGTACGCTTTACATCATCATACAATGTATTTGAAGAGAGAAGTAGAAAGCAAAATCTTAAATTATTTTAAGCAGCTTTTCCAATAACAGAATCTATTACAATTCAACAGTTAGAAAACATTTAAACAAGTCTGGAATTAAAACAAAACCAGACTAGACTCGGCTCTCAATGAAACTGCAAAGTATTCCCACAGGTGAGTAATTTTTTTCTCTATATACCTCCATGGATACCTGGGTATCTCATGACTCTGTAAGAAGAAAAATGAAATAACACACTAATAGGCCCCTAGAGACAAACAAAACAAAACCACCACCCACCGCTCCCGCTCTGCTCCCAACCCACAAAAAAGCAAACCTCAAAACCCCAGAACAACAACAAAAAAACCCTAAGCAGTTTTGCAAAGTTTCTTCAAATGCATTTTTCTTAAGGCACAATGTGTTCCAAACAGAGCCATTGGACAATATTACTACAGGCTTCCTACTGGCTTTTGAAATCCATAAAGCAACTCCTTGAATTCTACTTAGCATGGCTAGTATAGATATCAACAGACTAATCTTCCTCTAGGTTTTTATGGGTTTTGGGAATTTAAAAATACTTTTGTAAGACACCTTGGCTTACCTAGGATGACTACATCATGCTTCCATACCATCACACAACTACTGCTCTCTTAAAAGTAGATCAAAGTTTCCAAAGCAAAACCGGAGTCTCATAGGCCCTCTGCCAATTCCAAATGCACATTAAGAACTTGCCAAAACATTTTTTTCAGATTTGAATTTCTTCTTACAAACTTATTTACTCACAATAGCAGCATTATGCTTTCCCTCACCTTTTATTTTATACGCCAAGATGTTCTCTGTTTAGCAAGCAGCCTTACATTACTATTGTATCACATCCATATAAATGGCACATCACCCCACAATGCTCATCTCAGATCAGAATTAGCACAGAATCTGTAGAAGGGAGCTCATGAATACTCTAAGTTGTTGGGAGCTTATGTCTGCCTGTGCTGTCCAGTTCTGCTTCCAAACCCCTCACTTGTTAGAGCTTCCTGAAGATCAGTCTTTTTATCAACCCCAAGAGAACTGGCAATACTTTATCCCTGGATCCACATGTCAAGGACTCCAAATGTAGAAGAAAAATAATTCTTTGCAGACCTGCAAAGAGAGTCGAGACTCCCTGCTCCACTTGATCTCATAAAATTGTGTCGTAGGTTGAGGTAGGTGATATCTTGACTATAGAAGAGGTGTTCAGGTAGTTCCTCAAGGCTGTAGCATGAAAGATCAACCATGCTAAGTCGCATAGACACAACCTGAAAAGGAGGAGAAAGAGCTGCAGCTGTGCAATGATTTTTCTCTGAAGTCTAACGGAAGACCAAAGAATGCAAAGGTGAAAGTAGCAAACAATTGCAAGAATGTGAAAGAACTCCTTGTATCCATCAGGTAGAGTCCATGGAGTACGAGTCTATGCCATTTGCTACACCCCTGACAAGGATACCAACCTGGACTCACAAAAAGCCCTTCTCTGTATGTGCACAGGGCACTGCCTAAAGTCTAGGCTGTAAGAGAGCCAACCTAATGGAGAAAAACAGATCTTGGGCTGAGGAAACTCTTGAGAAAGGATGACCTCCAAGTGCCTTCCAAAGGTGCAAGTAGCAACAGGAGGCAGTTGATTTTCCAGATCAGTTCTTTGAGGTTTACAGAACCTCTGCCTAGCTGCTTCTTCTGTACTTCTACCTACTTCTTTTTTTTGTTAGTTTGTTGAGGGCATAAAATTTGAAACATAACTTGTTATGAAAAGCCTTAATAAATTATGGTTTTGCAACACTTCATAAAGTCTTTGCAAATACCAGATCTCCTTTCATTATGTTTTATTTCAAGGTCTTTGATGCTTCGTTTGACATTTTATGACCTGCTTTAATCTGACCTTATTTCATAGTTCATTTATAGATATATTACAAAATATATATACACCCATTTATACATGGGTTATACATACAACCATATCTGTGAGGCCAAAGTGTGGTTCAGCATTAAGCTATCATCATCGAATCACACTCTAATGTGAAATAAAGCAGGTCAGTGTGTTCTGATGCACACGTCCCCTGCTGACCTATGATCTCTGTGACTCAAATCTAGCAGGGCAACCCTGTGAATGCCCAGCTCGCACTTCAGGCAGGTTCAAGTATGGCAACAAGTGCAATTTGTAGGTTTCTGTGGCTGTTAAGTCAGGCAGTCCCTGGGGTTTGCTCTAGTGACCTGTCATGAAGTTACTCTCACAGGTGCAGCAGGGGTTAAAACAACACAGAACTACTGCTGGACATTGTTGCACAGGTAGAAGAGAAGAAAAGGCTAAAAGAAAAATCTCTGTAATCCAGAGTACAAAGGCAATAAAGAAAGCTGGAAAGTGTCCTAGGTGCTTTCCCCAACATCCTAGCTTGACCTCTGCCTGCAGACCAAGACTGCATCCAAAAACCCTTCCTATCCCTCCACCCACGGCCCGAAGCACAGTGTCCCCAGGGCCTCACCGTGGACGCCCTCCGGTGCCACCGCTGGCACTCTGCCAGCGAGTCAAAGGAAACGTGGTACGTCTGAGCCTGTGCTCCAGCCGAGGTGAAAGCAAGGGTGTACTGCCGGCGTTTCATCTCTTCCACCTGCAAAGGGAGAATTGACAAGTCTGCCTAAGCTCCAGCAGCTACAACCGACCTGGAGTCTAGGGTGAGGTATTAACGACCATCAGTAATATTACAGTTTGCCGAAAACACAGCTGTAAAGTCACTGGAGAAAAACTCAGAAGTAAATCCTGTTTAACACCTTTCTGATGTAGATCCAAGAAGTAATAATTTCCAGGGTGTCCATTCACAACATTGGCAAGTAATGTGAAAGCAGAAGTAGTGTCTCTTCATTTTAGTAGCCTTCAGACTACTACTTAAGCAAAGCAAGTAGAAAAGGGCTGTGTGTGTTAACACTGCTACAAAAGCCTACGTTAGCCTCTTGTGGATGATTCCCATCATTACAATCCCTTCTTCCTTCCCAAGCTACAGAGAGCTAACCAAAAAAAGCCTTACCTTCCCTCCAATGAGAGGCAAGATGTGCATCTTCCCTGCATGGCTGTCCTTCACTGAGGACACAATGAGGCACGTGCCACAGAGAGTGACTGAGCGCTCTGCCCACTTGTGCAGCTGGGTCTTTCCTTTGCGGACGTTATAGACTCCAGAGAGGAGAATGCGATCCAACTGTTCCACCTGACACGGCTTTTCTGAAGAAAAAGGGGTCATTAGCATTTACTTTCCATACATTCTTCGTTCTCATCTGAGTGTACAAATAATGACACAGATCTGACATGCAAAACCAGGTGTTGTTAAGAAGCTGCACTTCAAAAAAAAAAAGCCTCATGCAGAGAACAAGTAACTTCCTCAGTCAGCGCAGGAACAGCTGAGCAGCACCATCACGGGCCTCCCAAGCAATGTTAGAATGGTTGCCGTGCAGTGTGTTTTTAATCTACAGATAATTACAGACCTTAGCAAACCTGACAAATATCCTTCATTCAGATGCAACAGAAAAGCTCTTTCAAACTCTCGTTAAATCAGCTAAAGTCACAGAAACCATTCAAATAAGTGGCTTCTACTGAGTTTTCAGGGAAGGCCTGGAAAATCAGCTACAGAAGGAAGTTCTTTCGCTGAAGATAACTGTTGTGGTTTTGCCTGGGATATAATTCATTTTCTTCCTAGCAGACGGTGGAGGGCTGTGTTCTGGATTCCATGTGAGAATAATGTTGATAACATCCTGCTGCTTTTTGGGTTGTTGCTCAGCAATGGTGACCCCAAGTCAAGGACTTTTCAGTGTCCCATTCTTTGCAGTGAGCAGGTGCACAAGAAGTGGAAGGAAGCACAGCTGGGACAGCTGATCCAAACTGGCAAAAGGGATATTCCACACCGTAGAAGATCATGCCCACTTGTACAAACTGGAAGAAGTGGGTCAGAAGGGCCAATCACTGCTCAGGGAGAGGCACTGGTCAGCGTGTGATGAGCGATTGTATTGTGCATCACTTGTGTTTTATTCCTCTCTCTTTGTTATTTCCCTTTTCATTACAATTATTGTTATTATTTTACTTTATTTCAATTATTAAACTGTTCTCAGCCCACAGGTTTTACCTTTTTCCAATTCTCCTTCCCATTCCATGGGGGAAGCAGTGTGTGGGGTGAGCAGCTGCATGGTGCTTAGTGGCCACCTGGTGTTAAACCACAACAGTCCTTTTTTGTGCCACATGTGGGGCACAAATGGTGGAGACAGACAGAGCTGACCAGACTGTGCTAAAACAAATTTGCTACAAGCATTTACTGTACTGGTTAATAGTGACTGGTCACAATGTTGATTTATTTGCTCTGTTTTGTGGCACTTACATACCACCTTACCTGCTGTAAGGGCTGGGTTAAGGTTATCGTGTTGTACCTTGTCATCTGGCCTGTGTGCTCAGCACAGCCCTCACCTCTTGTGCTCTGGTGCCATATAGTGGAAAATACCAACAATGACACTGTCTGCCTTTTCTTCTTGGAGAGCCTGCCTAGGAAGCAGACACTTCCCACATCCTCCTTTTCTCCACCAGGCTAATTACAACAGCGTTTGGGAATTTTGAATATCCTTGGGAAACTGAAACCAGTGTGGTCCTACTGCTAGGAATTATGAATGTGGTTCAGGTCTTGTTTAGGGTGAAGTAACTATTTGCAGCTACTCTAAGCCATGACAAGCACTGTGGCTGCTCAGATCTGACTGGAGGCTGCTGCCGTAATGGACATGCTGGAACTCCAAAAGGAAGTGGAGCCAAAGGCAGCCCAGCAGTGTCACAGCTGATATTACTAATGCATTCTTCTCCACCCCTTTGACAGCAGAGTGCAGTTTGCTTTCACTTGGAGGGATGTCCAGTACACTTGGCATCAACTGCCCCGGGGTGGAAATACAGCCCCACCATCTGCCATGACCTGATCCCTGCATTGGAACAGGGGGAAGCTCCAGAACACCTGCAATACATGGCTGATATCATCATGTGGGGCAACACAGCAGAAGAGGTTTTTGAGAAAGGGAAGAAAATAGTCCAAATCCTTCTGAAAGTTGGTTTTGCCATAAAACAAAGGTCAGGGGACTTGCATAGAAGATCCATTTTTTTAGGAATAAAATGGCAAGATGGATGTCATCAGAATGCAGTGGATATGATTAACAAGATAATAGCAATGGCTCCACCAACTAAGCAAGAAACACAAGGTTTTTTAGGCATTGTGGGATTTTGGAGAATGTATATTCCGGATTACAGTCTGATTGTCAGCCCTCTCCATCAAGTGACCTGGAAGAAGAATGATTTCAAATGGCCCTAAGCAACAACAAGCCCTTGAACACATCAAGCAGGACACTGTTCAAGCAGTAGCCCTTGGGCCATTTGTTCATGCAGCCTTGGGCCAGTCCAAATAGGACAAGATGTAAAACACGAGCTTTACAGTGCAGATGGGAAGAATGGCCCTACCTGGAGCCTCTGGCACAAAGCACCAGAGACACTCAAACTCAACCCTTCAGCTTCTGGATAGAGGATTTGAAGTCCACTATACTCTAATTGAAAAAGAGATACTGGCAGCATATGAAGGGCTTTGAGCTGCTTTGGCAGTGACTGGCACTGTGGCCCAGCTGCTCCTGGCACCTCGCTGGGGTGCTGGGCTGGATGTTCAAAAGGAGGGTCTCCTCTATGCATCATGCAACTGATGCTACATGGAGTAAGTGGGTCACATGGATCACACAAGTTCAAATAGGGAACCTCAGTCATCCAGGAATCTTGGAAGTGATCATGGATTGGCCAGAAGGCAAAGATTTCCAAATGTCCCCACAGGAGGAGGTGACACATGCTGAAGAGGTCCCACTGTATTAAGGAACAGAAAGTGAAAAGCAATATGCCTTGATCACTGTTGCTCAGCAGTGCCTACCCCAAGCCAAGGACCTTTTAAATGTCTCACAGATGCTTTTCAAGATCCTGTCCGCTGTTTATGCTCTCTTACTGATTAGGAATATTTTCCAAATAGTCACTTAATCGAACACTTTAAAGAATAGGAATAAGCCTGACCTGACAGAGCAATGAGTTTGAAGTGTTAAGAATCTCCTCATATAAATTTTTATTCATTTTATCCTAAATAATCCCCAAGACAGATGCTGGCAACTGATACTTTGTTCTACTTAGGAAAGGATACCTCTTTTAGAAGTTGCTGCTGACATGCTGCTTCTCTCTTGAACTGTCCTACAAGTGTCCTGATATCCAGAAGCAGCATGAAGCTGCAGGGATTCATATTCCAGTATTCTCCTCCCCTAAAGTCAGACAGAGGAACTGAGCAGCCAACACATGTCAGACAATGACAAAAAAAACTCATTAGATGGGCTGGAAAAATATTCTCACTGTTGGTTATACATGCCCCACTTCCAGACACAAACCATACTCCAAACATTTATTAGGAGCAAAAAGTTAACTACAAACTAAAGCTGTTATACTGTTTCTCAGTTAGACAGCAGATCTTCAGCTTGTCAAATCTAAAGCATTGTCTTGATGCCCATACCTGGCCGAATTTAGCTGAAACATTTAGCTGTTTATTTGCAACAGTTGTTTTGTTTCAGGGACATGAAGTGTGGCAGATGTCCTTTATTAGTGAGAAACTGTAAGCATCCACAGAAAAAATTGCTTTGATTTCACCAAGCTGAAAGACTAGCCCCAGACTTGTAAGAAAACAGTATTATGGGACCACAAACAGTGTCCTACTGACTGTGACAGCAGCACTGTTCCAAGCATTACCAAGCAGCTACACCAATCCTCTGGTTTCCCTATCTGCTCCAAACCCACGACACCTATGTCCTAGAGCAGGGCCAGGGGAGGCCATGGAAACAGTCATGTGGTTGGAGCACCTCTCCTATGGAGACAAACAGAGAGTTGGGGTTGTTCAGCTTGGACAAGAGAAAGCTCTGGGAAGAAAGAAACAAGAAAGGCATAGGAAGACTTTTTACCAAGGCCTGTAGTGACAGAACAAGGGGCAACAGTTCTAACCTGAAAGAGGGTAGATTTAGATTGGACATAAGGAAATGTTTTACAGTGAGGGTGGTGAGGCCCTGGCACAGGTTGCCCAGAGAAGCTGTGGCTGCCCCATCCCTGGAAGTGTTCAAGGCCAGGTTGGACGGGGCTTGGAGCAACTTGGGATAGTGAAAAGTGTCCCTGCCCATGGCAGGGGGTGGAACTGGGTGATCTTTAAGGCCCCTTCCAACTCAACCCAGAGTCTGTGATGCCATGATTCTAAGTAGTGTTTCTCTGGGGAAAATCCATATTTCCTCTCTTATGTTTTCAGCTGTAGGCTTTGCAAAATTGTTGTATCATCCTCCATAGCTTTCCCTCTAATTCCTCTGCTAACTTTGAGAATCACTTTGTCAGCATTTGCTTTTACTTTCTTAAAACAGGTCTCCTGAATACTCTTCAACCCCTATATTTCTTCCTTCGCAGCCTCTTTCTAAGCAGGAGCAGCCTCCCACACTGACTGAAACTACTCAATTTCATTTTCTACCTACTTGCTTCCATGAAGTTGAGTCACTGTTCCTGAATCCTCAGCAGTTCCTGCCTGACACAGCCAAAATAAATTGCTCATTTTTTCTTCAAAAGCTCTCCATAGCCCTAGGCTTTATGCCTTTCCTCCTTCCAGCTGAAGTAACTTCTGACTCCCTCTTCCTTGCCCCATAAATTCAGACTACTCATCAAACTTCTTTCCATCTGTTATACTGTTTTGTGTATATATATATCTATATCTATATTTGCATATATACAGCATATACACTGTTTTGCCTGTTCTGCACACAGCTCCCCGACCAAAAGGGTTTGTCTCAGATAACAGAGTGAGGAAGCTGATTTCTCATGAATGCATTTTCTGACACTGAACAAACAAATGATGGCTAGTAGCTTAGTCTGGGTGCCCAGATCCATGAAGCAAGAATAATTTTCGATTAAAAGCACTTTGATTTTTTTTTCTGAAATGCAAAAAAATACACAAGTGAAGTATTTAAAAGTAAGGAAATAATTTCTTTATTAGCTTTCCTCTCCCTTATTTCTTTTATATTTCATCTTAACTTCAGTGAATTCCCTTTCTGAGTGCTAGCACCATAGACCACAGGTCTCTGACTGTCATTCTGTGGCTCCTTGTGCACACTGTGTCCTGACCAAACCGATTCAGCAGCCACTTTCCCAAGTCTGGCTTCTGCAATCCAATGCCCTGGGTTCCTGATGGCAGCCTGCATTATTATTAACCAGCTGGCACCTTCTCTCTCTAGTTACAGGCTGTGGAGGTATTTGACCAGGACCTTCCTGACATTTTTTGTAAATGCAATCTCCAGGTACATCTAGACCAAACTGCAATATGTTTCTGATCCCACTGGGAGCTACAAACCATCAGCTGCAACACCAGAAACTAAAGACAACAGAGCAATCCCATGGACCTATCTTCATATCAAGTCACAGACAGAAACAAAACAACTACAGAACTGTGAGTTTTTTCTATTAATCTTGAAAATGTTTTATTTTAAGAAATGCTTACTGGTACTTTGGGTGCTTGATGCAGCCCTCTATAAAGGCAGCAGGCCGATGACTAAGGCTTCAGCTGAGTTCCAGCTCACAGTTACAGCTACAGGAACAGTGACAGTGTGCACACACACAATTTCTTACCACTGTAAAAGCGAATCATACAGCTGAGATCAGAGTTTGCTGCCTCTTCCTGCATTCTGAGAGGATCATCAAAACCCAACCCAGCCAAGTAGTCATACACAATCTGAAGGGGTTTTTCTGTGGGCTCCAGCCTCCTGTCAAAACATACAAGAAAATAGTTTGAGAACACAAAAAAAATTAAACAATTCTCAATGCAGCAAAGGTGTGAGGAATAGTGACACTCTGGCTGTTCTGCTCCTCTGAAAAGGTCTTGCAAGCATGCACCCTTGGGGCTGTGCTCCCTGCTTGGCAAGCAGCACTTGAGAACTGTAGCACTTGTGATTACATTGCAGAAGAGAAACAGAGAGGAAAAGCAATAGGCATAAGCCACACAATCCATGGTGAGCATTTCCATTCCATGATTTAAGGAGCACCAGGAGGAAACAATGACAAGACACAAAACCAGAAATACTGTGCAAAAAGCAGATGCCAAATAATTAAAAATCCCTACGTACAATGACTCAAAGATATAAAAGAACTCTTAAATTTTTCTTCCAAACGCAGCTGGGAACAAAGCATATGAAGAATCCTCCTGAAGAAAAAGTTCTAAAAAGAAAGAAAAAAAGAAATTTCCTACTCTCTTCAGCTCTCACCAGTGCAAGAGTCTCATATTTTGGCAAATTAACTCCACCAGTACATTTAAAAAGGACTTTTTAGGACTACAGAAGATTGCAGGAAGGATTCAGTGACTAACTTGAATAAATGGCAACAAGAAAAGTTCTCCCGAACCATCAGGTTTAGCATATTCAGAACAGAAAAGATGTTTTCTGATCCTCTCTTCTTGCTTCTTCCAGAGAACCTGAATTGTTATTTTCTGCAATAAAAACAACTGAGTTTCTCACTAAATTAGAAGTTTTACTTTAGGAAAAAAATACCAGTGTAAAAGATTAAGCACCGAAAACATTAGATAGGAATTAAAATAAACTGTTATAATGGTCAACCCACTATCCACCATTAAAAAAAATCTCTATTTTTAATCTGAAAGTGCCTAGTTTCAGATTACAGTCACTGGACCTCAGCCGTCACCTATTCTTTAAGCAGACATTTATAAATCATGTCATTAACCATTCAAACTTCCTCTTCAAGATGAGGTTCCATGTGCTTTTAAAATTTTTCTTGCAGTAGGGTGGGTCTACTTTGATTAAAAAGGATTTTTACTACCCAATTGTTCTTAGTTTATCCCCACTCTGTCAGCACCAGTAGGACTGGTCCCTGTATCCATGCACTGCAGAGAGGTATTGGTTCTGCTCAACAGCTTTTATAATCCTGGAATCAAACCTACTCTTGACTGTTTGGCACATTCACTCATATCCCTTCAATCCAAGAGTCCTCCTGAATCACAGTTTTGGCAAGTTACAGCATCCTTCCTCTCCTCTGCAGAATTTAGTATGCTTGTCTTTTACAAACCCAGTGTTTTCCAGGGAGTACTCCATGCTAAACCATTTACATCAGCCTGCTGCACTGACTTCTCAGTACCCATCACTCCCTCCATCCATGCCCTCCTGAGCATGATCTTTTTTTTAGCCACAGGTTATTAACAGAAAAACTGAACAGTGCAAATTTATCTTTCTTCTTTCAAACACACATGAACTCCTCATCCAAACCAGGATGCTTACACTGAATAACAGTTTCCAGTCTGTAAGGTATCAGTCAACGAGTTTTACTGGTTTGTGCACTGCTTTTCTCCCCACGACATCAGAACACAGAATCTCAGGACACCTTAAGTTGGAAGGGACATTTAAAGGTCATCTACTCCAACCTCCCACCATGGACAGGGACATCTTCAACTCGGCCAGGTTGCTCAGAGCCCTGTCCAACATCTCACTGCAACAAATGACTAATGCCTTTGGCAACTGAGCTTGAAATTTCAAAGCATCAAGATCAAGCTTGTTTGGTAGGACCTGTTTTCCACTAAACTTTGTTGACTTGCATAACATTGTTTATATTGTGTGTCTGAACGTGAAATATTTTACTGCTGCATGTACCAAACCCTTCCGCTTCCTCTCACCTCTTTTCAAGAACAAAAATATTTCTGATTCTTTTTAATGATTCTATCAGAGTATTTACACTATTACTGATAGCTTTACAAATGTCATCTCATAATTAAGGTAGGACCAATTTCATAAAACATGCACCATTTACATGTACCTAGTCCTCCAGGCTTCCTTTGTAGTCACCAGGACGCATTTCAAGAAGATGTAAAATGACCTCAGGTATTTCAAGGAGATACATTGCAACTCTTTCACTTCACACACAGAACCTCTGGATCACTCTCAAAGTTCTGGTGCAAAATAACAAAGTTTCTAGCCTGAAAAGGCAATGTAGTTGATATGCAGCTGACCCAGAAAACCAGTTCTTACTGCTCAACGCTTGCTAAGCCTGCTTAGGGCAACTTTGCTCCCTGCTTTTGTTTTACACAGAAATATATCTACTTACTAGCCAGAAGGCTCTATGTGAAATAACCCCCTTCCTCTCACTTCAGAAATTGTCTCTTGGAGCTTCTATTCACTAATAAGTTGATGTCAGCTAAGATGGAGTTCTTGTACAATCAGTATGAAAAGGTGATGTATTAAATGTTTTTTCTTTCCCTGGATGTAGGACAAGAGATTAGTTCAAAAGAGCGTAATGCCATCAATTCTGTTTTCTCTGCTGAGATTTCAGGCTCTCAGCCTTCTTTAGAACTGTCTGTCAAAATTTACAAGCTCAGAGTCAAGCACTTCTACAAATATGTAACTGAGGTTTATGTTATCACTTAATTATTTTTTTTTTTGCTACAGAAACACAAACATTCAAAAGAGCTTTCTGAGATAATCTTGGAAATGACAAACCTATGTATCTGTCTCCTTTAACAGGCAAGAAACTGGAATAAATAATAGATTGCACCAAACCAAACACTGCTGCCTTCCAGTACAGTATACCCAATGCGTTCTATACCCTTCTGCACAGAATACAAGAATATGAGAGATTTGACTGGATCTCCAAATACCTTGCCCAAGTTTCCCTTGGCCACCCCTAGATTCCTATTCTTCTGCTATTAAAGCCTTATGCTTGCCAGAAAACAGCTTTTCCAGCATGTGACCTGGGGCTCAGGAACGATAAATGCTTGAGTGTCACTCACAAAAAGAATGCTTTGAGTAGTCTGCATCTAAACTTACCAGGGAAAAAACCAAACAAACACTCAAACTTTACTATTTGGTCACTGAATGGACTGAGGCTTTTGTGAGTACACATTGAACAATATATCTGCATATCAGAATTCAAGAAGAACAGTAATGCAGTGGAGGGAAAAGTGCTTTTCATACAACACAAATGAAGTCACAGTTGTACAGGTTGCTAAATGCTCACCTGAGGTACTGTGGCTCATCCTCCTGAAAAAGCTGGATACTCTATCCCATCACACTTGCCCCTTCTGGAGGTGAGATCTGCTTTTTTTATTTTTTATTCTTCTCATCTTACACTTCAGCTAGAATTAATGTTGCAAAGTTTCAAAATGCTAATTTGAATTCCCTTAATTTTCTTTCTTGTCCACATAAAATCACACTGATATCCTCTTTGAAGACAAACACAATGCCCTTAGTTTTATTTCTTTTTTATGACAGCCATGTACAAAAGGAACATTGTCAGCAATCCCCTATGAATGTACCTCTCATGCCATACCACTCATTCCTGTCTGAAAACCAACCAAAAGAGCAGCCTGTGCTATTGCACCAACCAGGCTCGCTGGTCAATGGTTCCAGGACAAAAGCCTTGCCAAAAAGTTAAGTCTTCTGAATTCTGGAAGATGTCTGTAAAACACCACAAGTTGTTCAAAGCTCACTACCTGGCAAGAGAGTTTTGAGTTTATAGAAAAATCTCAACCCAAAAAGTGGCAGGAGGCAATGACCGGCCACTCTGCTCGGGGTTGGGTGTTTCAGACACAGTGGGAAGGGGGTTTGACTCACTGCTGGCACTGGTCGTGTGCTGGAGCTGTGACCAGCCCAGGGGTCCCACTGACAACACACACAGGTCCCACACAGGGCTCTGGAAATAAAGCCACGAACAAAACAGCTCATTGCCTACAGACCATGCTCACACCAGGAAAGGGAGCAGGTCACTGAATGCTTTAGGAGACATTCTGGAGAGTTGGCAGAATGGAAATTCTCATCAAGAGCCATGTGTTTTGCTAAAAAATATTTGGGCAGGCCAGCAAAGGGAAAACCACATGGAATGGCAGTTTCTGTACCGAATTTCTTCACTAACTTGATCAAGGCTGACAGGTTCCAGAAGTAATAGTCAAATTGAGATAGAAAAATATATTTTCCTTTTGAGAGAAAGCAACGTGGTGTGAAACCCAAACTGGCACGAGATCACATTAGAACTGTGCACATTCATCCTGTACCCAGTGCAGTTGACTCTGAATACTGGCACACCCAGGAACACCCGGCTGTCACAGCAGCACAAACAGCCCATGGCATCCACAGTACTATCACACATCAGAGACTGGACACTTCCACTGCTCAGAGCCTCTCTGCTGAGCCCAGGTGCAAAGGCTTAGGAGACAGAAAAGCCAACAAAAAGTAGCAACAGTTTCACAACTCCTGTAGCACCTGTAGCTCTCCATAAGCAACAGCCAAGTTTTCAAATCTTTGCAGTTTAAGTTTTTGTTGTGAAGGGTGCTATTCTTGTTTAACCTCCCCCCCTCTGCAGGAAGGTATGTTTTCTGGATATGAAGGGATGCAAACATAAGGAAAGATTCTAGTTAGCAGAAAGCTAAAGATCCTCGAGGTGCATTGTGGAGAAGAAAAAGTTTTGACAGAAACTGACTTGAATTCCCAAAACTGAAGCAGAAACAAAGGGTGATCACAAGGACGCTGCTGAATATTTAGTGTGAATACACAAAAAAGATTTTGCTATTTTTCCATCCAGCTTTCAGACTTCCAAGTCAGGTGCCAA
The DNA here is from genome assembly GCF_009829145.1 of Chiroxiphia lanceolata. Taxonomy (NCBI): domain Eukaryota; kingdom Metazoa; phylum Chordata; class Aves; order Passeriformes; family Pipridae; genus Chiroxiphia; species Chiroxiphia lanceolata. The sequence continues at coordinate 9,533,322 of NC_045649.1, read as the reverse complement.
ATCAACCTTTGCCACACTCAGCTTCAGAAAGAAAGTCACCCGCTGACATTAAAAGGGTGAAGAATTCAGAAGCTGTTTGGGAGACACATGCACTTACCGTAAGATACGATCAGATGCTTAATAGAGTAATTGGTATTTGTGAATACATTATTAAAGTAATCAGCAAGCTTTGTTCAAGGAAGGAATTATCTCAACAGAGCATGGGGATCTCGAGCACTCTGTCATCTTCCTGTGGACATGCACGCAGGTACCATTCAGGCCTGCTTCCTGTTACTAACACAGGTGCTACTGAAGCAATACTGGTAACTCCCATTTTCCTACCAAGAACAGCCCCAGTGGGAAGTAATTCAAGGATGTTTTCCGTGGCAAACACATTCTGAGGATTACAAGGAATACACACCCCTTAACGAAGAACTCTTCACAAAATTTATGACAAATCTTGACCAAGTTCTAGAGAGACATCAAGTAGCAAAAAGAGTGGGAAGCAGTAATTTATAGCTCAGTACTCTCTTTCAAAACAATGGCGACAGATCCAATTTGCTAATCCAGCACAAAGCCTGCCACAGATCAAAGACAGGCACAACTAGGTAGCATGTGAAAACAGAGACTGAAAAGAATTCGAACACAAAAGCCATTCCAAGAGCCAAAAAAGTCAAAAAGTGCCTCTCTGAACACATCTATAAGCTTTACCTAAGCTTTTTCATGATCTGCAGTAATGGGTCTGCTCTTCCTTCAAAATGCTGGAAAATCTGCTCATTCTTAGGGTGCAAAACAAGCCAACTTCCTTACAAATTCTTCAACCAACAAACAGAGGTTTTCAGCTGCCTCAATGGCTATGTTCAAGTGTCCACCTGTCTTCATACAGTGTTTCTAAATAATTCATCCCTGGTTCCAACAACCCTGACTGGACATGGCAAATAGGTCTAAATAGCCTTCACATAAGGACACCACAACAATTATCTGTCCCTGAGAACAGGGGTGGCAATTTTATAACTGAATCTTAAGTCAAGAAGAATCAGTGCAAAGTCTAAAATCTAACAAAATGAATGGGAGTTTCTAAACTAGGAGTCCATAACACACCCACAGCACAAAGTTCATGCACATCAAACTCCAAGCTGTCTATTTTCAGCCTAAATCGATTTCAGGCATAAAACATATAATCTGATGCTTAAGCCTTCTTTATATAACCCTTGCTACACTTTCTGTTTGCCTTTAATTATCTACCTGGCAACTCTTAGTAAAAAAATTACTAATACATAAATATTACACGACAAAACTGTGAAAGCACCTTACACGTTTTGCTGACTCGGAATAACTGTTTACAGCCTCTTAAATAGCTCAGGTTATCTGGACACTAAAATGCACATAACACAGAACATAAGAGGAGCCTCTACCTAGAAAACGAGGACATAGTTCTGGCTGGAGCACCAGCCAAACCCTCCCAGTTAAAACACTTAACTAAGAGTTGTGTAAAGGGCACATCACTTGCAATTCATTTTTATGAATTGCATGACTCAAGGCTGTACCTGGCTGCCACCTGCCACCTCTGCCTGTTCCCTACCTGCCCTGCCAACAGGCGCAGACACACAGTGAACGGAGCCCCGCAAACCCTTACTAAACCTTTCTCAGTCAGATTTATCCTTTCTCAGCCCTCACCTGACCAGGTCTCCATGAAGCTGCAAAAAGAGGTTTTTCCTCCCTTCTCCATTACAGATCTCCGACGCTGGGGTGTCCACCGTGCACAGGACCAGGCGCAAGTCCGAGTGAGCCGCAGCTGCAGAGTCTCTTCCATAAACATACACGCAGCCCCGTCCGACGTCCCCTTTCAGCCAGGCCCTCTCACGGGACCCAACCCGGCTCCTGCTCAGGCAGCTCCTGCTGCCGGCGCGCTTCGCGTTCCTCTGCAAGGCAGCCAAGACCCGAGAGCGTCAGCACCGCCTCCGGCCGCGGCCCCGCCGCACAGGCCGCACCGCCGGGAGCCCCGCGCCGGGCACGGGAAGACCCCGGCCCCGCCCGGCCGCCCCGCCAAGGTCGCGGCGGGAAGCGCCCCCAGCGCCCCCGGCGCCCCGCGGTCGACTAGACCCACCCCGCCGGAGGCCCCGGCCCCCTCCTCACCTTCAGCACCCGGATGCCGCCGCGGGGCCCAGCCCGGCCCCCTCGTGCACCGCCCGGCGCCGCCGCCTCGTCCTCCTCGGGCTCCTGCGCCTCCCTGGGCCCGGGCCCCGGCCCCGGCCCGGCCTCCCCCATCCCGGCCGGACCCACACCCCGCGCGGTGGCGGCGGCCCCGCCCCGGAAGCGCGCGGGGCGCGCGGCCCAGGCCCCGCCCCCGGGCGGCGGCGGCAGCGCCCGGGCCCCGCTGTCCCCTCCCGGGCCGGGGCCGCTGTCCTCCCTGTCCCCTCCCGGGCCGGGGCCACTGTCCTCGCTGTCCTCTCTGGGCCGGGGCCCGCGGTCTTCCCCGTCCCGCTCCCGGGTGCTGTGTCCGTGCCTCCCACCGGCGCCAGGTGCCTTGAGAGAAGCGCTCGCCGGCCGGGGACGGGGCAAAGCTCACCCGAGCGCAGCAAACACACCCGTCACTGCCCGCCCTCCGCTTACCTCCAGCGTCTGTCACCATCAGCTGCCACGGCTGGCAGCTCGACAGCCGAACATCGCCTTCCTCCTGGTGCCCTGCAGGTCCACCACGTAAGCTCTGCCACTCTTAACTAGTGGCTGCTGCTAATGATATAATTATCTACTAACGACATCATCATCGTGGTGCAGTTTGGAAGAATCAGATTAATGCTTTACGGCAGCTACTGCTCATGCCCCAACAGCATCAAGCACATTAACAACAAAAGCCTCCCACCTTCCCCACAGTGCAATTACGTGCTAGAAGAGACTTGAAAAGTTACCTAATGAAATGTGACTGTGACTAGAAAACACAAGGCAGAGCCTCCCCGCAGACACAGATGCTGCTTTGACACAGAGATGATGGTGATCCTTGTCCCAGAGGCACACGGAGTACCAAAGTGGCCTTTTAAGTAGCAACGGAATCATGACCAATACCCACAGCACACTGCAAATACCGGTGAAAAACATTCCTCGTGTTCAGATCCCAGCACACATTTCTAGCACCTGGACAAGCATTGCTGCTAGTAACTAACTGACACACTCTTTCTCCAGGTGCTATTCTGAACTACCCAGGCGTTTTGCAATTGTCCTCTCATTTTGCTCCCAAAATTTCCCATGAAGTTTTTCAAATTCTGCCTTTTTTTTTTTTTTTTTTTTTGCATCATCTGAACTTGCCATGGCCAAACATCAAGAATCAAAACATCCTATCCCGCTGTACTTGCAGAAAGCAACAAGGCACAGTTTTAAATCATTGAATATTGACTCATTTTATTAGTCACTTCATAATTTGTTTCAACCAAAAGACAATACACACAGCAGAAGTCTAATGCATCCCATGTAAATGTTTACATCCGTTAAGCTCCTCACTCACCTACGACTCAGCATTTACTTAAATTTTTCACATCTCAAAAATAGGTCTCCAGAATTTCAAGTGCCACCAGGCTCCCTGCTCAAATGGCATGTTCTTACTTCAAATTTGGTTGGGTTTGTTGGGGGTTTGTATTTTCATGGGGTTTTTTGTTTGCTTATTTTTTTCTCTATACTGTCAAAGAGGTGGAATTGGGGCTCTATGCAAAATTTAAATTACAACATCAGGAAAGAAAAAGAAATATACAGGAATAGAGTGAAAGTTCAGAGGGAAGTAGTCCAGCAGCTCCTTCCCTCACAGCCTCCAAGTAGAAAACGAACACATAAAAGTGCACCAGCGTCATTGCTGCCGCAGCTCACAGCTGGGACCAGCCTCAGGGAAGGCACTGGCACCTTTCCCAGCTGTTTCAGCATCTTCCGAGTTATAGATCCAAGGTACTGTAAAGGTGGCAGTCCCCTCACTGCTATTGCTTCAATAAGTTGTTCAAGGCCATATTTTGTCCCATCAAAACCTGGATAAAGTCGACTTTAGGACCTTCCCATGTCTCCTCCCCCTTCAGGCCCATTATGGCCACTATTGTTTCTGTCATTTTTGACTCAAAATACATTCACTTGAAAAAAACAGACATTCAGTATCTCCCAGCTCTGAAGTCTTCCATGTAGGTTAGTAAGATTAGCCATGAAGTCTGTATCTTGCTGCCTTACAGTGAAGCAAGTAAAACGTTGACCAGGCCTGTAAGAATTGTTGCATTCAGCTGGTGGGAAGAGGACTCAGTCTGGGAGTGCCTCAGATGTGTGAGTACTCTCCAGAGGGAAACCCCAGCAGCAGCACAGAGCTTGAGGAGCACACGGGGGTCAAGGAGCAAGCAGCGTTATCTGGGATTGCAGGTACGGGAAGGTGGGAAGCCTGGCCTTCCTTCTGGCAGAATGTCAGCACCCATCCCTTAGTGAGGAGGGGAGAGAGCTCCAAGGACAAGCGGAATGTTTGGCTGCTACAAAAGAGTTCTTCATAGCCAAGGGGTGGCTTCCTGCAAAACGCATCTCAGGTACACGTGCCGCCTCCTCCAGCCCCTATGTGACAAAGTGCCCATTTCCCCAAGCACAGACACGGTGCAAGGGTGGCTGAAGGAGCCAAGAACACAGAAGGAATTCATCCTACAAGCTTACCAGAGACCAACAGCAAACCCAAGCTGCTCTAGGGACAGAACACAAGCATGACAAGAGGGACAAGATACACTGTTCTCAACTCTGCTGCAACAAACTGGCCAGTTGAGAGACCATTTCCTTCTTCCTTCCCATCTAATCTCCCGCACCAGTGCTCTTTCCCAGGAAAACCAAAGGGAGAGCAAGGTGCGTTGGCTTTCAGTGCAAGTGACCATGTACAATTCTGTGAAGAGAACAGGAGAGCTTATAAGGAGCTCGGGAACCAAGGCAAAGACTTTCCATTAGCTTTCTCTCTGGGATGCCCTCAAGAGCTCACTGAAGTACAGACTTAACACGGTCAGTCTTCAACACTGAGTTTGAGCTAGTGGGGTGGTGAGTAGCCAGAACTGCAGTGAAAGCAACAAAGTTAAATGCTCAGCACCAGAAATGTACCTTAATTCAGCCATTTCCTGCTAGACTACCTGTTTCATAATGCTTCTAGATAGAAGCACAGGATCTATACCACCACTGATAGCCAAGGCATGACCCTACCACAACCCAAAGTAACTTTTAAGGAAATCATACATTATTCTTCTAGATTTTATAATCCCATGCTGATGCCAGTCCTAGTAGAATAAAGCTCTTTGCTAATCCAAAGGCCCAAACCTGTTTAATCAGTAAGGTAGTAAAAAAGGCCTCTGAGAGAAGACAAACTTACTCCACCACACGACTGGCACTTATGTCAGTGACAGTCAGTCCTACCTTATATTACTTAATGCAGTTAAAACCAAAGCAGACTGAACAACCTTTAGTGGCCTCCTGTTCCCAATTCAATGGCAGAATAGGTCTTCAGTTTTTCCAAAGTACACTGTGTACCACTCTTGCAATACTTTTGGCAAGGACTGGAGCCCAGTATTAGCACTTCTGCGGACACAAAAAGCTGTGTCTAAGTTTACCATGAGAGCACTCAACGATCACTGTCCGGAAAGCCCTAAAACAGAACTGCAGCAGACGCACCCTACCTTCAGCTTACCAGCACACTCACAGATGAAGATCTAAGATGTATCCTCCCCTCTTCCTCCCTGAAGAGCACTGAACATCTGAACAGTTTGTCACACTGTGCTTTATGTCCTACACATGGCCTCTGAAAGACCGCCCCGAACTGCACCACCTCCCAGCAGTTCCACAGGAACATCCTGAACACAGCTTTCCATGAGCTCACAGGGGTACTGTACCTCACCTCTTTGGATCCAAATACTCAAACAACTGGCTTCCGTTCAAAACACAGTAAAATTACTTTCAGTCCGAACCTGAGCTGGCACATTACTCTCCTGAAAGGGGAGCAAGGAGTAAACTACAAGGATCAATTAAGTAACAAAATGGGAAAGGTCTCTTTAAACCGCATGGTCTTTATTTCAGTGCCAATATTACAGATACAACACAAATATCCCAGTCAGAAGTAACTCAAATGGAACCCAGGGGGTCTACAACAGGCTCTGGAAATTAAATTGGGGAGAAGGTCTGGAATAACCAGGAAGAGCAACTTTGCAGCATAGTCTCTGATGACTCTCCCAGCAGGAGCAGAGCCCTTGCCCAAAGACTGATCTACAAAACTGAATGTGTCTTTTCTACCCATAAACCACAACTAACAGGGTGAAAGACTTTGAAACCGTCTGTGGTAGGAAACCAGCTGCTCCTTGGATCCCTACGTCTCTCATATCTCACTAAACTTTCTGGGGAAGCTACAGAAGACTCTGTGGATCTGCATGGCTGTAGCTACTGATAGAAAGAAAGAAAATTCAAGTGTAAGGTCTTCATTTCCAAGTACAGCACCAAACGCAATTTTACCAGCTCTTGCCAGCACCTCTTTTCCTGCACTGTCCCAGGTTTGCAGATGAACTCCCAAGGCTTCACTTTCTCTTCGTATGCCATCACATAACTAAGAGGTGGGTGTATACAATAATGCACTGAGTAGGTCATAAGAAGCCTCCAGCCCCTTCAGACCTATGGGATACAAGAAGAAAGAGGCAGGACAGCCTGACATTCCCCAAGTCCCCATCTGAGTCCCAGATGGAAATGCCTGAAGAAATCCAGCTAGAAATGAATGAGAACACGCCTTGCCCATCCCAGGGAAAAAAGACAGCAGAAAGAAGGGGCAACTGCTCACTTGCTGCAGAGAGAAGAAAGTTTCCCTGCTAGAAATTCCAGACTTCTCTTCCAACCAGGCTGTGTTTCTTTTTGAGGGACCAGGGGAAGGCGGGGGAAGGGGAGAAGGGAATGTTGCTTCTGGCTGTGAATGCATGTGTGAGGGAGTGCACAGTAGCGTCCACAAGCCACCAGCCTCATCAGCAGAGGAGAGGAGATTAGTCTTAACAGATATGCTTCAAAGTCAGCAATCACTTCAGGAAAATTCCTCCTCATCAGCAGGTCTCATCTGTTCCCCATGCCCATGGTGCAGTTTGGGGGATTGCCAAGGATCACAACCTTCTTCCCAGAGTTCTTTTGATTGGGTGGGATGAGAATAAGAATGGTGCCAGAGCTTCACTGCCAAGACTGAGGGGGGAAGTTGTTGACTTCTGCTAGATCCTGCATTGCTGAGCCCTTGTGATTATACGTCAACTTGATCCGCATACGTAGTTGTTGCTACAAGAGAAAAGGGGGAAACAAACACACACACAAAACAAATTCAGGTCTTCCTTAAAGGTCAGCGAATCCCACAACATTTATTTCCCCTCCCTTAGCCCATGAATACTCAACACAGACCTTTCCTGACTGCAAGAGCTTGCTGGAAGGATGTGCAGGGTGAGCCGTGACACTGCAGATAAATGCTCAATCTGGTAGGACATTGATTGGTCACTAGTTGTCAGATCAGGTACAAGCTCTTAGAAAAGCTATAGCACAGCTTCTGCCTACATCTCTCTGCACTGGCCTTGCTCTTGCAAGCACTGAGGTCCTTAAATACAAAAGTAACTTAAAATTCCAGTTAACAATAGAAGAAAGCAGGAGGCAGGTCCGTACTCCGCTGCTCTGCACTTGGGCTTGGAGGGAAAGATGGCATTTCCCAAACTGGCTGTCCACTCAACACAGCAGTCTGGAAACTTCGAGTACTGCACAGCTCAGCAACACTGTGAAGGAAATAGCCTATGAAAGACTGGAAACAAGAGCCTCCAAGCCTTCTGCTGGGAGTAAATGATGGAATAGCTCAGAAGCTGCTTTACGCTGTCATTTGACTGTCACCCAGATACTAAGTGGCCCTAAAACACAGCATGCTCCAGTCAAGTTCCCTATTCTCCTCACTCTCAAAAAACCCTAAGAAGAAAAGCAAAAAGTCAACCATTTCTGTCTCTTTTCTTCATACCTACACATAAATATGCAAAAGGGATAGCAGAGGGAGGAAAGAAGGACAAGGACTGCTCCAACCAGACTCAGGATAAAGAAGTTATGCTTTATCACTAATAGATCAACATCATCGGTGTCAGTTTTTTGTTTATTTGGTGTTGTTTTGGAAAACTTGCCACCAGTTTCAATCCAGTATGGACACTACTTTGCAGAGTACTTCTGTACTCTGAAGTGTTCCTGGGAGCTGTGGTGTTCCAACAAGGAAACATGCCACTACCCAGCTGTATTTCACTTGGGGGTACCATCTGAGGGGGCTATATTGTGACTTCTAGCACATCACAGGAAAACTCCTAAATCCTCCAAAGTTCAGAAAATAACTTTCATGGTGATCTTTGAAAGGTGCTCTGTGGCACCACAGAGAAACTCTTACCAGATGTATACAAGACAGAGAATAATTAGTCTTATGGCTGAATATAGGCAGAGGTGAGCAGACTACATGGAAATAAGGGGAGATGCATGGAATTCTCATGGAAAAACTATGCACTAGAAGACTGCCATTCAGTGAAATCTTGGTCTGAAATTTGTGATTGTGTTCTCACTTGCACATCAGTCTAGCAGCAATACTTTACATCTAGAGCAGTACATAAGTATTAACTTGCAAAGAACATGATATATTTCTATGAAAAACGTCAGATGTTTTAAGTTCTTAGAGTCATTTAAGATCTTAAGGTTATCCCTCAAAAGAAGAAACATGTGATCTCAATTTTATTTTTCTTTCTGATGACACCTGAGCACTTGCAAAGCCTCTTAAGGAGGACATCCCTCCCTCCCCTCAAATCTGTTATATTCCAGTCTTGAAGCCTGTCTCTGAAGGCTATAAAACAAATGGAATTATGATTACATCACACCTAAAGATTCTTTCAATCAACTGTTTAAAACTACGCTCATCACATTAAAAACAAATGACACCACTTGAGAAAACAGACAATTTTGTTAAGAATATGTATCAAGCTACTTTTTGTGTAGCAAACATTTCAAGTAATGTTGCTGCAGATAGCAAGAACAAATGTTGAATATCTTCATATGGCAAGATGCTTGTTTTCCAGACACCACTTTTACCACCCATATAAATACTAGGCTGAGCTCCTCTGGAAAGGCCACCTGAAAACTTCACAACCACTCCAATGTAAGACTTGAATGAATTCAAGATAGCAAAGCTGTAAATCTGTTTTAGCAGTATAACCAAATAGAGGGCCAGAACCTCCTTTTTTTCCCAAACCTCTATTTTTCATAACCTTTTCCTAACCCTAACCAAAATGACCATCATGAAAAGCACATCATTCACTACCATCACTCCCTATCTCTCATCACAGATGAATCCCTAACTGACTGCCACTAAATGAACAATTCCAAGACAGTATCTTTAATAATTCTTCTTGGAATCACTCACCTTCTGTGGATTCAGGACTTTAATGACCTGTGTGATGGTCCCCGAGTTAAATGCAGGGATGACACTGCTGCTGGGAGACAGGAGCTGCAGCTGGAATGTCTGAAGAAAGGCAAAGAGAAAATTTGGTGCTTAATCAAGTAAGAACATAAAATTACTTGTTTGCACTGGGAAAAAGCAAGGAAAATTAGAACTTCAGGAGGCCCATTCTTTCCTAATACCTTCCTATGGCAGGTATGGAACCAACCTGAATCCAAGGCAGGGGCATACTAATTCCCAGAAGTGAAACTCTCAGAAGTGCATGTATTTTCCCAAATTTGGAGAGCATTCCAGTCACATCCTGCTTCAGCAGTCTGCTCTACTATAAACTAGACAATATCTGACTCCCATATTTTGTGCTGCAGCTGAGTGCAAGGGAAGAATTCACTCCTTTAAATGAGGACTGCCACTAATCACCATATGGTGACTCATTCAAATTTTATAAGCAGCTAATAACTTCAGAAGAGTTTCTCTTTCGTGTATTCATAGCTGCGAAGAACATGATATATTTCTTAGAAAATAAGATTAAAGGGAATGATTAGCATCTCCAAAATGTTTTTTGACTCAACATTTTTTTGCGTGCAGTTTAGCAACTTTCCTAGAAAGTGATGATTTTAAAACACTATTTTGTCCAAGCAAAAGTAGTCCAATCTGATAGGAACCTGTGTTCTATTGCATTTACAACATTTACTTTCAGACTAGAAAGAGATGACCAAACTGAGCACTAAGAAATCCTTTTAACAGCTCTCAGCCTCGTTTACCTTGCAAGTTTCTGTCTACATGAAAGCACCGCCCAGGGAGTGTTTGCAGCTGGCCCTCTACCTCTCACTGTAGTTGCCCTAAGTGGCTCTACCTTTGGTACTGCAGCTTGGAAAACAAAATCTGTCATATCCAGCTCTGTGCTGTTGGAGGCCTGTATTGTGATTACAGTGACACTGGGGTTCGTGTTCGACCTCTCAAAGGTGAAGTCAATCTTCAGCCCGTTCTTGTTGTATGCAGTAATGGAGGGGATTCCTGTACAAAACAAAAAAGCAGCAGACCTACAGAATCTGGAGATCATTTCAACATCATAGCACGCATTTAATTTACCCCAGACATGAACTCTTCTGAAGATTAAACACAGCCCCTTCTACTCCAGTGTCTATGCCACATTTTCAAATCCCCTCCCCCTCTTTTTTTTTACTATTCCTTGTTTCCTCTTCTAGTTGAGTGCTGAGGCACTTCAGGGCAAAGGATTTATATGTCCCTAACCTGCAGCAATATCATTGAAGAGAGGCTGTGATGTGAGTCCATCGAGCAGGAATGGAGGCTGTGCTATCTGGGGTGCAGGGGCAGATACTGGAGAACCTACAAAAAACGTTGAATGATTATTACTCAGCTGTCATGAAATGAAGAATAATTATTCCTTCACCAAAGACTGACCACTGCATATTGTACTTCTTGAAGCTCTACAAAAAAATCTGTGTTGTCATCCTCCCCTTCTCTGCTTTCAAGAACCAGCTCCTCTTGACCTAGCAGGCATTCAAATGGAATTAATTCTTCACATCTCCCAGTCCTCTCTGGGAAAGGTTCACAGCATTCCCAGACTGAAGTGCAGAAATGCTCAAGTCTCACCAGCTAATCGCACAGAGTCAACCTGGGACTTCACTCCCCAACTCCCACCTGTATGCTAATATGGATCTTGGTAAGAATAAGTGTGAAAACTAGGACTTAAAAGACAATGAAGAGCTAGTTCCCTCTCATCGCACCTCAGCATTGAGAATGTGGACTTTAAGAAATGCAGCCTGCTCACCTGTTAGGTTGAGGTCTCCCAGGAGGTCAAGGAGCTCCCCACCAGCAGAGGCTGGCTTGCTTGTAGGTGCAGTGGGGATTACAGGTGTTATATCACTTCCACCCAATAAGTCCAATAAATCATTTGCCTAATGAGAGAGAGGATGTACTCGTTACATATATTCAACTTTCTACTACTTTCTCTTTTAGTGCAGTGGATTCTACTTCTTCTCAAACTGAAGACCAACAGAGCTGCTGGTCAGTCACAGGGGTTCTTAGTTTCACTGTGATCCCACACCCCTCAAGAGATCTTGTTTCCATGCTCATGGGACCACAGAGCTAGAGAAGGAAAGAGCTTGTGCACATGGAGACAGGCTGGGGAATCACAGAACATCCTGAGTTGAAAGGGACCCACAAGGATCATCAAGTCCAACTCTGGAATGAATGGCCCATACAGGGATCAGACCCATGGCCTTGGCATTATTAGCACCATAACCAACAGAGCTAATCCAACCCTCTCCTGGGAGGCCCACGATCGACACACCTGTTCTGGACACTAGAGCCATCAGAGCAGAGCCATGATCTATCATCACCAGTCAGAACTAGCAAAGAGGCAGAGAGGGGGATGGAGATGGTTTCAAGTTTACTGTTGGCAGTGGCTAGAGCGTGGTCTGACATGTAGTGGAAGCTCATCCCAAGTCACTTTCAGTTACCTGGCTGGCAGGTTGCAATCCAGAGGGTGGAGGTTTGGTTTCCAGTACCGCTGGCTCTGTCTCTCCGTTGGTCTGTACAATCTCAGTAGGGCCATTTGTGGTGACTTTCTCCATTACTGGCATTCTCTCAAGCAGTGCTGGCCTGAAAGAAGCTGACATAGTTACACTGTGCCATCTTCCTGGATCCCAATCCAAATATTTAAACTTTCAAGAGGTGATTCACACAGGGCAACCTGGCTTTTCCTTTGAGCTCCAATGCAGGGAAACAGTAAGATTGCATGACAGCTTGAGGTGGTCAGAAGCAATCCCTGGCATTCTGTGCCACTGTAAATACATTAGCTGACAGCTAAAAATCAAAGGAGCCCTCCTGTCTTGGGTTTTCCCCCAGCACCTGAGACTATGGGGCTAGGATAACAAATCCAAGATAAAAATTACATAACTGAGCAATGGTGGATTAGCTGCAGACCTGGGCCACTTGACTGCTCTGTCCCATATGCAGGTGAGTCAGAGTCAGCTCATCTGAGTTATCTTTGCAGAAGGGTTAACCACTTAAAACAGGTGGCAAAGCTGGAAAAGCAGTCACCACGCTCTCATTTAGCCAAATTAAGTTTCCAAAGAGATGGATGTTCAGCCTCTGAGATGAACGTCCTGAAATGACACAGACTGAAGAAGAGGCATGGGATCCTGAATTCTGACACAGGGAGAACTAGTCTGTAAATATAAGAAACCCCTTGTAGATTGAACCATAAAGCGTTGCATGTAACAGGGGCAAGCCACGCTGTCTACACATCTTGGGGCTGAAAAGGTGCTCTGGTGCCAATAAACCCAACAATGGGCTACGTTTTTGACCATGAACAGTCTTAAAGGGCAGAAACTACTAAACATTGACCTTTACACTGTCATGAGCAGCAGAATACACTGGGGGAAAAAGTACAAATGCTGTCTTGTAAAAGTGAATGAAGTTCACATATATATTCCTGAAGTGCAATGCCTCCCAAAACTGGGAACAGCAAACACTGCCAAGCTGATGACCAGACACTGTCTGCTGCAATGGTCAGCTCAGATCAAAATGCCCTCATGCTGGATTTTTCTCAACTCATTCATAAGGCTCCATGGAAGCCCCAGGCAGTTCACATGCTCTTGCTCCTTAACGTGACTTTTCTAAGGACAATTTGAGTTGTTGCATGGATACCACAGGGGGAGAGAAAAGAGGAAGTCACAAGGATGTTGTGTCCTTCACATAGTGAATAGGACGGTATCTATGGAAAAATGTGATTGTGAAGAGCCTTTCAAACAAGGTTTAGAAGTCCCTACAAACACAAACAATATTTAGTCCAGTGGCACCCATTTTATCTTTCCTCTAAATTCTAAAATTTCATCCAATGGTATCTTAAGGAAAGTTTTCAAGGGTGGATGAAGTAAATCCCCAGCAAATCTCCTCCAATCTTATGATCCTCACTGAATAGAACAATCTGTGGTGCTCCTAGGTATCAACAATTAACTACTGCACATAGCAGATTAATGACTATTCGGCAAAGAATTAACAGTTTTAGTTACTGTAACAAACCAAGGCTTTAACTGCTTCATAGAAAACCAATCGCTCGTGCAAGACAATTATGAATGGAGACCTTTGAATGATATGGTGTAAAAAGGTTACCATGCTCACTAATTGTAAAACAGGGATGCTGAGTGGTGCAGTGAAATAGCATGCCTTTCCATGCAGAATTTGAGATTTTAAACAGATACTACAAGAAGATACAGTAAATGAAAAAGATGTTCTAAAAAACTTGAAAAGTATTGATAGTTGGAAGAACTACTACTAGTTCAGAAAACAGCTTAAGAGGACAGGTCAATGCATCTCTCCACCTTTATTCCAAAGGCATTTTAAGATCAGTTTGAACCTAATGACTCCAGTAACGCTAGCACGGTAGAAGCTACCTGCAGGTATTAACTCACCTAGGAAATTTAAGATTCAACACCTAGAAGTAAAAATCGGTCAAGCTCAGGCTCAAAGCAGGACAAATGTTTTGGCAGAGAAAGTCTCTGATCACAGAACAATATCGCAGGGTACATTAAGTCCTTAAAACACTCACTAACCCTATAGATAGGGAAGGGATTCTAGTTCCCCTGTAAACCTACCAAAATCACCAGACAAAGCTCTCAAAGCCCAGAGTGTCATCAACAGGAGATCAGCACACATTATAATGACCCTTTTCAAACACCAAAACTCATCAGTACTTACCTCATGTGATCATATTTCTTGAAAAGTGCATTATACTCCACGGCTCTCTGCTGCAGCTCCACATCGATGCTGCTGCCGTAGATGGAAACTACCTTCTTAATGCGACTGTTGGGGCAGGGGGAACAAACAAACACACCATGGAATTATCAGCAATAACCGAGGGATTAGCATGTGTCATCCTGAAGATGCTACTTGGCCTCTGCTCAACACAAGTCCCCTGTAACTCATGTAACACAGCAGTCCCTGCAGTATCCATGCAATATCCGTATCTGAACTGTCCTCTCACAACAGCATCAGCAGGTGATTAACACACCACCTTAAGGTACAGTATAAAAAAGCTCCACTACCCACACCAAGGAGCCTCCAAGAGGAAACAAGGCTATTTTTCTCCTCATCATCCGAAAAAGGAACTGGAAAGAACAGCCCACCGAAAGTAAGGACTTCTCTTTCCCATAAGGAGTTTTCAAGAAATGGCAACATGGATTAAGTCCCATATAGTAGAGGACATCCATAGAGAAAACAGTACAAACAGCAGACATCTTCCATTCAGTGAGCAGAGGAGGACTCTAAAAGCCAACAAATAACAGGATGACTCTTGTAACCCATGGAAGCAGAACATATTCAAGGAATACTCCTACTGAAGACAACTGATGCCAGCATATTTGCAACAAAGCCCTGTGCAGTACACCACCAATGAGAACTCACTTGACAGTGCAGGTGAACCTTGTGGAAAGCTTCATGATGGCAGTGAGAGCATAGCCTCGTGTCACAGATGCAGACATATTAGATATCAGGACGCTTTCTAAAATATCAAGAACTTCATCCTCTGTTACCTGAAAAGGTACAGAGAGGTTAGGCTGAGACAGAGAGGAGCTTTGCAGCAAGCCTGCCAGAGCATACTGTAAAAACCTGTCTCTTGCTTGTGGTCATGTCACACCTCCTCTGCAACTCTGAGCCCGTAGCGTTATGTTCAAAGCGTGTGAGACAGATGCATCCAGGTGGAGATCTCATGGTACAAATTTTAAAATACAGTTCCTGTTCCACACATATAAGGGTAGGTTTATCACCAAAATACACAGCTAAGACCCTGGCAGACTCCTTGCAAGGTAGGTTAGCACCGAAACCACACCATTCTGCCAACTGCAGCAGCACTCTACACAGCCAGTGTTTACACAGTCCATGCCTGCAGCAGGGGAAGGAGATTCTTGCCCAGAGTCCATCACCATCACAGACATTAATGCTAAGGAATTGTTGCAAGCATTCCCCTCACATAGCCAGCATCAAGCAGCTCCAGCCTCAGCCAGGGATACCATTGCTGTTCTTTCCCAAGCTATACCTGTATTGGTTCCTCCTCTTCACACTGACCGGACACCAGAAGATCTCCATACTCTCCTATGCACCAGGAGGCCACTTGCACCAGGGGCTGCTGTTGGAAGAAAAACCAGAGAAGCCTCAGAGATAAATGGATGCCTGTATGATAAATTAAACCACCGTCATTTCCAAGAGCAAGCTTAGTCTTCCTCCCAGTGAAGGAAGTTCTCCACAGCAGAAAAAAGAGGAATGTTTGATTCGATCAAGAATTCTGTAAGAGAATTGAAGAAACTAAAAATGTGAACTTATAGAAAACATGCCTTCTCTGCAATCTGTCACTTGGAGCCAGACAGAGTGGTGTTGGCTTACCCTGAGATGCTAAGTAAACACATATATTTATTGCAGTACAACAAGGAAACTGAAGCTGGCCATGTTTGGTTTTACCTGAGAGTAATCTCCAAGGATGGCTTTGTAGAGTCTCTGCACAGTGTAGGCATGCATCTCCACACTATTGGTTATTAGCTGGATCAGATTGGGAACAGCATCGTCACGAACATAACTTCCTGCCTGCAAGAACAATTGTTAGGTTTTACTATCCACCTTCTCAGTAACACCCAGCAGCTGCTGCTGACTTTCAAAAAACCACCTGATGTGCATGGAAATAAAAATCAGCCTTCTGATCTGTGAGCACTTTATGGTTGATTTTGAGCAGGCTCAGAGAGGCAGAAGTACAGGACAGCATATTTACCAATGAACAAAACTGTACCCAGAGAAATCCATACTATAGATATCCTGAAATTGCAAGAGGTTATAATACAAGATTTCTCTAGCAATCAAGAAAAGGAAGTTACTTTATTGAATGAGGTCATCCGAGAGCAATTCTCACAGCCAACCTTCTAATGGAAATCGATTCTCAGTTCAGAGGAATCTACTTTTCTCTGTTTCAGGGTGGCAAAACAGCACACAAGCCAGACTCCCTTCTTGATGAGCTTCTCAAATTTGAACACAAATACTGATAAATCTCTTCCCACTCCTTTGCCTGAGGGAACACACTGTCTTACCCAAGTTATCAAGATCTCTTCCCTCGTTTGCCAAAACAATACTCCAGCTCCACCTCAGCTATGATGTTTATAAATAAAATAGGTAAAGAGTAATAATTAAATACAAAGAGGAGGACCTGAAGTTTCATTAATAAGCTTTGATAAACTCAGAATAATTCCAAGAAACTGCTTCACCCCCTTTCTCTTTGCAAGTCACTTAAGGCTGTATTCACTCTCCTCTGAAAGCACTATGTACTGGAATCAGACAGCACAAGAGCTGTCCTAACTTAGAAGCTAACGTGACTACTGCAGGAGAAATCCTCTGCTACACACTCTTATTCTTGTGTGTTTCTGAAATCATACATTTCCTCTAAAAAACCACTCAGCCATATTTACTGAGTTTACATATTTCTGACTGGCTGCCTTGGGTCACTATCATAAGTGCACTTCCTCTGTGTTTATTATCCACCAGCCTTTATAGCCATCTCCAGCTTGATGAAGAGTAACTTCCTAAAGAATTAAGAAAATTTTAAGTAGAGAGGCAATTTCACTTACCGTTGTTAAGACTCTCATAATCGTGTCTATGTGCCAGCGCTTGGAAGGAGCATATCTGACAAAATTAAGAAAACAAGTTGGAGCAATAACTGCCAGCCTTCAACACCAGCAAGAAACCCATCATCATCAGAACATCTCCCCTCAGTTATTTCCTGGCCCACTGCTTCCTGAGGGGGGACACCAACACTAGTGTATCCTGTTCCTCAGAGTGGGCTACAACTGATAAACCACCCACAGATCAAACGGAGAAGAAATGATCAACACATTCTCTCCTGGGGAGTGGGGAAGGGAAGGAACAATATACAAGATGCTCACAATTCTGAGGATGTACCAAAAATTAATAGCAAGTAAAATGACTCCATACTTTTCAGCTGCAAGAAATATTCCAGATGCACAGTCTGCTTTGAACTCTGGTTCACAGGAATCTAGAAAATACAGCAACTCCTTCATCATTCCACGGACATTGTTCCCATTAACAAGAGCAAAACTCAGTTCCATTGCACGCCTAGGGCAAGAGACAGAAAACCAATCAAGTATCTTCACCTAGTGAAGGAAGAAAAAACCCCACAAACCACAAGTCCACTACAAAAACAAAGTTGCCTTTTAATTAAGAAGAGAGCAATATTTATTAATTCTGTGGGAATAGCCTTTAACACTAAACGTGCCAGTATTTTCCTGTTCATAGGCAGACAATAAACACCCACCCTCCAAAAAACTAAGAGGGAGCGAGGGTGCGGAGCGTTCTAGAAACATCTATCCATGTGTCCTTAAGGTTGGCAATATCTTTCAGCAACCAGAGTCCATCAGCATTAAACTCTGACTGTCCAAGTGTTTGTAATCACTTGCCGGTCACTTCTGACACACAAGTGCAACAACTAATCCATGTTATAACATGCTTTCTCCAGATTCAGGGATCCAGAAGAGACCTGTTTCCAACTCCATATATTAGAGATTCATATACAGTAGAGATTTAAAGTATTAATTGATAAGTTTTACTGTACACTGTTGGATAGACTATGTAAGACTTCTAGAACCCAAAGCTACCCTGGTGCTCCATTCATTCCTCCTCCCTACAGACAGGCTGACACCACAACTAGTCAAGAGTCCCAGCTCCCTGCTGTTCCTTCTGGTGCACATCCAGAGCTCAGAGGCTATTCCTCAGCCTTTCTACTTGAAGCTTCTGTAGTTGATTCTAGCACAGGTCTCTCATTCTTCTGACATTTTTTGAATGAAGACTACTACTTTCAAAAGTAGATTCATTTCTGCATAACTTTGCAATAGTTAAATTAAAATGCATTAAAGCAGGCTCACTAAACAACCCTGACTGATCTTTAAAATGGTATTGGACACAAGTTATTTGTTCTCAAGAATCTGAGAACATCTAGACAGCACTGCTTCTCAACATCTTCCTAGTTATTACTGTAATAAGGATTTCTACAGAATGGTGAATTGTAAATGTGTTACTTTGCCTTTTACCCAACTAATACCCAGGGACTGAGAAAACACAGAGTTGTTCAGACTTAGAGTGGAAATATTTAACTAAATTGTTACCTTTTAACATTTAAACATGTGTCTAGTTGATGACCTAGACCATTATTAGAATTACTTCCATCCCTCCAACTGGTTCCCAACTCCTTCCACCTGACCATACTGGGTTACACATTTATGTTTAAATTTTCAGTCACATTATAGCAGATATAGCAACACTGCAAATGCACAGGAGTACATTGTAATCTTAGTACCAGGCATTTACCTCAGCATGTATTTCTTACCTTCAGTCATATTACATGTTTCATTTCTGTCATGAAGCTCTTAATCATGTAGTTTGAGCATATTAAGCAGACAAAAAGATTTGAATTAAATAGCAAAGCCATTCTGAATTATACTACATGGACCAAAGACACACTGCAACAGTCACATGATGAAAAAACACCATGCTTCAGATAACCAAAACCAGGGATCATGTCTTTCCCTCAAGTCCCAGCCCCTGGAACTTGCTACCTGGGGACTCTGACACACATGCAGTCAATATATTGCTTCAATGAAGAAGTGCATTGTCAGCAGCACAAGTGTCAGCATGGCAACATCGTGCTCTGCTGATGGATCACTCAAAGGCTTCATCCTCCAACAGCACTCAGACATGAAGCTCAGTTGTATTTTCCTAGCAGGCATCAATAAAATGGTTTTGTTGCTTTCTATCCAAAACTTTGATGGGGCTTTGCTGTTCTACAGCCTAGCCCTCTACCGAGTCTGGTACCAAACAGCAACAGCAGCCAGACTTGCTCAGCATTTAAGATACAAATTTGTGTTTTGGCATAGATTGCAACTGTAAAAATAGATTACATGATACCCATTACATAACAGTTTAAACTATGTTTCAGAAGCAAGACAAATCCACTTTCTTCCCTATTCTTTACCTATTAGACTGAGTAGATTTTTAAAAAAAAAAAAAAATCTATCTCTGATTCAAAGATGGGCATCAATTTGAAGAATGCCTATAAGAACAAGTATCTATAGCGTATCTGATCAGTCTGAGTAGATGGAAAAAAGAGGTTAAGCAATTTTTAAGGTATATTTTGAAGGTATATGATGTGATGAAAGCTTAATGAAATTGTGGCCTGTAGCAGCGATTCCACAATGCAACAGGGGTGCCACTGTCCCCATCACTGCATGTTGTATACTGTACTGAGCTCAGACCCCTCTTTGTAACCCACTTACAGAAAGAATAATGATGAGGAAGAAAGTTCTGAAAGAAAGAACTAGGAATTGACAGGCTGAAAGACGCAATTTAGAAGAGCAGCATTCCACACAGGGCAGGGCAAAAGTTTCTATGAGTGACTGACAGAAACAGAAGAAAGGTACTATAAGGAGTAAAAGGAACATAACTGAAGTAATGAGAATCACAGAATTACAGAATATGCTGAGTTGGAAAGGACCCACAAGGATCATCAAATCCAACTCCTGGCCCTGCATAGGACCATCCCCAAGAGTTACACCATATGCCTGAGAGCATCATCCAAATGCTTCTTGATCTCTGTCAGGCTTGGTGCTGTGATCACTGTCCTGGGGAGCCTGTTCCACTGCCCAACCACCCTCTGGGTGAAGAAACAGAGGAAGAAGCTAAGACTGAGTATATGACAAAAAGTATTTCTGTAGTGAGAAGTAAGATAGCAAGCTTTCCCACTGCCCAGAGAAGCAGTAATATACCACTATTTAAATGACAAATGAACACAAAGAACAGTAAAAGGATATAACTGTAAGCAGTTTGTAAGCAAATTGTTTGAACAATCAAGTTTAGTCTCAATTCTACCACTGCCTAATCCATTTAATCTAGAATACATTATTTGGATGATTTAACACTGTTTCATGACAACATGGCACTGCCTGTTCATCTGGGAAAGAAAAACAAGGTGGAACACATCAGAGTAGATTTGATCAGGATCACACTGTACAGAGGCTTTCCATCTCACTGAGAGCACACAAATCTGATCTCCAATGAGATTCCATTTTGGAAAAATTCAGGCAAACAGAAATTTTTTTTTCCCCACGAAATGTAACAGCAGCTTTCCAAAGAAGGAAACACCTTCATTACCTTCTTTGAATTACAAACCATACTATATCTTCATACTCGTCTCACTAACGGATTATCATCATTTTCCCCTATGCCCTGCTCACCTTCCACAGACTGTCAACCTCAAGAGTCTATTTCACTGAGACTTCAATTACCTTTTAATGGAGACATCCAGATCCTTCAGGCAGTCCACAATGGTGCTTCTGTGTCGCTGTACTGCATTATGGTCTGTCTGCACCGTTTTCAACAACGACGTCAGAGCTACATATCTGCGACAAGGACACACAGTCATCAGTAGCTGACAGCAGCCATTTGATTTCTGTGCACAGACACTGCCCCCACCTCAAACTTGGTCTTATTTTCCAACAGAACAGGATTCTCTTGTACTCAGTAACAAATGGAAATCCTCCAGGGGACATCCTGGCCTATCTTCACAGGTGAGTTACCACACTAAGCTGTAACGTGCCTAACAACAAACACCCCACTGCCCAGACAAGCACCTGCTCCAGTTCCTGGTCTCAGATCAGCTGTCCAGCCTTCAAAATGATTTTGAAAAATAGGGCAATTAAAGATTAGACATCCATGGATCTTACACTCAAACTAGCACGAGTCACAATTCCCACAGCCAAAGTCTGTGACCCATATCATGATTTGCCATATCCAACTGCCTATAGAGATGGGACTCAATTCTAGCAGTTACAGCAACTCCATGTCCAGATTAAGAGCGACCAGAGCGCAACTGAACTCCCTTGTTTCCACCAGCACACAATCAGTCTTTGCCTAATTTGTCAGATCTCCAATGCACTACAGGCTACTTGGGACAACATGGGGAATTCACAGGTTATTGGAAAAAAAGGTGGACCTGATTAAAAATCACATGTTAAGAATTAGATCATACACCCAGGCTTATCAACTAAGAAGGGCAGGGCCACAGTAAAGATCTTCACAGAGAAAAGAATGCATCAAGAAAGCAGCAAGCTCGACAGCCACACTAATCCCAACAGCAGTGATCCCAACAGGGTCTCCTGGAAAGCTCCTCCTCAGCATCATCTTTATGTAATTGCTTCTCACACATTTTAAACTGGGTGTTGTCAAAACATGTTTTGTACAACTTACCTAATATTTTTGTCGTTGTTTAATAAGAAACGGCCTAGGATGTTAATGGCTAAGACCTGCAGAAAGAGTTAGGGAAGGTCAGTGATCTAAAAAGGCTGTTGGTCATCTGCATTGTTTCACAATGATCTTAAAGGCAACATGTCAAAACTACCATTGTGGTTCTTAGCCAAAAAGAACTCCAAGAGCTGCCTAAGCAGAGGAAAAAGCTAAGAAACACGAGCACAGGCTCTCACCTGCACTCAAGGAAACACAGTCTGCAGGAAGTTTTGCTTTTTAATTTTTGTTATTAAAAAACCCCAAAACCAAAAACAAACACCACTTTCTGAAAAGGCTACAGTCTTATCTAGAGTCAACTGCAGAGCTGTGTTTGGGTGAAACAACCTTGCTTCACACCCTCCAAACAAATTACTCTAACACACAATCCCAGGAAAAAAAACAAAGGCCATAGCAAAGGCAACTTACTCTCAGGCCACTCTCAGATTTTATGTCCATAATAGTCAGCACAGTTTCATATAGAATGGCATTTCCCACATTTTTACTTGTTTCTGTGTTAGTGGCAACCTGGAGAAAGGAAACAAAATAAGCAACTCCAACACATGCAAAGCAGATCCCCTTTCTGCTGCTGTGCAGAACAAGCAGTGAAAGTAACTAATCCCTAGCAAACAGCATCACACTTGTGAACACACATCTCTTTCAGCAAAACTCCACCCACCATGACAAGCAGCTGTATCCTCCCCAGAGCTGCTGAATCCAAATTATTAAAAAACCAAGAGAGAGTTTAAACCGCTCATCAACCTTTCAGACCTCACCTGTGCAAGTATATCATTCATTGCTTCACTAGAATCATCATCATTTCTCCCTAAAATTCTTAGTAACCGCAGGATTCGTACCTATTTGACAAAATAAAGGAAAGAAAAGCTCACTGGATGGCAGTGTTTGACATGGGTCATGAAATGCCCAGTACACTTTACGAGGACTGGCAAAGAAGCAAAACAAGCTGCTGATTTCCATTCTTAAGCAAAATGCTTATCCTGAGTAAGACCTTTATCAATAAGAACATGCTTATGCTGTGCTCATTTTCTTCCCGCTAGCCAGAACTGTTCAGAGCTACCTCACTAACAGGTACAGCCTTGCAAGACCAATACATGCTGCTGCTTCTCTCTTCTGTCACATGATGTGGGTGGGGTAAGGCACTACTACTGCTGGTTAAATTAAGGTAGGTGTCTTTCATTAGGGCAGATGAAGAGCATTTTCACAATCAGCTCTAATGAAGTCACAAAAATGTTAAAATCAACACAGCTGCTCTGAGATTGCCACCTCATCACACCTAAGGTTCAAAACACAGTACTAGAATTAAAGCTATCAGTTACTTTGCATCAGTTCTTACCTGCAAAAAGGGGTCACTGATCCCAGACACATCATGCTCTGGTGAATATCCAGACATGATAAGGTTCTTCAGAATACGAACTAATTGGGGAACAAGCTGTGAAGAAGAGAGTTGTCCTGTTAGTGTTGTTCTTTCCCCAACCCCAGCTCTGAAGCACAGGTCCAAGAACAAATGTTCTATTTGAAAGTAAGTCAGTCTGGATTCTTCCACAAAGTTCAACCTGCACAGCTAGAGCTGATGCTATATGAATACTTACAGCTTAGCTAGGGCACAACTAGATACAGCTAAGCTGGGACTGGAGCACCATATTGTATCTTTAAAGTACTAAATCTACACTTGTGGTACAGTGCAAGAAGGAAACCAGCTGAGATTCCCCATCAACTCTTTTTGTTCCTACCTTTGCTCTTCAGGACATACATTCTACTCTGAAAACACGCATTTAACTAAACACACAAACAAAAGCAACCCTGAATTTCCTATATCTGCCTTAAAGAGGAAATCAAAAGGTGCTGCAAAATTTTCCCTCAAGACAAAGACAAGCAGAGCATTTCTAGAACCCTGATAAACATTTTCTTTGCCTTCCAACACGCAAGAGTTACCAGGACTGAGGACAAACAGACAGAAACATTACAGCCCTGGAGATCAGTTGAGGGCTGCCCCCCTATCTTCTGGAGTACAAATTATACCCATGAAGAATATCAGCACTGCTGTTGGACTTGGTAGCTCTTTTTAGAACAGTAAGGCTTTACAGCCTCTTAGAGGAAGCTAAATACCTGTCTGTCCTGCTCCCTTTTGGGAATCACCCAAAGTTGCCCCATGATTCAGGCAAAACACAAAGCCAAGTTTGGGCTACAGCTTGTACAGGCACAAAAAAATTCCCTGAAGTATTCCTCAAATGAGAGAGAGCGAGGAAAACAGGCTGATGATTGGAGAAGGCCACAACTGAGATTCAGGGCTGCCATGGGTCTAGAGGTTTAAGTGACAAGATCAGCATACAAAGAACATTAGACAAGTACAGTTGATCTAAGCATGCAGCATCAATCACAAATGTGTCATTAACAGGCACTGCCTCACAAGGGACAAACATCTACAGATTCAAGGCAAACATGCACCATCTAGAAAAATGAACTCTTACCTTTTCATTCTAACTCAGCAGGATTCCAAACAGACAAAAGGGACAAAACAGACAAAGCAAGCATTAGGCACAGGTCAATGTTGCACCATTCACAGCATAAACAACCATAAGAAATAGCTAGAAACAATGTACCTAGTAACTAAATTTTGTGGACTCAGCTCTTCCTTCTTTTCCCATATCTATCATCTTAACTGAGCATTAGTAGCAGAGATGGTACCTGCAAAATGAACCTCATCCGAGTTTCATTCCTGCTTTGATATATGCAATCAGGGCAAGGGAAAATGCACCAAAGGATGCACAGTTTGAAATTCCTAATGATACAGACAAGCCAAGAAGAACAGTAAACTGGGCATGCAAATAAACAAACACCTTTAAGACTTTTCAGAGGAGCAAATGGCCAGTTCTGTTCTACCAGCTTTGTTCAGTTTCTCCTTCTTCGACCAAGAAGTCAAAATGACAATCAAGGCAATTTTCAGATGCCCTTCTATTGGTAGTCTTTCACACGGCAATAATATTCTCAGCAAATTATAGCAAAAAACGAAGTCCAGAGGGTGGTGGGAAGCAAACATCTATAACTAGAGGAGCAAGAGTGACACTGACTCTCAAACCCTTAAGTTAAAATGGAAAATGATGTAGTACAGCCTGAACCAGGCATAAGGTATCTATAGCACTCTCATGGGTATTTTTGACCTGAGTTTATACAACTGTGTGGTTGTGGTTAAGGCATTCAGGTATTGGTATAAGCTTTGGTTTTTCATCTTTGTCTCTTTATGTTTGTTACATTTGTGATTATAGTGTCACTATGCAATTAGATACAAAGACTGGAAAAAACCCTAAGGGACCATCAAAGGCAACACTTCAAATCTAACTTTAGGATGTTTTATACTGTACAATCTTAAGACTGATGTTCTGTAATTTACCCAACTTACTGAAGATTAGGCTAGATACACACAAGATTCACACATTTAATACTTTTTTTAAAAAAATTAGATAACAAGCAGACAGTATCATTAAAGTCTACACTCAAAGAGTAGTAAGGATTTTATTAAAAGGCCATGAGTATTAATTCTGCAATATTACCAGTTCACACTTACCTTTCTAAAGTGTGCAAGCATGTCTGGGCTTCTCTCGCACATTTCTGTGAGAAGGACAACTGATGTGTGAAGAACTCCTAAATGTGAGATGGGGAAAAGAAAAATGTATCTACATTCAACATAACTCCATTGGCTCCAGATATGAAACAAAGATCATAAGAAAACAGAAGGAAATCATTTAAAAAATACTATTCTTGAATTCAACGTATCTACCACTAAAGATATTTGTGATTGCAGCTGTGCCCAAGGGGGGGCAGACAGCAATGTGCTCATGTCTTAGATCTGTCGCTAAAGGCCAAAGGAGGAGAGAAACTGGACTTGCTCTGCAGAAATTTCCATAAACTAAACATACAGACATAGTAACAGACATAGTTGGGCTACATGATCCCTAAGGACCCTTCTAAATCCTACCACTCTGCAATTCTGTACAAATAAAAGACTCCAGAAGGACAATATGTGTCAATGGCATTGTGGATGTTAGGCTTCTCATACTTCCTGATTTTCTCTTCTGATCTAGGTAGCCTAGCTGACCTTATGTGATCTGGACTGGGCATTCCTCAGACAGTCTCAGAACTCCATCTAGAGAAAGACTACACAAAAAAAAAAAAAAACCAACCAAACCTAAAACCTGCACTTTAGAGTCACTTTAGGTAGTGTATTGGATAAAAATCCCAAACTTCCCCATTTCACCCACTATTCTGAAGTGTATCAAAATACAGTGAGAGAGTTCCTTTTGTCACCTATGCCATGTAAAAGTCCTGCTGACTACCAGAGTCCTACACATCCCTTCCTTCTGAAAGACATTTGTTTTCACTGCATAGAAATGGGAAGAAACAAATCATGCAAATAGACCTCAAAAGTTCCCTCCAAACTAAAGGCTTAGGTAGCGAGTGCACCATCCTGTAGAGAATGGTCTAGCCTTCCTAAGTACTCTCTCAGCTATTACCATGGTTCTTCTCATTCAGCAAGTTTTTGGTGGCTGGCAGGAACATCTCCATGAGTTCAGGCACCTTTCTGATGACATGAACAGCACACAGGGCTGCCTGGATAGGAAAAACACCTCGGTTAGTATAGACTGCAATGACAACAATACCCATTCTGAGAACGTCTGTCACAGTGGGAACTATCACAGACTTCACGATACACAGAGGCCTGGAAAGTTTATGGTTAATTTTTTCACTAAACAGCATCATAGAAAAATGTTCAATAAAACTACCATGAATCGGGGTGTGGGAGCACTGAGCTACAAGCTAATACTCCCACTAGCAATGGTTCACTTCTACACTATTCACATCACAAGTTCTACTGTCTGCAAAGCAACTCTGCCTTTAACAGGGCTACTTCAGCCTGTCTTCCTATTATTGCTAGGGAGGAGATAATGCATTGGAAGCAAATAATTAAACATGTCAAATTATGGCTCATTTACTTTCCCTTGAATATTATCTCCTTCCCCACAAAATAACTTCCTCCTGTAGCTGATGAGTGCTATGAGAAACAAAAGTGTACTTCCAGGGTTTTTTGGAGGAAAAAAAAAAAAAAAAAAAGCCTATTTTTTCTAGGATGCCAAAGCAACAGGAAAAACCATTCTTTACAGCTGCTTGAGAATTGCACTAAGGGTCTCTTCCCAGATTACAGCACTATCTCTTAGCTTTGCTTTCTCTCCAATCTCTCTCTAGATCCAGCACTAGACAAAGAAGTAACAATGCACCTCTTCCTAAATCTTACAGCTCCACACTCTTCCCAAAATTTATCAGTAAACAAATCTAGAAGGAGGGTGATCACACTCTGCAGATGTTATGGCACATTTGCTGCAGAAACAAGAAAATTTGTGTTTTCACATTTCAAGACGTTAACAGAAGACACCAAATAGGTCCAAATCTTCAGATACCAGTCTGCACTGCTAATAATTAAAGTCTCTCTGGACTTATCTGTCAAGAAATAAAACTGATGACCATGAGTTTGGGGCTAATGTCTGTGGAGGGTCAGGTGTTCACATTACCATCAATAACTTTAGGATAGAGAGTACAAAAATACAAACAACTGCCTCACCCATTGGAGGCCTGTCTTTTAGAGGCTTACACACATTCCTGCTATCGACAGACAGGGAGTGTTGAGCTCTGTCTTGCACAATGGGAAAATATTCACCCATTGTCATCTCAGTCATCTAATATTCCAGATATTACCAGAGTATTCAATCAATCTTGCCTTTTAATCCACATAACAAAGTATTCAAAAGTTTCCTAGGTACCTTCTTCCTCAGGTAGGAGTTGGAAGTTTTGAGGAGCTTTTCCACCTCTCCTGCAAGGTCTCTGCACATTTCTGAGGAGCCCATGCAGCCAAGAGTACAGAGTGCCAGCCCCTGCACATACTGTGTGCTGTGATTAAGGTCACTGTAAAGGAGAACAAAAAAAAAGTCAATCAGTATGCACACAGAGAAACTGAACAACACACAAAAAAAGGCATCTATAGCTACAGTCATCTAACCAGCTGCACACATGGCCCAAAAGAACCTTCCAGATTCTCAGCTATGTGGGAGCACAATTTGGGAACAATAGCAGCTTTGAGTGCATGTACCACAGGGTTTGCTACTACTTCTACTTAGAATCCTCAATTAAAAAGATAAAATACTTGGTTCAACTATCAGGTGGGTATCCAGGGATTGAGCTGAGAAGAAGGAAGACCACATAGAATTCCATTAAAACTTCTAAAACCAAAACATTGTATTTTGGAACTTGAGTGCAGAAAAGAAGTTAACGTGAAGTACAGACCTGCAGTGACTCTGTGGGCTGTCCCAGATGAAACATGTTCTAGGACAGACTTTAGCTTCTGCATTTACAAACCAAACAGGATGGAAGAATCTACGTAAAAGTATCCTCTATCCTGACCAAAAGCCACAAACCCCACCACTCACACACCTTGAAAATAAACCATACAGGAATTCTGTTCAGCAATTCTTCCTATTCATATGCCTAAGGAAGTTGTGAAAAGTGGTTAATAAGAAGTTAAACCACCTAACAGGAGATACTATTCATGAGGCCAAGTACCAATATCACACCAAGCACAAGATAACATAGGTTCCACACAGTAATTCCAACAGCCTTTAAAACCTGTTTGCACACTACTTCTCCATCTGTGTTTGGTACTCATGTTGCCACAGCACCCAGGATTCAATGCTGAAGAAAGTAAAAAATATAGCTTCTGGCTTGGGAGGCAAGGGGAGCTGGGGACTGCACCATGGAAGAGCCAGGGAAAACAGTGGTGGGTAACCCAACACACAGGAGGTGCAGAACAGAGAGAGAACAGTATCCTGGTTTAACACCAAGTAGTTATGGCAAAATGCGGATGAAGGAACAGATAGCACATGCTACTAAATGGGTTGGTTTTTTGTTTCCTTCCTTTAACAAATTTTTGGCAGCTACATAAAGCTGTGTGTATAGCAAGTACCTGCTTCAAGAGGATGCTCACCTTTTTGTATCAAAAATCTAGGTCTTGCTATAAAATAATTAAAAACAATGACATAAATCAAATCCCTTAACGTCTAGATAAAAGCAAGACAAAGTGGTAGATACAGAAAGCCAAAGGAGAAATCAATAAACAACCCAGGGAGGTAGTAGGATGCTCTCCACCATTTTTGCTCAGCTTCAGTCTGACCCATTCCCAGTTCAAACTCACGACACCCTTACCAAATTCACTGTAGTATAAACAATCAAAAGGAGTTAACCTGCAGCCTGGTTCTAACAGAAGAGCCTCGCAGGTATGGTATTTCAATGGAAGATCTTTACACAAACATCTCTTATCTCCTGGACACTGGGTCCAAAGTTAGCAGATCCTCAGGCCTGCAGTTTTGTCAAGTTTCTTTCCAAGCACTTTGAGGCCACAGTCTAAGTGAAAATCAGTGCTTTACTTGCTCATATATGAGAGGCTTATGTGCTAAAAGTAAATCACAATAAAAACAGACACACCACACACAACCAAACAGGCCTTTGGGTAAGTCAACCAGAACCCAGCTGTTCCACTCCTGCTCCCATCCATCTTGAAAGGAACGTTACTGGAAACACACTAATTGTCATTTACTATGCTATGATGTAGAAAAGTCCCAGTTTAAAATCGTTTTGCTGAGAGAAGAAAAGTGTTAAAAAAAATTAATTCCCATCCCCTCTTGTCTCATTTCAGCAAAATGACACACAGACAGCACATCCCAAGTTGCTGCCCTGCTTCCAAGGAAAACCATTCATCAGGACTGTCAGGGCAACCCTAAAGAGAAAGTAAGATACACAGCCTTGCTCCTTGATGACTCTTCAGAGCTCAGCAGCAGAAGCAAACAAACACAGGACAATATGTGTTGCTTTCTACATATGCCTCTTCCAAACCACTGCAATTTTATATTCTCTTCCCACTAAGGAAGCAGGATCATCCAATACAGTGCAATACTACAACAGCCTTATTAAGGTCAACGGCATACAACAAATTGAAGATACCAGTTTTCTAACACAAGAGGAAAAAAACTAAAGTACTCAAAAAAACATCACTGTCAGGAGTGTACTTTCTGATCCTGAAATCTCAGAGCATGTGTTGATGGAGAGAGAGGTGGTACCCTTACTTCTTGATGCAATTGGTCATAAGAAGATGGACATCCTGTCTCTCATCCAGCAGCAACATGGCACCTAAATACCCAATGCGCTTGTCTGTGAATTTCTGAGAGGCAATGAGCTTGAGGCACTCCAACTGGAAAAAAAAAAGAAAAAAGAGGAAAAAAAAAAAAGACAATTAGCTTAAAACTACTTCTTAGCTAGAGGAGAAACAGTTTGAATTTTGATGCATACTAATTTAGGTGTCTTAGAATGCATTTCTGAAAGTGTATTTGATTCCCATTTTGGTGATGTGGAAAACCAAGAAAGGTTAAATGACCTGCCCAAAGTTCCCAGCAAGCCAGCAGGAAGGTCAATGGCAGCTCCTGCATCTTGAAGTGGCCAGACACTGTTGGCCTTCCATGACCTCAGACATACCAGATATGTGGGTTTATGTCACATCACAAAAGTAAACAATAACATATTGATAGAGATCATAGATCCATCACTAAAAACAAAGCTGTAAAGATCTAGAAATCTAGATCTTGTTGACTCTGCACCAGAAACTTCTGAACCAGACTTAAGAGCCTCTATTTATCTACCAGAGAGAGGATCAATGCTCTGTAAGCATGCCCCTCATGCAAAACAAGGGCATGTAGTGATAGGAAAAGAGGCAATGGCTTCAAATGAAAAAAAGAGCAGGTTTAGGTTAGTTATTAGGAAGAAATTCTTGCCTGTGAGGGTGCTCAGGCCCTGGCACAGGTTCCCCATAGAAGCTGTGGCTGCTCCACCCCTTGAAGTGTTCAAGGCCAGGTAGGATGGGGCTTGGAGCAACCTGGTCTAGCAGGTGTCCCTGCTCATGGCAGT
This sequence comes from Chiroxiphia lanceolata, assembly GCF_009829145.1. Classification (NCBI taxonomy): domain Eukaryota; kingdom Metazoa; phylum Chordata; class Aves; order Passeriformes; family Pipridae; genus Chiroxiphia; species Chiroxiphia lanceolata. Next base: position 9,502,511 of record NC_045649.1, on the reverse strand, counting down.
TGGAACTAGATGACCTTTACGGTCCCTTTCAACTCAGACCATTCTAGGATTCTATGATTCTAAAAACAAGTTTTGTTATTATGATCTGTAACTAACTTGCTACCTAGGTAAACCAGAGACTGTCAGAGATAGTTAAGTTTCTGCATTGCTCTTTAATCTCTGCTGGAACACCAGAAGTCTACTAAAATCACGTGCATTGTAGCCACTATAAACTTCCCTTCACTGTGTAGAAACAGCAACTGTGTCCAATAGCATAGAGGAAATCCCAAAAACAACACACATAGCTGCCACTTGCACTCTGCTGATTAAGAATTTAATTGCTAACCCATTTTTAAACTTAGCACTTTCTTAATGCAAAAAAAAAAAAAAAAAAAAAAAAAAAAAAAACCAAACCAAACCAAAACAGAGATATTCTGACATTACTGTGCACTAAAATATTTTTCTATAACAGAAAACTAACCAAGTATAATCAACGTCTACTTTTCAGACAGGAAAGATCTCTCCCTCACAAACACTTCCTGTAAGTCTGCTTTACAAACTAGCTGGGGCAGCAAGTAGATGTACATGATGAGTTTGAGGAGGGGTCAGACAGAGCTGGCAACAGATCCATTGCAAAGGCAGTAAAGGAGGCATGCACAGGCAGAGATACAGGGTGTTGGGAAAAGGGATTCACGGCCCCAGCTAGACGGAAGCTTGAACAGGGCAACGGGCACAGGAGAGATGCAAGAAGCACACACATCACAAGGGGAAAGTTGCACAGGACACTGGTAAGAAAATGAAAGTTGAAGTGCCGTAGAAAGAAAGTGCTATGGCCTCATCACTGCTAAGTTCTCACAACCATGTGGCATCAGAACACACACTCAACTGGGCAAGCTGTCGTCATGTGTGAACACCCAGCTAGTGCAGGGTGACAAACCAGTAAGAAAAAGCTTAAAAGCAAGCAAGTTCAGTTTGCTAGGTTTAAAGGGGATGAAAACCTAGAATAAACACCTCTGAACAATAACACCAGTCATCCACAAAGATAACTGAATTTGCACAAATGGGTAAGATCAACCAGGGATAAGGTACAGAACACTAGATATCGAGCTCTCATCTTTCCTGTGCTTTCTATAAGACAATAATGCACCTGTGAATCAACTTTTTTTCCCGGGTTTACAAGATACTTTCTTATACAATCCTCTGCAAAAATGCAATGTAAAATTGATGACATCTAAGCTACAGTATGAGAGCCAACAAAGGCAGAAGATGAATGACTGAGGAAGAGCATAAGAAAACTGATGATCGCAACAGATACTCTAAGATATATTTCTAGTACTTTTGAATTTAAAAGATATTAGTGAAGTTTACCCCATGAAAGGCTGATGAATTCTTGCTTTACTTGTATATAAATACATGCAAACTAGATACATGCACAGCAACACTAAGAAACATGATCAGCTGAAGCTCTTACTAGGTCTAATTAGTGGAAAAAATCTTGATACTGTTATATCCATTTCATTCAAAGGAACAATTAAAATCTGCTACATCAGTACTGTAACAGATACATTAGCAAAGCTAATAGAGTAGTGGCATGTAACAAGACTACAACTCACCCAACTTTTACTGACATAACCACTCTACCAACTACAATTTTTTTGCAAACAGACACAATGACAGTAGTAACGTTATTTGACCATTTCTCTGGGCTGTCTGACAACTTCTGAACTTGCACAAATGGCCTTTGCACATGCTCAAGAGACAGCTTGCTCATGCTTGTCTTTGTGTACAAGATATCCTGCGTGAAAGTTGAGGATCTCTGGCTCGGAAAGAACAATACTGACCATTCACTCCTGGTTACCTCACCCACACTGTTAGCTGCAGGCTGCTTACAGCTTTAAGAAAGACTACCACCACTTGTGGCTCTCCTGTTTTTCACCAAAACATCTGTCCTGCCTATTTATCTTGTCACTCTCAGAAGCTTCCTGTCTACAACACAGGACTGTCTCTCCGCTCCACTCCACTGCTGGTACAGCATGTGTCCTCAACAGGTCCCCAGTTCACACAAACTACACTCCTCCTACACAACAGCACCATCTTGAAAGATTCCTTCCAGTAATAAGCATTGAGGACATGAGAAGCTCTCTAACTCACTCACTTGGAGAATACTTGTTAAAACCCCTTTTCAGCACTGGGGTGCTGAAAAGTGGTTCCTGAAGGAGCCTTCCTGAAAGTGCAGCTGATAAACTCCATGACAACCAAGGGTATTGAATGAAGTACCCTGCTCCCAAAACAGTCAGAATAGATGCTTCTTCTTGAGATGTAGCAATCCTGGCAACAACAGATATTGAAAAATCTGCTTTATCCTTCTTTCACTGAGAGTGAATTTACCACTACTGACCAAAGCAGAAACTGCAAGTTACTAATATCTGATATCTGACCTAATCTTCTATATATTACAGAATCGCAAAATACACTGAGTTGGAAGGGACCCACAAGGATCATTGAGTCCAACTCTTAAGTGAATGGCTTTAAATACTTGAGTAACAAAACAAAAGAATGAAATTTAAACATGTTCGTAACACAGACCAAACAGAGAAATTCTCAATGACACTTATCTGTAACACTTATCATTATTCTTACAGCTCTAAGATACTTAAGCCTTAATTTTTGTGACAGGAAGTTTCTCTCTTGGACCAGGGAGTCTGGCTATGAAAAGCCTTAAAGACATAATAATGCACAAATTCACTTGCTCTTACTCAACAACTCATTATCCTGAGAGAAGAATCCAACGATACAGAAGTAATATGATGCACTTTATATGGAAAAGCACAGCCCATGCTCACTCCCTAACACTATTTGCATTTTGATTTCACTAGCTTGAGCTTACTGTTTCAGTGATACATATCAGGATTGGTAAATCCAATCATGAATGGATAGACTCACAAGACATGAAGTTACTTGAAGGGATACAACAATCTGACTGACTGAAACTTTACTGAAGACCTACGTTAGATTACCACTAACAGGACACTTACTGACTTCTAAGCAAAACAGACTGTGCCCCAAAGACTGAGCAAAGCTAACCCTGTCAAGAACTTGTAGATCAAGAACTTTCATCTTCTTGTCTCCCTTTTTCTACAATCTGTGTCAAAAACAGCACATCAAAAATAAACCAAGAGATGGAAAACTCATACCTGCATTCTCCATGTCACCTCACTAAGACAGTTAAGGAACACAACTGATTGCTGGGAACATACCAGCTCTTGTCTGCTTTAGAAGAAAAAGGGTATAGAAACTCCTTTGAAGTATCTGGTATTTTCCACCAGAGATAAAAATCCAAAATGCTGTTCTGAACCCATCTGAAAATATCTCTGTCTTGGACTGTGGTTTAAGCACCACTGCTCTGCAGAAACACAAGCAGTGAGGTGGGAGACAGCATGGCAAAAGCAGACTAAGTTTCAAACCAAAATATGTTAAGTCCCCAAACAGCAGATATCACTAACAAAGTCAAAACTAACCGATGTAAGTTCAGATCATACATGAAAACACACCTCAAAACATCCCAAAGGAACAAAGCAAAACCGCAGGCAGGAATGCTCTGAACAAGTCAACGTGCCCAAAACCAGAAGGCAGACTGGCATATGCACAGAGGGCACTGAATTCTGACCTACCTGTCCGAAATGTGCAGGATATCCCAGCATGTGCATATACAGCAGCTTTGCCACGTTTCTGCATCGGTATGTGTTATCTTCCTCTCGGAAGGACGACCGGATAGCAGCACATTCCTTTTGGATCATCTCACGCTCTTCTGCCTGGGTTCTTGCTGTCCGGATGGTCCGGATCAACTCCCGCAGTCTGATGGGGGCTGGCATCCTCTGGGAGAAGAAAGAGGTCTGTAAAACTGGTACTGTACCTAAAGCCTTCATGCTGTTCCCATACTGCTGCGTATTTTTTTTATTTCTTACCCTACCAATATATAAGTAAAAGAATGAAGAAAACATAGGTTGCTTCAGTAGCACGGTTAAAAGTAAACTTGAGAACATGAGGAATTCATCGTACCTCACATTTGCTTTTCCAGAACATTAGAAATAGGAATTGCTGTGATTTGAGCCACCTGTCAAATGAATAGAACGTGACTCCCCACTTGAAACAGGCAGAAACAGCATTCTGCAAGGCACTCTCATATTCATATCATCTGCCTCTCTCCAGAAAAGCCAGGTTCCAAAGACAGCTGATCCCAGAATCATGACAACTTGGGTCAGAAATCCTTTTGAAAAACACAACTCTGTTTAATAACTTTCACAAGACTTCACACAAGTGCTTCAGATGGCCGTGCTTCAAAACTCCTGCAAACCTGTGCCATACACACTTCCCTCATACAGTGTGGAAGTCAGCAGAAAAGCAGAGGGAAGAGCAATCCTAGCCGTGTGGATATTTCAGAGAATCCTGTTTTAAAAATAAATATATCAAGTTGACATCATCCTTTTATTACACCCCAAATAGAACCACCTTTTCTGAAACAAACAAAGCCAGTGACATTACTGTCTGGTGGCACTGGTATGAGAAGAGCGTGCAAGAACATCCAAGAGTAGCTTCACCTCATCAGATGGAATATTGACAGAGCCATCTGACCCCAAGAGCAACGTAGCCTACCAAGTATCTGGTAAGAGGGAAGTGGCTCTCAAACAGGAGCCAAACTTTAGGATCATGTTCAACAATTGAACTTTTTATTTCATGCTCACCAAAGCTCACTTCTGACTTTCTGGGAGCTCAGACTACACAAGCATCTTTACAGCCTTCTTTCATCCATGCCAGCCTGTGAATGGAACAGAGCCCTTCTGATTACAGATAATGTCACACCAACTTGCAAAAAGTTGCCATGGCAGTCTACTACAGATTTTGTCTGGGTCACTGTCCCCCCAGAACAGTGTGTCATACATTTTAAGCATTACCATATCAGAAAAAGATGTGCATTCAAGTACTGCACTAACTAGCTTGCATGACACCACAGACAGGCTAGGACACATACAGAGCTAAGAGGGGGCTTGTTTGGTTTCAGAAGAGCAGAGAGAGATGCATGTTCAACAAGTAAAGGTGGCCTCACAGTAAGCCAGTCAAAGCCAGGTCTGTGAGTCCCAATTATAAACTCATACATAACACTAAGCCCCTTCAGCCAAACCAAGTAGACTCCTCATATTTCCGTTCCCCATCTTCATACTTAGAAAGTTTGAATTTACAGAGACACAAAGTATTCAGCTCTGAAAATGGAAGAGATGTTCTTCCTGCATAAGTAAAGTGTCTCAAAATGCTGACACGTGTAGGATCAAGGTTATTGGACACATTATTCCTTAGTCTCGCCTTGTCTCTCCATGTGAATTCATAACATTTCCTCACATTACTGCAATATGAATAAATTAACTGTTGCTATGCATTCATGCTGCACTAACAAGCATCACAGAAATAGTCACAGGGAAGTAAGAATCTCCAGAAGAAGTCCTTCTATGACCATTACCTCTGCTGCCCTGCCTGCACATTCTACAGTTCTTCTGCATCCTTTCTGAAGGGAAAAGAGGGCAAAATGCTGCACTCAGCACTTGAGAGGCAGGTGTGCTATTGATTTATTTATATTAAATATCTCCTATTTTGCTCCCTATTATTTTCTTAACAATTGGTAACACTCATTTTGGAGTTCAGTTGCTAAAAACTGCTCAGCTTGCATTTTTCACATAACAGTATCATAAACCCAAAAAACTCCTTCCTGGGTGACAACTGTCTGTTTAAAGTCTCCAATTTTAAAGCCTGCACTCACCTACTATTCACATATATCACATGCTTCTAAACTGATTTTGATAAGCCATGCTCTTGTTGGAAGACTGGGCAGAAGTTATAAAAATAAAAGCACTACTGCAGGAATATTCCTCTGCAGTCTACAGCCAATAATTTCATAATCATCAAGACCAGCCATGTGGAGGCTCATGCTGAAAAAGGTGGCTCCAGTCCTTCCACTGTGCTGACCCTGGCATTCCAGGGACAGTGCACCACGTGAGGCAACCTGTACATCTGAGAAACAGCCTTCCCCTTTCCTCCCAAGAGCAGTGCCCAGGCACATCAGTCTGGCTTGTGCAGACACAAAGGGAACAGCGAGAACATGCGGCTTTGGGAGACCTGAGACCAAGTGGGAAAGAGGAGAAGGGTTCTCTCCAGCAGTAATCCACACTTATGCTATGGCCCTGCACAACTTTGCTGTTCCTGAGAAGATAGGCAGTGTCTACTATAAGCTAAAACTATGACTGTTATTTTAAAGAAAGATTTGTTTAGAAAGTTTTTGAAACACCAATACATAATCTGCAAACAAACTGAAGTTTGGCAACAAGTTGCTTTGATGCAAGTTGCTTTGCTCCCACTCTATCTGAAGAGTTTATAAACTGCTGAACACTGATATCTGCAGCCTGTGACTTCTACAAGCCCAGTGCTTTCCTTGCCATAGGTCCAAAACTTTCTGTCAGTATGCCCATGGAAGGCTTCAGCACTTTAAGTTCGGCCCTGGACAACAGAAAGTAAAAGGACAGACTGCCTAATCAGTTCTAGTCAATGAAAAAGAGAATTGAACAAAGTTACCATATATTCTAAGTGCAACTTTCTATGAATATTTTTTTGCATCCTTCCCCAGTGTTTAGGCAGGACTTCCTACCTCACTGAGAAGGCAGGTACAGTGAAAACAAACACTGAAGATCTAACAGGACTGCACCCAAACATCATCCAGGTGCTGAACAAAAATGAACAACCCACATTTACAAATGTCCTTGCATAAATAATCAGCAAGGCACATCGTAAAGATTATTTTTTCTCCTCACCTCACAACCACAGGAAAGCAATCAAAAACCAGCACAAAAAGCAGAGAATTGATGAGTAAGTCTCAACAGCCAAATTCTGAGGCTGTCTGCTGTCCTCACTCGTGTAACACACTGACACACAGTCCCACAGACACAGTCCAACCTGAGACTGCCTAAGAGCACCTGCATCTCACACCAGCTTCCTGCCTGATGAGAACAGAACAATTCAGAACTGCTCTGATGGAGGACAAGAGCAAGGACAAAAGACAAAGCTATGGTTTATTTTCCAACATTGAGAACTTCCATCCTTTTGCTGCAACTACATACTCTTTTTCTTTCTTTCTTGTGCACACACTCTTCTAGCATTTCAACACAACACAATTCCCATACCACACAGCACGTTGGGGTTTCTTCCCCTCCACAAGCCTTCTCTTAATACCAAGAAATTCTTGCAGCAGGTACCTGTTCTCTGCCTTCATCGACTTTCAGATTCTTTTGCATGTTAATACATTAGAAATTTCACCTCAGTTTGGAGTTTCAAACATGCAAGTAAGCATAAGCAGTAGATATTGCAGATGAGAAGAAACTTGGGACATAAGAACACTTAAATTCAGAAACATTCCAGAAGAGATTAGCATTTACCTATTCTCAACAATTCCAAAGTCTATCATAATGCCAACAGACCTTTAATGCAACAACGGGAGGACAACAGTATCATCTACCAACAGCAGACCTGGAGTTTTAATTTAGCTGGTGCCTAAGTGCTGCTTATAACTTCCTCCAAAGCAGCAGATCTTGTTCTTCAGGATTAGTTAACATTTTTCACCAGCACAGGCACATGCTTTTATTCTTTGCACATTAACATAAACAACAAGGCAGTTTTTAGAAGTAGTTACCTATTTCCTCCTTTGGTTTACAGCAGGAGTTTCCCTTGGCCATTTCTTTGCTAACTACAAGCCTCAGAAATCAAGCCCTGAAAAGAGCCTAATAGTTAATATTTACAGTATCTGGCAGGATTGTACACAGAATTCTTCTCCCTCATCAGATCTGTTTCCCCTTTCTCATTGTGAAGGCCTTGCTCCTCAGAAGAACCTACTATCAAGATGAAAACTTCTGAGAGAGTCAGATACCTAACTCAGATTAGTTCGAATGGTGGCAGGTGCCTAAGTTCCTTTGAAAATAGAATTCCAGCTTTTTTCCTATTCTCTGGGTTGCACAAAAGGTTCTACCTCAGTGATTCTCCTCCCTCTGCTATTCAGGAATCCTCCCCCTGAACCAATAAAAAGGCATCCTCTCAATGCAACTCATTTCTACTAAACTATCTAAAAGTGAGGAAAAAACAACAACAACAACCAAACAAACAAAAAATCAAGAAAACAAAAATCATAATGTATTAAAACACTTAATTTTCATCTCAATTATGCTGCTAAATCAGTATTTTCTTCTCTTTTATAGTCTTTTACTAGTTAGCTTGCCACATTTCCGAGTTGAAGATTTTACTCAACATGCCATTATACCAAAAATATTTGAGTACAGAACTTTACCAGAAGTCTCTCTTAGAACACAGTCATGTTCAAATATGGTGAGTCACCTTTTATATTTACAAGAAGCACCTAGTATTACCAAAATCAACCTTGAAAATGCTCAAGTGCTTCAGTCAAGCTATATTCCTCCATCAGGAATTGCAGTGTAAAGACAAAGGACAGACTATCCTTAAATGTTGAGTTGAGACCTTCTCCTCTGGAAACTCTTCAGAAATATTAGCTTATGTCTAAAATGTCTAATGTGTCTCTATGGTAATGACATTAAAAAAACAAACAGTTGCTTTAAAACTTCTTTAGGACAAATTATCAGACATTTAACATTTTAACACTCCATTATTATTTAGCCTTGAATTCCGGAAACGTTAAGACATGAAGGCCATCAAAGCTCATTCAATTATTCACAGAAGGGCTCTACTGTTTGGGGAAATAGTCTGAATTTCCAGTTCTAGTGAGACACACACTAAGTTATAGTTTTTCCTGTAAACAGTATTTCTGAAGTCGGTTCTGTCTAGAAAGCACCCCAAGCTTGAAGCAGCACACATTTCACACACATCTAAAATACACACCTCCAGTTGCTCCACCCCAGTGCCTGCACAGGCAATCACACTCCTCGAGCAAACACAGCTTTCAGGAAGTTAGGCAATGAAAGCCTGACCCAACTCCCAACTGAAATCAGTAGCAGAACTCCCCCACTTGCTTTGGTCCCACTGAATCCAGCCTCCCACATACAAGAGCAGAGGATCTGTCTGCAATGTTGATACACAACGTTGATGGTCTCAACTCCACACTGCTATCAGTGGGCTTCACACTTCCATCAGATAATTCAAAACAAAGATACATTGGCAGTAAAACCAGAAATATGCACTGCAAGCAGAGATGAAGCTGTGAACAAAAGCAGAGATACTGGTATATGGTCTAGTATTACCAATATTTATACAGAAAACAGTAAACACCAAAGTAAGGAGCACCATCATCATCAAGGGCAAGGGCAACACAAAGAGTTGAGTGAAAGGGCAACCAACCATGTAACATGCTAAGTGGAACAATCTCTCCTGAGAAAAAGCTATTGAATACAAGAGAATTAGAAAGTAACATCAGAAAATCAGGAAGAAATTAAGGCAGCAGGGGGCTTCAAAATGCATTCTCATAATAAAAGGCATCAAGCTTATGCTTCGCTTTATACAAAGACAGCTGAGGGAGAGGGGAGAGGTCAAGTAAGGAAAAGAGTGCCCCTAAACAAGAGAGAAAAAATAGTCTTGGAGAAGTGATGGTCCCACTTCCAGTTACATATTAAAAAAATGGATAAGAAATGTAGCACAAGAGTATTGAAGAGGCGAGGCAGGGTGCTGCTTGAGGCTGAGAGGAAGGGAAGGGGAGAGGTAGGGTAGGACCTGTTCTCACAGACCCCGGGTGTGCACAGACCCCACTGCCCCCTCCCACTCTCTGCTGCCTGGGGCACAGCCCCACACACAGCTCAGCACTTTGGATGAGGTTCCCACTCCTGCACAACTGTGCACACCCCCCAAACCAAACAGCTCCTCAGCTGCCTTCAAAAGATGTGCTGAGCTCACAACCACTACAAACACTGACCTCAACAGCTGCCCAAAAAGAAAATAAATATTTCCCTTTTTTTAGATTCTAACAAAGGTATGAAGAAGAATTAGCACAGTTACACAGCTGATCAGTATGACAGCTGCAAGCAGAATTCCAGATTTCCTGGCTTCCATTTCTATACTTCAATCACTACTGACCTACATTACCTTTGTATTTATTACCTACTTCTAGTTCCCTCGCTATTTTAATCTGTAATCTGTCTATTTTACTTCCTGTTCACTTCCCTGTAGAGTTAGACTTTAAAAAAAAAAAAAATTAGGTACTACTTTGTGACTAAAAACCCCACACTCTTCTTTACCCTGGTTAATGCCACATGAAAGACATGATGCTCCATTTTTACATTCATTAATATAAACTTTACAACAGGCGAGGTAACTTCAGCTATGCTCTAGGAAGTTTTAGTCTTCAATTTTATCTGCAGCATCTCTGTCAAACAGCAGGTACAGGCTGTACTGATACCTGTGATATCAGCAGTTTCACTTGTCCCCATGTTAGTGTAGCTCTGTTTTTCAAGTTACAGCCTCACCATATATTTACTTATTAACTCCCGAACTTTTGTCCAGTGATGGAATGCTGGTACCAAGGCAGAGCAGACCCTTTTCCCTAGAGAACAGCTGAGTATCATCTACAACAAGTTAACATCACCTTCAGTCAGAAGAGTTTGTCCTGTCACTAAGAAATACGAAGAAGTCAAACAACCCATCTGCTGAAGTTATACACTGCCTACTCACAAATACAAATATTCACACTAGAGAGGCTCAAGGAGCTTTACTGAGTGAGTGACATCAGCTTTAGCAGCAAAGATTTCCATGAGCCCTCACACTTGGAAAGGCAACCTTCCAAACCTGAACTGCACCAAGCAGGGCAGGCTGTGTGTGCCTAAGAACAGACAATCTGGGTTTCTTTGCTGCTGTCCACAACCTCCTCACACCATGGCTGACACACTCACTCACTCTGTTGGACAGTGATGCCACTACAAGACTCTGTACACAAGGAGCTACCAAGAATCCAAACATTTCTGTATCCCTTACTCTCTCACACAACACCACAAAGGTGCTACAGGATCCACCCATCCCTACCACACCACCTTCAGGAAAACAGATCAGCAGTCACAAGAACACAAAAGAAAAGAAAAAAAGGAAGATAATGGGAGTTTTTTATCATAAAAGGAGGAAGTCTGAAAGTTATCTTACACACTCTAAACACTAAAGTTGGATCCCTTCACAAAACAATTACTGCAGACTTCCCCTCCTCAAGTCTTAGGAATTTAAATACCTTTCCCCTCCTTCTCCCAGCCCAGAAGAATGAAGAGGTTCACACTGAACCCCTCAGAAAAAAACACAAAATCTCCTGCCTTTGCTGAGCTCCTGAGTACCCAGTAGGTTTTCAAACCCTGCCAAACAGGAATGCACAAGAGTAGGCAAAAGAAAGAATTCGGCAATAGAACGGGACATGCAAATAAACAAAGGGAAAAATACAAAGTGTAGTTTAGAGGAGCAGTGGTGGCGGAACAGGGGTACAAAAAGCTGCTGTGTTCTATCACACAGAAGTGGAACAGGAAAAAAAAAGAGAAAAAGAAAACAACACAAAATTCCCTGCCATATTAAATGCGGGATGCTGGAGCACCATGCAGGGGAAAACACATACATGTTCTACTCTGTTTAAGCCACTACAGACCAAATACCTTCTAGCCACACGTGTGACATGTCACACTTCCACAGGTATTCCACTGGGATTCTGTGCTGCCCCATTTACATCTCAAGCATCAGAAACTGAAATAAATCACTCAGCATTTTTACGCATCACTTACAACATAATAAAAAGCACACCTGTTCCATCTGCTAACTTTAAAAACAAAGCTCACTATAAAAAAAATTAAATACATATAGTTTGTCTTATAGTTTGGGCGAGAAGAGAACTCAACCAGCCTTGAAGAAAGGACTTGAAGCCTCCCTGACAGACCGGCCGTCAGACACAGCTCACTGCGAATGCCTCCGGCCGGATCGTACATCTCCCGCGCCTGCTGAAACCCCTGATCGCCGGCAAACACGGCAAGCACTGGGGACGCCGTAATGCTCGGAGCGGCTGCACAGCCCAGGCAATCACACCCCGGTGGCAGGACGGGCACAGGTCCCGGCTGCTCCTGGGACGGCCACAGGCCCCAGCACGGACCGTTCCCGGGCTGCGCTCCCCTCGGCCACTGCGCGGCCCCCCAGCCGTGGGCACGGGGCGCAGCCCGCACCGGGGAACGGCCCGGGCCGGGCACGGAGCGCTCCTGGCGCCCGGGCAGGCGGCCTTAGGGCGCAAAGGGCAGAGTCCGAGGCGGCCGAGCCGCCGGGCGGAGACAGCGGCGCCGGCAGCAGGAGGGCACCGGGCGGCCCCGCGAGCAGAGCGACCGCGGCCCGGCCGCGGACCTCAGGGCGGGCAGAGGCACCGAGGCTCGCGGGGCCCCGGGCAGCGGGACCTCGCGGCGGCGGAGTCCCAGACCGGGCGGCGGCGCCCGGGTCGGTCCCACTCACCGGGCCGGTCCCTGCAGCGGCAGCGGCAGACGGAGCCGGGCATTCAAAATGGCGGCGGCGCGGCCGCAGCACCGATACCGCAGGCGGAGGGATCCGCGCGCCGGCTCGCTCGCCGCGGCCCCCCGGGCTGTCCCGACCACGGGCGGGGGCGCGGCCGGGCTGAGCTGGGCTGGGCGGGAACGGAGCGAGAGCGGCTTGGCACCGCCGGCGGCGCGGCGGAAAAGGCCCTTCGCACTACTTTTCTTGGCGGAAGCACTCGCGGGACTGGTTTGACTAGGCGCGGTGCGTCTGCACCGTGGCAGTCCCTGATGACGTCACGCTAGGGGCGGTCCCGGCGGCTCGCGCTCCCGGCGGCGGGGCCGGGCGGGTCCCGCCGCCCGTGCCCGGGGTTCCGGGGGGCTCCGGGACCGCTCCCCGCCCCCCCGCGATCTCGCCCTGTTGAAGCGTCCGTCGGCGGCGGGAGGAGCGAGGCGCGCGGCAGTAAGCGAGGCGCCTCAGGAAAGGGGTGTACAGCCGCCCCCGCCCGGAGCAGTTCTTCTGTCCGCCTTTCCAGGACCTTTTGTCACCTCAGCGATCACCGAATGCCGAGAAACTGCCCTCCGCGGGGCTCCGGCCAGCAGCGCAGGCCCGGCGGGACACTACGGGGGTGCGAGAAAGGGAGCGCGGCCCTTCCGACGGCAGGCTCCCGCAGGTGAGCCGGGCTGCGCCGCCGCGGGGCCCGCGCTCCCGCCCAGCCGAGGAGTGTCCGCGTGGGGCGTGGGACCGACAGACCCCGCACGGCGCTGCCGCCGGGCCAGCCCCGAGCCTACGCGGCCCGTTGCCACGGCAACGGCGCTGCGGCTGCCCCGTTACGTCATCCGGGCGCGGCGGCGGCAGAACTCCCGCCGACGGATGAGGCACTTCCTGTGCGCCGTGCGCGTCATCGCGGCGTGTCGCGTCATCGCTGCGCGCCACGGGCGGGGAGGAGCCGGTGTGGGCACCGGGCGGGCCCGCGGGGCCGGACCGGGCCATGGCGGGTGAGCCGCGGGCACTGAGCGGGCACCGGGCGGGTCCGCAGGGCCGGGCTGGGCCATGGCGGGTGAGCCGCGGGCATTGGGCGGGCACCGGGCGGGTCCGCGGGGCTCAGCGCGGCCGGGGCTCTGGGGCCGGGGATGGGGTGGCGACCGGGCTCGGGCGTCTTTCGTGCCCGGGGTGCCGGCCCTGGGCCGGGGGCCGCCGCCGTGCCTGTGTGTGGGACTCACGGCTCCCTCTGTTCCTGGCGCAGGTGAGGCGGCGGCGGGCGGCGCGGATCCGGGAGCCCGCGCGGGGCAGCACCAGCGGGTGCCCCCATGAAGGAGCGCGGCGGCCGGGGCAGCCGGGACAGCGCGGGGCGCCATGAGAGCGGGCCACGAGCGGAGCCAGGAGTGCCTCCCGCCAAAGAAGCGGGACCTTCCCGCCGCCAGCGCCGGCACCGAGGCGGGACGGGCGGGGGGCCCCCAGGGCTCGGGCGAGGCCCCGGAGTGGGCCCGAACGGGCGGACCGGGTCCTGCCGCCCCCCGCTATGGCCCCGGCGAGGTCCCCGAGGCCGCGGCGGGGCTTACGGTGGACCAGTACGGGATGCTCTACAAAGTGGCAGCACCACCTGCCACCTTCTCCCCCACGGGCCTCCACCCCGTGGTGAACGTGAGCCCCCTGTCCCCCGCCTTCAACGTGAGCTCGCCCATCATTCAGCACCCGGGGGTGCCCTTCCCCCCCATCCACTACGCGCAGATCCCTCCGGCCTCTCTGCAGCTCATCGGGTCCCACTACACAGTGCCCTATGCCGTCCCTCCTGCCTTCCTGCCTAGTCCTCTCCTGTCTCCTTCCACCAACCTCGCTGCCCCCCACGTCCCCCACTTTGTGCCATATGCCTCCCTGTTCGCGGAAGAAGCTGCTCCTTCCCCCCAGACTACCTCTCCCACCCACAGCTTCAACAAATCCGCCTCTGCAGCCTCTCCTGGGCAGGTGCAGCACCACTCTGTGCCCCAGCTGGACATGGCCCCGGGCAGGATTCCTGTTTATTATCAGATGTCCCGCCTCCCACCAGGGTATGCGGCCTATGAGGCACCTGCAGCAGGCGGGAGCCCAGTGTCTCCTCAGCAGGACAGTCAGCTGAGCTCAGAGGTGGCTGCAGCCAACGGTGGGCAGAGGCCCCTGGAACAAAGCATGGCCAGGAGGCCCAGCGAGGCCGTGGACTCTGCCAGCAGTGCAGCTGAGGACTGTCAGCCCCCGGGGGCTGCAGCAGGAGGTGTGGGTGACGGACAGTTCCTTCCAGGTTACCAGATGCTGGGAAGAGAGATCTCTGTGCCAGCTCACAGGAGCACCCCAGACACTGATCTGGAGGTTCAGAGGGTGGTGGGAGTGCTGGCATCTCAGGATTATCATGTTCTGGCAGCCCAGAGGAAAGATGATCCGAGCCCTTTGAACCTTTGCCATAATATCCCTGATGGGCAGGAAGACATGCTGAGAAACACCGTGGATAGGGCTGGGAACAGCCAGTCCCAGAGCCCGTGTGGAATGTCCCCCGAGGAGGCTGTTAGACAGAGACAGTTAACCAAAGGAATGGTGGTAGCCAATGGCAAGCCAGTCCTTGTTCCCACTGGGTCTGAGCCCATCAGGTCTTCCACTTCAGAAGCCCTGGTGAGGCAGAGCCCAGATGCACAGGCTCGAGGAAGCGTGCTGGAAAAGGAGCTGGCCCAGCTGCAGCCACCCAGCTCCTCCCAGCTACCCTCTCACTTCATGAAAGGAGCCATCATCCAGCTGGCAACAGGAGAGCTGAAACGGGTGGAGGACCTGCAGACTCAAGATTTTGTTCACAGTGCGGAGGTGAGCGGGGGCTTGAAGATCGACTCCAGCACTGTGGTGGATATTCAGGAAAGCCAGTGGCCTGGGCTTGTCACACTGCATTTTGTGGTTGGGGAGCAACAAAGTAAAGTGAGCATTGATGTGCCCCCGGAGCATCCCTTCTTTGTTTATGGCCAGGGCTGGTCCTCCTGCAGCCCGGGGCGGACTGCTCAGCTCTTTGCTTTGCCCTGTCACAGGCTGCAAGTGGGGGATGTCTGCATATCAATCAGTTTACAGAGCATGAATGGCAACTCTGCTTCTCAGGCCAACTCCCCTCTCACAGATCAGCTGGGATCTGCCAGGGAGAGATCGGAACGAACAGCTCAGGGGCTCCGAGAGCCGCCTGACAGAGCTGCTGAAAGGAAGAGCCACACGGACAGGGACAGCGCGGCCCAGAGCGCTCGCGCAGAGCCCTCTCAGCCTGAGGCTGGCACTCAGCACAGCTGGGCAGCCCCAGGCTTCCAAAGATACAGCGTGCAGGCAGAGGAGCCTCGGCCCTCCCTACTCCGTCCCTCTTTCATTCCCCAGGAGGTGAAGCTGTCTATTGAAGGGCGTTCGAATGCAGGGAAGTGATCCCGTGGAGGTGTGAGCTGGGGCAGTCCCGGCAGGTGAGCCTCCCCCTCAGGTGGAGGAATTGCACAGACTCTGACAGGTTCACCAGCAAGGCTGCTCTCTGCCCTGCAGGACTGGCTCTATTCCAGTTCCATGGCTGACCAGTCCCTCTTGGGGAGTCAGGAGGGCTCCAGTGCCTCAGGGAGCAGCGACAGGCTTAGCTGGGGTGGGGAGCGTGGACGTGCTCATGAGCATGCAATGAGAGCATTCCAGAGGCTGGAGGCTGGGGCTTTCTCCCACCTCCAGGGATAACTGACTCCCTGCAGGGCAGGGGTTGAGCATTCAGGACAGGTGGGAAATGAGGAGGGCAGACACGGCTGAAGGTAGCAGATAAAATTGCTGAAGGGTTTATTCCTCCTTTCTCATGATGGGGAGAGACGAGTCCCCACTGGAGTCTGGGGGCTCTACTCCCAGTATCCCCTTTCTTCACACATGCACTTTAAAAGGACCGTTCACTGACGGAGCTCTCGAGGGCAGGACGGAGGTGCTTCTCTGGTGGTTCTGATTAATGTCTCTTCCACTGAATCCAACTGCTCTTTCTTCTTGCAAAGAATGTACAGATTTGAATGATTCACAGAAATTCAAGAGGAAGGACCAAAAGGATGGGTTTGGGTGTAGGTGAATAGGGAACTTGACCACTTGGGATGGGACACAAGTAGAGCTGGGAGACATTTAGTTTCCTGCTATAAAATACATTTAATTTTTTGCCACCAAATCAAATCTTTCTTCCCATGTTAGTAATTTTAAAAAAAATCCTGGGCTTATAAATTTGCAGAGTCTTTGCCTAGGAATGAATGGGGTTGGGGTTTTTTGTCTGGTTGGATTTGGGGGTTTGGTATTTTGTTAGTTTGTATTTTTTTAAAGCTGGATTAAAATATATTCAGCATTCTCCAGGAAAGGATGAAAGCATCCTTTTTCTGTGAGAAGACCGAGGCTATTTTGTAATTAACTCAGAAAAAAAAACATTCTGGATGGCTAATTCTTCCCTGCAGGCAGTTTCCTGAATAAGCTCTGGACAAGAGACAAGTGTTTGTGCATGTACAGGCAAGATACAAAGTTTCTGAAAAGTACAGTTCTATGATTAATGTAGGGGCTCTAAAAATATCACAGCATCACAGGGCATTTTGGGGTGGTTTTGTTAGTTTTTCTGATGCTTCACTTCAGAGTTCCTCTGTAGAACAACAAGGTAAAATCAAGACTAGTCTCTTTCATGGTGAGACTTAATACAATTGTGTATGAATACCTCATTGTGGTGATAACACTCTATTGAGTGAAGGCTCCTGTAGTTACACTAATCTGTTCTCTCTGATGGTGTATTATGACACCAGCTACAACTGCTCAGCCAGGATAAAGAATGGTCACTGTTCTGGGGAGGAAAGAGTTTTCACTGACTTAACCTGGGTTAAGTATTCCTTGTGTTCAGGTGCCCATCTCTGTGCTAGGACCAGGCTTTGGAGAGGGCTTTTCTCAGTATGCAGAGCCCTTATGCCCAGCATGCTGTTTCTGTCTCACTGCTCTCATCTTCCTGAAGTTTCTGTCAGGTGTGCCTGACTTCTGGGGCACTGCTCCTCTCTGTCACAGAATGGTGTGTGTCAGCACCTCTCCTTGCAGCGGTGCTGCCTGAGGGCTCTTCTGCACTCTCTAGGAGTGTGTCCTGTAATTGGTTGGCTTCTTCTGTGTGATGGGCAGGTGCTCTGCCTGGGTATCAGGCAAGTTAGAGAGTCTCCAGAATGTCCCTTCCATCCCTGTCCTGTTTTCCTAGCACATTGCTAGCCATTTCTGTTGCCTTTGAAATACCTGCACCTGGACAGACTCTTTTCAGGCCTTAGGTGAGATGTGCTAATCATGCCTTCAGTGTTTGTGCCTCACGGGGCTCTCCAGAATGAGGGTGCTGCCTGTATCATGTGTAGCTGCTCCGAAATGACACACTACTTCTGATCTCATCAGCTGTATTTGAGATGTGTGAAGTCACGGTGATGCTGTCGGGTGAATATTCTGCCTCCTCAGGTGCAGCATCTGCGGGAACAGACGCTGTTTTCACAGCCCTGTTTGTCAGTGAAGTGTCCCCCTGGGCCCCCCTGTCACCCGGGGGTGTCACAGCTCCTGTTCACTGGACTCTCCTACGCAAAGACCTCGATTAATGTTGGTAATCAGTATGTAATGCTCAGGATACCCGAGGTGTCTGTGGCCAGAGGCTGGAGACAGAGGAGCCCAGGTTCTCGTGCGTGTTCTTTGCTCGGTGCTTGCAGAGGAATTGAGAGCTGTGAAAGCTGAGGAAGGGATCTCACGTGTGGCGTATGAATGTAGAGGGGTTGGCCACACCACAGAGGGAATGTCTGAGCAGCTGAGGGTGCAGAGCCCCTCACATGTGTGAACACAAGAGTCTGTCTGAGTGAGGATTTGGAGAGCCTGCCTTATCCCTTGTGTGTTACTGTGACTCCTCCCCAATCTCAGCCACACTGTGCCGTGGTCTGAACGGGCAGCACAGATGACCGAGGCAAGATGCTGTGTGGCTAAAACAGCTTTGTACTGTAGGCAGCTGAAGGGCTGTGAAGGTGCTCACCCCCATTGTTTACCTGGCTGCTGACCTGGACTTTGGCTTGCTGCACCTCTGTTGAGTGCAGTCCTGAGCTCTGTGGAACAGGCCAGGGTGAACTGGACCTCAGTCCTTCTTCCCAGACTCCCTGTCACTCCCTGTTGTGCATATTTCAGCTGCCAGCTCCTCCCTGGAAGCAGTGCTTTCGGGCACAGCTCAAGGCAGGGCACTGAGATGAAGAATCTGTGCATCTGGCTGCTTGCCCCAAACGGTGGGCAGGAGTGGACCACTGGAGGTCCTCCAGCCCAGCTCAGCAGTACTGGTATCACTGGAACTTGTCCTTACAGGGCTGGGCTGTGTGGCTCAGCACTGCAGTGGTGGTTGTGCTGAGCATTGAGACTCTCCTGGGACAGGGAGTGTGTGAGACAGGCTCTGCTGCAGGCAGAAAGGCTGTGAATGAGCCCATGGAGCTCATTCTTTTATGTCTTGGGTTTACAGGGAAAAGAGGAGATAAAGCCAGGAAAACATTGTGGAGTGGGATGGTTACCTGGGCTCTTCTGCTAGCAGAGATGTGACAGAATTCAGAGAAATATGTTCCTATTGTGGAGGAGAGGAGGGCTGTGGTCTGTCCTGCCTGGAGGAGGAGAAGGCCTCCTGGCCCTGGTCTTACCCAGCTCACACTCTGTAGCAGGAGTCTGTGGGATGCACTACTGAGTGTTCTGTAGCCATCTGTCCCATCCCATGGAACATTCCTTGAGTCAGCTGCCCAGCGGAGCCAGGCCTGTCATTCACAGCAGAGAGTGCTCATGCCTACGACTATGCAGAGGAAGCTCTGTCTGGAAGGGAGGAAGCTGCAGAGGGCCCTCTCTGCCTTCCCCTTCCAGCCGCCGAGCAGGTATAATGCACTTTTCACATTAAGTGTCCCTGTCCCCACCCCCACACTTGAAGTCACTTTGCCCCATAGAGAACTAACAATCCTTGTTACTCAGAAAATATTGTAAAAGAAACTACAGCAGCTGGAGTAGCCCAAATGGTAGTTCCTGCCCGCAGCAGCACACGTGCCTTTCCCCAGCATCACTCACAACTGCTCCTTGTCTTTCAGGCTGTCCTAGGGCCTGACACTTTGCAGAAGCTGCTACGATGGCCACAAATGCACATTCTGTACAGTTTGGCCCAGAGTGTTCCATGTATGGCTTAAAAGGTTGATGGTCCAGGCCCTTGCACGGCCTTCACACCTGTCTGTGGAGGACAGGCTTGCCCCTGAGGTCCTTCCAGGCTGCTGCTGCCAACGTGCCCCTGCACACTCGAGTTGTTTTCGGCTTTCATGGCACCTTAGCGCCGGGGAGGGTCTGCCCAGAGACAGACAGACAGACACAGGGGGGCTGGCTGGGCTGCCCTGAGGCAGGGAGGTGTTTGTAGATAAGTGCTGACCCCTCACTATAACCCCAGTATATGGCTGTATTAACATGTAACCAACGCAGTGTATCTAAAGCCTTAGAACTAGTCAGGTGCTCCCCTCCGACCTTGTCCCTGCCCCTTTCCTCCTACCTGATCTTTAACAAAGCATTAATAATTCTAAGGATAATCTCTATTTTGTTGTGCTTTTTTTGTAACTGTTTTAAATAAATCAATTTGTACTGTATATTTGTACTTTTGGTGAGATCCTTTTTCCTGTTTTACCATTTTAAGTCTGTACTTGGCTACACACAGATTGTATTTTTATTGTTAATGCTCTTATGAATATTGCATTTAACTTGTTGACTCTGTAAACACAGTATATATCTATATATATATATATATCTATATATAAACCAATAGCTTTTCCTTTGGTGTTTGAGACTTTTTGCTCGTCTGTAGCATCAGTGATCATCAAGATGTGGCTTCTCTGGTCTTACACAGTGATCTGGAGACTCACGACAAGGGCAAGGTACAGGTTGTTTGACAGATGGATTATAAGCCATAATTTTTTCAGATACTTTTGTTTTATGTGGTCTCTCTTAAACCCCTTGGCATAAAGATGCCAGCAATGCTGCAGGGAAAGTTCCAGCTGCAGGTTGCAGAGTGAAGGTACATCTCTGCTGGGCAAGCAAAATACATGAGGTAGAGCAAAAACAAATACTGCCAAAAGCAAACTGGGTTTGAGTATGAAAATGGACAGAGGTAAGGATAAAAGTAAGAGATCAGAGAACAAAGCAGGAGATGAACAAAGGAACATGGAACTGAACAGCTCCTTTTCCAGATCTGGTGCCTTTTCCCAAAGTGCGAGAGACAGGGATGGCTCCTGGGTGTCAGTTCTACGTGATGAATTTCATGTTAAAACAGCTTCTTAGGAGGAAACAAGATGTTGCAGTGGCATGTGGAGGAAACTAGCACTGAAAAGGTTCGGTGCTCTTTCCTAGCAGCGTCCCCAAGGCTGGCACTAAGGGTAGTTCATTATCGCCAGAAAACTGCAACATAAATGCACTTTGAAGGCAACTTTTCTAAGTTTAACTCGGGCTTTAAGGGACTGCAATCAAAACGTTTTCAAACTGAAAAATGATGGTGAAATAGGGTTCTAAGTAGTCTGGTCAGAAGGTTTTGCTTCTTGTTTTAACTTTACTCTTCTGATCTCAAATAGGAGTCTTGTGGTCTCCATTTCTCTGCAAAGCAGAGAAACAGCCATCAGAGAGAAGAGAGTAGCTCCCAGGGTGTTTGAACCAGTCTGTGTGACACAAGACCTTCACTGGAAATGCTATGGAGGTAGTAGGGGTCTTTAGGCTACAAAACACAGAGGTGTAGCACAGTGGCTGATATTTGGAAACCACAAAGCTATACCACGCATTTTCAGATTCACATTCTTAAAGAAACCCAATAACAGAGAGTGTACCGCCTCTTTGCCCCTCATGAGTCCTTCTGTGCCACTGCTTTTTGCCTTTTCCACATTCAAAATGCCTAGATTTAATTTCCATAGTTTAATAGTGGGAACCTTTTTCTATAGGCATAGGCTATGATCACATTTTGCCTCCAGTACATCTGTGCTGCTTTTGCACTGGAACCTCAGCACTGGACACAGGACTCCAGGTGTGGTCTCACCAGCGCCGAGTAAAGAAGAAAGCAAACCCATCCAGTCCTAGAAACTGACCTGCTCTATTATTTATCATTCAACCACTTGCAAACCTGAAATGTTTAGGTGAAAATTAACTTGTGAGTAAAGCAGCAAACTTGTCTGCTGTTTGCTTTCCTCGGCCAGCCTTTCTTTTACTGTTTTTATGGAGTATCTTACAACAGGAGATTAGTTTCCTCTTAATTTTTCCATGGTTGCTACTGCAAATAAGCACATAATAATAGTGTTAAGAAAATGGTGTACACAGCCATTTCCAGCAAGACATCCTCCTTTGTTTCCTTTTTATGGGCACAGACTGCAAAGGATTTATTCCTGGAGGACTTGTGGACTGTCAAAGTCTTCAGCTCCGTAATTCATGCTGCAGTAAACAAGATCCCTTTGTAGTGAGGTGGGTTTCACATACAGCAGAACTGCCACAGCCCAGACCCATCTATGGGGCCAGGATCCAAGAACAGGACAAAGCACAAAAGGTAAAGAAGGGGACTAATAAATGTGAACATTAATTTATTTTCCTTCTGTCACAGGCTGTGACTTGGCCCCCAGAGCAGACTGTATACTCAGAATCTGCTCCTACCAGAGCTGCTTTGGCAGACATCTCTCAGCTCTGTTCTCCTCCTGGGTTCAGAGGAGAACCAGAACCACCCGTCAGGGAAGGTCAGAGAGAGACCCCCAGCAGCCTCCTGAGTGCAGAAGCCTGCTAGTGCACCTGGGGCAGGCACAGCAGAGGCAGCACCATTCGTGGCTGTGGTTTACTGCAGCGCACTGTTGCTCTGCTCCTCAAAGGTCATTTTGCCCAGCAGCTGGCTCTCCAGCTCCACATTGCTCACTGGTAGCTGGAAAAAGTTCATCTCAGCTGCCAAAGCAGCCATGGCAGAGGGGTCCTGGCCAAACTGTGCCCGGAGCATCATGTCCATTTTCTCCAGGCGCCGCTTGAGCCTCTTGGCCTCGCGCTCCCGGATGAGCCGGGCCTGTCGCTTCTCAGGGGTCTCGTTGGCGCGTTTCAGGCGCATGGCCTCCCGGTCCCGCTGCAGCCGCCGCGCCCGCTGCTCGTCTGTCTCCTGCATGCGCTGCAGCCGCTTGGCTTCCCGGTCCCGCATGCGCCTCACTTCCCGCTCCTCGGGCGTCTCGTTGTCCCGCCGGCTCTTCTTGGCCGTGCGCTCCCGCTCCAGGCGCTGCAGCCGCACCTCCAGGGGCTCGTTCTGCCGCCGCAGGGCCCACTTGCGCATGCTGGGGCTCTGCGCCTCCAGCAGCTTGCGGTACGCGGCGCAGTTGTTGCACACCAGGAGGATGCCCGCGGGGTACACGGGGGTGCGAAAGGAAACGTCCTTCCCCTCGGCTCCGGAGGGGCCCTGGCTCTGCGGCGCCGGCAGCCGATCTGCACTGAGCACATCCGGCAGCTTCTCACTGCAGAGCATAAGGAGCAGAGTCAGAGACTTGGTGCTATTGGCAGAGTCCCCATCTCAGAGTTCCCAGGGGCTGCCACGAACAGTGCCCCCACTACAGCCCATGGCAGAGGCCTCTGCTAAACCAGTTGCCCACAGATTCATCTGAATACCTGAAGTAAAGCACCAGCCTATCCCGGGGTAGGAAGTGGGTTAGCCCAGAGAGGTATCTGGGTTGGAAGAGCGCAAGAGCAGGAATTAACCAGGGAGCTGCTCCTCCCCTCATCTCTGGATTTCTCCTTTCAGCCCCATTCCATTGGTCAGTGGATAATCTCCCACCAGGCAGGGCACAAAGAAAGAACGTTTTGGTCTCTGCCTGTAGCCCTGCTTTGAAAATGATGAACCCACCTGGGCAGTGCAGCCTTATGCTGATGGATTGCTGGGTAAGGGAAGCAGCGTGTTGTTCTCCAGTTACTGGAGACCCCAGTGCTTTCTGCACCCCTCTAGCTCTGCACAGAGCTAAGGAACACCCTTGTAGCACCACAGCCCCTGGAGGTCTTTGCAGGGGATGCAGAGCTGCAGACAGGAAAGGATCAAGGGAATCTCACTCACTGGGGATGTTTAGCACTGTCCTACAGGCCTCGGTGTGTTCACAGCCACAACTTCTGAGTCATTTAAGGCAACCCACCTAATCTTTAATGTGGTGCTCTATCCCACTCACCAGCCAGGGAGACCCTGACCTGTTGAAGGTGGCGTGGCTGGTGAAGCGTGCTCCACACACTGCACAGTTGGACAGCTGGTCCTCCGAGTGGATCAGGAGGTGCCTCCCAAGGGACCCTGGTGAGCTGAGGGCTCTGCCACACACAGGACACAGGTAGCTCTTGGCACTCACCACTGCTGCAGTGTGCTGCAAAACAACCACTCAGATGTTAGTTACACACTGCCCAGCTCCCTGCCCAGTCCAAGGCACACTCAAACCATTCTGTTCAGCCTCTTGGAATGGGAACCCTTTAGCACTAAACCTCTGTCTGACAGCGATTAGACCAAGCTCAAGACATTTGGTGTGTCACAAGTCAAGCAAGGAAGAAATCCTTCTACAGCTCCACTCCAGTGCAGGAGATACAATTAAGGCCAACATACTTGGATCGTAAGACCTGACCCTCATTTTCAGAAATGCATTTGAGGAGCAGCTGGTGCTGGACAAAGCATGACTGGATTAACAGCAGGCAGGATGCTGGTGAGGAAGCACTTAGATGGAGGTAGCTGGTGCAGGTAAGTGGCCAATTCAGTTCTGCTTCATTCCTTCTGTTACAGACTTTGATATGCTATGAAGAGAGCACTGACAACAAAACCTGAGATTCCACCACAGATTTCCTGCAAAACTGGAACCATGCAGAGGAAAAACAGCTATTCTCATGGGTAATTACAAGAACTGTAATGAAGTAAAAAATAAATGAGTTATTAGGAGGAAGGTTTCTTATCTCACTGAATGATGTAAAAATTGCTTCCGCTTAACCTGAAGGAACTGCCTGGTTTCAGCCTGCAATACTTGCAGAGACTGCCATGGGATAGAGTTGTGTTTTTCAGATCTGCAGACTGGTGCCTTGCTAATTCTTTCCCCATGACACCCTCTGGACACAGTTTACTGCTGTAAAGTTCAGTCACATCCTAGCTAGAAGCTCAGTTCTGTGATTGGAAAGACCAGAACAAAGTTACTCTGCGCTTTGGACTGTTTCTGGACTTAGGCCTTCAGGCCAGAGACATCCCTACCTGGTACACATGAGCAATAAGCTGCTCTCTGCTCCCACACTCCAGCTGGCAGAGGGGGCACTGTGACAGTCCCAGCATGGGGTCAGTGTTCAAACTCTCGGGCACCTATGGAGAGGAACAGCCACTTTGGTGAAAGGCACACAGACCTCCCGCAGCCTCCCACCCTCCCTGAGCTCCTCCCAGAGCTGCTGCAGATCCAGTACTGTGTGCCCAGTCCCACTGGGGCTGCTTTGGGTTCCTGACATCTGAAACCTCCTTCACGTAGCCTCTGAGCAAAACTCCTGCATCTCAGGGAGAAGAGGCAGAGGCCTCACAGCCTCCACTTGCACCCAGGCTCTTGCCAGCACAGTGGCTCTGGAAGGCAGGGCCTGTTCTGTGGCAGGGGGGAAGGGGAAGTCAGTCAGAGAAAGGCACCAAAACTGAAGGAAGGGGACACACTCCACAAACATTTTGGCCAGTTTGTGCCTGCTGTCTCATATTTGTGGCAGTCCAAGAGCTCTTCATACCCTTTCCTCCTGCCAGGAGACGTTTGGAGGAGGTGGGAGGGAAAGAAAGATAAAGAACCATGATGGGAGAGGAGGTTTTTAGACAGTACCCTTCCCCTCCCTGGAGGCTACAGTGAGTGCAGAGCCAATACACACTTGCCTCGTTTTCTCTCATCAGTGGTGTTCCAGCCATGGGTCGTTCTGCATTCTCCAATTCCTTCTTCACTTTCACCATTGAGCCATCCTCCTCGGATGTATGGGAAGAAACTTCATCCTGGGTGGTTTCCTCATCATCACTGCCACCTGAAACATGCAGAACAGTTATGCCAAGTGTAAGGACCCTGAGGGCACTCATAGGCCTCAGGGTCTAAACTTATAGGTCTTAACTGTCTTGACCAGCATCATATGGTGACTCTACCCACCCCCTCCCACCATGGGCTCCATTTAAACTCAGTCTGGGGCACTTCAGTCCCTGAGCTGCTCTGCAGAGTCCCTGGGCATGGCCTTTTATCCTGCCTTCCTTGATAATTGCCAAACTGCAGTTCCCTGCCTGCTCTGGTGAGATGGGACTGTGTTCCGGTGGTGAGGGCATTGCCCAGTCTGTGCTGTGCTGGTTCTCGGCTCTGGGCTTACCTTCTCTCAGGACAAAGTCCTGCACAAGAGCCAAGGGCTGACACGGAAGAGGAGCTGGGTAAGATGGTTCTCAGAGAACCCCCCACACCCTGTAGCCTCATGCCTTGTCAGTCTCCCCAGTTCACTACCTTGCCATTATTGGAAGGGGCGGAACTCACTGCTGCTGGAGTCGGGGTCTTGCAGCGGACGGATGGCTGGCCTCTGGTCCCCAAGAGCTCCAGGAAAGTTGCTTTTCATCATGGCTTGGCGGGCTTGCTCCTCCAGCCCTGCAAAGACTTGCTCCCCTGGCAGCCACAAGGACAAAGAGTCAGACCAGTGCTGTTCCATCGTGTTAACCCCCACAGCTTGCCAAAAACGCAACAGGCATAGGGCTGCTCACCTGCACTGTGCAGAACCTCTGGAGTCACCTCTTGGAAAGCACTTAGGTCACTTCTCTGCCTACCCTGCCACACCAGCCTCTGGCACCTGCTGGTGCAAGTCCAGTGCCTGGGTGTAGAACAGTCTCACTAGGGCAATGTCCTGCATTGGCCTGCCCCCTGCATATGCTGTATATGCTGCTCTGGCCACAAAAAACCTGTGAGACCCATATGCCTGCCTTAGATAGCCAGGTGGCTTTTGCTGACAAGTTATCCACCAATATCCTACAGCACAGCTCTAGGCTGGGGAAAGCCCCTGGGGACTATGACAGTATCCCAGATCAGGGATAATACTGTCTAGCTCTTCTAAATCATTAAGTCCTATTCCCTGCTATAACAGGCATCTTGCACAAAAATACAGCCTCCCTAAGGGTCTGGTACATCACCTGCCCTCCCCAGTAATACCAAAACTAGGGGCTGTTCTTGGCATGCTCTGTCACCTCCTTCTGTTCCAGGAGGGATAAGGACAAGCTGTCCTTGTAGAAGGTGTTTGTGCTTGGAGCTGATGTTCTCCTGCGCATATGATGGATGACTTCCTCCACTACCTTGCCTTGCCCAGAAATGGCTCTTGCTAAAGTAAAATCTCAGTGGCACTTCATGTGCTCAAAACAGCAACCCAAGGGAAGGAACCCTGAGAGCTGAGATGCACGTTTAGGATAAAACAGCCTGTTCTGTTGAAAGCACTGACCGCTAGTATCTCAGCTCAACAGGAAATGGCAAACACCTTTTAAGAAAGCAGTTATTTGTTCTTCTCTGAAAGAAAACTTTCAGCAATTCCTACTCGAGATAACTTCGGTTCCAGAGAATAATAAAAGGTAACCATTAATTTCATATGCAAGCAAACAAATTACTTTGTTCCAGGTGTAGTTGTGATTTACCTTCTTCAGTGGATGAGCTGGGAGGCCTGGCAAAGATGCTGAAGTTCCCAGCAGGCTGGCTTTTGGGTTGCACTTATCAACTGATTTTTAAGTGCTTAAGGACCACTCAAAGCACAAATGCAAAAATGCCAAGGAAGATGCAGCGCATTTTTCAAATAAAATCAAAACACAGCTTTCAGAAGAAAATGCTACTTTTTAGTACTGGGCCACAGCTGGCATCAGTATAACCAGGGAACTGAATTCTCGAGAGAGCACCAGTCCTGTTACAAGGACAGGCACATTCTCACATGCTGAACTCTTCCAGTCAGTGTTGCTCTGTGTTCCCACTCCCTGCCTTTCCTGGGGCTTACCTCACCATTTTGGCAGGGCTTTAAAAAGCCATAATTTAGAGAAGATTTCAAAGACCTTCAGAAGTTTCATAGAGACTGTGGGAGAAGAGTTTTAGTTCCCAATGTCCCCATGGAGGTTTCCAAAAGCATTTGAAGGCTTTTATCATTCTGTTTAGAAATGTGAGAAAGGTTTCTGTAGAGACAACTTGAGAACACAATCCATGCATGTGAGAAGAGGTGCTGAGAAGCACCCCAAGTCTATTTGACACTGAAAGCAACAGGTACTGTCATGACTGCTGTGATACACGTAGCCCCTTCAGAAGCCATTCCAGCACCGAATGGTTTTCATGACCTGGAGTTGTGTTTTTATGTCTGGATCACAGCTTCATGTTGGTAGGACTGAGATACAGACTGTATGAGCAGCAGACACACAGAATCCCAGAGCCTCTCCAAGAAGCAGATACCCACAAACCACCAGGATAAAAGCCCAGAGACCAAAAAAGCATTGCAGGAGAAAGAGAAAGCATGGTGAAATGAGGAAACCTGCAGAATGCAGGACAGATATAAAACTACGGTGGGAGATGTGCTACCTGTGACAGAGTTCCAAAATGGGATTCCCAAACGCCACTGCAGCTGCTCGTGGAAGCAGTTGTGTGTGTTTTCTTCCCTTCCAGACAGATTACATTCCCACTGAGCAGCAGCCTGGAGTCCAAAGGCAGGCAGGTTCCTGCTCAGTTACACAAGCCATGCAGACAGTCTGCAGGATTTAAGAGCTAGGATCTCTATCCAGGTGACAGAGGAGGGAACTCCTCCCATCAGGAACACTGGCATCAGTCACAGTAACCAAGAGCAATCGTGTGTGCCAAGGGCACAACACCCCCAGAGCTCAGTAAGCATTGACTCAGCACAGTGCAGAGAACAGCCAGCTTACAGCCAGCAATGCAACCTGTTAACCAAACCCGTGCTGTTAGCAGGGACACCCTGTGCATCCTCCACAGCCTGAATCCAAAACCATCACGGGATTGGGAAACTCAAACATGTAAAAATGCTGTCTTCAGCTTGTACAGAATTTCTTATGTGTTATAATAATAGCGTCCAAAATAACTTAGCAAAGAGTGTCCTGTTCACCTACTGATGAACTAAGTCCTACTTTGATGAAGCCTTAGAGTTTTAACGTTTGATAGGTACAGGATTGTACTTTTGTTGTTTCTGCACACACATGCTCCCATATAGCCACTTACATCCCTCCCTCCACCCCGCTTTGGGTTCACTTCCATTCATTTGGAAGGGGAGTAAGACAGGCAACAGCTTTAGCATCACTGCCATAAATAAAGGATGTTATGCTCAATAGTGAATTCACAGACTCTTCTCCAGAAGTTTCTTTATTAAATACAAAAAAGGCTGCAGGCTGACCACAACACCAAAACAAGTCACTGAAGTTGCTTACAAGCAGCTAGAGATGAGAGATCACACAAATGCCTCTGCTTTGTATTCCATTCTCCTCTCCATACTCCTGTGAATGAGTGGGATACCAGGTGAGCAGCGGTGGAGGTAGGGGACAGCCCTGTGGTACTGAGCAACAGAGATAGGCATGACTGTTAGGGTCTGCTGGGTTATCAGCCCTGAGCCCTTCCCTTCTCCAACTGTATGAATGTAGGATAACTCTCAGGTGTTCTGGAAAATAACATACAACAAACAACTCCCACCCCAAAATCCACAAACAAAATCCAAAGGAACTGCATCATTCCCCTGCCTTCCTTCCTAAACAGAAAGGTCTCTCAGAGATGAGTCACTTTATTCCCCCCTCGTACACCAATTTAAAATCCCTGTTCGTGTAGGTCTTCTCTGTGTTCCTGGACCTGAAATTTGCAAGTCTTTCCACCACTGTGGATCTATTCCACCTGCCCCATGGCTATTCTGGGTTGTCCACACTGCTGTAGTGGTTACTGAAATGAAAAACAACACAATTGAAAGGGTTAACAATGGCAGCCCACGGAGCCCTTCAGAACCAAGGGTTTTGATGCAAGTAACATTTCTGCTTGGTTGAGAATGCTGGGTGCTATTTCTTGCAAGATACTCCCTCTTCAAACTGGGAATATTATAGACAGCAGAATCCAAGGAACACCAAAGAGCACAGAATATGTGTGTGTCAGAGAGAGAGGGAAGCAAATAGAGGATTAATGGGATATTAGGACCATGATAAATAGAGCTCGGAAGCAGGAATTAATCTGACTAACAGAAGCTGTTCTCCAGAGTTCTAAAATAAGCATCAGTTGCAGAGGGCACAAGCAATAGAAAGCAAAGCAGCTCATGGATGGCAGGGAGAGAGAAGTGCACAATAACACCTGCAGCAATTTTGGCAAGCGCAAAGACAGCGAGTGGTCCACGAGTGATGGGGTGACAGTGCAGCAACAGATGGGCTTGAATGCAAGAGCAGATGAATTGCTTAGAGAGTTTTCATACTTTTCTACTTCAGACTCTGGGAGACAATAAAGACCAAATTGAATCAATTAAGGCATCTCCACAGAAACAACCTAACTGTATTGTATTTTTCAGTAAATATATTCCACTGTTACTGTTCTCTTTTTTAGTACTTTTTCAGGTGTGTTTTTCATGCAGCCCATGGCAAAACAAAATTAAATTATCAAGAGCCATTACGTGCTGCAGGGGAAATGACTACAATTAAAACTGCAGCACTGGCCACCATGCACAATGAGACTTTTGTGATAATAGTAATTTTTATAATTGTTTTACCATTGCTTCAGTATTACTTTGAATTTCCTTACACATCAACTTCCATTTAAAACTCTTTTGCCTTGTATCACAGTCTCCTAGCCAGTCACTCCGCATGCCAAACAAAACATTTCTGTGCTAAGTGAGGACAGCAAACCATGTTGTTGTGAGAGCAAGGTGAAATGAGGGCCATGCCAAGCCTGGAAAGTAACCCTGGAAAGAGGAAGCACCAAGCAAGCCAGGGAGAGGAGATCTGCAGCTGTCACTTGCCCTGGTGAGTCCAAGAAGAGAACATGGAGTAGCCATGCAAGGAAGAAGTAGGCACCATCCTCCCATTAAATTTGTCCAGTCAGATATTCACAGTTGTATTTATGCAAATCCAAAAAGCACTTCCCCAGCCCCAGAGCCTGCCAAATCAGACCCCAGCTGCAGACAACTGTGTAAAAAGCTGCATACCTGCTGTCCCTTTCATTCCTGTCCTCCCAACCACTGCAGTCCCTGTGAAGAAGTCCCAGTAACGTGTCTGCTATGTCTCAGCCTGACTCCTCATTCTGCTGGCTCACCCCGTTCTTGGAGCCGATGCTCTCTCCGATTATCCTCGTCAGGGCACTGCACGGCATTTCTGGGCCCTCCAGACACACAGCAGGCTAGGTAGACAGAGAAGTCCCAACGATTTCGTGGTGTTCATCACAAGACAGACAAGATTTTCCATCCCAAGGAGGAGACATCACCATTGACATGTTTCTGGTATCTTTCGGTCCCTTTATTTTCTTGTAGTCCTACTTGCTGGTCCTGATGGCTCCTGCTGATAGTTGCTCTGTAGCAACGCACTGCATGTAAAGGAGGTGAACAGGTCCCAGAATTCCTCTCCATGGCATACCTGATGCCATAACCTCAACCTCATGCCCACTGGTAGAGTGTTTGTCAGGCAGCTTCCCCCAAGACCAAGACTGGAGATACAATCACTTGTATTGCAGATAGAAGAGCAATGTTCACTGTGAAAACAGTGCACGCTGAACTCTGTGACATATAGAATTTTGTATATAATAGTACAAGCTTCTGAAGAACATGACCCTTACACTGTGGAGTGCAGAAAAGCGCCCACCTAAACACCACGGAAGCTGTACCTGCACCATTAGAGCTGCTGTAGCCCTTGGTTTCCACACTCGAGAGAAAACCTCAACTCTGCCCCAGGGAGACAGTTTAAGTGCATGCCTGATATAAACCTGAGCTCAATGGCAGCACTAATACCTGGGCACTCTCAGAAGCAAAAGTATGTGGACACAAGGCGTGTTACTGGCATCACAGGACAAAATACAGGACATTCCAAATTTCTCTAAGGAAAACAACTCCAAAGTCATTAATGCAGTATCAGGCAAATCACAACTGTACTCTGCCCACTGTGGAACCCAGCACCCAGAAGCAGGAATTGGAGAGCACAGGGCAGTGCAGATGCCACAAGCCACACCCCGAGACCCTCACGCTGGTCACCAAGGACAGCTCAGTCAGCTCTCCCGAGCTGAGCGGTCGGTGCGGCTGCAAGTCCCAGAGAGAGGCAGTTCTTCCCAGAGCACTCACCGAGCGTGCAAGGTGCCACACTCCAGCAGTGTTTCCTCACACAGAGAGCAGCATGCACAGATCCCTGCTGTGTACCCGTGCACGGAGGCAGCATACAGACATGCAAGCCAGCAGCACCAGCAGTGAGGCAGAGCTGCAGCACTCAGCTCTGTCTCATACTCCTGACAGCTACTGCAGCTAGCAATATCCAGGGCCCTCTCAGCAGCCTTGCTCTCATGGGTCTACAGAAATGGAAGAACTTGTTTTCCTTATTCCAGCCGAAATTCCAAGCATGTCTCCAGCCACAAACCCGGGTATCAACAAGGGCACAGCTTCAGGCCCCTCAACATCCCTCTTCTACCACCAGTCAACCAAAAGCCATACATGTGCAGTTTCCCCTCTGCAGCCAAACCTCCATCCATGTCTCCCAGCTGCACTGACACCTGGCTGTAGCCTGCCCACAAGAAGTGCTGATGTACAGCATCTTCAGCCCTTCCACTGTCAAACAAATGTTCGGGTCTTGGCAAGGTTGGAGAAACAGAGATCTGTCCTACCAGTTGAGCTCAAGAATGATCTGGCAGACAGTATTTGTCTGTCCTGTGAATTACCTGGCCACCACCCATTCCCTCACAGGAAAGAGCAAATAGCTTTATTTAATTATGTAGTAGGAAACTGGGGTACAGCGAGCTTAAGTAACACGCCAAGGCCAGTCAGCTGAGTCTGGTAGGACAAAGATAAAAACCCAAGACTTGCTGGCTTTCAGCCACATGCTCCAACCAGCTTGCCTAGAACCTCCTTTGCTACCCAAGACAGGCCAGAGCCCTAAGTCGCATTTCCTAGTATTCCAACTTGCACTTACGACAGTGTGAACACAAAGCCCAGCTACAGGCCCTGCACATACACACCTATCTCTACAGCATTAGTTGTTTGTTCAAGCCTATCCCCATCCTGCCACGCCAGGGCACAGCCAGCTCCCTTGACGCACAGAGCTCAGCTTCTCTTCTTACACTCCCTAAGACAAAATGTGAGTAACCAGCGTTCCCTGCAACCTGTAGCTTCCCGTCATTCCATCCTCCCTTCTCACTCCACAATCCAGACAGAGGGTCCCACACTGCTGTGTAACATTATACTCACAGTGAACTTTGTTAGGAGTGGTCTGTTTCCGACGGGACATGTTTCCCTGACCTGGGAGCAGAGTGTTCCTCCCGTCAGCAGAGGGCTCACCTGAGAAGAGAACAGAAGAGCCTGTCACACATTTCACTGGAACCTTCCGAGTCTCTGGCCAAGCTCAGCTGGTTGTGCCATGGTCCACTCTCCACCTTCTGTCTACGAGCTCGTTCTGCACCATCACAGCTGGATTTCGTGCCGCATCCAACACGATCCACAAGCGTTTTACAAGTCACCGTGCATGGGCAGTCCTGTCCAGTTCTCAGGCAAAGGTTTAAGCAATCCTGCCCCCCCCGCTCCAAAAAAAAACCTGAGTGCCCCCTTCAAGAGTGACTGCAACCTCAGTCCCAACACACTTCTACCTCCTGTCCATTCCTGCAGCCTCATATCGACTGCTTGTCCTCAAACTGACAGAAGAAGGTGGCAATCCCAGCAGTCCTCTCAGACAAAAGGAGGATCCAAATCCTTTCCCGCAAGACAGATGGTCACACGGATCCCATCAGCCTCCTCAGAAAGGTGGACACAGAGATCTTGTCAGCCCTTCGCTGACACACACACGGGATCCCGTCAGTCCTCACCAACTGATGGACACAGGGATCCCATCAGCCTCAGACAGACGGACAAAGGATCCCGTCAGCCGCCTCAGACGGATGGACACGGGGATCCCGTCAGCCTCCCCAAACAGCGGGACGCAGACGGCAGTCCCAGGGCACGGGAGGCGGCAGGAGCAACCGGGCCCGCAAGCGGCTGGACACACAGACAAAGGGACCCGGCTCCCTGGCAGTGGTACAGACCGCCGAGGGTCCCGGCCCGGCAGCCCCGACAGACAGACCGGCCCCGGCAGCGGAGGGGCCGCCGCGGGGCCCGTCCCGCCCCTCGGGGGCGGCAGCGCCGGCCCGGCCCGGCCTGGCCCGCCTTACCCGTCCCGCCGCAGGCGCCGGGAGCCACGGACAGACAAAGGGCAGCGACAGACGGACGGGCAAGATGGCGGCGCCGCTGGAGCGCGCGGCGCGGGCACGGGCGCGGGCACGGGAGCGACGGCTCGGCACCGGGAGAGCCCGGCACGGGCACGGTACCCGGCACACACCGGAGCCCCAGCCCAGCGCCGTCCTGGCTGTCACCGGCTCGCCCGCAGACCTCAGGTGCCGGTTTTTCATTAGGCCGAAGCGTCCTCACCTGTTTGCCATTGATCCGCCCCAGCCCGCGGCTCCCGGCCGCCCGAGGGAGCTCATCTGTGCCCGCGGCGGGGCTCCCCTGCCCCGGCCACCTCCGCCGACAGCTCACCGGGAGCGCCCGGCCACCCCCGGCTCACAGGGATCTCGCATACCCTGCAAGGCCAAAACCCACGGGTTTAGTATTAACTCGGACCCACTGCGCGCGTTGTGAATTCGCGCTCCCACCGAGAGCTGGACCGCCCCTCCCCGGAGGCTCGGGGCCGCCTCCCCTCGCAGGCCGCCGAGCGCTGCCGCCGCGGGCCCGCTCACCGTGGGGCTGCGGCACCGGGCCCAGGACCCGGCTGAACCTCGGCCCGACCCTCCCTTGCAGTGGCGCCAGCACCCTGCGACCCTCAGAGAACCGAAGACACCCCGGCCCCGCTCACCATCCGCAGTCAGGGCACGGCGCGGCAGCCACGGCGGAACGCCGCACTGCCGGAACCGCCGCGCCGGGGGCGGGCACCAGCGGGCGCCTATCGGGAGCGACACTACAGCGCTGCGCACAGGATCCCTCCGCCGAGCCATGTAGTCCCTCTGCGCCCCTCTCCCGGGGCCGTGTCCGCTCCTCCTCGTTCCTGCCCGGCCGGCGCCGCGCCGGGGCGGCATCTGGGGGCCAGACCGGAAGAGCGCCCGCCGCGGCGGCTCGGCAGTGTCCCGGACGGGGAGCGGGGAGTGCCGGCTGTGGGGATCCCTCCGCTCGCGGTCAGGTGCTGCCAACCAGCGCGCGCCATTTTGGGTGACTGGGACGTGCGGAGCGGCGGGAGGTGAGCGGGGCTCGGGGTCGAGGGGCAGGAGCGGGGTGGTGGGTCGCGTTTTGCGGCCGAGGAGGTGCTGGCGGTGACGCGGAGGCCCTTCCCCAGTCTCCTGCAGTCCCGGGACCTGCCCCGCCCGCGCTGTGGGACGTTCCCGTTGGCTGGGGAGAGAGAGGGAATTCCCCCCGCGGCTCCTCGGGTGCAGCTGCGCCGATGGAGCCCGCCCAGGGCAGTGTCCGAACTGTCCCTGGGCGCTGGGCCGGACGCGGCGGGTCTCGCCGGGCGGCTGATGGGGCTGGTGTGGCCGCCCTGGCAGCCGGGCCAGGTCACGGCTCGCCCCGCGCTGGCCAGAGCAGCCGCCGGCAGGGAAGGATGGGGAGGCGAGATACAAACCAATGTCTTTCTATATAATATCTTTTCAGGAAGGGTTTTTTTTTTTTTTTTGATGAACGGTTATCGGCAAAGCAAAATGCAGTAATTAATTATCTTCAGAATTAGCTTTCTGTAGGATTAATGAGTTAAAATGGCTCCTGGGGAGACTGAGGGAGTGCCAGAGCGTGTGTTCAGTAAGCAGGAAGAGCGTGGGAAATGTGGAATGGCAGCTTTTCCTTCTCCTGACACGACTCTTACAACCTTAGTCTCTACAGTTCTTGGGTTAGTTATCTAGCTGGTTTATAACTTGCAAATTGGTATGACAGAGATGAGCTTTTTTCTTCCAGTTGACTTTCCTGTTTCTTTAAAAATATCCAGGAAGTTTCCTGGAAGTTTCCAAAGCCAAACCTGTTGGGCTTGGTTGGGTGCAGGGTTGTGAAGTGGAAGAGGTAATGATGAGCGCTGGAGGTCCAGCTATTTATAAATAACTAGATTGGGAATGGCAGACCTGGGCTTTTGTGGGAATTTCTTGGCCTCCCCGGTTCCAATGACCCTCCCTCTTCTCCCCAGAAGGTGTTTATGATGCTGGGCTCTGGGTTCAAGGCCGAGCGCTTGCGAGTCAACCTGCGCCTTGTTATCAATCGCCTCAAACTGCTGGAGAAAAAGAAGAGTGAGTACTGGAGGGGGCAGGTGGGCTCCACCATACTTTTGGGGCTCAGGAGACTTAAAGAGGTTTTTCTGAAGTCAGGATGCTTTTGTGGGCCAAGTATTCAGTAGCTTTCTGCTCTTCCCAGCTGGACCTAGGCCTTACAGCCTGTCCCAGTGTGTGAGGGCCCAGAGGAGCAGGCTGGCTGCAGTTGGCTTCTGTTCACTCTCCTGGCAAGTGCTGGAGTGCAGTGTGGGGAGTGGTAGCTGTGGGCTGTGTGTGCTCACAGCACAGTGGGAAACTCCCTGCGTGCTCTGGGAGGCTCTCCCCACCTTGCCCTGCCCTGATGCAGATAAGGTCTGTGGTCCCAGTTGACTCTGCAGGGAGGTTGTAGGTGCAGGAGTGTTTCCAGCAGCTAAAGCCCACTCTCCTGTCTCCTGTGAGTTAGTGTACTTGGACCTGGACACAAGGGCTCTGCCAAGCTATGGCCAAGTGTCTCGTGCTGCAGAGGCTCAATGGGGGAGAGAAGCTGGTGGTGGCTTTGAGTGTGGTGGGGACTGTGGGGGGTCTGGACCAGCAGCCCCAGCCAGCATGGTGACCACGCTCGGGGGTGTGTGCTGCAGCTGAGTTGGCCCAGAAGGCAAGGAAGGAGATTGCAGATTACCTGGCAGCTGGAAAAGATGAGCGTGCCAGGATTCGTGTGGAGCACATCATCCGTGAAGATTACCTTGTGGAGGCCATGGAGATCCTGGAGCTGTACTGTGATCTGCTGCTTGCCCGCTTTGGCTTGATCCAGTCCATGAAGTAAGCTCTGGCTGAGAGGGTCCTGGGCTCAGGGAGGGACACTGCTGGAGCAGGTCTGGGGTACAGAAGGGCACTTGTGTTTGTCTCACTGTCCTAAAGCCCCCAGAGACCTTTTCTTCCCCAGGCAGGGAAGACTCTGGTGCCCAATGTGGAGGATGGGAGCTTTGAGGCTGAGCAGATTGAGAGCAGCAAAGGCAGGGTGCGTGAGAGAACTGTTTATTGTGTCCTAGGGAGCTGGACTCTGGCCTGGCAGAGGCGGTATCGACCCTGATTTGGGCTGCACCACGTCTCCAGTCAGAAGTGGCTGAGCTGAAGATTGTGAGTAGAGTTCTTTGAGGGTGTTGTGCATGCAGGGTGGGGATGATGCTGCCAGAAGCTGGTGGAAGCCCTTGTTTGGGACTTTGTGTTGTTAAAACAGAGGATGTGTTTTCATGGGCTCTGCAGATGGAGACCACGTGTCCCTGGAGCATCCAGGGTGGCTGTAGCTGCTGAACAGGAATGCTCAGTAGCAGAAATGAGAGGGAGGGGGGGTGGCCGTGGGGCCTACAGCAGATGTGCAGTGTGTGGTGGGGGAAAGCAAAGGTATGCATCTTCCTAGAGTTTCTCTCCTATTGCAGGTTGCTGACCAGCTGTGCGCCAAGTACAGCAAGGAGTACGGGAAGCTGTGCCGGACAAACCAGATTGGGACAGTCAATGACAGGGTAATGAACTGGTGGAACAGCTGGAGCTGGCAGAGCAGTCACGCCTGCTGAGGCTCACTGCCCCTTGGACCTGTGGCCAGTGGGTGATGCCCACAGTCCCTGCAGAGTAGGGCGGGCAGATGGAGCCCACCTGTGTTGGAGCACGGTGCTGAGAGCCTGGGCAGGAGGAAGCACATGGAGCCCTGGCCTGTTGCTGCCCACAGTGTGCTGCACTGGGCAGAGAGGCTTCCCCAGGGCTGCCCAGTGCTTCCTGGTGGCCCTGGCTGGGATAGAGCTGGGATGGTGCTGGGCCGGAGCTGTGGGGTGCTCCACTGCCCTGGCCCCACTGTGTCTCTCCATCCCTGTGTTCCAGCTGATGCACAAGCTGAGCGTTGAGGCGCCGCCCAAGATCTTGGTGGAGAGATACCTCATCGAGATTGCTAAGAACTACAATGTGCCCTATGAGCCTGACTCTGTGGTGATGGTGAGTGAGCCGTGGGCTGTGCATTGTAGTGAACTTGCTGATCATTGTGCTTTGGTGTCTTCTAGACAGCCCCAGCACAGCACGGTCCTTGTTCCTTCCCACAGCCCTACAGCATCTGCCCATAGTTACTCATGCAACTGCTTGGTTCCTGTTCTGTTTTCTGTTAATACCACCGTATAGCTGCTCTCTGTTCTATCCTCGTTGTTTATTCCCATCTTGTCCAGTGACAAAGGCTGCATCTACTGCTGTTCAGAGAGCAGTGATCGGAACAGAGATGTGGTGGTGAGCAGAATTCTTCCACCCTTTCCAGGCTGAAGCCCCAGCAGGTGGAGAAGCAGATCTAATTGATGTGGGGTTCACGGATGATGTGAAGAAGGGTGGCCATGGAGGGGGTGGAGGTGGTGGATTTACAGCCCCGATGATGGGTCATGATGGGTTAGTACCCATGCCCGTGATGATGCCTATGCCCATGCCAACACCAAATCCGCCCTTCTCCTATCCACCTCCAAAGGGACCGGTAAGTTTCTTGGCTTTGTGTGTTTCCTTTTTCTGTGAAAGACTCTTGAGTGTGGTGCTTAGCCCTGTGCCTGCTGACTAGAAAGTGTCTGTACCTGATAGCTTGATTTGTCAGAAGGCCATTGTTTTGGTATGAGATTACATGGGATGGGGACTGTTGGCAGCGCAGCTGAAGCTTCGTGTTGCTTCTTGACTGTGGAGGTTCCTACCCATCTTCTCCAGCCAGCCCTCTTTGCCTTCAGGGAACAGAGGAGTCCAGACTTAACTCCTGAGGCAGTCTTCTGACTGCCAGGCTTTTGTCCAGGAGTTGGAGCTGCACTTCGAAGTTGGTAGGCTGGTAGTGTGCCAAGATTCAGTCAAGGAAATCAGGTGAGTTTTTTGGGGTGGGAACAGCACAGAAAAATGCAGAAGAGCCCTGCCTTCAGACCTGCAAGGGAAGGAGACTGAGCCAATGGCTCTTGCAGATGACTTTCTGTGAGGGTGGAATGTGGGAGCTGAAAAGAGCCCCATTCTCTAAATTCAGTCATTTACAGGATATCTCTGTAGACTGGAGAGTATCAGAATAGTGGGATGGCTTGGAGTCTTAATGTGGTCCCAGTAGTGCTGCAGTGGTTTTTGTGGAAAACCTGGGCCAAGTGTCATCAGCTGGCTGTTGGCCCAGGCATAAACATGCTGAGGACTTGCGCCAAGTCTGCATCCTTGAGGCACTGTTGTGTTACAAGTGAGGGTGTAATACAGAGCCTTGAGTGAGGCAGAAATCTCCTTCCTGTTCTGTGATACTGCACACAGGGCCAAAATGGCAGAGTATTCCCTTTTTGTCCTGGTACTACTTATGCCTTGGAAGATGAAGTGTTTACCTGTGCTGATTCTTTAGAATAATCCTGTTAGCTGGGTCTGCCTGCACCAGGTGACTACAACTGACTTAATACTTGAGAATCTTTTACTTGTAAGCATAAACTCAATCCAGTTGGATACTTGCCTGCATTTATCTAAGACTACTTCCTGTAGCAGCTGTAGGTGTGGTATCCCAGGTGAGTAGTGTGGTGCATGACTGATCTCTCTGTACAGGAGAACTTCAGTGGCCTGCCAGTGGGGACCTACCAGCCTTTCACTAACATCCACCCACCACCAATTCCGGCAAACCCACCCACATATGAGTCTGTAAGTGCCTGAGCTGAATGGCCATTGCGGGCAGCAGGGGGACCCTCAAAGAGAGTGCAGTGTAGCCACAGAGAAGGGGAGTGTTCATTAAGGACACTGCTGCCACCTTTGGAGCTTTTGGGGTGGTGCTGGCATTGCTTACGGGTGAATCACTGAGTGCGCGTGATGGGAGGATGACTTGTGGGGAGAAGTTCCTTGTTCAGCTCTGTGCTTTGGCTGCAAAGGAAAGCCAACGTTTCTCTTGCTGCATCATTCAAGTAGTGATAAACAGTTAACAAGCAGAAGCAGAGTCTACAAATTCTAGTCTTTGCAATGTGAAGGGTTTATCTCCTCAAGTCTGTTTAATTATGGCTTTGAACTAATTAATAGCCTGGATGACAATTTTGGCTGACCCAGATGCTGTATGTTTAAACACTCTTTCTTTCCCAGACTTTACTCAGTCCTTGGGGAACAATGAAAGAGAGGCTGGAGACTTCCCTTTTTTTGCTTGTTTGTGGTTTTGTTGGTGTAGTTCATGGTCATGCCTCCCCCACTCTGCCTTTGGTGACGTGCTGCTTGTTTTTGTGTTATCCAGAGCAGGGAGGAGCTGTGCTGAACCTTGGGCTCCCTGCACAGCAGCCTGAGTTCAGGAGGGGCAGGCACAGGCACAGCAGTGCAGGTGAAGTGGGTGGGGATGGATGTTGCTGGCTGCAGCCTGCAGGGAATGAGGAGCTTTAACAGCACAGCTGGGTGTGCTGTGGGCCTTTGTCCCAGCTAGACCAAAACCTGAGATGTGTCATTTCATATCCTGCTGCTAGTCACAAGGGCCTGTCAGTGGTTTATGAGGAAGGGCAGAAGAGCTGTGCTGACATGGGTGAAGAGGGCAGTCTTTTCTCACTCATGCTCTTGAATGTTTCAGACCTGATAGTGGATATGCTCTGTTGATTCAGTTCCAGAATATAGTCAGTGAAGCTGCTTTAATTGAAAGGGAGGGAGAAGAAAGCTGAAGTGCTGCCTCTGTTTCTTGGAAGAGAGGCAGATGTTCCAAAGCCATGGCTGCCTGCTCAGGGCAGGGAGAAAT
This sequence comes from Chiroxiphia lanceolata, assembly GCF_009829145.1. Classification (NCBI taxonomy): domain Eukaryota; kingdom Metazoa; phylum Chordata; class Aves; order Passeriformes; family Pipridae; genus Chiroxiphia; species Chiroxiphia lanceolata. The sequence continues at coordinate 9,461,870 of NC_045649.1, read as the reverse complement.
GTGCAGCTGCTCTGCTGGGACTGTGCCGCTGAGCTCTGCCTGCACGCTGGAGTGACCCGTGCCTGGTGGGACAGAGCTGTAGTAACTGAGAGTCTTTTTCAGATTGATGAGCCGAATGCTGACAAGGACATTGCTGCACCAGTGCCTGGTGAGTATGTCCAGGGGTTTAGGAAACCGTGGTGTTAGGGGCTGTTCAGAAAAAACCCACTGGTGCTGTCTGTTTCCTGGGTGAGCTTTACTTTGTGCAGCTCCATTTGGCCCACTGAGCGTGTGCTGACAGTGAGGTGCAATGATATTTCTCTTTTAAACAGGGCCTGAGCCCAAGCCAGAAGCTTCTCCTAAACCAAGAGCTGGAGCTCCTATACCTTTGATAACTTTGTGCTGCCTGAATTACCATCTGTGCCAGACACGCTGCCAACGGCCTCTGCTGGCGCCAACTCCTCCGCCTCAGAAGACATTGACTTTGATGATCTTTCTCGAGATTTGAGGAGCTAAAGAAGAAGACATAAACTTCCTGAGCTGCAGGAAGGAGAGGCAGGAGCTTCTCTCTGAAAAAGACTCTCCTTGAAATTGGTTTCCTGTATTAACCTCAAATGAACACACTCTCCTTTTGAGCTCTCTTCCTGCTATACTTACACCAAATGCTGCCATTTTCCCTGATCTTTGTTGCTACAGGAGGTGAACTGTAGGGAATTGTGCAAGTTTGGGTCCCTGTCAGTCTGAGTAGCTGTATGCAAAAGCTGTGCCTGATGTTCTGGGCACTGTTCCTGGCTGCCTTCATGATGGCTCTGTGTTCCCAGAGGAGGCTCTCGCGGAGCCCTTGCTGGCCTTCATGGTGTTCTCGGGGGGGGTCTGTTCCCAAGGCGTCATGTTCTGCCTGGGCCCACTTGAGAGCACGACTGGCAGGGCTAGGCGGGGGCCCTGCTGCCCAGGGGCTCCCCTAGCTGCTCTGCTGCGCTCGTGGGAATCTGATGGATGTGTGGCAGCACCTTGTTTTTCCGCGGGCCAGGGGTGGGGCCTCCTAGGGCTGTACTTCACCTGTCCGTGATGCTGCCAACCCCTGTACCGGTCCCTGTCCTGTGCCTGTCCGTGAAGTCGCAGACACTTCCCGCGGGGCCCGGGCTGTTCCGGCCCCACTGTCGGTTCCAATAAAGCGGGGCCCGGGATCCGTCCTGTGCGCGCGCCGCGCGGGTCGGGCCGGGAGCGCCCCCCAGCGGGGCCCCGCCCTGAACTGCTGCTGCTGCGTCGCTATTGGGTGGAAGGGTCCGCGCTCCGCCAATCACCGCGGGCGATCCCGGAAGTGCTCGCACGTGGCGGGCTGAGCCCATGGCGGCGCCGCTGCGCGTGAGCGGGGGGGAGATCAGGACCGGCCCGGCGGGGCCGTTCATGGGGAGCCGGGCAGGGCCGGGGCGGCTGGGGCTGGAGCGGGGCGGGGCGGGACGGGTGGAGTGGATGCGGGGCCGGAGTGCCGGGATATGAGGGTATGGCCTGGGATGGGGGGGAAGGGAGTGCCGGTACCAGGATGGGATGGGTGTTGGTGAGGGTGCCGGGTTGGGATCGGTACCAGGATGGGATAGGTGCTGGTGCCGGTAGGGAATGGGGAGGGGATCGGTACCAGGATGGGATGGGTGCTGGTGCCGGTAGGGAATGGAGAGGGATCGGTACCGGGGATGGACGGGGGGTGGTGCCGGTAGGGAATGGGAAGGGGATCGATACCAGGGAGGGGAGGGGTGCTGGTGCCGGTAGAGGGGATCGGTGCCGGTTCGCCCGCTGACGGCTGTGGGCAGGGGCGGCTGCGGGCGCTGGCACTGGGAGGCTGCGGGCTGCTGCTGGGCTCGGCGCTGGCGGCGGAGACGAGCGGCTCTACGCGGCGGCGGTGATGCCCGCGCTCCGGGCGCTGCCCCCCCGAGACCGCCCACGCCTGGCTCTTCGCGCTGCTGCCCTCGGGCTTGCTGCCCCCCGCCCGTCCCGACGCCCCGCGCTGGTGCGGCTCTGGCGGGGGGAGATCGGGGGTGGGGCGGGGCGGGAATTGGGGCAGAGAGTCGGGAGGGCGGAGTGGACGGGGGGGGGGGGGGGGGGGCGGGCGGTCGGGTACCAGTGGAAGCCTGTCATAGTCCGCGGGGGAAGACGAGGGGTCTCTCGGGCAGGCACTGCCATGGGGCAGAGGAAGGGAGGTCAGGGGAGGCAGCTGGGGTTGTTCGGGAGGGGTCTGGAGCGAGGCCCCGGCTGTGGTTCCTGCGGTCGGTGGGCTCTGACCCAGACCTGTCCCCGCAGGAGGTGCGAGTCCTCGGGCAGCGATTCCGCAACCCCCTGGGCCTGGCCGCTGGCTTTGACAAGCAGGTGAGGCTGTGGACGGGCTGTACAAGATGGGCTTTGGCTTTGTGGAAGTGGGGACCGTCACGCCCAAGCCCCAGGAAGGGAACCCCAAGCCCAGGGTCTTCCGGCTGGCAGAGGACGAGGCGGTCATCAACAGGTGGGATCTGAGGGCGGTGTTCAGCCGTGTCCTGCAGTCTGCCCACCCCGAGGGTGGTTATTTGGGGAAGGTCAGGGGTGATTTTCACCCCATGTCTGGCTTGCACTCACAGGACAGCAGGTCCCTCTGTGCCAGCACCTGCAGGTGCACATGGCAGTGCAGGGTTATTTGGGTGGTCCCAGCTCCGTGGTTGGTGCTGTGGTGGCTTTTGGGTTGGATGTGCTGAGCAGAGCTGCAGAGACTATGCGTCTGGCTTGTTTCTCCCATGTCCTATTTGGGGTTTGTGGACACCAGCCCAGCCCTGAACCCTCTGTCCTGGTGCAGGTATGGATTCAACAGCCATGGCCATGTTGCAGTGGAGCATAGGCTGCGGGCCCGCCAGGAGACGCAGACCAGGCTCACTGGTGGTGAGACAAGCTTGTAAGACTTTGCTCTTGGGGTCTGCAGGGTGGGTTTGGGGGTCTCCCAGGTAGCTGTAGGCCAGGAAAGGTGTGTAACACCAGTGTCCAGGCACAGGAGCACCCTGGCCAGAGCAAGGTACACTCAAACAGCAGGACCCTCTTGGGGCTGTAACCTCTCCCCTTGGGATTGTGATTAGTCACCTTTCCCCTGCCATTTTCTTTGGGACCGAGCTGCACATACTGCTTTAGGCAGAACATGTTAAAGCCAAAGCTAAGAGGACCCCAGCTGGGCAGATCCTGACGGCAACCTCTGCCAGGCTGTGGTGCTGGGAGGTGCTGAGTGGGGCAGCTGTGGCGATGCTCCTGTGGCTGTGGGACAGTGCCAGGCCCGTTCCCATGAACATGGGTTGCATATCCCCATCTTGATTTTAGCTGGTCCTGGAGCCTCCCTTTTTGGTGCTCTGGCCCTTGGGTGGGGGTTGGTCCTGCTGCCCTATTCAGCCATGTCTGTGTTCCAGCGGGATGCCCCTTTGGAATCAACCTGGGCAAGAACAAGAGCTCCATAGACGCTGCAGCTGACTACGTGGCTGGGGTCCGGACACTGGGCCCTTTGGCTGACTACCTGGTTGTGAACGTGTCCAGCCCGAACACCCCAGGGCTGCGGGACCTGCAGGGCAAGACTGAGCTGCAGGACCTGCTGAGAAAGGTGGGTCACTTCCCCTAGCCAGCCCAACCTGCAGCTGCAGCACTGGATGCATCCTGTGCCCTGGCAGTGTCTGCTCCACTCCAGCCAGTGGGTTTGCCCTGGCACAGGGATAAATGGGGCGGCTCCCAGGATTGCTGAATGTCCCCTGATCAGCTGCTGCCGTGGGGTGCACCAGGACACTGTACCCCAGCAAAGGGCTTGGGAGCAGTGCGGTATCACCATCCACTCTGTTCCTGCCAGAGGCAGCAAGTTGCCCACCCCACGCCTTTGGGTGTCCTCAGGGTCCTGTGCTGGCCGTGTGCCCTAGGCCCTGTACTGAGGGTGCCTCTCTGTCAGGAATGCCATGTAGAGGAGCAGGGCCTGTCCCTGTGCTGGTTGGTGCCCGTGGCTTCTGGTCAGGGCACGAGGTTTCTTCCTGCCATGCACTGCCATGTACACCCGCAGGTGCTGGCAGAGAGGGACCTGCTGCCCTGCGAGCACAAGCCAGCCGTGTTGGTGAAGATCGCCCCTGATCTCACTGCACAGGACAAGCGCGACATTGCCAGCGTTATCTGCGAGGTGAGATGGGAAGGGGAGGCTGGTGTGCCTCCTGCCTCACCTCGCACAGCACGGGGCAGGACCATGGCGCTCCTGACAGGTCTCCTCTCTGAAGGATAGGTGCACCTGCAGCTCCCTGGCTGCCATAGGGGTGGGATCCTGGGTAGCTTGGAGTCTGTGAAGACCTATGTGTGTCAACCAGACCTTGGGTGACCCAGATAGTGAGGGGCAGCTGCTTTGTGCCAGGCATGTTTCTGGGGTTATGTGCTGGGGGAGCCCTGACCTGGCATCCCAGGGATGGGATAGGATGAGATGGGATGGGGGGGAGCTGCTTGTTGGCTGTGTCCTCACACTGCTGCCCCCCTCAGCTAGGTGTGGATGGGCTGATTGTCAGCAACACCACCGTGAGCCGCCCCAGCAGCCTCCGGAGCAGGCAGCGCATGGAGCCCGGGGGCCTCAGCGGGAAGCCCCTGCGGGAACTCTCCACACAGACCATCAGGGAGATGTACTGCCTCACCCAAGGTGGGAGCAGAGCAGGGCTTGGGGGGTGCATGCCCTCATCGCCTGTGCCTTCCTGACCCTGTGCCTGCCCACAGGCCGGGTGCCCATCATCGGGGTGGGTGGGGTGAGCAGCGGGCGGGATGCCCTGGAGAAGATCCGTGCCGGAGCCTCCCTTGTGCAGCTGTACACAGCCCTTGTGTACCATGGGCCACCGGTGGTGGGGGCAGTGAAGCGGGAACTGGAGGAGCTGCTGAGGTGAGGGGGCTCCAGGCACCTCCCCAGGGAGCCCCTGGGCCCAGGGTGGCTCTGCTGGTGCTCAAGCAGTGCACCACCAGGCTGAGCTGCAGTGCCAGGCTGGCCCTGCCATCTTGCACTGTCCCTGGTTAGGGAGCAGGGCTTCAAGAACGTCATGGAGGCAGTTGGAGCAGATCACCGGTGCTGACATGCTGCAGAACCAAGGTCTAGCCAGGAGGAGCCATGGCTGAGCAGGAATGAGTCTGATAATTCCAGTGCTGGGCAGGCTGGGACCAAGCCAAGGTCTTGGTCCCAGGCCCTGAGAAGAGCCTCTGTCTGATGGGTGAAGCAGGAGCTGCATTAGTGGGGAGCAGGGGAGGGGACCTCCACACCAGTGCCACTGCCCAGGGCTGTGTTTTGGCTTTCCTGTGGGCAGCTGAACCCAGCCCAAGTATCAATAAACATTTGGCTCACCTGGTCGTGTATGCTGCTCTGGGGATACCTCATGGGCTGGAGGGACACAGCCCAGCTCTCCTGAGCCAAGCAGGATTGGCTCTCTATGTTGCTCCCACTTTTCTGGTGGGAGAAGCTGCAGGGTAGCTGAGCTCTGGGATGAACAGACAGAAGTGCACCAGGGCTCCCCTCATAGAGATTTCTGCCCGAGGCCAGGCACTTGGGGTTGCTGGGTGCCAGTTCTTCCCTTTGCTGCCAGTACACAGCTGTTTGGAGATGGCTGTGGTTATGCCTGTTATTGTTGTGGAAAAGGTCTGATTGGTAGTGCTTCTGCCTGTTCATTTTGTTTCTGGAGCCTCCAGCACTGACTGTTCCTTCACCCTGAACCTCCTGCAGTTACCTTGGGCTTTGCTTGAACAAGAGCTTGCCCTGGACACAGCATTTCCTTTGGCAGCCTTTCGCAGTCCACCCTACAGAGCAGGATTGCGCCACAGCACTTCCCCAAAGTTGTTTACAACTCCTGCCCCTGCTCCGAGTGGCACTCAGCTCATGTCAGGGTCATCACCCACCTGCCTCCCCCTTCTGCAGCCCCCTGCACCAGCCACTTCATGTCCCAGATTCTCTGCTGTGGGCAGGTAACACCCATCGCTGCTCATCTGGGAATTCACCTGATCTGTCGGCCAAGGTGTTGATGTGCTTTGGAGAGTGCCTGGGAGACTCTTGCTCTTTCAGGCTGAGGGTGACACAGCACTTTCCTAAGGTATGGTGCTGTTCATGGATCAGAGCTGCCAAGCCCTGATGCATTTGGTGCTGGACTCAAGCCTTCTGTGTGGTGGTACAAGTATGGCTGCTGCTGGATCAGGAATGTCAAGCTCTGCATTGTCTGGGGACACAAATGCCCCATGAGATGGGAAGAAGCTCACAGAGGATGGGAAAGCCACCTGGGGTGTCTGGGACCAGCCACAGATGTTCCTCCTGAGCCTGAAGAGCTGGAGCGTCCAAGGGGCAGGGGGGCACTGGCAAGACCCTGGCAGGCCAAGCTTCAATGGCTCAGGACTGGGGCTAGCGCCACATGCTATGAATGGTTTTGGGGTGGCTTCCCTGTAGCACTGGCTCCCTCCTCTCCTGTTGCCCCTCAGCTGTGCTCCTGCTGGAGGCAGACTGCTCGTGGGAATAGGCTGATGTGCTCTGCCCTGCACCCCTGCTGCCCAGCCACATCCAGCTGGGCACTGGCCAGCAGTTGCTGCTGTGAGTTCCCGTAAGCCTGGGTTGAGCCCTCAATGCTGCTGACAAACCTGGGGCCAGGGGCTGCCAGGACACAGGGCTGTGGCCCCACTGCATGGGAAGGGGTGGGTACTGGTTGGAAGTCGGATTGGCTGCAGTCCCTCAGAGCCTGTCCCTAGTGGGACATGCTGCTCCCCTTGGCCAGCAGGGTGGCATTGCCCAGGGCACTGGTACCCAGCTCTGGGTGGGTGTGCCCTGACTGTGAGCAAAGCCAGGCACAGGATGGGATGGGACCTGGCCTGGGACCCAGCTTCTCCTGCCAGCACTGGGGCGGTCACCTGTGCCCTGCAGGGACTGTGGTAGGTGTGGGCACAGGGCAGGTTTGCCAAGGGCAGGGGCTGGTCTGCTCTCTGTGAGCCTTAGCTGGTGTCACAGTGCCAGGGCACTAGTCTGCAGCCAGACCCCCCCCCCATATTTATAACTACAAAATCCGGGAAACTCTTGGCACATTGGCTTCCTGTGGGGGCTTGGCAGCTTCCCGAGAGCCTCTGCCAAGCCGGCACAGAGCCAGGTGGGGATTTTTGTACTCCTCCTGCTGGGAAAGGTGCTGGCTGCAGGCAGCAGGGTCAGGAGGTCTGGAGCTCTTGGGCTGCACCAGAGGGAAGGAGGTGAATAAAAGGAGTGAGGAGGGAGCCCTGAGCAGCAGTGACCTGCAGGAGGAGGCTGCTGTGAGCAGGGAGCTGCGAGTATGGGGTAGGCAACACTGATGTGTCCCTCTATGTGCTCGGTGCTCTGTCTGTCCTGCTTGCCTGGTTGAGGGCCTGGCTGAGGACCTGGCCTTGCTGAGGGCCATGGCAGGGCCATGGAAGCTCCCAGGTCCCAACACTGCAGCCTTGCCCTCTGCAGCAGCAGGGTCCAGGTCTGGCTCCTGGCTGTCTGATGGGCAGCCCGAGGGCCCTCCTGGGGCTGCCCATCAGACAGGAGCCCAACCAGGGTCCTGGTGGAGCCCACGGCTGGGAGCAGGGGATCTTTCTGGGAGCTCTCTGCTGATGCTGCCCTCTTCTCCCTGCAGACCTGCAGAGCTGCTGATCGCTGGCCTGGCCTGGAGCATGCTGGGGACTGCAGCTGCCACCGGTACCTTCCAGGGCAGGCAGGGAGCACTGGGGTTCAGACGAAGGGGAGGGGACTTGGCAGGGAGCAGGCAGGGGCAGGGAAGATGGAACTAGGGAGGGACCCAATGGAGGTGGGAGCATGTCCTGGGCTCGGTGCTCTGGGCCAGCTGAGCATTGTCTGCCTGCAGAGCGGAGCTGTGCAAGGCCTGCAGAGATTGAACACGGCCACGTGGAGCACCTGGTGGTCAGGTACCGCTGCGACCCATACTACCGGCTGCGCGGCTCCGATGATGGTGAGGCACATCCCCAGCTCCAGGGGATGCAAGGGGCTGTCCCAATGCCAGGGATGCAGCCCCCTACCCCCCTTCCTCAGGGGTATGAGTAGCTACATCTGCTCAACTAAGCCCCAGGGAGGTACAAGCACCTCTGTGCCTCCCTGGCTGCAGGGCAGAGATGTTAACTCTGGTTTCTCTCCAAAGGGACATACAAATGTGATGGGAATCAGGTGTGGGTGAGTCCTGGAGCTGGTAAGGAGGTGCCTGTCTGCGAGCCAGGTGAGAGCAGAGCCACAGGGGCTGGGGCTGCAAAAAGCAGGGCAGCTGTGGGGCCGTGAGCAGTCTGCGCAGCCAAAGGGCTGTAGGGGCTGCTGAGCACCACTGGGCTGAGAGGGCTCACCTGGGCCCTGCTCTGCCCTATGCAGTGTGTGGGAAGCTGAAGAACCCCCCCAGGCAGATGCAGCGCATCATTGGGGGTCTGCTGGCTCAGAAGGGCAGCTTCCCTTGGCAGGCCCGGATGGTGACCCGCCACAACCTCACTGTGGGGGCCACACTCATCAGTGATCAGTGGCTGCTAACCACTGGCAGGAACGTGTACCTGAACCACAGCGAGAACACCAATCCAGAGGAGATCGCCCCTACACTGCAGCTGTTTCTGGGCAGCCGGGAGCAGCCTGCCTTGGACATCGAGCGCATCGTGCTGCACCCTGGCTACCCACAGGCTGTGGACCTGGCCCTGCTGAAGCTCAAACAGAAAGTGCTTGTTGGAGAGGAAGTGATGCCCATCTGCCTGCCCCAGAAAGACTACGTGCAGCCAGGGCGGGTGGGCTATGTCTCAGGCTGGGGCCGTGGTGCCACCTTTGCCTTCTCCGACATGCTGAAGTATGTGATGCTCCCAGTGGCTGAGGACAAGCAGTGCCACGAGTACTACGGGGCACGGAATGCATCCTACTGGGTGCAGCCCATCCTCAGCAACGATACCTTCTGCGTGGGCATGAGTGAGCTGCGGGAGGACACCTGCTATGGGGATGCTGGTGGGGCCTTTGCTGTGCAGGACCCTGATGACGATACCTGGTACGCAGCTGGCATCCTCAGCTATGACAGACCTGCACGGCCGCCAAGTACAGTGTGTACGTGGACGTGCAGCGCGTCTTGGCCTGGGTGAAGGAGACAGTTACAGCCAGCTGAGGGGCTGGGGGGAATAAAACTGTCCTGCCTCGGGCTGCAGGCTGTGTCTCTGTGCAGACTGTGTGTGTTTGTGTCTGTCTGCAGGCTCTGTGTTTGTGCAGCACATAGGCCTGTCTGCGCAGGGGCAAGCGTGTGCCTCTCTCGCCCACCACATCCCGGTGGGTCCCTGGAAGCCTTCGCCGGCGGTTGGCTGGAAGGCTCGGGGCTGCAGGGACTGCCCGGGCTCTGGAGGGTTCTCGCCGCCCTCCGCGGTGTGTGGGTGTCCGTGGGGGCTCTCTGTCCCGTGGGGGCTCGCTGTCCCCGGGCTGCCGCCGCCGGTCCCGCCCGTCGGTAACTCCCCGCTGCCTCGGCGGCCACGTGACCCCGTGGGCGTTCCCCACGCCGGAAGTTCGCCAGGAGCGGTAGCGCGTCTTGCCCAGCGGTGTTTTTACCCTGCAGTGGCGGCGCTCCCATAGGCCCTGGCCGCCGTGTCTATGGTGCGTGTGGCTAGAGCGGCTCCTCCGCGGAGCACTGTGGGGCGGCCATGGCGGCGCTCGGGGAGCTGGGTTACGGTCGCTGAGGAAGCTGCGGGCGGTGCCGGCGGCGGGGCCCGGGCGGCGCTGCGGCCGCGATGGCCGCGGCGAGCGAGGAGTCGCTGCACCGGCTGTCGGGGACGAGCCCGGGCGGCGAGGCGGGGGCTGGTGCTGCGGGCGCAGGGCGCCGAACAGCACATCTTCAAGGCGCCGGCCCCGCGCACCTCTCTGCTGGGCCTGGACGTGCTGGCGGCGCAGAAGCGGCGGGAGCGCCAGGAGGAGGAGCCGGGGGGAAGCGATCCCGGGTCGCATCCTACAAAGACTGGGAAGAGGGTCGTGACGAGGCGGGCAGCGCCGAGGAGGAGGACGAGGAAGAGGATGAGGACGACCGGAGCAGCCGCAAAGCTCGCAGGAACAGGTGGGTCTGTGGGGGGCTCCTGATGCCCGCGGGGGTCGCTCCCGGCCGGGAAGGGCGGGGGGCGAGCACAGTCGGTGTCACGGGGCTGCGGCCCCCCCCTCGGCGTGGCAGAGACAGGAGGCCTGAGAGGGACTGCGGGCCACTATGGCAGAGCTTGAAACTGGAGCCGTACGAGACCAGCTGAAATGCAGCTACTGCTCACACTCCTGAGCGTTCTTCTTTCTGCTCTGCCATACACAGGCATTACCGCTCCGTCCCGGAGACACCTTCATACAAGGGGGTGTCAGCGAGGAGTTCTGGGAACGCAGCCGGCAGCGGAGAGGGAGCGTCGGACACGGAACAGTCTTTGCCTCCTCCAAGGAGGAGAAGGAACGGAAGAAGGAACGCAGTAGGGAGCGGGACCACGATCGTTAAACGGGACCGTGGTAACTGCTCAGAGACCTTTGTGGTGCTTCTTACTTTGGGTCTGGGCTTGTCCTGTCGCCGTTTGTAGTTCTTAGCTAACATTTGTGGTGATTTCTCCAGCAAACTTGGGAAGCTTGTTGTGCAATAGGCACCTGATCCTACTTTGTTTTCACAGAGGAGCGGGACAGGAGTCGTCACAGCAGCAGATCAGAAAGGGATGGCTCGTCAGAAAGGAGCAGCAGGAGGAGTGAACTGAGAGCCCCCGACATCGGCCCAAAGGTGGGAGTGGGACCCTGTAGACTTGTGTGAGACTTAACAGGAGGGGTTTGGGGGTTTTTTTTGCTTCCTGCTGGTTGTGTAAGGACAGAGATGTGTGAAAATCAGGCAGATCTCTGCAGAGTGGGGTCTGTTCTGGGTCTCTGTGATGGAAATGTGGCCCTTTGGCAATTCCTTGGAATCACTGGGTCAGCCCTGCCCTTAGAGGGAGGGCAAATGAATACTCTCTCTGCTCCTTGCTAGAAGGTGTTAGGTGGCTCCAGTTGCTTGGGGCTGCTGTGGAACATCAGGTGTCAAACCCCACCTCCTCTACTAGATGCAGCCACACCATCTCGCTCCAGCTGGGAGGAAGATGATAGTGGCTACAGCAGTACCCGTCGCTCACAGTGGGAATCTCCCTCACCCACGCCTTCTATCGGGACTCGGAGCGCAGCCACGGCCATCGTCACTGCGGGACACGGACCGGCGGGAACGGGACAGGTACCAGTGCCTGGGGCAGGACTGTGAGCTGTGGGGCTGCAGAAGGGGAACAGTGTGCTTGTGAGCAGTGCTGAGCTGTGGCACCAGTTCCCTCTCCTTCTGTTTTCAGGTCTGTGAGGAGCAGGTACTCAGACAAGACGCACTGCCCACCCCGTCGTACAATACAATGAGTGGCTGACGACAGGAAGCACCTCGGAGCCACGCCACGGCTGTCCCGAGGGAGGGTGAGGAGGGCTGGGCTGCCCAGGGTGGGCAGTGCGGAATCCTTTCCCTGCGGCACAGGGTCAGCTCTGTGGGTTTCCTTGGAGTGTTCTGGACCAACTGGCACACCCGCAGGGCGGCGCGCAGACGGCGAGGAGGGCATCGCCTTTGAGACGGAGGAGGAGCGGCAGCAGTGGGAGGATGACCAGCGGGTGAGAGAGCCGAGGGCAGGCGAGGGGCTTGGGGCTGCCGGGCTGTGGAGACGGGCGAGCTGAGTGCTGCACCTCTCCCTTCCCAGCAAGCTGACCGGGATGGTACATGATGGACGAGGCTAGATGAGTTCACAACCCTTGGCCTACTCCTCTGAGGAGTACGTGAAGAAAGCGTGAGCAGCACTTACACAAGCAGGCAGAAGCGGATCTCAGCACAGCGGCGGCAGATCAATGAGGTAGGGCCAAGATGGGGGTTGGCTGCTCTGAACACTTGGGGTTGGCTGCCTCTTGCGAGACCACAGGCTGAGCCCTTGCTGTCAAGTGGAGAAGGACACTCTCGGTCCTGCCCAAGCTGAGGGAGGGCTCACAGGAAAGCTGTGATTGTGTCCCTCTGGAAATTCCAGCTCTCACTCTTGTGTGGGCAGAATTTGCAGTTCAAGTGGTTGGTGGATTGCAGTTCCAAGGCAGCAGGAGTGCAAAGGGCTGTGCTCCTGTTGTTTATGGGTTTGAGGTACATTTACTAGTCTGTCTACTATTGGCCCAGTGGATGCTGGGGGCAGCTACCTCAGCACACAAGCAAGACTATGTCCAGGTTTCTTCACATATCTGAGTGGTATGAGGGCCTTGTGGGCAGTGTCTGTCCTGCATTCTTGGAGGCAGTCCTGTTGACCGCGTGGCTCGCATGGCCAGTCTGTTTCTGTATTCTACTTCCAGTTATTGTTTCTTTCCTCATGCTACTTTCAGGCTCTCTAGGTTGGAACCATCAGTACCATCCTGTTGCCAGTGTGGCACCTAGGCCCGAGCTCAGTGTTTGGTGTGATCTCTGGGGCTTTCTGTGAGTCTTCTGTGGTTTATGATATGTTGTTTCATGCAGGATAACGAGCGCTGGGAGACGAATCGCATGCTGACCAGTGGTGGTCCATCGGATTGAAGTGGATGAAGATTTGAAGAGGATAACTCCGCTAAAGTCACTTGTTGGTGCACAACCTGGTGCTCCTTTCCTGGATGGAAGGATTGTCTTCACCAAGCAGGTAGAGGCTGCAGCTGAAGGTGCTATGGTGCATGTGTGAACCCTTTGTACTGAAGCAAGCCTCTTCCCTCCAGCCAGAGCCAGTCATCCTGTGAGGATCCACCTCGGATTTGGCCATCATAGCCGGAAAGGCAGCCAACTGGTGCGCAAGCACAGGGAGCAGAAGGAGCGTAAGAGGGTATGCTGTGACCTTTGGCTTACTGCCCACTGTACATGTTAGGTAGTGCCTCACAGCCTTGTTTGGACTCTACAGAATTCAGGCTTTGGCAGCAGCGATGATAAGGAGTTCATTTTTTGTGACTTGGACATCTTGGCAGCCCAGCTCACTGCACTGCTTCATAGCAGCTGCTATGCTGTGATTGCCTTGGGTACTGCCTGGGACATGAATCACTGTGCACTTGTGCAGAGGAGGCTGATCCAAAGGACATTTGAATTGTGGAAGAAGAAAGCAGATGGAAGAATGCCAGTCAGCTTAGGGACAGTCAGCAGGCAGTATGGTAGCAGTATGGCATATTTTCTTAGGAGGTGGTTGCTCTAGTCCTGTGCCTGTATCCATACCAGTGTCTTAAAACTCTGTTCCAGTTCATTTGGAAGAGGGAGACCTGATGAAGAGCGGGATGTGCATTCTGCATTGGGAATTGTGGGACCTAGGCTTATAACTAGGATGTCTGTGCTTCTGTGGTAAAGTTATGCTGCTCTCTATCATTCCAGGCACAGCACAAGCACTGGGAGCTGGCAGGCACTAAATTGGGAGACATTATGGGGATCAAGAAAGAGGAGGAGAAGGATGAGATGGTGACAGAAGATGGCAAAGTGGATTACAAGTAGGAACTTGCTCTGAATTACTCTGTTCAGGGTGATGGGGGCTATGGGTATAGCAGAGTGTGTGGAGAGGCAGCTTCAGGACTTGTGATGTGTCCTTAGGACTGAGCAGAAGTTTGCTGAACACATGAAAGAAAAAAGTGAAGCCAGCAGTGAGTTTGCCAAGAAGAAATCAATCCTGGAGCAGAGACAATACCTGCCTATCTTTGCTGTGCAGCAGGAACTGCTCTCCTCAGGTATGGCTGCCAGGGCATCCCCAGGACATTGGCCTACATTTGGGAACCCAAGTGAGGAATTCCCCTAGACTCGTGGCTGTTTGGAAGCTGTATTCCTGGGGAACAAACTGCACTGCTGTCCTGGGTGATGGCAGCTCCTGCCTGAGCAGGATGACACTTGACTGGCGAACACAAAAACTTTCTTTGTGGTGTACAAAGAAATACTTTTTCTCTTTCTCAGAGACAACAGCATTGTGATTGTGGTGGGGGAGACGGGGAGTGGGAAGACGACTCAGCTGAACGCAGTACCTGCATGAGGATGGCTACACTGACTACGGCATGATCGGCTGCACCCAGCCCGCAGAGTGGCCGCAATGTCGGTGGCCAAGCGGGTCAGTGAGGAGATGGGGGTCCGTCTGGGGGAGGAGGTGAGTCTGGCAGAGGGTGCAGGGGTACCACCCAATGACAGTGAGTGCATGGGGCTGTTGGAAGACTTGCTGGTATCTCTGCCTTCCCAGGTGGGCTATGCCATCCGTTTTGAGGACTGCACGTCCGAGAACACATAATCAAGTACATGACAGATGGGATCCTCCTCCGTGAGTCACTGAGGGAGGCTGACTGGACAACTACAGTGCTATCATCATGGATGAGGCTCATGAGCGCTCACTCAACACTGATGTGCTCTTCGGGCTGCTTCGGGAGGTGTGTGTGAGCCTGGGCTAGAAGACAGCAGCGTGGGGCACTTTGAGCAGAGTATGGCAGGGACAGCCCTTCTCTGCCAGGTCTGGGAGAGGGAAGCAGAGCTGTCATGTCTCTGTCTGCACTGCTGCTCCAATATCTGGGTTCCTGGTTCTGGAGGGTTAAATCTCCCCTAGTGCTCCCAGAGTCTCACTGACTGAGTGTCAGAACTCTCAGTACTGAGATCTTTGCTGGCTTAAGGCTTCCTGGACCAAGGTTGGTGGGTCTTTTTAACTGTGCAGATCATTCAGCACCTGTGCTCCCTGGCATGAACTGCCAGTGCCTCTGTAGACAGCAGAAGCTCTGTCCTGTGCCATTGTCTCAGTAAGAATGGAAGCAGCCCACAGCCATGCACAAATACCCTTCCTTATTGTCCTTTCATCTGCTTTCTAGGTGGTGGCCCGACGCTCAGATCTGAAGCTTGTTGTCACCTCAGCCACCATGGGATGCAGATAAGTTTGCTCCTTCTTTGGGAACGTTCCAATTTCCACATTCCTGGGCGCACTTTCCCTGTGGATATTCTTTTCAGCAAGGTATGGTCAGTGTTGGGAGGGAAGTACTGTTGTGACAGGAGGGGGTTGTGACCTGGGTGTGCTGTACTCTGGGGTGGACACAGGACAGAGGAGGAGTGGCCGTAGTGTGCTGCACACAGGACAGGCCCTTGTTAACCTGAACTCTGCCTTTCAGACCCCACAGGAGGATTATGTGAGGCTGCAGTGAAACAAGCTCTGCAGGTCCACTTGTCTGGTGCTCCTGGAGACATCCTCGTCTTCATGCCTGGCCAGGAGGATATTGAGGTGAGCTGGAAGGGCAGGCACTGTCCTACCCTTGTTTCAATCTGATGCTTATGCCCCTCTTTGTGTTAGGTGACCTCAGAGCAAATTGTGGAGCACCTTGAGGAGCTGAGAAGGCACCTGCTTGCTGTACTGCCAATCTATTCTCAGCTGCCCTCAGACTTGCAGGCCAAGATCTTCCAGAAGGTGCTGATATGTGCTCTGTGATAGGGGTGGAGACAGGGAAAAGTGGAGCAGGAGGCAGAACAGAGCAGGAGGAAGGGGTGCAGACATGTCTCTGTATTGAATGTGGAGGGTGAGAGAAAGCATGTGCCCCCTTCCACCTGTCATTGGGGCTCTGGTGTTGCTGCTCCACGCTCCTCCCCAGGGAAGCAGAGCCTTGCCCAGGAGGTGTGACTGATGTGTAGTGTGCTTGCAGGCTCCGACGGGGTCAGGAAGTGCATCGTTGCCACTAACATTGCAGAGACCTCACTGACAGTGGATGGCATCATGTTTGTGATTGACTCTGGCTACTGCAAGTTGAAGGTCAGCAGGATTTCCTGTACTATCTGTGACCTCTGCTGCATTTGTGATCCAGCCTTCCTCTTACTTCCATCTGATCTTCTTGTGTCCTGCAGGTTTTCAACCCCCGCATAGGCATGGATGCGCTGCAGATCTACCCCATCAGTCAGGCCAATGCCAATCAGAGGGCAGGCCGAGCTGGCCGGACAGGCCCAGGCCACTGCTTCAGGTAGGCACATCACTGGTGTTGCTGTTCCTTTGTATCCCCAGCTTGGCATCAAGTTACCTATGTTTTTGCTCACTGGAGCTGTTCATTATCTTGAAACTCTGGGGGGATGTGGGCAGTAGGCAGGCCTGAAGGACTCCTCCTGGGACCCAGTTCTCTACAGAGAAAAGGATGTGCTCCAGCTTCTTCCTGTGCCCATCTTCATTGTGGCTGTTCTGCCCTGGATGCTGTCAGGATAGCAGCCAAGCCAAAGGCCTTTCCCAGGCTTTGCTCTGAGACCAGGGAAGGGCTGTGCTTGGGCAGGTGCTGTGCTGCAGCCCCAAACACCCTGATGTGCTGGGAGGACACGCTTTGGCTGGGGTAGAGGTGCCCCCCAGGGTCAGCTGTCTGGGTGCAGGGTTGCTGCCTTGGTGCCATGCCAGCTGGGCTGGGCAGAGGCTGGCAAGTCTGTAAGAAACACAGTGGCCAGAACAGGAGGAGCATGTCTTGGCATGTTCCCAGGCTCTACACCCAGAGCGCTTACAAGAATGAGCTGCTGACAAACCACGGTGCCTGAGATCCAGCGCACCAACCTCGCCAACGTAGGCTCTTGCTCAAGTCCCGGGTGTGCAGGAACCTGCTACAGTTCCATTCATGGATCCGCCCCCTGAGGACAACATGTTGAACTCCATGTACCAGCTGTGGATCCTGGGGCCCTGGATACACAGGTATTGGCTGCTGAGGCAAGCTGCCAGCGCAGGAACTGGGACCTGCCCAGCTGCTGATCAGTGATCCCTGGCTGTTCATACAGTTGTCTGTTGGTGTTTGCTACAGGTGGTCTGACTCAACGGGACGTCTCATGGTGGAGTTCCCACTGGACCCTGCACTCTCCAAAATGCTCATAGTCCTGTGACATGGGTTGCAGCTCTGAGATCTTGCTTGTTGTCTCCATGTTGTCTGTACCTGCCATCTTTTACCGTCCTAAGGTACCCATTTTATTCCAGCAGCTTGGGGCGTTTCACTGCTTGGAGCCTTTCCCTGCTTGGGGCCCTGCTTTTTCCTTGACTAACCCGTGTTCTTTGCTCACCCTTCAGGGCCGAGAGGAGGAGAGTGACCAAGTGCGGGAGAAATTTGCTGTTCCAGAGAGTGATCACTTGACTTACCTGAATGTTTACCTGCAGTGGAAAAACAACAGCTATTCTACCCTGTGGTGCAATCAGCACTTCATCCATGCCAAGGCCATGCGGAAGGTGAGGCTGTGGCCATGAGCCTGGGGGAAGGAGCCTTGTGCAGGAGAGGGCTCTGACTAGCACACACCTTTGCAGGTGCGGGAGGTGCGTGCCCAGCTCAAGGACATTATGGTGCAGCAGCGGATGAGCCTGGCGTCCTGTGGTACGGACTGGGATGTTGTCAGGAAGTGCATCTGTGCTGCATATTTCCATCAGGCTGCAAAGCTGAAGGTGAGAGGTGTTTGAGCTGCCTGGGGGCTCTGAGGTCCTGCCTGGGAACAGGTGGGCTAAGCACACTTGTTTTTGCAGGGCATTGGGGAGTATGTGAACATCCGCACAGGCATGCCCTGCCACCTGCACCCCACGAGCTCTCTGTTTGGCATGGGCTACACACCAGACTACATTGTGTATCATGAATTGGTTATGACCACAAAGGTGAGCTTGAGCTGAGGGCTGCCAGGAAGGGTGACAGGTGCTCCAAGGGAGATGGGAGGGCTTTACTGTGAGACTGGGATCTGTCTGAGTGGCAGTTCTCAGCTTTTCCCATCTGTACCAGCTAGGCACATCTGTGTCATCTGCAGGGTCCTATTTGTCTCTTTCCCACTATTTTTCCCTGGCCTCTGTGGGACATGTTTGAACCTCCTTGTGGTCTCACCAAATCTAACCCATAGCAGGGGGCCCTCTGAGGCCAGGAGGAATTGTCTGGAAGGGGTATGGTTCCAGCCTGTGAAGTACCATCAGCAAGTGGGGGAGAAAGGGAGCTGCCATGGCTCTGTGCATAGTGCCCAGGCCCCAAGAGTACCATCCTGCTACCCTGGTCTTCCCTTCTGTCCCTGCAGGAATACATGCAGTGTGTCACTGCTGTGGATGGAGAGTGGCTGGCAGAGCTGGGCCCCATGTTCTACAGTATCAAACATGGCAAGTCACGCCAGGTAAGTCTCTTGTTCAGGATGAGCTGGCAGATGGCAGGCCCATTGCGTGCCTATTCTGTTGCTGTGTGTGTATGTTTTGACATGGAGGGAACAGGCCATCCCTCTCTTGTCCCTGACCTGCTGCTGCCTTGCTCCAGGAGAACCGCCGCCGTGCCAAGGAGGAAGTGTCTGCCATGGAGGAGGAGATGGCTTTGGCGGAGGAGCAGCTGCGTGCCCGCCGGGAGGAGCAGGAGCGTCGTAACCCACTGGGCAGTGCAAGGTGGGTGCTGGCCCTGCCTGGCCATGGCTTGCCTGCATGAAGCATCCCAACTTCCCCATGGGCATTCTGGCGCAGCGAAAGGTTGCATTTTCCATTAATCACTCTTGTTGTCTCTGACAGATCTACTAAAATCTACACCCCTGGGCGGAAGGAGCAGGGGGAGCCCCTGACGCCACGACGCACCCCAGCCCGCTTTGGCCTCTGAGATGGCAGTACCTGTTGCTTTGAGACTTAAGGACTTCCAGGAGCAGCTGAGTCTCAGGAGAGTCCCCAACTCCCCTGATCGCTGTATTCTATGAGATCTCTACAGCTTGTGGCCCAGGAAGGCTTTGGTGCTTGGCACTAATTTTGCTACAGAACAGAAAGAATTTTATTTGTTTAAAGGTTGTCAGTCTTAATCCTTGCTTTCTTTTGCGCTGCTTTTTGTCCAGAGGCAAGTATTGGGTGGAGTCAGCTCTGCAGAATTGTGCAAGGCTGGTGCTGTCAGGTTGTTGCCCTGTAGATCCTGGAACAAGGCACAGAATTTCAGTGACCTGAAGGACAAATACAGCCTGTCCCTGTTTCAACCCTGGCCCGTACTCATGCAAAGGCAGTTCTCCCACAGCCCATGCCCTTGGCAGGTAGCTTGTGCCCAGCTGTCCCTGCACACCTGGGACTGTTGGCCCAGCCCTGTTTCAGGCCAGGCTGTGCCAGGGATTCTGCTCACTTTTTCAGCTGCTGACACTTGTGGGGCTGCTCAGGTGTTCTGACTGTGAGGTGTGGGTTCTCCTGCATCCTGCCTGGTGTGTCTTGAATGCCTGTTTGTATCCTGCACCTGCTCTGTCACCTTGCTGAGCTCTTCCATAAGGAAAGCCAGCTCCACCTTGCAGACAACTAGCTCCTCTTCTCGTAGAGCCAGAGCTCTCTCACTGTCCACATGTAGCTGCTGCCAGTGTTGGGCTTGTCTGCTCAGGTCCAGCAGCCTCTCCTGGAGGGAGTAGACATGCCAGTGGCACAGTGAGAGAGATGGGCTGAGGACAGACTCCTGGTGCCCCACAGGAAGGCTTGAGACATCCTTACCTCTGGCTTGCTCTGCTGCTGGGAACTCTTCCTCAGCCCCTGATGGAGCTGCTGCCATTGTGTCTTATGGACTGCGATCTTTTTCTCCTGCTTGGTGCTCTCTCGCCGGGCTTGGGCCAGTTCTTCCTGCAGGTTGGCTGTGTCCTGCGCCTGCCCGCAAAGCTGTGGGGCAGGGAGAGTGGTTGGCTGCACCATGGGCAGGCTGAGCGTCTCCTGGAGGCAGGAGAGGGCTCTGGCACTGAGGCTGCATCCCTGTCCTGCCCTGCCCTCACCTGTTGCTGCAGCTCTACCACTTCTTTGTGTGGGCCTTGGATGGTCTCCTCAGCTCCACTCAGCTGCTGCAGACTCTGCTGCTCCTGGGCCTTGGTGGCTCCCAACTCCTGCAGCTGAGCTGGGCTGTGCTGCGGGCCCTGGTTCTCCTGTGTCCCCAGCTGCAGAGAAGGCAGTGTGTTGGTGGGTTGGCCTCGTGCTGTGTGCCCTTCCCTGGGCAGGGGCACAACTGCCCTCCTTGTGCCACAGGAAGCTCTGAGCCAGCTGGTGCCCAGCTGTGAGGCAGTGGGGGAAAGCTGGCATTGCCACTGCCTGCCCTGCCCCATGGTTTCTGGGGGAAGTGGAGCAGGGCTCAGCCCTGCAGCACGTTTTGGGACACTGGCTGTATTGGCTCCTGTGCCCCCCAGACTGCTTCCTCCCAGACTTGATGCAGTGGCTGGGGGTTACTGGCACTGACCTGCTCGAGCAGCTTTCTGTTCTCCACTGGGATATCGTGGCTGGTGACAGAATGGCTGTGGGCAGCCACGTTGGAGGTGACCTCTGTCTGCACCGCTTGGTCCTTCAGGTGGAGAGATGCATCACTGACCTGTGGGTATCCAGTAGGATGTGGGATCACACTGTGCCCCTGCTGTGCAGAGCTGGGGCTGGAGGTGGAGCCACTTTGTGTCAACCCATGGACAATGAGCTGTGGGGGAGGGCCTGTGGCAGAGGAATGTGGCCTGCACCAGGTGGGAGGCAGGAAGGCTGCTGCCTTCTGGCCCTCTCATCCCTGTGCAGCCCCCCCCTGTTGTGGCAGTGTCTGCTGGACAGCCAGCAGCTCTGGATGGCCATCCTTGTGGTCCTTGACCTGTGATAGAGCATGGTCACAGGGAGAGTGGTGATCCCAGCTCACTGACGAGGTTGCAGGCTGCAGCAGTGCCACCAGCCCTGGGACAGTGCCCAAGGTGTCAGTGGGGCCATTGGGGGCTGCAGTCTTCCAGCTCTGCTCAGCTGACTGGACGGGGTTGTGCCAGCCATGCCTGCCCTGTGACTGTGCTGCTCTGTACAGGGTATGGTGCTACAGCCCTGTCCCTTGCATGGCTGGCAGGACAGACATCCCCTACCCTCCCATGGGGGGTCACCAGCTGTTTGCACAGGCTGTGGGGCAGGCATGGTGCCTAGCCTGTTATGGGAAGGCAGTGGGGGACACATGCAGTTTGGCCTGCAGCTGTTGTGCCCAGCAGTGGTACCTTGTCTATCAGCACCTGGCACTGCTGCATCAGAGAGACCAAGTCCTGGTGCTCCTGCTCCATTTCACACTCCTGCTGCTGCAGCTGGGCCAGTCGCTTACGGTTCACATCCCTGCAGAAGTCCAGGTCCCGCTGCAGTGCCTGTATCGTGGCCAGTACCTCAGCTGGCTCCTGCTGCTGTGTATCCTGGCATACTCTGGGCTCCCCAGGCTGTGGCTCCAGCACCAACGATTGCCTTTGGCCCTAGGACACAGTGTGAGCAGCATCTGTCCAGCTTGGCACTGTGGCCAGCCCATATTGCAGCTCCTGCCTGGGCAGACACCAGGGCTGGACAAGGCTGGCAGTCCTGATTTTGTGCAGAGCAGCAACAGAGTATGTTGCTGATAGGTGGGTACAACCCTACCCCCCCCAGACAACGCCACCCTGTCTGTGTGCGTGTGCGTTTGTGTCTGTGTGTGTGTGACCCACACAGCCCCCCTGGGCTCACAAATGACCAAGCCCCCCACTGGCCCTCAGCACTGCAGTGACACCAGCATGAACTGTGGCACTGTGGGAAGCGGTGGCCGTGGGACCAGTGCAGCCACAGCAAGACTGGATACCCCCGAGCCCTTATGCTCCCCAGCCCTGGGGGTGAGGTGTCTGGTGGCTTAGTCAAGGCTGGCCAAGGTCTCCTGTACCACCTGGCCACCAGCCTGTGGCCACATGACCAGCACCTGGGTGGAGCACAGGGTTGGCACTACTTACCGGGGCTGCCAGGCCTCTGTCTCCTGCTGAAGCTGCTGGATGGAGTTGCTCAGCTCTGGTGTTGTCTCCTCTGCCCCTGGTAGCCCTGTACAGTGATACCTTGAACCCTCAGGCTGGCCCTGAGGTGCAGGAACCTCCCTGGATGTGTCACATTTTGGCCAATCCCTCACTGCTGGAAGGACCACAACAGGGGACAGGCCTTTCCTGTGACGCCAGAGAACCCTCAGTCCCAGGGATGTCACTCAGCCCTGCCTGGGGCAGCCCCACCGTCCCATGGCATTGGCACTGCTACTCCCCATCAGGGGAGCACCTGGTGCCAGCAGGAGAGGCCGAACCTAGGACCCCTAGAAAAGCATGGTAGAGCTGTGCGGGACTGCAGCCCCCCCCAGCAGCATCTGACCCCGCCACTGCCCACAGTCCTCACCGCGGTCTTCCTGGGCCATGATCCTCCTCACCGCTCTGTGTCCCTAGCACGCTGTGGCACTTCCCTGTCTGCCACCATGAGGTCACCAGGTTCTGGGCATCATCCTCAGAACTGGGCCAGGGCACGGCAACACCCTCCTGCCATGGCAGGGCCTTGCCACCCTCACGCTGCCCCTGCCCTGTCCTCAGGCTGTACTCAGCCTGCGGCTGGCCCCAGGACACGCCACAGGCCTGCGGCCTGGGCTGGGTGGCAGCAGGGCCAGCAGTGGTGCCGCACTTGGGGCTGTGCCCTGGGACAGCCAGACACAGCAGCCTCCCCAGTGTGGCCCCTCTGCTTTGCACCCCGTGCTCAGGACAGGGCCAGGGAGACCCACTGCAGGGGCATGTCCTGGCAGAGCCACAGGCCACAGGCCCCAGCAGAGGCTGAGTGTGCCCAGAGAAGGCTGAATGTGTGTGTGGTCGGTAGACTCGCCCTGCCTGGGGCCACCCACAGTGCCTGGGTGCTCAGAGCAGCAGAGTGGGTCTCTGAGTGCCAGCAGCACCCTGAGTGTGGGCACAGACTTGCCGCTGGCCTATGCCAGTGCCACAGGGCTGCCTGTGCTGTGTGCTGTCCCTTGCTGATGCTCAGTGCAGTTTCACAGGTAAGTGTTTTAACTGGAAATTTCCAAGGCCAGGCTGGGCCCGGAAGGTGAATGCAGATGTACCATAATAGAAATCATCGGTTGCTATGACGACCTGCTCCACCAGCGGGTTGCCACAGGCGGTGGGAGCAGGCGCAGCACCAACAGTTCTGCTAACAGGGCTGCTGACTCCCCCAGCCAGAACACAACAATTTGACCATAATTTCTGCCAGTTGCAAGGGATTTCAGTCTTGTTCAGGCAGCAACAGCTGGGACACAGAGCCTCCATGGGGCACAGAGCGTTCTGGGGTACAGAGCCTCGTGCTGTGTGCTGTGCCATGTTGCATTGTGCCATATGCGATGCCATGCTGCATTGTGCCAACACATGTGCCACACTGTGCTGAGCTGCGGGCAGTGCCTGTCTGGAAGGGCTTGACCCTGCTCCAGCTCTCTATGAGCCTGTGGGGCAGCCCCACAGCCCTGACCCACAACTGCCCACCTATGCTTGGCTGGTGCTGAGGGGACAGCGTGGTCAAATTGGCCCCTCTGTTGGATGAGCCGCAGTCCTGGGGGTGGGAGTTGTCTCACTTTAATTACTGCCGTAATGTTATTCTTTTCAGTGCCACGTTAATTGAAATTAAACAGCTGCCGCGTTCAGGCTGGGACAAAAGTGAATCCTTTTTCATTCCCCTCTGGTTTAATGAAGACTGACATGCTGGGAGAAAACAAAGGTGATCCTGCTGCTGCCTCTCACTGGCACACACACCAGCAATTACTGGGGATCCCGCGGGCCAGCAGAGACACCCTGGAGCACCCAACAGCTGCCAGCCCCAGGCAGCCCCATCCTGTGTCCCAGGGCACTCCTACCCAAAAGGTCTGGCCAGGGGGATGCAGGGGATGGGACGTCCACAACATGGGAGATGCCAGCATGGAGGTCTCAGTGTCCAGAGTCCAGGCTTTCATTCTGTCTCTTAAGAAGCATCTGGCCACCAGCCATGCCCCAGCGTGGCCCCTCGGCCCCGCCATGCTGCCAAAGTCCTGACATCCCTGTGGGCTCAGCTGGCTTCAGCCTCACAATGTTCACAGTCACCAACCGGCCCATGCAGCCCCTCAGCCTCAGCCAGGGCAGCAGTGTCAGCCCAGGTGGGTGCCTCTCTCTAGCCTTAACCTTTTTTCTGTTTTAGGACCAGGAGTTTGCTCGTGATGCCATTCAGAACTTTAAAATATGCAAAATGAGGCACTGGTACAAACCTCATTAACACCCGCCTCCAACATCATTAAGATGTTTCCAAGAAAATTAATTGAGAGACTCATTAAAAATAAATTAAGAAAAATGTGTTGCAGAGCGCCTGCTCCGAGCTCGTAAATCACGGCTCAGAGCTCCAGGCCGCTGCACAGGCAATTAACGCCAGCCAATTTGTTTTATCCCGGCTGCGAAAATTAGAAAGCAGACATGGAGATTAGATTAGGGCTGTCTGTCAAGCAGAACTTGGAGTGAATATTTTAGGATACAAAATGGAAATCAGGAAAACAAAGCTGGGACTTCATTTGGGAGAGCTGGCGGGCAGGGGTGGGGGGAGGAGGGAGGTTTGGATGTTCTCTGTTCCGAGGACGGCGCCATGGCTGTGTGCTGATGATGCCCATCTCGCGCTTCCGCCGCCGCCAGCTCCAGCCTCGCCTGCTCACCCGTCCTCTGTGGCTGCGCAGACGCCGACAGCCCCTCTTGGGGAGCGCGAGCTCGCAGTGAGAGCGCTCTGAGCTGCTGTGAGTGACACAGCCCAAGCCCACATGTCTCCCGTGTGTGCCGATTACACACGTGGCTTAGCAAACACAGTGCAACTGGGTGAGAACACTGCTTGGGGCTCCATCAGTTTTGGGCCATTGGTACCCCTTTGTCCGTCCCCAGCACCTTCCACCATAGCAGCTCAAACCACTTTATATTCAGGAACCGAACTGCAGGGCCCCTCTGCAAAACAAGTGCTGTGATCCCCATTTCACAAAGGGGAGCCAAAGGGGTAGATGAGTTGAGGTCTTGTTTGTACGTACACTGCTTGTGAATGCACAAGCAGCTTGTGCAGCAGCAGCCACTGCACTGGCACATCCCAGTGGTGTGTGGGGCATGCCAGTGGCTGCTTGTGCAGCCAAATGTCCAGCCATGGTGGCAACATGGCCCTGGTGGCAGCAAGGGCCCACATGCTCCTACTGCTCATGGTGCAGGTCCCTGGAACTCTGGGAAAGGCTGTAGGAGAAGATATGGGCACTGCGTCAGCCCGCATGACTTAAGTGATGCTGATGAGGGGTAATTTGGTCAACATCAGAATGTAACAGCGGAAAGTGGGAACAGAGCGGTTAGCGGGAGGCTCTTGGGTCAGCAGGTGAAAGTGCATGCCAGTCTGATGGCTGAGATGAGGTAAGCCAAACTGAAACTGGAGCACACCACATACAGGAGTGGTTACCTCTAGGCAGAACAAACTGGACAGTGGGCCATCCACGGCCACTTGGAACCAAGTCTGGACGGCTTGTTTCCAGCTCTGCCCACCGGTGCCTGATCCCAAAGGAGACACTGATGCTGGTGGTCCCATGGTGGGGTGGGACACACAGAGCGAGGTCTTCGCTGCCCCCTGGTGCCCTGAGCTAGGGTCCCCATCCCTGGGCACCTCTGGGGTGCCCCAGGCTCCAGGTGAGCTATCTCAGATCACGGGCTGGAGGTTTTGTGCAGGCTCCCAGCCTGCTCAGGGGCCTGTGCCTGAGCAGCAGGGGAGCTGAGGTCACTTTGTGTCACTGTCTGCAGGCTGGGGACCACAGTCATGGCCTGTCCCACTTGGACCAAACTCCTTCTGGAACACTCCTGTTTGCAGCTAAAATTTTCCATGCTGAGCTTTTGCGTGAAAATACATTTAATTCAGGTGTTTGAACCTTCTTTCAACTATTCCTGAGTTATGGAAAGAGTGGAGAAGTTTTGCATGTAAAAGATTACTGATACTAAAATAATTGTAACCACAGGAAAAATAGCATATATTTTAGCTAGATTGGACTCCATCCTCCGGTAGCCCAACTGACCTCAGAATCAAACTCCAATATACCAACCATGTTTCAGGCCCCCTCCGTCAGCCTTTGCTGGGAAGGGGAAAGGAAAAACGAAAAAACGAAAGCCCAACCAAGTATCCCAGGATTAGTGTGGAGAAGGGTCTGGAGAGCTCTGGAGAGCTGTGGGAGCAGCTCCATCTGGGGCTGCTTGTGCATTTCAGTGACAAAACTGACAGAGATGACATGTGGCTGCTTGGCAGAGCCTGCTACGGGATCAAGGAATTGTAGAAGGGTTGGGGTTGGAAGGGACCTTAAACTCATCTTGTTGCAACCCCTGTCATGGGCAGGGACACCGTCCACCAGATCAGGTTGCCCGGTCCAGTCTGGCCTTGGACACTTACAGGGATGGGGCAGTCACAGCTTCTCTGGGCAACCTGTGCCAGTGCTCGGGGGCTAAGAGGGAACTGGGGATGAAAGGAAAGAAGAGAGTGTTAAAAACCAGGAGGCCCCGGGGCAGGGGTCTGGGCACGCGGGTGTGCCGGGATCTGGAGTTCGGGGGTGTCTGGGGAACAGCCGGGGGGGTCCCGGGCTCTGCGGGGGGACGCACCGCGCAGGCGCGCGGACAGACCCCGCTCCGGCGCATTTCGGCCCCCGCCCGGCAGGGGTCGCTCTCGGCCCGCGCTGCGCTGCTCGCCCTGCTCGCGCTGGGGGCGGCTCCGCCCCGGCGGCCCCGGCACTTCAGGGGCACCTCAGGGGCACCTCAGGGGTACCTCCCGGCACCCCCGGAACCTCCTGGGCACCCCCCCGGGCACCCCCTGGGCACCTTTGTTCTGCCGCAGTCCCGGTCGGGGCTGGGCGGCGCGCCGGGACCGCTGCCTGGGCCCGGGGTACCCGTGCGGGGATTCCTGGGGACTGGAGTGCCCGGTGCCCCCGCCGCAGCGCGGCCGCAGCCTGTGGCCGGTGGAGGGCCAGCGGGTCCTGAAAGGGGAATGGGATTCGTGAATGGGATTAGCGTTTGCGTCGGTAGAACTTTAATGAGCCTTGAAGCTTATTTCTGAGCGGTTTCAGTGACAATTCCCGGGTCTTCCTGTTGGCAGGGAGCTGTACCCTGGCCCGATCCCATCAGGTGCTGCCCGGGGCACGCTCCTGTGTTTGGGATGAGGAACAGCAACGGCAATACCGGCAGCGTGGGCAGAGTCCACCGGGAGCGACAACAACCGGCACAGGCTTGCAGGCTTTGCATTCCGCACTGGGAATGATCTCATTATCCTTCCCGGGGTCTCGGCCAGCTACTTGAAAAATACTTATTAAAAAACTACGGCAGCTCTCGGGAGAGGGTCCTCGCCAGGAAATGGAGAGAGAACAAACTGGATGTGTATAAACAGAGCAGGGGGAAACAGCCACAGTGGCAAAAATGGGTCGGGACCTGCCCTGCTGTGTTCCCAGTGCAGACTGAGAGCCCAGGCCACATCCCAGAGTGGACAGCAGTGCTTCGCGTCTCCTCTGTCCCTTCATCCGCCACTTGTTCCCATGAAAACTCGGAGTGGGGAATGTTGGTGCATGTGGGGACCCACCCACTCCAGTCACACAGGAGCCAACCCTGCGACATTCCCATTGCTCAAACACAGGGTCACCTGGCTCATCCCCTCGTCATGCCTAGGCAGGGTCAGCCGGAGCAGGCTGCCCAGGGCTGGTTGGGTTTAAATGCCTCCCCACAGGGCCAGGGGAAGGTGCAGAAGAGCACGGGAATGACCCTGCAGGGTGTGTGCAGCAGCCCCTACCCACGTGCTGGCAGTGCTCTTGGGGCTGTTGTGTATTCACGCCATCACGGCACCATTTCCACTGCTCCTGCTGTCAGCTGCATCTTGTTTTTTTGAATCTGTGGGTTAAGGACATACACAAGCTGTGTAGGAGCTGTCATGTTCCTATAAGGAACCATGAGTTGGAAATCAGCAGGAAGCAGAGATCCCACTGGAAAAAGGAAGGAATAAGTGAGGGAAAAGCAGCACTACTCAGGTCTGGTCACAGGACACGAGGCATCGGTTGTTCTTGCAGTTACAGCCACTAAGTCTGGGAGAGAGGGGTGGTGTACCCGGACAGCCACGTCAGCGTCTGGGGCCTCCTGCTGGCAGTGATGGCAGCAGTGGGTGGGAAAAGGTTGGGAAAACATGGGGGCTGAAGGAAGGCAGAAACCTTTCCTTCTCCCTTTCCCTTTCCCTTTTCCTTTCCCTTTCCCTGGTTAACCTTAAGTCTCTGGCCAAAAAGAAAGGAACATTCTAATATAAAGCATAAAACCAAAAGGAAACAAAGTTGAGACCTATACTGCTGCTGCATGGAAAGCTTCATTAGCCCTGTTGGCACAGCAGTAATCAGAGAAAAAATCAACAGGAGTGATGTGAAGGACTGACTGCCAGAGGGAGGACATAGTTCTTTTGCTGTCTCTTGATGTCTTCAAGCCCAGCCGAATGCCCATCTGAAACTGCCTTAGTCAGACAAGTTACTGAATTCCACAGTAACATGGTGAAATTTCCTTGGCTGCAGATGCAGGAGATCAGGCTGCCCAATCCATTCCTACTCATCCTGGGAATCTGCAGGAAGGAAGTGCAAAGGAGGACCCAAGAACGTGATGTTATTTGTGCTCTTGGGTAGGACTTCATGCCAGTGCTGATCCATCTGGCTCCAGCAGTGTTCCCTGTGGAGCCATGCCTGTGATGGGCAGTGAGAGGTCCCATAACGCCTGGGTGATGGGGCTAGATGCTCTTCACCCTTGCCACATGTGGGCTGCCTGTCCCTGGGCCACTTGGGTTGTCCCTGTGTCCCTGGGCCACTGGTGCTCCTGTGCCTGTACCACAATGACCTTAGTGCTCCATGTGATGGCAAAGGTGAGGTCTTGGAGGGAAAAGACTCCACAGGCACAGGCATTTTGCCTAAGGAGGCTCCATGACCAAGTGCAGGGCAAATGTGGGCCCTTCCTGGCTATTCTGCCTGGCTCTGGTGAAGAGCTGGCTCCCGAGCTCTCCCCACAGTGTTACTCAGCCCCTCAGGTGGGCAGACACTTGAGGGTAGACCTGCCTGGAAGAGTCCAGGTCTGCAGTGGTGAGGCTGAGATGACCATGTATCATTATTTCTTCTTTTTTGATGTTATCAGCTGTCCCCAGTCTTCAAGGTATGACACAGCCAGGTAGGCCTAATCTTGCTCAGGATCTGGGGTGTTTGTACCATCTTGCTCAGAAGATCTCATTGCAGTCCCAGCTGCTGCAGCTCTGTTCCTTCTCAGGAGTGAGGACCTGGAGCTGTGCTAGATAAACCAGATGGGGATGGAGAGTAGAAGTGTGGAAATATTTGCTTAGTGCCCAGGAGCAGCCTAAAAGGCAAACTGGCTGTTAACAATTATCAGAAAAATAATGCAGAGCAGACCACAGTTCTGCCACTGAAGAGATCCATGGTGGAAGTGCGCTGTGATTTCCATATGCAGCTTTGTCTGCCCTCTCTAGAAAAAGAGTTGGAAGAGTTTCAGAGAAGAGCAACAAGGATGATCAAATGCAGAGTATTTTCCATGTGAGGAAAAGGTGAATAGTCTTTTTAGACTGGAAAAGAAATGACTGAAGACAATTATAGTATCAAGTTTGGCAAATAGAACTTGTCTGCAGTATGATTTCTCTTTGTCCCTTCAATATAAGAACCAGCAGCACCCCATAAATTAGCAGGTAATAATCACAAAACAAAAAGAGTTCTTTTTTTAATGTCATGTGCTGTGTCAGACTGCTTCACACAGAGTATGGTGGGCCCTCAAAGTTCATGTGCATTCAAAATAAATTAAACATTTTAATGGGAGAAAAATGTCCACTCACATTGATGGAATGCTCTGCTTCTGCTTCTGGAGCTGTGAGCTGTGGGTGGCTGGCACTGGCAGAGTGTTCTGGGCATCACGGCAGGGTCTGTGCCTTCTATACCCCAGTGCAGATGCACCAGCCAGACTCCAGGAATCAATCACCAAATTGCACCATCTTCTGGAACAAGTTACCAGTAGAGAACAGAAAACAGAGGGTTTGTAGCTATGCTGAAACTTCACAGTTGATTTTAAGCCTCTTAGACAATATAATACTGACTGCGGGTTCCTGCTCAGGGCTATCAACTGCAGCCTGTGCCAAGGTGCATGGAACCCCCTGTGCCATGCCTGCATGTGATGGAGTGCATCCCTGCACCAGCAGTGTGACTGACTCAGATTAGAAACCAGCTTCCGGGATTTCCCACCAGCATCCTTTCAGATTGCCATCCAGCAGCAGAGATCTGTGCAGCCACGAGGTGACAGGCACCAGGAGACAGCATTTTCTTCAAACCACGGAGAGGAATTAGCGCAGGCTAGAAGCAGCCCCCCACTGCCCTCTGTCCAGGGTGGGACATGCTGCCTGCGGGGCTGTGGGGAAGGAGGGGGCTTGCCCTTCAGATATGGCTTTCCCAGGTCAGCTGGGCTTGTAAGCAGACACCGTGGCAAACAATTTGCATGTTCTTGCAGTGTAAATACTAACCTGATTCTCTCAAAGCTCCTGGTTGTGCTACTGTGGTGCTAAGCAATGTCTGCATGGTGGAATGCAATGCTATACCTTAAATACTTAAAATTAATTGAGAGCAGTGGGGGTTTTGTGCTGTGGGACCACACCAAGACCACTGATTGTTTACAGTCCTGCAGGTTAGAGCAGCAAGGCAGCTGCATGGGTTGCCTGGGCAGGATGGGCAGAATGAACAGGCCACTAAAGCAGCTCCTGGAGTCGGTTGCCTGGTGCTGTTCCTGTTGTCACTTCAAGCAGTGCCTCTGCTTTGTCACACACTTCCTATTTTGCGGCACACTGCTCTCTGCAGTGCAATCACAAATCCTCCATCTTTTTATCAAGGTGATTCCTGATCACCATTATTTTTGCATACCTTCTACTACAAGAAAGAAGAGGCAAATACTGAGCTGCAGGGAGTGCTTAGCCAGCACAGTAACCAGCCAAATTCCATATTAGCAGCATGGTTTAAATGCTCAGCCTGGTTCTGCGTGGTGACCAAGAACACAGTGAGTGGAAGGGGCCCCTGCTCTAGTTTGGTAATGCTCCTCTATTTCCTCTTTTTCTGGAGTTCATTAGTACAATATCAAAATTACAGACCACAACACTTTCCATTTCTTTCCTTCATTCTGAATTAAAGACCTTCTACTGAAGACTCTCACTTCAAAAACCAGCCAGGCACTTTCTAATATCAAGCAAAATGCCTGAAGAACAAATTGCTCCTATCAGAAATAAAGCATTTTAGTTCTGCCACAAGCAGAGAGATCTGTGTTTATAAGTCCCTCCAAAGGCAACTCCATCTTTCCTGCTTTCCTCTCATTTTCTTTTGATGCACAAAGCCTGCACACTGCAGTGTTGTGATTGGATTCAGCTTTGGAGCAATGTAATTGTAAATATTCATTGGAATCCAAGCTAGTTTTCCCAAGTCTCTCTTAAAGGCTCTGCAGCTATACAAACAGCCATGGTTCTGCATTAGCCTCACAGCCTGGAGGCTGCCTATTCCTCCCCAGCCCCAAAGTCTGCTCCTTCAGAGGCTGCATGGAGAGAAATCAGCCTTGCCGACCATTTTAGTCTATGCTCTATTATTTTCTTTATTCTCTCTTTAATGCCTGTGTTGTAGAACTGACTCTCAGATCCAGGTGCCCGGTGGGGTTCCTTGCTGGTGTCTACACAAATAACGGCTCACCTTGGCTCGCAGTTCCCCTGGCTGTTGTGGCCATGTGTTTCTGTCCCTGTCTCTCTGCTGACAGTGATGAGATGTCTGTGAGTGGCTCTGTGTCCTGGTGTATGGTATATGGTATATGGTATATGGTATGGGTACACGGTGTAGGGTATTGTGCCTGTGACCATTCCACCCTCCTCTGAGGTTGCTCCATGGCTGCCCTTGCACATTGGGGCAAGGCCAAAGGCAGCAAAATCCTACAGCCTCCAGGGAGCTGAGCCCTGTACATCAACCAGACCCTGCCCTAGTGGTGCCTGGGCCAAACCCTGCATAGCCAAGCTGTGAGCCCCAAACCGACCATGCTTCCCAGGTGGTCTCTGACTGCAGCCATGTCCTGCACAACTCATTTGCAGAGCAGCACATGTAAGAAACTGCACACAGCTATTCTGATGAGAAGGAAAATTGAATCCAAAAGTTCTGATAGCAAATCTATCCTCCCATCTCTGCCTCATCCACTCTTGTGTTCCCCACCACGGGTGGGACTGCACTGCTCCGGCCAAAGCCTGCGGCACAGCGGCACATGTCATGCAGATGGTGGTATCAGAGCCTCCATCACCCACTGACATCCTCCAGGCTCTGCTTGCTCCTTTCAGCATGTTACAGCACATGTTCTGCCTCCTGGGGAACCTGGCACCAGGCAGGTTGGCAGCAAAAGGGGCAACACTGAAGGTGATGTGGTGGGGCTCTGGGAAAGGCAGAGTGTTTCAAGGTATGAACAGGGATAGATTTAGGAAATGAGCAAGGCTGGCATGAACCTCAAGAGGCTGATAGTCCATCTTCCAATTCTGAGACAGGAGAACCTACAAGTGCTGTGTATTGTGTATCTGTCCTTAAAGCTCTCCTGTAATGCAAGATCCTCAGAGCCTGGCAGTCTGTCACCTGTTCTGTTCTGCTCCCCTTTAGAAAACTGTTCCTAACCCGGATCTCTTCTGATGCAGGCTCTGGCCATTAGTTCTTGTGTGTTCCTTCAGGAGAACAGATGGCTTTGTTCTTCCTTCCAGGAGTTTCTTAGATACAGCTGGTGTTGTGAATTTCCTTGGTCATGCAAAAATTAAAAATAAGAACAAAAACAACAAAACAGCCAGATCATAAATAACAAAGAAACCCTGTCTAGTGGAACTCCCTACCACACAGAGCAACATCTATGAGTGCCCTGTGAGAGCAGATGAAGTAACAAGACCTTTATAAAGATAACAGCTCCCAGAGTCACAACAGCCCATTGAGAGAAATGCCCTATTCCTGTAGATTCATATCATCTGGGGGCAGCCACCAAACTGTCCTCTTCATCTCCTTTCATACCCCAGAGGCATCAGCTCAAAGCCAGCTGCCTTCAGATGTGATGAAGGAGATATCCTTGGGGAAAATCCAGCCTCCAGCTGAAGGGAAGGAACGTGGTCAACCAGGTGGTCATGAGGAGGGGCTGGATGGTGAGATGTGCCTGGTGGCAGGGGCAAAAGGAACCGGTCTCTGGGGGTCCCTGTGGGAAGCACCTCTCTTCTCCAGATACAACACATTACCTTTCTCCCACCTGTGGTGTGACACACATGACTCCTCAGTGTTCTGCCAGGGGAGGGAGCGGTGCCAGTGGACTTGTCTGCAGGACCTGACACACAGCCTGGAGCCCCATCAGGGTCCCCTAGTGTGAGAACCACACTGGTCCTTTTGCTAACACAGTCCTGGTGCAGAGGAGTCTTCCTGGCATGAGCTGAAAGCACAATCCTTCCCTTCCAGCTCCATTTTCCAAAGCAGCCAGAGCAGTGTTCTTCGGCGCTCCTGCTTGGATGATTTATCCAGGTCACGGTGAGGACAGCTGGCTAATGAGGTTAACAGCTTTCTCGGTTTCATTTCAAAAAGACATTAGCATGGGGGCTGTATTAAGAACGATATGCCAAATCCTGATTCATTCACCAGGAAAGCTCATGATCAGGTGGGGGACTGAGATGACAGGCAGGGCTGTGCTGCCAGCCTTTCCGTAAAGGGGCAGGACCATAACTCATGCTCCCAGTGTTAAATTACACTGGCACTCCGTGCAGAGGACTCCTGGTGTGGCTGCCTGCTGCAGGGCACCCGGGACCACCAGCCTTGGGAGCCCTGAGCCCCCACACCAGGAGATTTATCAGCAACTGAGGCTGGCTCAGAAAAATATATTGGAGCCCTTCTGTCGGAAGAAGGATGATGGGAAGGAAATATGACAGAGGTCTATAAAATCAGAAGTGTTACAGGAAGGTGACTAAGGAGTGACTGTTCATGGTCTCTTCCAATAAAACAGTTGGAAATTGTCAGGGGGACAGGGTTAGAAACAACCAAAGGAGTTGGCTTCCATCCCATGCGTGGTCAAGCAGGGGAACCTCGCTGCTACAGGACATTGCAGAAGTTGGATAAGATCTGAGTTACAAATTAGTTTGACAAGTTAGAGGTGAAAATTCCTCAAGGCGGTTTAACACGAAGAATGCTGCTTGGGCCTCAGGAAGCCCTTTCACCACAGAAGGTGGGCGAGCGTCTTGTGATATCACAAATTTCTCCTGCTTTTCCAGGGGAAAGGAGCTCCTTCCCAGGCAGGGGCATAAGCTGCTGCCAGACACAGAGCCAGGTGGAAACACTGTTCTGCCCAGAATAGTTGTTATATTTTTCTGTAACAGGGCTTGATGCTCCAGTACTTTAGTTGGGAGTTTTGTAAGAGAAGTTGAGAGCTGGGCTGTTTTTATCTGCCACTTTCACACCCAAACCAGGAGTGAAACTCAGCTGAATTTGGTATCAATGGATGGGGAGATGGGAAGGAAGGGAATAAGAAGAAACAGAGTGTGATTCCCACCCTCCCATGCTGGGCTTGCACAAATCAGCAGACGGTCACCCATATGCATGTGCAGAACGCCTCCATCCACACACACAGACAAAGGCACACACGTCCTGCTCCCGCCTTCACCGTGGGCAGTCGGAGCGCGGGCTCACCGAGCACAGCTCAGCCCACGCGCTGGGCTGGCTCCTCACACACAGAACAATGGATGATGTGGGAGTAAATGGAACACATCTCATTACCTTCCTTCAAATGCAATGAATGTAATCAGTGCATTGTGTTCATATATGATGCAATATATGTATTATTCTATATATGTGAACATATTCATATGAATATATTAATCACCACCACATTAAATGAAACAAATGTTTCCCCTTTGACTAATAAAAGGGACCCCCCATCCTGATTTAAATGCTGCGCAGTGAGCTGCTGCTCAGACAAACCAGCGTTGCTGAGTTCATCCTGCCATCCAGCACCACCTGGTGCTCCAATGTCAAAAGTACTTGGTTTATTCTTACTAGAAACCCTGAGCATATTTAACTATCAAGTTGTTAAAATAGACACCTTTTTTTTAATATCTATGGGGTACTGAAGGGGACAAGGGGGTACAGGTTAAGCAAGTAATGCTGCAGTGCGTGGCAGCAGCTGCCCAGGTTTCCAGGACCAGCTCTCCTCACCCCTGTTGCCCATATGGATCCGAATGAGAGCTTGTGGTCAGAATCCACTGAAGAATGCCGTGGAATGCTGGTGCCAAGCAGACATCAGGCAGACAGCCAGATGGCTGCAGAGGCAGGATTGACTGTGCTCTCCCAAGCCAGGCTCACATGCCAGAGAAACACACTGAGCAAAGGTCTGACTTCTACAGCTTCTGAAATACAGGGGTAGGAGAGGGTGTCTGTAGCAACACAGGGGCAAAACAGACCCAGCATGGAGCAGACTGGCCCAGGCTGCCCAGCAGGCCTCCAGCAGGAAATGAGGGTGCTCCTACCCTGATGTCCATGAATAAACTGAGGGTTTTATCCACAGCAAAATAGCTGAACAGGTCTCAGCAAGCTCATCTCCTGGCTCACGGCACGTCACTGTCACCACCAGCCAGGACAGTGCTGTCCTGCAGCAGTGTCTGCGGCCACCCTGTTCCCATCTCTCTGAGTCAGTAGCAGGAGCAACACCTAGGACATCTGTGCGTGACAGCCATCACACCCCCACACCAACTGCGATCCCAGCACCCATTTACAGCCAGCAGAGCTGTGGCCATCTTCCCTGCTGCCCTCAACCTTCCCTCCTCACTGGGAGGTGACAGACTCTACTCTCGCATTTTCAGCCCTTTCTTATGCTACCATGTAAATGAGAGCAGCAGATTATCACTATTGCTGTGAATGCATCAGAGTTCCCTTCCCAGTCTGGGCTTCCAAGCTATACCAGGCTGGCATCTTCTCCTACCTGCTCCAAGCTCCCTCCCGCAGCTGGTGGCTGGTCCCCAGGTCCTGGCTGAGCTGCTCGTCCGGCTGCATTTCTGCTCCAGTTCTGCCTGCCTCTCCCTCTGCTTGGTCTGCAGTTGATAGATCCTCTGCTCTTGAGCATCCAGCTATTGACCCGCCCAGGGAAAGAAAGAAAAAATGGAAAAAAAAATCAATTAATACTAAACGGCTTAACAAAACCCTGAACAGCACAGGCCTGATGCTGCTGGGGGTGGGGATTGGCGGGAGTAGACACCCCCCCCCCACATCAGCTGCAAAAATCTGATGTTCTGGGGACAGGAAGCCAATATGGTAGGTGTGATTTGACATGCTCACCTGCAGCAACCAGACATGTCCAACTCAGGGAAGGCAGAGACTCCACTGCACCAGGGCACCTGCCTCTGCTCATGGAGGGGTATCAGACTGCCTGGGTGAGGGAAGCAAAGAGCAGTTGAGCAAGACCAAAGTTATTCTAACCAGTAACTAAACACTCAGCTGCTGTTCCGGCTGCATGCTGAGCTCTTCAGGCATTCCCCCTGCACTGTCCTTGGAGCAGAGGGGAAGGGGCTCGAGTACCCCACAGCCTGGCCGTCCCCTCCTGTCCTGCCTGAACAGGAGCAGCTCTGAGGGCTCAGCATTTTCACTTCTTGGTGTCCCAGGGTAAGGAGGTTTACACAGAGTGGGAGCAGGGAAGGATCATGGATGTCAACTAAGGAGCACTAGCACAATAAGACCTCGAATATCGACCCAGTGCCGGCAACAATCCTGAGGCGGAGCCACTCTCCCGATGACTTGGCAATGGATACCTCAGGGATGCTTGCTTACCTTCTTCAGATGGGTGAGAGGAGCCACAACCAGCTGGCTCTGCATGGCTCCTGTCCTGCTCAGAATGGGGAGGTAAGAGAAATGCTGGCCCAGCAGCTCAGGAATTGGTCTGCTTGGTGGTTTAATTTAGCACAAGAACTCCTCTGTGCTGCTGGCTGCGGACTGTGCATGCCCTGCCATAACCAAGGGTCCTGTGTGCAGCGACACTGTCACTGCAGCTGTGAACAGCATCTCACTTCTGCTGCCCAGGTGTGCCCAGAAGCAGCGCTGTGTCCTGGGGAAAGGGGCCTCCAGAGCTCCTGTAGACACTGCTGGCCACCACCACCTCAGCTCCAGCTGGCAGCACTCCCTCCTTTGGGAGAGCCATGCTGCATGGGGAGAGGCTCTCCCAAGAGTGTCATCTCCCAGAGGCTTCTTCCTCGGAGCACGTGTCTGTCTGTCCTGCCAGCAGTGCCACTGTCCCTGGCCCCCCTGGGCCCAGCTGTGCCCCACATTGCTGCTGGGCACAGTGCTGCTGGCATCCACTAACACTGGCAGCAAGAGGGGCCTCATCAGTGTTCATTGACTCTTGTTAAACCTAGAGAGGATTTCGATATTAATTAGATGCTAACTGATTAGTAAAACATATTTACTGAAGACTGTCACCCAGCTGTCAACATTCAATAAATACATTAATAATCAATTTGCATGTAATTAACATGAAATGATGTTAATGTCTACATTAAAAATGCATTGTAGCATACAGAGGTGGTGTGTGGCCTGCGGGGCCGGCATGGCAGTGGGAGGGCCACACCTTGGCACAGCCAGGTCCCGGCTCCTGCAGATAGGGGCACAGAGGGTTGTGCTGGGCAGCTCACAGAGCAGGCATTGGGAGGTCCTGGGCAGAAGGTGTGGCACCCACCAGCAGCAGCAGTCTGGATAGATTCCAAAGCCATGGGCTCACAAAGCTTTGTCAACAGGGATAATGAGAGATTGAGAGATGGAGAGGAGCTGATGTCTCCTCACCATTCCCCTTCCCCCAGCTGCCAGGCAGGTGAGTGTGTTTGGGAGGCAGAGTGATTCTAGGATTTTCAATGCAATGAGGGTCCCTGCCAGTTCTCCAGCACCAGGAGTGCCTGTGACAACAAGGGATGTCACAAGGCTCCATGGAGCAGCATCTGCCTGTGGGTCCGAGCTCGCCAGGGTGTGCACCCTGCCCAAAGCAGCATTGCCTGCCCGAGTTCCCCTCCTTCCCCACATACCATTCAGACAAGCCCACCTTTCCTCTGTCCCCACACAGCCCCACGCAGTGATGTGCTTGCAGCAGGAAAGAAGGTGGCATGTTTAGGGTGAGCATCCCCCACCCCCAACCCTTCCTCTCATTTAAGTGGAATCAATTGTGCCATTTCTGCTTTGCTTTTCAAAAGCAATTACTTTCATGTCATTTTTACAGACATTCACGGAGAGCGAGAGAGTGAGGGCTTGATTATCCCCCCTCCCATCCCCATCCTGTGGCTTCCGCAGTGGCGGTGAAGTATTAAATTAAATGAGGTGTCTATGGAGCGGCGATGGTTTCAGGTCAGAGGCGCTATGGAAAGCTGTATGCTGCACTGCTCCTGTATATGTAAATGGATATATTAAAACCACTGATGTCAACTTGCAGCACTCATCTCCTCTGCTCTCGGGTGATCAAAGCTGATGCAGAGGCAATTACTGCGAAGGAAAAGAAAATCACGGCCTCCTGCTCATCCCTGAGCTACCGGAGTTTAATTGCTTAGTGTAGCTGAAGCTGCCTCTCCATCTCCCTGGTGTGCACACACACATGTGGAGCAGCGCACGCCTAGAGACAGACAGGAATGGACATTTTTGGGGATGGGCAGTGAGAAGCACCCCAAGCAGGGGAAGACCACAACATGAAAAATAATGGTGCTTAAAAATGAATTAAACCACTACAGCAGGCAGGGCTGTATTTTAGCAAGCTGCTGGATCGATAGCACAGGGAGAAAACCAGGGCAGCATAAATAGATGCCTATGAGACAGACTCTCCTGTTCGCTGCTCTCTGGTCCAGGATTCACAGTAAGTCTGCTTCAGTCTTTTACAGGCTGTAGCTAATCAGATTCCCAAACCCTGGTGACACAATCATGACCCCTGTTTTACAGCTGAAGTGACATTGAAGGGAAGGTGTTGGTGCTGTCCTGAGGAGTCCCAACTCCTCACCCTGGTCTCACCTTTGTGTTTCACATGGGATTCCATAGGTGCACTGTGAAGGCAGGGGACACTTTAAGGCAGGGGACACTGCAACACAAACACAGCACTTGACCAAGTCACAATGAACCCCGTGTCACACACCTGCCTGGGCTGCCCAGCTGTACCACGGGTCACTCAGTGCTGTGGGGTCTGACTTGTTTCTGAAGCAGGGAGGGCTGAGCACGTGCTCTCTGCATGCACACCTGTACCTGGTCTGAAGCAGGGCTGAGCAAAGCCCTGTCACTAAGGTGTTACGAGGGGGCAGGAGGGTAATAAAGAAGATGGGGAGAGGAGGCAAACAAAAGGCCTGTCTTCCCACCTGAGGGCAGTCACAGTCAGCCCTACAGCACCACAGAGGTGTTGGCATCACACTCACACAAGGCAGCAGAGACCCTAAGGCTCTATTTTCTGCTATAACCCAATTCTCTCTGATGTCTGCTGCTCTCCTCCCACCCTTGGCTGGGCTGAGTGCTCCTGTGAAAGCCATCCTCACCTGACACCCAGGGAATGGGACAAACTCAGAGAAATCCAATGCTGCAGTGCATAGCCAGAACAGCCACCAGCAACAATTCCCTCAAAGGCAGAGGAACAGAAACATCTAATGGTGAGGACAGTTCTGCCATCCCACAGCTGTGTTTGGGAATGATGAGTCTGGCCCTCAACAGCAAGTGTTTACAAAATTGTAAGTGCTGAGTTACTTGTTCTTCTGAATTTTTGATCCTTGAGGGTTTCACTTTGTGCTTTTCTCCTGAAGCACTGGAAAGTGAAGTATTGGGGTTTTTTTAAATTGCAACCGCGAAGCCTGGGACTCTGTTCTTCCTGCTTGATTCTACAATGGGAGCTTCAAAAATCCACAGAAAATCAGGAAACCCAGAAGTAAGCCCTGTGATCTGCTCTTGCTGTGGGAGCACCAGAAGCCCTTGGCAGCACTGCCTGGCCCCTGGCCACGGATGGGCTCTGCCACACGCCCTCCCCTTCTGCCCTGTGAATCCAGATTTTCAGCCCAAGGATTGCAATGCCTTTTTTATGAGCTGCCTGTCTCTTTTTGTTTAGCTGAGAGTGCTCGAAGCCCTTCCCCCACCTTCTTTTCCACCGCTGCTGCTGGTTTTATTCAATTCAACACTTGAGGGAACTGCAGATGAAATGTCTCTGAATCTAAATTGCCAGCGATAGATCTAACAGCCTTTTTCCCTCTCCCCTCCCCGAACTCCCCTCAGACAGAATGCTCCAGCACATTGTCTCTGCCATGCTTGGCTCCAGCTGCAGAATGGCAGCACCAGGATGGGAACGTGGCAGTGGGAGCGTGGGGCACACAGCCCTCTCTTGTCCTGTGTGCCAGCATGTGAAGGGAGAGGAGGTTGTCCAGTCCGAGCATCAGCCTGAGGAAATGGGAAATGTGCTCTTCTTTTGGGTGGGAATCAAGGGAGAACATCCTTGCTATTGGTAGTGCCTGCATGCCAAGCACTGCCAGGCTTAGTATGGGGCATGTGATGCCAGGTGGGCAAATGGCACAAGAAAGGCTAGGAGGGGCTAAACTTCTTTCCATAGGGAAAACCCTTGACCTCAGAGCATAGAAAAGTGGTCAAAAGGAAAAACAGCAAGCCAAAGAGGAAGAATGAGCTAAAGCTGGGACACACAGAGGAATTAAGAGCCTGAAGGAATCCATACCTGGGGAAGAGGCTCTTGAGCAGTCCTGCCAAGCAGCTTTCCTCCACAGAGCTGGGACTCATGGCATTATGTTCATGCTGGGGAAATTAAATGCTTTTTGCCCTTTGGCTGCAGAGAAAAATAAGAAAATATTGGCAGAATATTACTGAAACAATAAATATTTTTTTCTGAGTGTAGAGAGAGAAAGTGAAGCGTTAACTGTATGAGGAATGAAATACTTGACTGGACAACAGCTTAAAAATGTCAACTTTGCAACTTCAGTATTATTTTAAGGAAAGACCAGTTGGTGTGTTTATTCCACAACTGTAAATGATGTCCACTCAGATAATAAAAACAAAACTGACCTCTGTCCCACTCTCCCAGTCCTTCAGTCCCATTCACTCCTCATATACAGATGGTCAGTATGGAAGCTTCCCTCTCAACAGAAGCACATTTGAGAACAAAACAAATAGATGGGGTATAAAAATAAACATACCAAGAGGCGTCATGCTGACTGCATTATAGATTTTCATATTTAATTAAAGAAAATCTGCATTCGACTGTCTGTCAGGAGAACAGAGCTCTGCTGTTGAACCTGGGGCCTGTCCAGGGTCTGGAATAGTACAGGTTTCCACGGAAATCTGGCTCGTTATCTGCAATGAGAGCTCCCCCTTCACAGGAGGTTTGCTGCAGCAGGGCTGCCATGGATCCAGGCGTTTTTACACCCGTCACGAGGAATAATCAGACAGCCCTTGGTATGAAGTGCTGAAAGGGAACTGCTGGGTGTTAAAAGGAGCGGAAAAGGGATCATAAGGCAACATCTGAACACCACCAAGACACAGTCCCTCTGGCAGAGCTCTGTGTTGCCTTCTCAATGGAAAAGTCAGGGTTTTCTGATGAAACAAGAAAACTACAAGTAGGCAGCTCAGAAAACACATACCTTCCCTGCCCCACATCCCCATGTCCCGACTCGCTGTGTGAAGGGTGCAGACATGTTCCTCCCACCACTCATCTCTTCTCACTGCAGCATCCTCATCTCCCACTGGCTTATCAAGTGATGACACATGAAACACAGGTCACTGGGCACACTCTGAAGTGACAGGCACAAGGTCCGGTTTTCAGGAGCAATGGATCTGTGCAGCTCCCATGAGCACTACAGGGATGCTGGATGCTGAGGAAGGGAAAGCAGAAGCTGTAAAACAGCTACACTCATCATTGACACACACATGCACTCTCATGTAAGTGAGGGGAAGCCCAGAAAAAGAAGATGAAAGCTGGGCTGAATACACAGAGGAGCACAGACAAACACAGAAGTAAGTGAAGACCTTAAAAATATACGAGCTTATTCTGAGGTCCTGGTGACTACACTGATGTTATTGCCAAGCTGCAAAATGGAATTATTTCTGCTGGAAGATCACTGACACAGAAATCACCCCAGTTGTTCAGTGTCTGCATGAAAAGCAGGACCAAAAAGGGCCTCCACATACCAGCTGGTTTTCATCTCTTCACCAGTGCTATGAGACAGTCCTGATGCACCTCCACTGCAGCAGCTGTGAGCACCCGCCTGCTTCACTCACTGACCATGGCTGCAGGCAAGTGTGGTGATACTGAATTATAACCAGGAACTTCACTGGAAAACCTTCAAGGAAATTCTTATCAATCTATCTCAAGATTTCCTGAGGACACAAATTCCCCAGCCCTTGTCCAAGGAAAAATCTGAGATGCAAATATGAGGATTTGATACACATGGATGTATCACCCTGCTGTTCGCTGTAAAATTAGTCTGATATGTCCACTGGAGACCAGGAACATGCAGAAAAAACCCACAAGTGAAGTCTGTGGCTTTTGGAGCTGGTGCCAATGCATCCATGGTTGCTCTATGGACAGCTGAGGCACATCTGTCAATACTTGAGGGCCCTTTCTATACTGAAGAAATACACATCACCTATAAACACTGTAAGAAAATAATCTGTTCTGTGAACACATTACAGCCATGATGCAGAGCCCCACTTCATCCACTTCCATGGCTGAGGCTTTAGCAAGGAAACAAACCTCAGCTCCAGCCTCCTGCCAAGGCTCTGTGAGCTGTCTCCCCCAGATCACCCACTGCACTTCAGACAGCCCTGATTCTGCAGCTCATGAAAACAGCTGTTCTGAGGGGACAGGGACCTCTCATGAAAACAGCTGTTCTGAGGGGACAGGGATTCCCAGCACACAGTGTCACTCACTGAACACCCCTCTGAACCTCTGCTTCTGCACTAGAGAGAGATCACTTGTCTCAGAGCAAGACTTGCTGCTGAGAGAATGTGGCTCGAGCTAAAGGAAACAGATGGGCCCTACAGACTGTGAGAGCAGGCACAGGCAGAGGGTTCCAGGGCAGCACGGCGCAGCAGAGAGGAGACACTGGTCTTACTGGGGCTAAAACCTGCTCTGACAAACAGCAGGGCTGAGCTGACTGCTGGGACAGGAGCCCAGTGTGGGCAGGTCCCACTGCAGTGGCAGCACCATGGGCAGGCTGAGGGCTGGCAGTGGAGCCCCTGCCCTGTGCCACAGTCGACCTCTCGGCATCCACAGGCTCCGAAGAGCTCCCAAGGGCAGCGAGGCTCTCCCAGAACCTCATCAGCCGTTGCTGACAGGAGGTTTTGAGGCAAGGTGAGAAAATATCACACAGATAAAAGGAAAAGATAGGAGGAAAACCTTAACCTCACTTTGCAATCATACTAGCTTTGTCAAAATAAAAGTCAGAGCTAAATCCTGCTGCCACACACCTTCCTGCTCCGGAAACCGCTCAGGCACAGACATCTTCCATTAGCTGCCCATTGCAGGCACAAGGGAGAGACTCCAGCATTATGTCTGCACAGCAGCACCAACAGCAAATGCTGCAGCAGTAATGGGAGGTTGTTGTGATGTAAAGCAGCAAGGTCACACGGTGTGTCCAGGAGCCCTCGGAAAGGCAGAGGCTCTCCAGATATTGCAGAGGGAAGCTCAGAATTGGTCTTGGTTCATTAGGCTTTGCCTGAGGTGTTTTCTTCCACTATTAACTACAAACAAGGTTCAGGTTTCGTGCGTGCAATGCAAAAAGGTGAAGGGGAAGGTTTACCAAGAGCCATTTGTAAATATGCTAAGGCAATTCAGATCTGTTTTTAAAACCCATCAGATATCCTGTGTACTAAGTCACCTTAAACAAGAACGTTGAAAAAGATCTGTCAATATAGCAGCATCTTTTTCTGCATAGAAATTTACATCAGCGCTGGCAAAGAGTCTGTGCATAAATTACAGGTCGCAGAACACACAGTGCAATTTCCTTCCCTCCAGGCACCGACACTGTGTTCCCCTGCAGCCCGCCTGTTCCTCCCAGCTTTATGACCCCGGTGAGATGAGCTCTCGCTGTTTTTTTCCTTGTTACATTCTGATATTTCAAAGCATGGCCTGCTTCTCACTCCCATCTCCCTGCTCCACATTATTAATGAATTGGAAAGCAGACATCATTAGTTTTTGGAGACCATTTCTTTTAAAATTTACAGAACCCTTCATCTGAATCCCCAGAGCCAGTCTGCTGTTCTCATCTTGGAATCTTATTAGCATCATATCTCCTGGATCCTGCCATGCAAACTGCATTGCTATGCACTTTCCAGCACTTGACCCTTTTGCGGACGGAATTAATTTTCTCTTTGAAGCAGGAGCAGCATGCTGTTGTGCTTGTTAAAGGAAGAAAACTCACAGTGGAACAGAGGAAACAAGCAGAGGATATTCTCAGTTAAATATAGGCCACTATAAGGTTTTATATAGGTGGGCTGAGAAAGGGAAAGATTGGCCAAAAGAAATAATAGATTGATGACGCTTTATTAGCAGAAACATCTCCCAAAATAGCACACAAATAAACTGATAGACAATACTCACTGGGAATTTCTGGGTTTATAGTATCTCCTGTTCAGCGGCATTGCCTTCTCCGTAACCCTCTGCATCCTCCACCTGCTTCTGTATCCAAAATACACCCAGACTTTTGGTTGTGGAATTAATGTGACAAATATGAAGAAACAGAATTTGATCCCTGCTTGGGCCAATTGAAAGGTGCCCAAGCTCTATCTGAAGTGCATAAGTTAAAGCCCAGGTACACAGAGGTGATTCTCTAAAAGAGAGTAATATCTAGCATCCCAAGGACATCAGTGTCATTGCCATGATCCCCTCAAAAGGCAAAACATTCCTAACACATGAAGTAAACTAGAAGATGTAAAGTGTTTGTTGCTCAGTTTGGGCTATTTCTGGTTCCACAGGACTCCAGGAACCGAAAAACTTCCCTCATCTGCATTGTTTTAATAGTATTGGTCCTGCTGTCTGGTTTTAGCAGCAATCTTTACTATAACTGCTGTAGAGGAAACTCCTTAGATGAAGGCTTCATCCTTTCCAAAATCTCATAGGAGTAA
This sequence comes from Chiroxiphia lanceolata, assembly GCF_009829145.1. Classification (NCBI taxonomy): domain Eukaryota; kingdom Metazoa; phylum Chordata; class Aves; order Passeriformes; family Pipridae; genus Chiroxiphia; species Chiroxiphia lanceolata. The sequence continues at coordinate 9,417,019 of NC_045649.1, read as the reverse complement.
GTTAATAAAGAACTGCAGAAGTTTATTTTTAAGTAACTTCTTGCAAAAAATACAAGACCAAAGAGCCCAGAATAGCAGAGCAAGGCTTACACCTTCACTATCAGCAAAGTGACCAGGCTGTACTTGGGAATTGGAATGGGTCCTGGATGGCTCACACAACCAGAGGTGGAATGGGTCACCAGTTTAAATCGAGAGCTGACTGGATTGCTCTTTTCTCATGGCTGGGCAGTGGTCCAAGTGAAAGAACCAGAGAGGGATCCAGCTCATCTCAATCACCCCAGTGAACCACAACCCTGGAGTCCTACTCAAGTCTAAAGGAAGAGGAAAGGCTATCGAGCCTGGTGGGACTGGAAGCAACTCATTCCTCTCTGCACACACCTGACCTGTCCACCAAAGCCAGCCCAGAAGTCAGCCCTGGAGATAGTCTTTGCTGTGAAGGTTAGTTCTACCTCATTTAGCTCTCAAACAGCCAAATCTTGACAGTGCCATCCAGGCACTTCTTCCAGCTCTCCAGAGGCCATGTCAGAGTCATATTCAGCACCTCATTCACTTCTTTCTCCCCTTTCTATCTTGCTACAACCTGTAACATTGGTCTGCCTGGGAAAGCAAGGATCCCAGACACAGGTTCCTCAGGCAGTGATGGGATGGTGCCTCATGGTGTGTAGAAACCCTGGATGTATTTTCCAGGCTATTGTGCTGGTAACACTGGGTGAGTGAGTATCATGTCTATCACCTTATCCTTTACCATGTCCTCCAAAGAGCAAGAGAACTGGAGAACTGTGACTCACTGTTTTCTCCTCATTTACTCCTCACCTTCGGAAAACGTGGGGGACGTTGGTGCAGAATTTCTCAGGCAAACGGTGTTACAGCGGCAGCACAAGTGCCAGAGACAGACTGGCAAGAGCTTATGAATAGCACGATGGATGATCTATAGCCAAAGCCATGGGCAAGCACTAGCCATTAGTCTGGGCGCTGGTAATGCACTCCCCGAGTCCATTACTCACCAATCCATCAGGCAGCCTGCTACAGACGAGAGATTCCAGCACTTCTAAATCTGTAACGCGATGGCTGGCAGCCTGCACTACATGCCCTAGGTTACAAGGGCACAGAGGAAGACAATTCATTTTGTGGTCATAGCCAGTATTTCTTCTTCTCCTTTGCTGTGTGTACTTAGAAATGGACCTTCTATTATCTGCAGATTGTAGCCAGGAGAATGCTCTGGTGTCTCCGATCACATTTACTACTGAGGAAGCTTTCAAAGGATGCCAAACCTCGCAGTTCTCATTAGCTGGACGAAGTATGGAAACATGCAAAGTACAGATGGAATTTCTTAATTTTATGAACAATGCCTACAGTGATTTTAGAAAAACACTGCAATTATGAGACACTATTGTAGCACTGGGTATGACAGAATCAATGTTGCCAAGCATAATCTGGGCCCTTCTATGTAAGCATATGCTATGGGGCTCCGATGCACATCATCACACTATCCTGGACTTCATCCACATGGAGATAATGTGCACAGAAGAGGCATCAGTCAGTGCTTCTTGTCTCTGCCACAGCTCAGTGTGTGGCTGCAGGTCCACCTTTCATTTAGTGCCCACTTTTCAAACCTCTCACAGAACTTTTTTATTAAGCTGCTTGTGGAATTCCTGACATTCATCACTCTCAATTCCCAGGACATTCCCTAATCTCAGCACCCCTGTGAGGAAAAAGTTTTATCATCTGCACTTTACAAATGCCAAATAGAGGCAGAGAGAGACCCAAGCACCAGATTTGTCCTCTAATTTCAGGTTCTTGATTCAAGGTGTCTAGTTCTGATTTGTGAAGCGCTTAACAACTTTATAGAGTTTCATATGTTTCAAAGCAAAGCATGAGCACTCAGCAATTCTGCAAAGAAACACCTTCGTGTTCCAGGATGAAAAAGCGGAAGACAAGGACAATTAGAGCTGTCTCTGCAAGGGTCCTGGCTCATCCACTGCCTCCAGTAACGTAAAAACACAGCAAACCCAACAGCTGATCTGTCACTAAAGGCAGCTCCCAAGCCACTACCTGCCATCCATCCAACACTTCCAGGTTCCACAACAGCAGGGTGAGGAATCCCTCACACAGCAACCACCTGTGCCACATGCTGATCTGTTCCCTGTGCAGGATCTGCTCACACAGCAAGTCACCAAAGAACAGGCACTTGCACCTGGGGCTGGGGCTGAATTGCACCAGCATGCCAGGGTCTGCAGGTTGGGAATGTGAGTCAAGAGGTGCCAAGCAACCGAAAAGTTGGAAGAGTCTTTCCATGTAAAATGTCAATACTACCTTTATGTGACAATATGAGTCAATATTTACGTGGAAATTAAACATGGGAACTTCACACATTAAAATTTAAATAGCAAATCAACTTTGAATCCACAGTTCTAGCACACGTTTAACTTTCCCTTGCCACAGCCAAAATCTGTAATGATGAACACACTAAAACCGCCCTGTTCTCTTCCCTGACCCTGTTTTTCCCCATCTGCAGCTGCCTTGATGCCTGTTTAACCAACTTTGTATCCAGGACTCTGAGCAGAAATAGGAAATGCTGCTCATGTCCAACATGGTGGATTCATGTTGTGGTAAGCACAAGAATTTCTCATTTCGGGCTTCTGAACACCCAGATTTGCAATTCGAAAACCACTGACATATTTTGGTTTGTTTTCCCTTTTCTGAAGCCAATCTGGCCATAAGAGAAGAGGGGCAGCCTGAAGCGTGAGCATGGCCAATGCAACCACAGGAGCTCCCACTCCCTGCCCTGGCCAGAATGAGATTAGGAAACAAGGAATGAAAAACGAATAAAAAATGGAAAAACAATGCAAGGAAAAGCATATGAGCCTGAAATCAAAGCTTTGTCATGACAAGGAACATCACCATCCCACGGAAGGAGGGAGGGACAAAGGGACGCACAGCGATGAAATAGGAGCAGTAGGAATTCATTTGCCTTGGAGGCATCCCCACGCATGAACTCACACAGGCACAGAGCAAACCCAGCTCCTGCTATTCCTTCAGGGAACCCTCACCCTCAGCTAATCCTAAAACAAGCATTAACCTACGTATTGCGCCCTGGGCAGTTTGCAGGTTGAGGAAACCTGCCTGTTTGGGAGGAAGGGGAGCGGATCTCAGCATCTTAGTACAATAACCTGAGAGCGACAGCAGGAACCTCTTGTCATTTGGCAGAGCTGTGTTAAGGCAGGACACCCTCCAGTCCTTGTTTTGAGCCATCTCCTCACGTGATTAGGCATGTGTAACAAGTGTAACTTTATTAGAACAGATGTGTCACTGTTTTAGGAGCCCTTTGCTGGGGCAGCTTGGGAAACTTCAGCGTTCTTTGTTGCTGCCCACTAAAGCTCTGCCTGCACAATGAGGGCCCAGGCTGAGTCACATGTGCCAGGTCTGTTCTGTCTGTCTCATGGGATGGGGGAGGGATAGGGACAATGTGATGATCCCCCTGCTCACAAGGCACCCCCAAATCTCAACTGCTCTTGAATAGCCAAATACCACCTGCCAAAATGGGGGAGTACCGAAGCTCCTTTCGTCTGGGGCCCCAGGCTCACCAGGTTTGGCTGGTTGAGCAGTGATGGTCCCTTCAGCGGATGTATCCTGCATCACCTGTTTCCCCTGGCTCACCACCAAACCCCAAAAACCTGCTGTTGGCCTGACTGTAAGCCCGGCTCTTCAGGAGCCAACACCAACATTTACATTCGGACCACAGCAGCAGGAGATACTGCTGCAGTTTTTAGCACAGGTCACCACAGTGCCACCTTTGAGACACAGAGGTGTAGGTGCTAGAGCAGAAAGTCCCAGTCCTGTGTGTGGAACAAGGGCAAAAGCAAAGACAAAGAAAACACAATCACTGAGCTGGCAAAGTGAGCGGGCACCACTGGGATGTGCAAAAGACGTGAGAAGGATGGCAGACAGTGGCTGGGGGAGCAGAAACCACAGGCACTGTGTGAGCAGGCAAACAAGAGGGCCAGGGGGAGAAGAAGGGAGGCACCAGCTGGCTGCAAACACTGAGTGACCACGGTGACAGTACTGCTGGCTTTTGCTGGAGGGCTTTCACCTCTCCTGTGACAGCTACAGCCGGTGATGTCCCTGTACTTTAACACCTCGGAATGTACACTTAGGAAAGGAACACATAGCTGGTTCTAAGGAAGACAAACCCCTAACCTCTCCAGCTAAGAGCCTAATCTGCAAAATCTGCTCCTTCAGTTACTGAAGCAAAGTCTAAGTGGCTGAATTTCACTGGGCCAAGATATTTAAAACCATTTCATTGCCAATCAGAGCTATCTCTGCAAACATAGATCAGCTCCAGTGACCACTGTGGAGAGAGTACAGAGCCAGAAACAGGCCAGTCTGATGCTTGGGGACCTTAACATCAGGCTGAACATTGAGAAGCATCCTGATTTCCATCTGGGAATTCAGCAGCTTGTCCTGTTTAGCTGAAGATGCCATCCACACAGCACCCCTTCATTCCCTGAGTCTGCAGCACACGGACAATATCTGCTTGTAGCATCTTTGACACTTTTGAGTCATGCTGTACAGAATTGTGCTGTACTGCCTCATCTCGCTGAATCTTTGGCTCCACTGATCCCAGGACCAGTGGTCTGGTTACCATCCTGCCACCTTAATTTTATCTACACCAGAGAACATAAGAGCTGCACATTTTACAGTCTGACTGTTTTCACTGTATATGTTTTCTCTGTTCTGCAAGTGATCAGCTTGGTTCTTTTTAGAGCCTGCAGTCAGCTTTAATCTACTTAGCTGGGATTAATGAGAGATTTTTTAAAGATTTAAAGATTTTATACACTTTGCTTACAACTATTGTTATCTACAACATCAGGCAAAAAGCCCCATGCAGACAAGCTGTTCCTGAAGCCAGGCACAGTCAGGTGTGCCAAGGCTGGTAATGTGATGCTGGTGGCTGATGCCTGTTGCTGGCAGACCAGTGCCTCCATGGACCTGGTCAGACAGCAGTCCTCAGACTCTGCCTGCACCTTGCCCTCTTTCTGCAAAACTAAACAGGATGGGACAGAGCTGGCAGCTCAGAACGTGGGTCGCTGAGTTGACATCAGCAGCTCACACTGTCACAGAGTTCAGCACTGATAGGAATGGAAAACTGAGACCATCCATCCAGCTGAGGCCTGGCATTGCCTGACGGTGCATGCGTTACCCAGGAGAGGTGAGGAGGGAACTGGAGGTCCTGAAGGGTTATCTGTAACTGTACCCACTACTCAAACCAGCAGTGGTACAGGAGGAATGGAAGGAGGCAGTAGTTGTTTAAAAGAGGGACTCTATGTGGCAACTCTTCTTGGTGGAAATGATAACAACTGGTAATGCCAGTAGGCACATGGCTGAACTATGCTCTGCTGGGGGGGCCCCAGGCACAGAGGAGTCCCAGCTCACAGGTCCCTGGATCAGTGTTGCAGATGACTTACCTCATCAAGAGACAGAGAGTAAGTCCTGCCCGCAAAGGCCCCAGGAAGTCCCAAGGACAGAGCTGCAGGGAATTCTTCCAATGACACTGTGAGGAACCACAGGAGAACACTGGAGGAAAGCAACAAGGGTCTGTCAGGCATGCTCTGTTCAGCTGACAAAAGGCATCACCTCAATAGAAACCCAGACCATGAATGAGCAGGTCTGTGTGAGGGATTCCTGATGCACTGTCCCTTGTTTTGACCTACAGAGACCAGACTATCTTGTCTGGCAGATATGGAGGTTTCAGTGCATGTTCTGGATGAGCTTTCCTTCTCCCACCCCAAAGAAGCTCTTGAATCCCTAAATACAAAGCTCAGAACATTTGCCAGTCCTCACTGCAGTATCAAAACCATGAGAGAATCTTCAGGTGTTTTGGTGGTTTGATAAAAATATCAGAAAACGGCGAAGAGTGCAAGGAGGGGGACCAGGACCAGCACACCACACAGCCCAGAGCACAAGGGGGACTGGGACCAGCTCCCCATGCAGCACATGGCATGAGGAGGGGACCAGGACCAGCCACCTGCACAGCCCAGAGCACAGCGAGGCAGCTCTGCACAGAGCTGTGGGCTCTCCCCAAACAGACGCTGAGTCCCCTCTGGCACCTGCTAATTACCCCACAGCCCGAGTTCCTCCTCCCACCCATGGCCCAGCCTTGCTGCTGGCCAGCCCTGACAGTCTGCCCATCCTTGTCCCCATCTGAGAACCAGCACCAGTCGCAGTGCAGAATCTGCTGATGCTAAACCACAACAGATAAGCAGACATTCTCTTCTCCTTTCCAGCCTGCAGAATGGTTTGCCTTGAGGTTAAAAACATCCCTGACCCCTGGCGCTGCAGGGCCACTGATCATGGAGCCATGGGCTCCATGAGCCAGGAGCCACCATCCCAATCCCTCCCACTGCCTTGGCCCTTCCTGCCCTCCACAAAGCACCCGGTCTCCAGCAGGAAACACTGGTTGTTCCCAGTGGCCCTGCACTGTCTCCAGATCAGACTCGGCTACTTCTCTGTGCCAGCAAGGACCAGTACAGGGAGAGTGACCCCTTGGTGCTGGGGGTACGGTCACCCTGCACCAAAACCTGAGCAACAACAAGCAAAAGATGTTTCAGAGTCCGGCTGTGCTGCTGCCTTTCACTGGTGTCACACAGAGTATGTGCCAGTTTGTACCCTCTGCCTGATGCAGAGGGTCTCTTCATATTCCCGCAACAGAACTCCCCAGTCACAGGTAAAAGCACAGTCTATGAACTCACTTCTTTGTCCTGGAGGCACTCAGCAAGACTCTCACTGTCACAGCCTGGAGCTGCATGCACTAAACAAACCAACGCACAGACACAGTGTTTTGAAACTGATGAAAAGTGTGAGATTTGTCACTTTAGAGGTAGCTAGCACCAAAACTGATTTGGAACCAGTGAGATAAACACATCTGGGTTTTACAATTGAAATCCAGACTCTAAAGAACAGCAAATCACACTTTCTTGCCCAAAAGCCCTTTCAGGGACCTCCCAGAGCTGAGGAAGGCCAATGCTGAGCTGCCCTGACCCCTGGGCTCTCCCATCCCGCTGCTCCTCGCTGGATGCTGCCCAGAGTGGGCAGGCTATGACCCACACAACTTTCCACGGGCCAGCGCATTATATTTTACCCATCTCCCCGTGCAGGCAGCTCGGGCCAGTGGCATCCCCAGGTCCAAGAGCCCACCTGCATCCTCCTGGTGCTCCCCAGATCACCAGACACGCAGAGAAGAAGGAAAAAAAAGACAAAGTCTTGATACCTGTCCTGCATGTCCAGATATTCCAGAGACCTTTCCAGTGCTGACGCCGAGCGCTGCGGCACTGGGGACGACACTCAGGGTCCCTCCGCTGGCAATGCCAGACCTGCGCTGACCTCGTAGCTCTCCCCAAGGTCATGGGGCTCGGATCCAAGCAGGGGCTGGACGTGGCACATGGCAAACCAGCAGGAATCCCACCGTGTGGGTCAGTAGAGGCAGAGGCTCGAGGCAGCTCTCCGATGCACCGTGCCCATGAGCTCACTTACCTGAATGGCGCAGGGGCTCTGCAGCTGAGGAGAGCCCTGAGGGACCTGAGCGAGCCTCGGCTGAGCCACCTGCGGGACTGCCCGGCCGTCCAGCCCCGCGCCCCAGCCTCACACCCTCAGAGAAGTTTGAGGGGAGCAGGTGGGGACTTTGCAGAGGGAGAAACAGAAAATAAAGCAAGACGAACAGGGTGGGAAGGGGCGTCAGTTCTTATTCCTGAGTGTTTGGGCTGCTGGGCTCAGGCAGACTTTGCAAAGCAAGCATGGACCCTCCTGGCAGGGCAGCCGGCAGCTGCCTCCCCATGCTGCAGTTTTTATAAATTCTGGGAAACACTTTTAGACAGACACTGGCACTCATAAATTATACAACTCATTTGCATATTCCAGTCATGAGACATTATGCAAATGTGACCTGATTTGCATAATGGATTCCTCTCGTCGCTTCACTTGCTTCATGCTTTTAAAAAACGAAATAAAATGAAAGCACGGGTAGGTGAAAGCAGCAAGTTCCCAGCGTCGCTGCGCCTCCTCCCGCCACACCGTCACCCTCACCGGCAGCACACTGGGGAGAGGGAGAGCGAAAAAACAAAGCCCCTACATGGGTTATTTCTCTCGTAATTACAACAAACTAACTTTCCCGTGGTTGTGATGCTTCATCCCAAGCGACACGTTGGAGCCGATGAGGGGAACTGAGCCCTGGCAGGCGGGATGAGCCCATGAGGGCCGGGGGCCCTCCGATGCCCCACGTCGTCATGCAGGGTGCTCGGGCTGGGCAGTCCTGTGGTGCAAGACATTGCTGGACTCTGATGGGACTTTGGGCGGGACAGCTTCCCTGCTGAAACTTCGACAGCACTCGTCCTGAAAGGAGGGTGGGTGGGAGAGGCGAGGGGAGGGGTCACGTTGGTTGTTTATAGCAAAATAGAGTGGTGACATGTCCGGAGGATGAGGCAGGAGCATCAGCTGCCCCAGCCACACTCCAACAGTCGACGGCCGTCCATCCATCCCTCTGCAGTGGCTGGTTTTGCTGTGAGCTCTTCCCTGCCCCCCTGCACCCGCGCGAGGCAGAGCCGTGCCAGGCGGCTGGCGTCCGTACCCTGTGGGAAAAGTTAACTGTAATTCTTCAGCTTTTAAAATCAATTAACCCGTGTGTTAATTAACATCAAGTCGACGGGAGGAGGAGGAGGAGGGGAGAGCGGGAGGGAGGAGGGAGGAAAAGAGCTGCAAGGGCGGATGGCAGCGGAGTTGGCACAGTGCCATCCATTCAGTGGCAACGCCACAGCTCCCTGTGATCGCGGCAGCGGGTATATGTTACGGGGGCCCTGTGCGCGGGCCAGACAGTGCCGTAGAGCCAAGGGAGATTATCCAGACCCCCAGGAGCAAACGGCAGGCAGCGACCGGAGGCACAAGTGCCAGGATTACAGACCAGGCTCCTTTGCCGCAAGCCCTTCCTCGGACGCACACCGTGGGGACGGGGCTCCCCCGCCAGCACCGCACAACTCGGACTTCCAGCACTTTTTCCCCCCTTTAGACGTCATTCTGCCGCAGTGGAGCCAGCACAACGGATGCTTTCACACCCTGCGAGACAAAGGCCGTCGTCTCCGCCATGACACCGCTCCGTTCCAAGCCGAGGCCGGCATCTTGGAGTCTTTAAAAATAAATGGAAAAGGGAAATACGAACAATAAACACAGCAACTGAAAAAACCTCATCAACAAACCCCTTGTGCCCGCTCGCCATGCCAGGGGCAACGTGGGCATCTGTCGCAGCAGAAGGCGTTTGTGTGGGGCTTTGCTTTTTTTTTTCTTTTTTTTCCCCCGCAAGCTGTTGGTGTGTTTTGCCATTCAGGTTCGTTTACAATTAATGCCAAAAAATACCCCAACCACACCCAGACCAGTCAACAACAAACAAAAGGGAGTAGCCGACATGGAGGAAGAAATGCCATGAGAAGCTACAAGAATGCGAGCTCTGGCCAGTGCCATTTGCCATTCGGACAACCTCGGGGAAAGGTGCCAATTCTGCAGCTCAGGAGGGACCCCGAGGAGGGAGCACGAAGGTCTCGGAACAGCACGCTGAGGGAAGGAAGGGAGGAAGGAATACCGCTCTTACAGGGCAGGATCAGAGCTGCACACAGCCTCTGCTGGGAGGAGAGGGAATGTTTGACGGTGTAGCGAGATGCCTGTGTATGCACACGCACATGGAACAGTGCATACGGACACACAGACATACACGCACACACTGCCTTTGGTTGGTGAAGAGGAGCTGTGTGAGTGGGGGGGTGAGGAGGTGTGTGTTTGCCTCTGTGTGTGCACACACGTGTCTGTGTGTGGATATTTATTTGTGTGCACGCGTGTAACACACACACGCAGGGAGAAGTATGTTTGTGTGCCTCGGTGAGAGAGAACGACAGGGAGTGAGGAAGAGACAGACACAGACACACACACACACTCACCCACCGTCAGTATACATCCCACTTTTTGACCTAGGTATACACGGAAGACAAAATAAAAATCATACTGGAGCAGCAAGCAGGCAGGCAGAGATTTATCTACATTCACTGCTATCACCAGGGAGATGAATGGGGCCGATCTGAAGCCCTTCACGAGATCCACTATGGGAGTGAAGGAGGAGGAGGGATGCCACACAGACATGCACAAACTTGAAGACAGAGAGATTTGGAAGGTGCTACTTGTGAAACCCAGGTGGCACTCGGAGGGCGAGCGAGGGAAGGAGCCACACAGGCGCTCCACAGGGTCTGGAGGGCGCAGGGCTTCTGGACGAGGGCATCAAGGGACAGCTGGCTACTTACGTTGTCTGCGCTGCTGAGGATCCTGCAAGGTGTTCTGTTGGCACCGGGCGCTGAGCCAGGGAAGGGCACTGGAGACAAAAGGGAGAGACAAAAAAATAAAGTCATACAACGGGAATATTAATTGCCTCTCTTGCGGATTTTACAAAACACACAAAATGTTTTCTTTTTGCTTGGTGGTTTTTTTTTGTGGATTGGCGCACTTCCCTTCTTCATGGAAAATACTAGCATGGGATTTACAGCCCAGCTACAGGGCTCAGGATTAACAGCGCTGGCATCTTTTGGGCATATTTTTTCTTTTAATGAATGAGCTTTCGCTGTTAATGAGGAATAATCGTTTGGCTAATGAGCTTTGAAACATTAAGAGAAAAGAGGTTTTTTTTCCCGTTAATCGCCCTGGTGCGACCGCATGGATGGATTACAAAAGACAGCAGTAGGAACGCAGTACAAAGAGGGGGAAACGTCTCCTGGAATGGGATAAATGCAGAGATGGGTGATGTGTCCCCACACCTCTCCTTCCTTCGCTCTCTCTTACTCCCTCTCTGCCAACTGCTATGGGTTTCCATAACTCCGCAATCAAAGTGGATACTCGGGAAAGATTATTATAGTCAAACAGCGAAGCGTCGGCGGTTAATGTCTCCAGTGTTTAATCATCATACAGTAGAATGGTTTTATGCATATTTCATTTGCATATCATTAAACCGCGCTAGCGCGGGACATTCAGAGCTGGAGAGGTACAAAGTTGGGGGGAGAGAGTGCGAGAGCGAGAATGAGACAGAGGGAGGAAGGTCCCTATGATGCCTATCTTCAAAAGCCAGGGACTTGTTCCATGATCTATCTTCTCCTTTTATTAAAATCATGATGACTTGGAAACCTTTGAAGTTGGATATAACCTTGGATTCTTCTAATTCCAGCAGAGTGATGTATTAGAAAGGGGGAAATGATGCTGCGCTAGACATTTAAAGGAATATAAGCTCCAGTGGAATGGAAATAGGAGCTCTTTGGGGAACGAACTGGCAGAGCCAGCCACAGCTTCGACAAACACCACACTGCTGGGTTCATACTGGTGAAGGATACCAGAGTAATAGAAAAGAAATGAAGACAACATATACATTAAGATGGGGAATATATTTCTCTACTCTTTCTCTTTTCCTTTTTTAAAGGCACAAAGAAGGATGGAACCAGCGGTAATTTACACGCTAATTAGCGAACAGTTGCCTCTTTTTGTGTTTGTTTTTCTTCTCTCTTTATTTTGGAGAGGGGCGTTGTCACTGCTGAAATGATTAATCAATTATTTGGTAGTGCAGATCCTTCTCCACTGGCACTGATCAGGAAGGGAAGGTGGTGGCTGCGGGGGGAGGAACACAGTGGGCTCTTTGTAGATCTTATACATGCACAACATATTAATTGGCGTCTTTATAAAGCTCCCTCAATAGACTATTTCTTTCCTGGAGACCAGCAGCTGGTAGCCACCGTTGGCGACTCTTCAAACATCCTTTTGGCTGGGGGCAGTTCTGCCACTGTTTGTTGTTGTGTTTTATTTTCTGTCTCCATGGCGGGGGCTGCGGGTGTGGTGCTCCCACTGCCCATGCTTCCACACAGGAGGCAGACAGACAGACACACCGATTGGTACCAAGACAATCTCTTGAGCTGAACGGGGAACTTTGCTTCCAAATGAAATACTGTTTTATATTTAAATTATCTTCCTTTCCCTCCCCCACTTCTCTTCTCCTCCAAGTCTTTGTCTCGGTTATGAATATTCAGATGAGCCGTGATGTGATTACACTGTACAATTACTTGTGTCCATGGTAGAGGCAAAGGCACTGAGGAAAGACAGAGCCAGATGAGCTTGGAGCTCATCTGGGGTTTGTTTTCCATATTCTCCCCCATCTCTGTGGCGCTGCGGCACATGCAGATGTCGCTGTTGTTCTTTATAAAGCCCTAATGATATGCAAAAGCATAACGACCCCATTTGGGTTCACAGCATCAATGAAATATTATTGGGGGGGGGGAATCCTGACTGAAGGAATGTCCACATAAATTATTTTTATTTAAATGAGTCGAAGAGGTGGCGGTGAAGCAGAGGAAGTCACATGAATACATGCATAATGTGAGCACGCAGAAAGGTTATCGCCAAGGAGAAGAGGGTTTTGCACTGTGCCTGGGACAAACAGGCTTGCTGGGGAATCACTCAGCCCACTGCGTGATTTACTTATTTATCATCACTCATCCCTCAGCCGGGGCACTGGGCATGCTCGTTGCCAGAGACCCAGAGCGCCGAAAGCTCGATGCCTGGATGATTCCCGGTTTTCCTTCAGAAGTGTGTGGTGGGAGGAGGACAGGAGAAAAGGAAGCAGAGGGAGAATGTGCCGAGTGGCACAGCTCGGTGACAAAGAGGGGCCCAATGACAGCTCGAGGGTGGTGTGACAACATGCTGCCCAGGCACTGGCTGATGCTGGTTGATGCCAGGCTGGCATCCCCCACCAAGGGACACTGTGCTGATGTGGTGCCCAGGGGGTCCCTACCACAGGCCAGTGGACAGAGCAGTTCTGGCCACTGTGTCTTCAGGAAGCCTGCTGGGGACAGGGAGCCCAGAGCTGGCTAGATCCGCCCGCACCCATTTTCCTCACAGCAGTGAGCAGTACCTGGATAATACAAGTATGAAAATACAAATGTGGGACCCCTTGGTTGCTTTGTCCTGCTGCTTTTCTAGGCTGGAACCTGCACCCATGTCCATCAGCAAGGGGTGAACAAAGAGAGACAGAGTGGGCTGGCAGCCAACAGCAACACCCTCACCTGAGCTGTGTGACATCAACTTGGGGGTCTGTGCCTTGTGTGTCTGCCCAGTGCTGATCCTGGATGGCTCTGCAGCTTCCACACCCTCTTGGTGGTGGGCAGGGCTCAGGCTGCAGACAGATGTGGTGTCAGGGAGGGAACATCAGTCTCCTCTCCACCGAAAAAGGGAGAGGCAGGTGGAGAGGAAGGTCAGTTGCAGATGGGACTCGCTGCAAGAAGAGCCTCCTCTCCTCCCATGCCCTGGGCACGCACAGACTGTAACTGCAGCTCCAGCAAGGCTCCTGAGCAGTCCCTTCATGGTCAGAGTGGGGTGGACCCACTGCCTCTGAGGGTGTGCCGTTTGTCACAGGCACAGCAGTGGTATGAGAGCCTGCCCAAAGGAAGCTGTGACCCCCAGGCTCACAGTAACCAGGGGTCCTCAGGCAGGCCGCCCTCAAAGGGATATGAGACCCCAAAGAGGAGGGTTATGCTCTAGTCTGTCTAAGGACTGATGTGCAGTGGGTGCAGTGATCCGTAGCCAAGAGGGTGGCTGCTGCCCCATGCTGCTCAGACTCCTGACCACGGGCCCATCCAGCCGTCACCTGCCTCCACTCCACTCACACATCTCAACAGATGCATCCCTGTCACATACACGCACACCCCCACTCCTTCTGCAAGGGCACTCAGGAGACCACGCACAGACAACAGGCTGCCAGGTCTGATCAAAACCAGGACACAAGACTTCTTCTGGGCAGCAATCCCAAACCTGAGCTCTGCTTGCCATTCCAAACCACCTGCAAAAATCTAGGACAGGAGGGATAACCCAACTGGCAATGTGACTCAGCAGCTGGGTGTGAACGTCCTGCCCTTACAGCCTTTCAGGGGCACGGCTAAGGCATGTTGCCACCCTGTGTTGCCAAGGAACCTGTGTTCAAACCAGCCTGGACCCAAGCGAGCAGCCCAAAGCTGTCTGTAAGGAACAGAGCATCCAGGATCAGATGGAGTGGTCTGTGCAGACCATAGAATCATATAATGGAACGGTTTGGGTTGGAAGGGACCTTAATGAACATCTCATTCCAACATCCAGCCCATCCACCCCAGCCGATGGCTTCCTGACCCCAACGTGACTGGTCTGGACCCTGTGGAACAGCAACCCCAAAGGTGTCACTTGGCCCTGCCCCATCTTTCTGGTCTCCAGCCTCAAAGCAGCTCAGTGCCGGGGTGTCTGTTCAGACCAAATGGAACTTGGGAATACAGAATAACTGGAACCAACACAAAGTGACTCCACAGAAAGGCAATGCCTGCACCATGCCCTTGTCATCATTCCAGGTGCTGAATCCTTCCCCCACCTGGTTCTGCCCTGGCAGTAGAGCATGGTGCCCAATCCCAAAGAGTGCCTTGGTGTACCACGAGCCTTAGGGAAGAGATTAAAAGCGAGGAGTCTGAGAAGAAACCTCCCCCAAGGTGGAGGGTAAGAAAACGACTGAGGCTGGGAGGCACAGACATGGCAGTGAGGTGCCACTGTCCCTTCCTTTGCCCATGCTGACAGACAGCCCTCCCTGCCAGCTCTGCAAGGCTGTCCACTCTGCCCATGGGTCCCAGTGCAGCCAGGGCAGCCTGTAACCCTGACCACAGCTGGTTGCCAGCCTCAGAGGGTGTTCTGACCCAGACGTGGAGCAGGCTGCAGAGCAGATCAATAGCTCTAGCCATGCCCTCACTTGGCTGACACTTCTGCAGTCCTCAAGGTTGCTGCTCCCTTTGCATGTTGGAGAGGGTCCGGAACGCCAGAAGGAGCCCAAAGGCTGGGGACTGCCAGAGGAATCCAGCAGCCTGCTGTCTGCTCCCAGGGTAGAGAACCCCCCAGGGAAGATGGAGCCAAGCCTAGGACCAAACCTACTCAGAGTCACTCTTTCCACAAGTGCTACTGAAGAGGAGCAGGAAGGAGGCTGTGCTGGGAAAATGAGTGTGGAGCATGCAGTGGGTGAGGCAGAGGAGGTGGGGATGCAGCACATGGTGAGAGTCAGGATGCTCATTGCACGACACCCCCACCCCACTCCACACAGCGCCCAGTGTGCTCACACGGCTCTGCAGCCAGGCTCCCACCACTTCCTGACGTGCACAGGTGGGAAATATTACCAGAAATATCACTCCCATGATTGCAGCCCATGGCCCTTTGGAAGCTTTAGGAAGGGGCAGTTCCTGGAGCCATTGCGCTGCTTGTCAATTCACCAAATACCCTGAAGAAATTGCTATTTAGGAAAAGGAAATTCAAGCATTTATAGAACATATTGCTATTCAAAACACCAAAAGAATTGTTTTGCAAATAGTAGCACTGCTGAAGAGGGGAGAGAAGTACATCAGTCATTTGATATTACATATAAGCAGTTTATTAAAGAATTAAATATTTATAGACTATAAAGCAAGCAGGGCGATGAGTCGCAAACAGCTTGCTGAGAAGTATGTTATAAACAATGAGTCTGTCAGGGACTAATAAAGTATGGGGAACGCAAATGTTTTATAAAATCACCAGGCCAGCGATGAATCTCCACAGCTGAGATGCTGCAGAACCCATGGAGGTTCCTGCTGCACCATGAGCCTGGAGCCAGCATGGGAGGGACAGAGTAGGATGGGGCTGTGTGAGTGCAGACACGCTGAGCACTCGTGGGAATGCACATGATTCAATGCTTGGAGAGACTCAATTTTTCACATTATTCTAAACACAGATCTA
The DNA here is from genome assembly GCF_009829145.1 of Chiroxiphia lanceolata. Taxonomy (NCBI): domain Eukaryota; kingdom Metazoa; phylum Chordata; class Aves; order Passeriformes; family Pipridae; genus Chiroxiphia; species Chiroxiphia lanceolata. The sequence continues at coordinate 9,401,188 of NC_045649.1, read as the reverse complement.
TTAATAGGAAGTTCAGGAATTTTCAGAGAGTTCAAGGCACTTCCCTCTTCAGTTTTTTATTGCAGCTACTCTTTAATTTCCAACAAAATTAGAGTTTGGGATTCACACTGAAGTTCCCTTCCCTGCAAAGCCCTTCCTTCACCTCCCCTCCCCAAAAGAGACAAAGCGACCAGCCCAGCCCAGCCAGCATCCCTGTCCCCAACAGTCCTCTGGAGCATCTGGACTCACGTTTGGAGAGCAGCAGCTCTCTTTGAAATAGACACAGCACATTTACAAGGGACAACTAAGATTTTCAGAGGAACAAGAGGAATAATGTGGTGACAGCCCCCGAGGACAGGAATAACTTTTTGTTGGCAACACTGGGGGAAACGGCGACTGACAGTTAAAATGGACATTTTTTTCCTGCAGGAAATGGGCAGGTCTTGTTTTCCAAAAGAACAGGCATCTGTCACAGCACTCGTGAGGACATTGCTATTCTGTTACTAATGGAGATGAAAGTAATCTCCAGATTATTTTAAATTTTTGAGAAGCCAACCCCAGGGCCAGAAATTATTTTTAACATAGGGTGAGCTTACACCTTTGGTCCAAGCAGATCCTCATAGCTGTCCCCACAATTTCAAGCCTGGTGAGGAGTATGAAACTTCCAAGAGGTCCAAGCATTCACGACCCTTTGGAATTCACTCTCTTTGCATGCCATCAGGAGTTAGACCCACCTGAAACACTCATCACCACCAATCCCATTCCTCAGGCTGGCACTGCGGGGTCTGACGAGGAGGGAGGGTGTGCACAGAGACACTGAGGGAGCATGGCTGCTACCTCCCTCCTGACACAGATAAGGCCCTGTGAGGGGCCACAGTAATCAACACAGGAACTGTCTGGGGTTGGTTGAGACAGATTCCATTTAGTACGCAGAGAGAAACCCCCCTTTGCCAGCTGCTCAGTCTGCACTCAGACAAGGTGGGAGATTTTCATCCTCTGAGATGTAATTAAGGCAGATTTTTTTTTTTTACTGTTCAAATACAGTAATTATTCAAGCTTATATTTGCCAGGGAGGGTATAGCAGACTAAATTTTGGGTTAAATAACAACCTCTTTTGTCCTGTGTGGAAATGATCACAGTGAGGTTCAGGTCTCACCAGACTCCCAGGCTGACACAGAAGGTGTATCAAAAAGTGCAGCCCTATCAAAGGTACAAACCCCATTAGTTCCAGATGAATTGCTTGAGCAGTTCCTCTCTCTTGAGCCCAGAGCCTGTTAGCTTCAGGGGTCTCTACTGAAAAGTGTGGTACCTCCCATAGAGCACAATAACCAAATTCTGCTGTTCCCATGCTGCTGGAGCTGCCGCTGTTGGCACCAGCTCCACCAATGACTGAGTGCTGCAAGGGTCCCTAAGCACAATCCCAAAGCAGGACAACATCCACTGAGCTTCACTGTTCCTTTCTCCCTTCCTGCAGCCCAGCTCTCACCTCTCCCCACACTAGCACATCATGGCATTTTGCACATTTAAAAAGGTTTCTTTACCCCAGTGATTTTACTAACTATTATTCTACCTCTCTCCTTCCTGCAATCCTAAAATCATGGAACACAGTGCCACATACTGGGGGTTACTGGTGGCCAGGGTCATGCCTCCATTGCACTGACGAGTGTCTGCAGGACACACAGCCCAGCTCTTGGCCTGTCCCCATCACTGCAGTTGCAGATTTAGGTGCTGAACTCATCTCCTTCCAGCTCAACCCCTTGGGGCCATGAGAACACATCAGTTCATGGCACAACTCCCTGACCCTGGATCTGACACACATTTCAAGTCTGTATTTACCCTTTGGTCCTTTGCTCCTTCAGCTTTTTCCCTCATCTCCAGGCACCCTCCAGCACTCACGCCTCCTGATATCCCTCTCCATGACCAACTCTCTTCCTTCTACCAAGGCATTTTGGTGGGTTTTTGTCTTGCTGAACCTGAAGTTCCTGTTCTCCCTTATCTGCCACAGTCACAGTTCAACATCGCTACCTGTTTCTAATGTTGACACCTGCAGCCAACCTCATTCCTGCAGCCACTGTGGGCCACGGCAGTGGCTCTCCCTGTTCCCCAGGTGTGGATGCAGGAACACCACCCTACTTTCAGACCAGGACGAACACATTACTAGCACACCATTTGTACTCTCTCCTCCCAGTACCATTCCACTCGAAGTCTTGCTGGCACCTGCCTGAACTGCTGCAAAGCCACCAGTTCCCCAGGCCTGCAGCACCCACTTTACCTTCTTTGTGAGGACATGGAGAATGAGAAAGAGACAGACTTCTTGGAGAGAACACTGCAGGATCAGAATTATCAGCACATTTTATTGGCATATTCCCACCTTCTGGCATTATGATCTGCAGGATAGAGGTGAGGAATTCCAGCTGAGCATGGATTAAATACGTGTGCTCAAGCAAGTGCCAGACTCACAAGCCGAATCATAAAGAGGAGATATTTAAAGGTGTGCTTGCTGCTCCTCCATAAGCGTTTTGCAGATCTCTGTATGGTGCCAAGCATTAGCCAGGCAGGTAACAGGCATCACTTGGGCCAGAAAACCCCAGGGGTAGGGTAACAACAAACACCATGGCACATCTGGCTCTGGGTGAGCCCAGAGATTTTGACTGGTGCCAAGAGAATGTGGAGTCCCCTCATAGGCATTCAGGAGGTCATGTCTGAGCCATTGCAAACTTCCCGAGCACATCTCCCCTACCCACACATACATGCAGAGCCTGCTTGTGGGCCATGGCTGGAGCCAGGACCTCGAGAATGCAGAATGAGCTGTTCAGGCTCAGAGAGCAGCTGCTCAAGGCAAGGGCTGTGGTGATGTGGAACAGAACTGCTCTGGGAATGCGGTCAGAAGACTGACAGCCTCCGAAAACTAAAACTCTCTCATATGTTGTCATGACTAGAAGGGCTGACTCCTCTCCAGCAGCGTAAAGTGCACGTTCCGAAGGCTACACAGACCAGCTGGATCACATCCCCAGGAGAACAAGTGCTTTGTGTCCCGTATTTTAGACACCTAACTCAGAATAGGAACATATTTCAGCAGACAACAGATTGTCCCAAGCACACTGTCCCCATTGAGCATCTCTGAGTGCATCTCAGACAAAGGCGATGCTGTGCCACTCTCACAAATTCAGGTTTTAAATACAGCAAATAGACACATGTGCATCGTATATTTTGTTATAGATGTTCCCTAGGTACATTAAGAGGGTTTATTTTACTTTAATGGACTCCTTTAAGGAATATTTGCCATCCTGGCAGCCTGCAAGCAAGACTACTACTGAATACGCCTCTCCAGCCCGGCCAGCCAGATCTACTGCCCCGGGATGCTGGCACAGCGCCTGGCACATGCCCCACAGAGCCATCGCCTCCCACACAGCACATGGGAGCCGTGTTGGCTAATGGGATGTGTGGCTGTCACGCTGCCTGGCAGTTGCAACACCATGAGCCTAGAGCACTGAAAAGAGCTGTGAGCCACCCTGCCACCCCTCCATCCCAGAGCAGTGGGAGCTGAGCACCCTGGATCATTGTCACACTCTGCTTTAGCATGTCTTTGACCTAATATGCCGGATAGCTTCCAAGGAGGAGGAGAGGGACGTCCTGTCACCTCCCATGGGACGTTACCACACACCAGCTCTCACCAGACTGCCTCTGGTCTGGCTCTGATTCTGGCACAAGGATGGCGCAGGAAAAAAATTTCAAGGCTGGGAAAGGGAGGAATGCTGGAACACATCGTCAGTTATTGAGGTTTAAACAGCACCAGAAGCTGCATCCCTGGTTTCTGAAGAGGGAGTCTGCAGCAAAGACCAACAACATTTAAACGTTTGCATTGTGAGAACAGAAATGAGATAACCTGAAAAAACCACAACTACTTCCCACACCACCTTGAATGGCGTCGCTGCAAAGGCACTTGTGCTCTTGGATGTCAGATAGACATGTTTCTTTTTTAATAAGAGAATTAGAAAGAACATTTGGCAGTGGACCTGCTGCCTCATAACTGCCTGCAGAGGAATATTTCTGCATCTTGTTAAAAAGATCATGATTAAGTCAACTCCTGATTTATCCTAATTTCATTTTCTATATTCCTATTCTCTCAGAGCTCTCATTTCTGCTGAGGACTCTGATTGCTCAGAGCAGGGGCTCTGACAGCCACGCCTGGAGCCAGAGCCCCGGTGGTGCTGGGGAGTGGAGGCGTGCACATGCAGGGGGAACAGAGCCTTAGACCTCAGCACGACAGAAAAGAGTCTTGCAGGTCCTCCAACAGACTAACACAATAAATGCCCCTGAACTGTCTGCTATAACAAACACAGTGTTATTACAGAAAAGCTTCCAAATTGAAAATGATCAATGTGCTTTTAGGAGACTGCAGAGATAGATCACCTGCACTCACTGAAAGGAGAGAGATGGTTTTAGAAGCTACTGTTACAGTCTGCTCTCTCCTCCTACCTTTTCAACCAAGGAAAAGCATAAGAAAGAGGGCCAGAGGGAAAACAATAGCTCAGGAAATGCACAGCTTTGCTCTCCTGACAGTGTCTTACCAAAATTAAGCTACTGTTTGCCATGCCATTGCTTCTCCTTGCCACTGTGGGTTTAGAGGTTTCTATGTCCAGGTTTATTCATGAAATACAAAGAAAAGAAACATAATTGTCATGTCTCAGCATACAGGGACCTAAATAGTCATCCGATGTTGATAGAACTTGCATCCAATGGCTTGGAGTCATGCCATTGGCCACACAACCCCCATGTACTTTGGGCAAAACACACAGATCACAGACTCTCAGCATGGTTTGGCTGCGAGAGACTCTCAGAAGTCACCTAGTCCCATCCCCTGACATGAGCAGGGACAAGGAGGGACCAAAGCTGGCCTTTCCCTGCCACTTTACACAAAGGTGTCTCTGAGCTCCCGGGAAATGGGTAACACAGAACCGTGAAGTGATTCAGAGTGGAAGGACCTCCAAGGGTCACCAGTCCAAGCCCCTGCTCAGAGCAAGTCTAATCAGACCAGGTTGCCCAGGATTGTGTCAGTGAATGTTCAACTGTGTTCCTGAAGATGACAATCAAAACTTATATATGAGAGAGTTCACAATATGAACAGTTACACTGAACACTTACAGACAGATTGACCAGAGAGCTTTCAAAAGCACCCTATGAGTCCATGGACTTCAGGTTCCAGGCTGCTGATCTAATCCAGCTGCTGTTTAAGTCATTAATTGTTAAACACAAAAAACAAACTATTCCCTTCCCCTTGGCAGCAGCTGCTTCATGTTTGAAAGCTGTTGTTGTATCAGCCTCCTCTGCTGCTATCATAAAATTTGTGCCTAGGAGCCAAGAGGACAGGACAGAGCAGAGCTTGGCACACTGCCTCTGTACTTTTGCTGACTCATCTGTTCAGAAGTATGAGCAACCGTTCTAGAAGCAATATCACATTAGCACCAAAAGCTTCCCAAAGTTGATTCCAGCCTACTTTACTTTCATAGATAAATGTAGAGAATCGAGTTGTTATCTTCTTATGAAACACCACAAAAGACTGGCCCAAAATAGCACATCCCCCTAGCAAAGGGCTCCCACAGGTTCATTCATGCCTGTAGGAATAATCCGTTCTGTTTGTAGGAGTGTGCTGGAATGGCTTGAGGGGTGAGATGGATTCCTAAAGTGTCCGACCCTGTGTGATTCATAGTCAACAAACGCTCTTGAGCAGGAACAGGTCGGGTGCTAATCCCCTCTGTTTTGTCTGCAGCAAAAAGCAGCATATGACACATCAAAGGTTTGCACTGAATTTCTGAGGCAGGTGTGTAGCCACCTCCAGCAGGACAGAAGCTGCACACATCAGGTACGTGTGCCCAGTAAGACCACTGGGTGGTATGGTGAACACCACATCAAACCTGCACCCTGCCATCAGCCTGCCTGCCTCTGGGAAATTTCCTCCGCATGAAATTCTCCCCATCTCCACCGATCATTGTTTTAATTCAAAGGGTGTTTTAAAGGATGTGATTTTAATGAGCGCAAGGCTCAGACTAGGAATACTGTATTTCTTTCTCCTGAGTGATGAAGTGGGCACTTGGACTCTCTGCATTGATTTCTAATCTGCCATTTTATACTCTGACAGTGAGCCCTGGAAACCAGGTTCTCTCAGCTACTCCAGGAGGGTTTCCATAGGTAAGAGCAGCTGAGGCGGGTCAGGCCAAAGGATAGGACCCAAATATCAGAAGCCCAACCCTTACTAAGCTCACAGCCCTTCAGCCTGGCCAACCAAAGTAATAATAATAACAACAACAATAATTATAATAGTAAAGAGAGAAGATGTGTGCAGACTTTGGTGCAAAGGAGCTCAAAGTGGAGCTCTGCTCCTTGGGGTGCAGGCAGGTCCCCCCTTGACAGGGAAGGCAGAATGATTGGAAAGCAGGAAGATAAAGGCACATGGATCTACTAATCAGAAAGGCAAAGCCACATGTGAGCACTACACGCAGACACATCCTCAGACCCACTTCTGAGCACATCTGGGTTTTATCTCATTCCCTACAGGCATGAGATCCATGGCTAGGTAGGAGCCTGTTTTCGGTTCCTAGGAGCCCGAGTCCCAGGAAAGCCCTCAGCACAGGCATGTTGCATTCCTCAAACAGCACAGTGATTGCACTCCCTTCCATCAAACCTGGATTGGGTTTCTGATGAGGAACACCTATAATTAAAGTGACAACTTCCTTTCCAGATGTAAAGGAGTCCTTTATTATTTGTTGCTATAAGGCAAAAGCTGCTTTTTTTTTATTCATTTCCAGCACTTTTGTTTCAGAGATCATGAAACACACCTTCCTCTCCTTAAACATTGGCACTGGGGATTTAATTCCTGTGCATCCCACACAGACGTCTGTGCCCACTGCCTGCAGAGCCACGAGTGCAGGTGACCAGCTCCCAGCCACCCTCACACCACCCGCTACTGTCATTTCTGTGGAGCCAGAAATATTCTTTGGACTCATCGGCTACTGTGAAGCCAGAGCTGTAAAGTCAGATCTTTTCCTCCTTTAAATGTGACTGGCTATTTACTCCCTAACAATTCTGCTTCAGAGCTGATTTAGCATTTTTATTGGAATGTGAAAGCTCTTAAAAGAAGAAAAAAATCTAATCAGGCAGAAGAGATAGAAAACTTGCTGAATTTTTTCTCCCCCCTTTGCACCGCTTCAATCCTATCAAAAGCACATCTTCCATTCATTGCTTCCCCATGTCATTATGACAAGCGGCTACAAATCAATAGCAGCAGCGAAGGCGGCCCCGGCCCGCGCGCGCCCCGTGATAAAGATTCACTCTCAACCCCGATTTGCTAATAGCACATAATAGCAGCCATTGGCGCCCCGCATTAAATCATACATTTCACTCGGCGTTTATTATGGGATTTTTAAAACTCCTCACCAAATTGGATTTTCTCGACGGTCTCTAATTTCCACATTTATCATTTAACATTAAACTCCTCTGTGGGGAGGGGGTTGGGAAATGGGGAAGGAAGAGAGGAGCCATGCGATTCTGTATTTTCCCCTTTCTTTTTTATGAAAACCCATAAATAATCCCAGGTATTGTTGCCATCAGCCCTGAAGTTTTATATATATAAAATACCAGAACTTAGGAGAGAATAGCTCTGGGACTCAGCTTACCTTTGTGCAGCCCTAATAAAGAAGAGGAAATTAAAGAGAAAGCCATAAGGAAACAGATTTTAAATAACAAATCCAATAAACAAAATAGTCAACAAAGTGAGGAGGCATGAAAAGCACTAGGGAAAATCACTGTGGATTTCTTCAGCTGAAAGAGTTAGTAGCAAGGAAAGGTGGATTAAAAAAATTTAAAAAAAACCCAACAAAACACGCACAAATAAAACCTTATTGTCTCTTTTTAATTCACAGAAAAATAATTCAGAAAATAAAGTGAAAACTTATTAACAAACTCATCTTTTAAAGCAGATTTCTCTTAGAATTGATTTCCTTGTGGTTGGGACCAACAACAAAAGGTGACACACTGGAAACCAGGTTCTTTGTAATTTGCTATTTCCCACTCACCCCACAGGTGCCACATGTGAGGCTGAGAAGGGTGTTTAAAAGCCTCTGCAGGAGCACACACACCATTTTAAGCCATCTGGCACCTGATGGGTGCAGGCAGAGCCTGGATGGCAAATGCTCTCTGGAGTCCTCAGGAGGAGGCAATGACTCAGTTTTTGGCTGCCTGTGGCCATGCAGATGGTCAGTCCCAGCACCCTGGTTCCAGGCTGGTTGCACAGCTCCAACAGACCATTTGGAAGAGGGCTCTTGTCCACTGTTACCAATAAACTGGGGCTTTTAGGATTCAGATCAGTATAATCCCAGAGTTTCCTAGAGAAGGGCAGCTCCTGGAGATGTCCCAGGTGCACTACTTTGGTCACGGTGAGCTGACACTTGTGCTGAAGCCCCAGCTGGAGGGAGCCCCTTGGTCAGAGGAGCTGAGGCAGAGAACAAGAATGTTACATCCTGTGATCTGGATGACCAGAGTGCTGTATTGGAGAAGTGATCAGAGAACACTCCCCACCTCCGCCTCAGTCCCTTCCAGTACAAGACAGTTGTTCAGAGGACACATATGACAGTCCCTGCTCTCACACCAAGCAGAACTGCTCAGCTCACACATATCAAAGCCCAGATCCTCCATCGTCTTGGCCTTGAAAGAAGCATCTGGATCTCAGGCTGTTGCAAGCACTGTCTGTTCAGACATGAATTTGAGTCTGGCATGAACAAAGGCCAGTGGCTCCTGAAACAGGAGGTACTGCTGTAATGGCATGGTGAATTAAGCTTTCACTGCTCGTGATTTCCAGCCATGAGACGTGAACTCAATCAGCCTCTGTCCAACATCCAATTAGTACAATCACCTCAATTCACAAACTACTGAGCAGTTTAACCAGGACTCTGCTTGAAAGGGCTGGGAGATTTCTGTTCTGGTAAGTTTTGGTTTCACTAAAGAGCTCTTAGAGATTAAATTCCTCAGTTCAGCTGCTATGAATCAACCACATCACAGGCCACACTCCAACAGCTCTGGGCCTTTTGTGGCTGTGTCAATGTCGTTCTGAATCCAGTTGAATGCAGAGGCAGTGACTCTTTAAAATTATATTCTCTTAAACTTACAGTGAAAGTCACAAAATTCCAGAGCCTCTCCTTTGAACTGTCACCTGTTCCCCAGAGCATGGGCAGCCTAGCAAAAGCTGGCAGGTGTAAATGCTCCTGGGTACCAGTCACCTCTCACAAAGCCGAAGAACATCCCAGCATGGTTTCCCCCTCCCTGGAAGGGCTGGTAACTTTCAGGGAATACAACGGTTACATGTATCAAATCTGGGCACTGGCCACCCTCGATTTAATGAGTCACAGACTGAGTCTCTGATACCTTCACAGGAAGCAACGTGTGTCCTTCCATCTACAGCCAGAACATGAACCTGGCCAATGCAGAAATGAATCACCATTTATTCCCCATTAGAGACATCTGTTCGAAGTTAAAACATCAGTCAGAGCTAATATAGGAACACAGAAGAGGGAAGGAATATAGTATTTTAGGGTAAGAGCCTTTTTCACTTCAGTCATCCCACACAGCAAAGGGCAAAGCCTCAGCAGACAGCCATCTCCTGCACAGCAAGTTTAAGGATGTGCTGGGGCCTCATTTCCTTTCCTTCCTCACTTTTTCTGTGGCGCTGCCAATTCAATTTGGGGCTTCCTGCTACTGTTTCCTACTTCTCTGTTTCATACCTGTGTTGAGGCACATGAGCAGTCCCCAGGTGCTGGTCTCTGTGCAAATACACACCTTCCAATGCCTCCCACTGTTTCTTACTGCTCCAGAATCTGAAACATCCTGTGGTTTATCGATCCACCTAACCACACTTTGCCACTGATCTTTATCTTTGCATTCTTCCTGGCTCATGCATCAGAGCAGAAAGTGTGTGACACATCACTTTCCAACTGACCTGGAGGGTTTTCACACCATGTAGTCACAATTCTCTGGCAGCTACTCTCTCTCCTTCAGTTGCATCTGATGGGAAAGTATCTGGAATTACCAGAGTAACTCTGCAGCTTTTGAGCAGACCAAGTGTGGTGATGATGAGGGTGGCGAGGCCCTGGCACAGGTTGCCCAGAGAAGCTGTGGCTGCCCCTGGATCCCTGGAAGTGTCCAAGGCCAGGCTGGATGGGGCTTGGAGCAACCTGGTCTGGTGGAATGTGTCCCTGCCCATGGCAGAGGGGCTGGACTAGATTATCTATAAATGTTCCTTCCAACCCAATCCAGACTGTGATTCTGTGACTTCAGAACATAGTTGCTTCTATCCTGCCCCAAGAGAGATGTACTTATGGGGAGAATCATCTGACAAGGAACCGTGAGTTATCTGTGGACATGTTTAAGGAGGTGTCAGCAAGGTTTGCAGGACACCTTCGAATGAAAATGATTCAGAAAGGATTTCTTAAGAGCAATGCCACAGGAACATGGTTTCAACCATGGTCAGGAAATCACATCTTGGTTTATCACTGTTGTGGTAAGAACATGACAGTAACAAGGGATCTCACTTCTCTGTTATAGTCACCCAGATTTGGATATTCATCTACAGAAGCAAATTGATCTCTGCATGTGCAAACAGAAGTGTGGATGTGCTCCATTCCAGCTGAAAGGAGCTGCTGGTGTGCCAGGTCTAAGCTCTACCTGACCCAGTCTTGCACAGGTTTCCCCAGTTCCTGCTGGAGGAGCTCTGATCACTCCAACCATTTCTCTGCAGGAACTATCTCCCCCATGGAACTTCCCAAAGTGCAGTTTGTACAGTAGGTTGTCTGAAACTCATCTGGGTAAACACCTTACATTTAGAGATGATGATAGTGTTTTGTGCATGCTTTGTGGTAATAAAACAAAGCAGATCAAGGTTTTAAGTAATCTGTCTGTGTGTAAAAAATGATAATAATAAAGAAAAGCCCAAAGGTTTAATGGCATTAATTAAATCCTTCAAAGCCCATGTAGGCTGTTTCCCTGGGACATCCATCCAGCATCTCAGTCTTTGTTTGGACTTCAGGTCTTGGAAACATACAGGTAACACAGGACTATTGTGTGAACACACGGATTGATTTGTTGGTTTACAACAGGAAAAAAATAAACAACCCCACAACTAAAAGTATCGGAATTTGAATGGTCTCAAATCCAAAAGGCAAGTGGCCTTTTAAAATACTCATGACTTGAAAGAGCGTAGGGTCAACAAAATTGTAGGATGACAAAAGCTCCCCAAAGTTTGGGTTTTTTTACTCCAGCAAATAAGTTGTTTAGCCAAAACAAATCAAACAAGCTGGCTTCTTCTAACAGATTATTCTCCCAGATCTGGGGCAGTGGGAAGAGGCCCAGAGGCAGCTCTGCCACTGTCCCTTTTGGAACAAACAGGCAAGATGACAGAAAACATCAGTTGTAAAATGTTTTCATTTTCCTACCTCTTTGAGAGCACACTGGAAAGTTTCTCCTTGCACCTTATTAAGAGCCAAATTCTGATTCAAGCCCAGCAAGAGCCAGGTGTACCCTCCCACCAGTGCCGATGGGAGCCACACCAGATATATTCAGCCTGGACAAGGAAGCCAGACACTGGAAATGTCAATAGCACAGCACAGAGCTCCTTCCCCCACCGAGTGCCTTGCACTGTGACACTTGGTGAATTCTGATCTCTTTCCATGACTGACCTCCAGCACTCAACTTGAGCCTGTGAGTGCTCAGCCACGCAGAGGCTGAAGGGATGCTGGGATCCTGCATCCTCTCCCGTGGGACCAGGGCAGTGGGGCACTTGTGCTGAGACACCTGGGCTCCAGCCATGCCACGAATTAGACACAGGACAGTCTCAGCATCATGGCCTCGGCATTATAATTTTTTCTTTTATTCTGTCAGTGCTCAAACTTGTTGACCTTCCAATCATTGTTGCCCTCTCTATCCTCATCGTGGCTTTCAGGGAGGATGGCGGGTTTATTACAGGGCAATTGGGAGTGTTCTCAGTACAATCATTTGTCTGAGGCAGTTACTGCATCACTGTTCTTGATCAAACAGGATCAGGGAGCCGGGACTCGGGTTAAGTGGCATTCCTACTCCTGGAATGCTGAAGGCCAAACAGAGGCACATTAGCAGAGCTATAAACAAATTAGGACAGACTGTGACTGGGGCAAGACTCGATGCTAAACACAGTTATACCAAATATAAAAACCTGAAGCAGTGTTTGTGTTTTCTGAGGAAGGTGAGAAGGCAAACAATGTAAGGAACAGGGGTAAAACAGGTGAGGGTCTGCCCAAGGGAGAGCTTCTGCAGGGCAGGAGTTTACATTGATCCACTTCCACCTTCCTAATGTCAAGGAGGATATTTCAGTGTTATCCAGTGTTGAAGTTCTGGCACTGTAAGGCAGCTGTTCTGTTCTTCAAACCAAAGCTGTAGATGCTGTCAAATAGCTTAATAACAGGTCTGCTTTAAATCCATCCAGACCTGCTTCTGGCCAGTACAAAACTCAGACTCTAGCTAGAAGAATTTTGGGTATTTTTGTTTTTAATTATATGAAGAGGTGCCAGGCACTAAAGCTGACCTGCATTTCCATATGATTTATTGCAAACAAACAGGTATGAAAGATGTCTTCCAAAACCTGTGTCACTTTGTTAATGCTGTGCCCACCAAGCCCTGCCCAGCAGGCAGTCACTCCCTCTGACACTGAGGGATCCCCTCCAGGCACCCCAAAGAGCAGTGGAGCCTGCCCACATCCTTCTGCAAGGCCCCAAGTAGCCAGGAGTGCCCAGGAGCTGCTCTCACACTGTACTAACACACAGACAGAAATGGAGACCTGCACCTTTAAAGTTCTTCAGCATTAAATCAGCGATGCAGAGCCGCAATTATATCAAGTTATTCTGCCGACATGAATCCTGGCGATACAGACCCAGACCAGCAAAGCTGATTAGTAGTGTTGGAGCTCCCTGCATGCTCCTCCAAAACACAATTAAAAAGAGTTTTATTCTGAGTAACACGGGGGTTACAGGGTCAGAAGAGTTTCCATTTCAAAAGGCAGCAGGATACAAACTAGCAGGAAGGGGAAAGCAAATTGCCCAGATTTTGTGCTAGAAATATGTGGGTATTTAAGCCGCTGGACTTCAATTCCTTACCAAAATTTTTATCCCACCATTCCTAAGGAAAATAGGAAAATGGGTACAAAGGCAAATCTTTCTATATTGTGATGGGAATAACCCTGCTTCCCCCTGAAACAAGTACAGGTTCTGCCACCTTTCTTCAACTTTGGGCTTCCCCATAGAGTCTTACAAAGAAAAGATAACAATCCTTTTGACTTTCTACATTTTAAAATTTATTATGATTAAAACAGAAAAAAAAAATTAAAAATTGTACGGGAAGATCCAGCAAATAGTTTCTTGTCCAGAATTGCTTTAAGGAGCCAAAAATGCAGTCTCCTAAGCCAACAAAGAATAGAAATATTGTCCACTGTCTGGCAGTTGGCAAGTACACCTTGTCCCAGGTTTCTTTCTGTGGCCCAGTCTGGTTGCAGTCAGCTGCCTTCTTGCAGACTTCATAGAAGACTGCTTTAAGGAGATTCTGTATCTACATATTTTATCTGAATCAATGTTCAGAGTTTCTATGAAATTAGGTTCTGCACAGAGGACAAAAATGGTGGAGATTTTCTTGGCTAGAGCTTAGAGGAACAGAGCTGTTGGATTTCACAGAAACCAGCCAATACCAAACGAAAAAAAAATCCTAAACATCAGTGAAAGCAACGTGGAAGGTGACTTCATGTAAATTTGAATGATGGACAGATCTTGCAGTGTCAGTCTGATTTGGGATTTTCAGAAGCTATTTGGTTTTCCTCAGACCAGTGTGACCTTGTCTCCAACTCTCTGAAGCCATGGGAAGGGGAGATCTTTCCTCAAACACTGCCAAAGCAACAGGTTGCTCCTTCATTCCTGGCTTTTCTGCTAACATAAAGATATAAGTAGAGAAGGGCTTTACTCCATAGTTTCTCTAAATACAGCTACAGAAATAAAACAACCCTCTTCTGCATAAACTGATTTCCAAATATTTGTCATATTATGGGAGCACAAAGAAACATTCTTATTATTAAAAAAATAAATTAAAGAATTCCAAGATGAAGCAGATCCCAGGTTTGTAGGAAAAAAGACAAACAGTTTTGGAATCTTGCAGCCAGGCTTTTGTGTTTATCCCCTCTCCTGACCCTACATGCCATGGAAAAGCTTTAGGCGTACAACTTGAAGGATGCTCATGTGCTTTTATACTCAATAAAAATGTTTTTGTAAATAATTGCGCCTTTTCTGCTTTATGAAAAGCCTTTTTTTTTAATAAGGAAAATATAGCCCAGTTAATATTTGTTTTAGTAATCAGATCTGGCCATGAAAAAATGGAACAATTATAAAAATGGCTGTAGAAAATCCTGCATGTCTCCAGATTAGGAACAACAGGATAGTTCATCACCAGGCACTGCTGACATTGAGTTTTCTAAACACATAAAATGTTTAGCAGTAGTTATATCACTGCCAATTCCTTTGGTTAGTAGCAGAAAGGTGAAACCTGGGATATGTTTGCTTAGAAAAAAACAGGTGTTATTTTTCCTTTTTGTTACAACCTTAAAACATTGTCTTTGTATCTAAACTATTTAATCTACATACACATTCAAAACTAAGAATAAGTAATTATATATACTTACATATATAATGTTATATAGAGGGTATATTATAGCATTCTATATTATATATATTTAATGTACATTATTCTATTGCAGAATCTTATATTGAGTCATTTTTATAGCACAGCATTACCTGATCCCATGTTGTCTAGGACTAGCACTGCAAATATTCTAAAAACCAAGCTGAAGTTGTTAGTGATAGTACAATATCCTTACACTTCATTTATAAACAAATTTTAATAAACTGAACATATCAATGCATTAATTGCTCACCTCACTCTGAACAGAGCCACATGCCCTTGTCCCTGCAGCCAGGCTGCTCTTCACTCCCTGGACTCTGATGTCTCAGGTATAAATGCTTATCTGTTTTTTAAGAAAGCAACAGAATTTTAACTGGGCCTCAGAACTTGGGTTTTTGTCTGTACAATGATTGGACATTAGTGATAATAAAACTCCAAGCACTGTATTGTTATTAATGCTTCCACAGGACTGGAAACATTCTGAATCTGGAGACACGGGAAATCCATGAGTTATGCACCTCACGCCCAGGTCTCCAAGCAGAATTTTCTTCTCTCTTGCAGGCAACTGTCCCCACACCTGGTCCAAAGGTTTGGTACCTGTCACTCTCTGCAGAACCACCTCCCACTCCTGAATTCCAGCTTCCAGCCATTTCTGCAATGTGCCTCAAAACAGTTTTTGTTGTTCCATGAAACCCTGGTTCAAGGAACATCTCACATTCACAGTGACTTGTGGGATGCTAACTCAGAGAAAACCAGTAATGTTTGGTACAAGGTAATCCTGTAGGGAGAATGCTGCTTGGCTTTTATATATTATTTACATATATAAAATACATTATTTTATATATATTATTATGTATCATTTTATGTAATTATTTTGCAAAATGCAGAACATGTAAATCTATGTGCTGTCCTTTAAAGAACTGGCATCCTAAAGCAAAGGTTTCATGTCAGCAACATCAATGAGCATGAATTCACACCACAAAACTGTGATATTCTCAGCTGAGGCTGCAAACCCCTATCCCAGTGCCCTTTCCCTCAGCCTTGCCCTGTCAGCCCTCCAAACCCACACATCCTGCTGCCTCCTGGTGCCAGCCAGAGACCTGCCACACGCAGTGCCCCAGCACTGCTGAGCTCAGGTGACAGACAGCCTTTGTTCCCAACTTCTTGGAATTTTTCAGCCACAGTGAGACAACCCGAGGTTTGTACTTCATCTCACAGAGCCTTCCCCCACCTCCAGTTCTGCAGCCTGCAAAGATTGCTTTTCCCACGCTTCCTTCCCCAGCCCTGGCCCTTGGGAAAGAACAAGAAGCAAAATGTTTACAAGAGACAGACTGGTCACAAACTGCGCCCTGCCGAGGGTTTGGTAGCAGCGTTCCTGCTCCCTGTCTAACCAACATCGAAGATCTCCATTTTTAATCATCCCAAATCAGCTTTTTTTTCATTTTCAGCCCAGCTAGTTGAGACCTCCCCCACCCAGAGGATGTCAGTAGGGCAACGCACTGTTTTTCACCCACAGAGCAGAGCCCATGATAAATAACACTCAGAGCTCTGTGAGGATGAGTGTCCTCTGCAGCTCACAGCCCAGAGGCTTCATTATTGCATCGCCCATAATTCAATTCACCCTTCCTAAAAGGTCTCTTTCTGCACCCAACCCCCACCCCTGAAAACACATCCCACTAATAATTCCCGATTAATGCCGTCAATTACCAACTCTCCCCCAGCCCTTCTCCATCCCCTGATTGGGCTGGAATGGAAGGGAAGCAGCATCTAACCGGGGAGGAATAGAAGTAGGGGTAAAATAGCAATAAAAAGTAATTACATAAAAATGCTAAACATATTACATCTGTTAGTTTGCTGAGCCCAGTGGGCTTGACAATTCCAGGTTTTTACCATTGTCCGCGCCCAGACAGACAAGAATAAGAGAAACAGGGAAAGGATCTTTCAATAAGATTATTAAATCAGTGCATGAAAAATAAGTCGTCATTACATTGCAAAAGGGAGAGAGAAACTCGCTGAAATTTCTTTCTGCAGCTTTGCCTTTGTGATCTGCATGGTGCTGTGCTCCTGCTTACACTCTGTTGCCCTGGCAACGTACTCCTGTAAAATAAAGATTATTAAAGCGCATATGATTATTTGGCCGCACAGTGAATGAGGCAGCCGCTTCTGAAATTCCTTATCAGAGAAATTCAATTTTAGGCCAAATTGTGTTTTCACTGCCTCTCAGCTTCTCCCTCCCCCCCCCCCCGCAATACCAATAAACCCATCATCTCCCCAGCTGTACATGATACTTTGTCACTAACTCTTTCATGCCTTTCCTTTCCCATTCCAGGTTTTATTTTTATTCTGTCAAAGCAGAATGCTCTTCCCAATTTGTAGAAGGTTTTTCTTCCTCACAGGTTTTTTCTCCCCTGCACAGCCAGCAGCCTCCTTGTGCGCTGTGGCAGCAGGAGGGACATTCCCCTCCAGCCCAGACTGGGAGCCAGGGCCACATTCCAGCTGGGAGCTCTGGAAGGTGAAGGGTGAGCACGGAGGGGTCACCTGAAATGTCACAGCACACAACTGCCCTTCACACCTAGTGGAACTTCAGGGCCTCGGTGGCCCCTGCTTGCAGCTCATCCTTGGGGAGCTGCTGCCCAGCCCACAGAGATCCCAACCAGGTGTTTGAGGCACCGGTTCTATCGGCCACAGCCCCCCTGGGCCCAGCGAGGGGCTCCCCAGGTGACAGACAGCGGCACCAGTGGCACCAGCACAGCCGAGGCTCAGCGATACCTCCGCTGCCCGACCGCACCGCCACCGCCACCGCCACCCCCCATAGCGGTGGCCACGGCAGCGGGCACCTGTCCCTGTCCCTGCTCCTGTCCCCGTTCCTGCCCCGTCCCCGCCCCTGCTCCTGTCCCTGTCGCTATCCCTGTCCTTGCTCCTGTCCCTGTCGCTGTTCCAGTCGCTGTTCCCGTCCCTGCTGCTGCCCCGCTGTCACCGCACGCACCGCTGTGGCTGCGCCCTGTGCCCGTCACCGCTACGGCCGCACAGGGCCCGCGCGCGGCCCCGGGGGCGCGTCCCGCCGGGGGTGCCCGGTGCGGGGGTGCCTGGGCTGGAGTGCCCGGTGCGGGAGTGCCCGGTGCGGGGGTGCCCGGTGCGGGGGTGCCCGGTGCGGGGGTGCCCGGGCGGGGGTGCCCGGTGCTGAGGTGCCCGGTGCGGGGGTGCCCGGGCGAGGGGCCGGGTCCGGGGGGGGCCGCCGGGCGGGGCCGGGCCGGGTCCGTGCGGCGCTGCCGCAGCGCAGCAGGGGGCGCTGCCGCCCCGCCGCCGGCCCGCGCCGCAGGGCGGGCCCGGAGCGGCCGGGCCGGGCGGGGGCGGCGGAGCGGGGGCCGCACCGGGGGCAGCGCCGCGGCCAGAGCGGGGCTGGCACCGGTCCCGGCCCGGGCAGCGGCCCCCTGAACAGCCGGGGGCCTTTAGCAGCTCTTCGTGCCCTCCTGCAGTTTAATTAAAAAACAACGGCCCGGTTGGGCAGGTGAATTAAAAATAAAACAGCGCATCACGCAGACACAGCGCAGGGCCTGCCTGGGGGGCGTGGGGGCTCCCAGGACCCACCAGCAGCCCAGGTGGCCCTTCTCCCGCCTATCGCATGCTGGGCTGAGACCCGAGTCACTGTAAACGCACCCCGTTCACCGGGCAAAAGGGATTCTGCTGCTTCAGGTAGCATTAAAAAATGACGCCGACTCCAGAAAGGAAATGAAATTGCTTCTTTTAATATTAAACTTGTAATTGTTCCTATTTCTCCTCGATGTTTGATGATGGCAAGCCGAAGCGACTGACAGCCTTTGTGCAATTCTTGGAGGGCGACCGCAGTGCGGCGAGGAGGAGTGAGGATTTCTGAAGGCAGAACGGTGCAGATGAAAGCAAGCCTCAGAACTAACGTGTGTGCTTTATTTTTTAAAGATGGAACAGAGAGGAGGCACAATTACCCCAGATTTAGAAGATGTGAGTTCAAGCCCTGACCTACTGAAGCTTCCCATACCTTAGCTTCTCCTCCCTGTCTTAAAACCAGGGAATAGCTGTTGCCTACCCGGCAGATAATTGCAAGGATAAATATCTTGGAGGCTGGTTGGTGCAACAGAAAAAATGCCTAATATTGTCAACACACAGTATCTCAAATCTGGCCTCCAGTTTGCTTATAGTCAGCAGAAGATAACTGTGATTAATAACAGGGACAGGATCAGAAAGGGGACAAAACGAGGATGAGTGGGTTTCAATAGAAATAGGTTCACCAAGGCAACACCTGGAAAATTTCCTTTATATTGAGGAGGGGAGTGGTCATCCACTATCCCTTTGATAAACACAAATATATTTCAGGAAAAAAAACCCCAAACAACAAAGCAACAATTGAGTCGTAGAAGCAGCACTAGACAGGTTTAGAAAATCCTCACAGACAGCATCATTCCCTGTACAAACCAGGGCAGCTTCCTGAGCTCATTAGAGAAGTGTAAGTGGTTCCTGAACTCTGTTCTCCAGTCTGGCCAATCCACTTGTGCTATCTCCTAAGACTGTTGCCAGAACCAAAACACCTCTTTGGTTACTGAGATCATTTTTGAAGAGTAGCAGAAGCCCCAGTTTCCTCTATAAGAATGAACAGGCTCAGTTACAATCTATAGCGATTTTGGACTGCCCCAAACAGCTCAAGTTCTTCTCCTAGAATGTAAAACACACAGAGGTCCTGGTTCCAAAACATTAATGATTTGAAAGAGCTCCTACAAGTGGGCAAAAAAAAGTGTAAGAACAGCTAACACCGATCGGAGCAAGGGTCCACCCATTTTTTTGGTGCTAGGTTACCTGTCTGGGACCACTTCTGCCTCACCTGGAGCAAATTACATCAGTGGTCATAGTTTCTAGAAGCAAGAAAGTCTTCTATAGACTGGAGAACCCATAGCATGGAAATAAGAGAATCTAAAGGATTTTGGGAAAAGGGACAAACAGTTGGCTGTAAATTCCCTGAGTGGCTTTATTTCTGGTGTCCACATTTTTAAAAGGACACGGGAAAATTGGAGACAGTGCAGAGTCATAAAAATTATTTGAGGACTGGAATAGCTGCCTCAGAACGAGAGGCTTAAGGAGCTCAATCTGTTTAGTTTATTAAAAAGATCAAGAGATAGCTTGATTACGATGTATAAGTACCTTCAAAGGGAGAAAATACCAGGTCCTAGAGGGCTCTTTAATCCAGCCAAGAAAGGCATAACAAGAACCAATTGCTGGAAGCTGAAGCCAGACCAGCTTAAATTAGAAATCAGGCACAGTTTTATAGTGAGAATGATTAGACATTAAAACCCCTGCCTTATCAAAGGAACGAGGATTCTTCATCTTTTAATATCTCCAAATCAAGACAGGATGCCTTTCAGTAAAGTAAGCTTGAGTTTAAAAAAAAGGTTCAATGCAAGGGTAATTGAGCGATATTTAATGACTTATCATAGGTAAGGAAAGTTCTAACATCTTAATTTGGAATGACGGCTCGAAATTTGGCAGCACGTAACTCTGGCAACAGGTACATGCCGTCTGCACTGTGCAAGGAAATCTGCTGAGACCTGGCTGTGTTCTTTGCCTCGGAGAAAGATCAGATGGCAGGTGCCAATCAGAGACCCGATAGTGTAAAAACTGACACCACTTTTCCGTATTCAGCACATTCCGTGTCCTGTGAAGGCAGAGCCATGATGGTGGCACTATAAGCGAGTCTGCTGAAGCCCCAGGCCACGTGTACAAAGCCATAATAAATATAAATTAAAGTTCTGAATGATCAGACTGTAGTTACCAACTACAGCTGAAAACAGGACACCGGCCCGTGGGTGGAACTATCTGCGTTTGTCCCCTTTGCTGGGGATGGATGTTCCAGGACTTGATGCCTGACTGTCCAAACTAGGCCTAGATGCTCCATGAGAGCAGATGGATACAGGGAATGAGGCTGGACCCAGCAGTGTGACACAGGAACCAGGCAGAGAAGGCAGGATTGATCTTGTTATTTAATTACACAGCAGTTGTGGATTTGCATAAGGCTAAAATACACCCCAACACTGGCATTTATAGGGAGCTAAGACAGGGCAAAACCTGACCAGGCACCACCATGCAGAACATCTTCAGGAGCTGAACAGTGCAGTCATGTTCTCAGGTAAGGTTCTAAACAAAACCTGCTGTCATGACAGAAGCACTGACCCCAGAGCCTGTGGTGAAGCCAGCTGTGGAGAGAGGCTTAGTAAACTCCAAGGTTCTTTTGTGCTGAGCGTGATATAAGATGTGGAGCAGTGCCAGAGAAACACTTGGTGCTGGATGTCAAACCATCCGTCTGCCTCAGCCCTGGCAGTGGCCAACTCCCAAGCAAGCTGCTGAAGGTGAAAAAGAATTGGACCCCTTCCAAGTCTACCACTTAGGCTTATCACCAGACAGCCAGAGCCAGAGTTCTCTGACGCAGCGCCAGGCAACCAGAATCAACACTCCTGAACTTCTGAAGTGCGCCCTGCAGTCTGGGAGCCCTCCAGGCAGGCACCTGAGAGCTGGACAGTAGAGGGACTTCAAGGTGTTCTGTCCTCAGTTTCTCTGTGGAACCCTCTGGTTTCTAGGGACACTCATGGGGTGAAGGAGCATGTTACTACACCATCATTTATGAAGACCCTTTTCTGCAAGATTCGGGTGGAACTGAATCAGCTGAGAGAAGCAAAAGCATGACCAAGGCACACTCACTCGGGGACTGCCCACCTGCATTCTCACACCAGGACAGAACCTGCATCTCTGACATTGAGGGAAAAACGTTGAAATACATTTGTGTTGTGCCACCGTCTAACAAGTCTGCAATGTTTGTTGGGCATGTGACAATTTCTTTTTCAGGGCTGAACTGTTCTACATCTTCTAATCCAATTTCAGTTGACTCAGTCAATGGACTTTCCATCATTTCCTTCATACTCCCATCACGATGGGTCTCATAAATCTTGCTAATGGAGGATATTACCTGATATCTGAGATACATTTTCCTTCTTGCATTATGATCACAATACATTTCATTTGCATTCCTTAGGCCCTGTCCAAGGCAATTCTTCTCCATGGTTTCTGTTTATGCTCTTCATATGCTTATGGACAAGAACAACACTCTTCATTTATTTTGCCAAGTTAAACACATCTAATTCTTTTCATATTTCTTCATAAATCATTACTTCCAGCCCTTAAATGCAGCTTTACTCAGAAAAATTATTTTAGAAATGACGTTGCCTGGTATCCACACTTACTAATCTCCCAGCAGCTGTTCCATCATTTTTCCAACTGCCAGTGCTTTGCACTAATTTCACAATTTTTTTTTTTTGTCTGGGTGCACTACAGAGCAGCATGGGGAAAATCTCAGCTCTGTAGTGTCAACCTTACACATTTGCATTCTTCACTTCATTCAGTTCCTTTTGAATTTACTTTTGCCATCTTGTGTGCAGAAATTAATACAAAAATCACTGAGAAATTTACATCCAATTTGATAGAATTCTGCAACATTGTCACTCTTTTCAAATGCAATATAATCCTTGATCAGAAGTTATGGATAAAAATATTTTATTTATTTTTGGTGTGACACCTACAATGTATTAGATGTTTTAGAAAAACCTCTTCCTGTAAGTGCAAACCTCATGTTCTTTAATGCAATGCTGGTACCTGAGACTTCCAGTGAAATTTACGTTCCTGTGGCTGAGTAGATGTTAATTCTGTTGAAGATTCACCAGCAGAATAAATCCAACCCAAGTGATCCAAACTTACAGAAACAACACACCTTAAACAAGAAGCTATTTTACTACTTTAGGTACCCAGTCATCCACACTTATTAAAAAGACTGGAACAAGCATCCAGGCAGCTCTGTCTGGGAGCAGGGGGTACCTCAGCAGAGGTGCACAGTTGGCAAACACACTTCCAAGAGCAGCAGCTTTTTAGGGAATATGCTTCACAGATCATGAGCCAGAAATATTTGGACAATATTTTACTATGTACTGAAATACTGACTTGAATCCCTTTTCTGAGGGGAAGAAAAGGAGTGCCTTGCATGGGTTCTGCAATTCCTCACTATCTCAGCAGTTTATTATCCTCCAAATTAATTCTCCAAGTTTTGGGGAAAAAAAATTAATTTCTTTAACATTGAGGACACATATTATGGGTAGAACTGGTTTTCTATTTAGATTCATCCTTTCCAAGTGTTCTATTAACATCCCACATTGTGAAATGTC
The DNA here is from genome assembly GCF_009829145.1 of Chiroxiphia lanceolata. NCBI lineage: Eukaryota > Metazoa > Chordata > Aves > Passeriformes > Pipridae > Chiroxiphia > Chiroxiphia lanceolata. The sequence continues at coordinate 9,378,242 of NC_045649.1, read as the reverse complement.
TCCATTACTCACAGATAGCCTTCTGCTGCTGTGTTTTCTCCTTTGTCAAGGCCCATTTATGAGATCAGTTCAGGGCTCATCCATTTCAGATTCCTGGTTGACTCTGTTTAGTAATGATTTCTGTAATTTCCCCCCCCATACACCATAAGCCATTTCTTATTTCGTTTTACAATTTACTCAGCCTTTTTGATTACTGTCCCTCTCTCTACATTGTAAATAATCCTCAATATTCTGATTTTTGCCCTATTTCCTTTCATCATTTCAAGTAAAGGCGCCTTTGTACCATCAAATCTTTGAGCTACATCAATCACCTCTTGTGTCTTGTATCTTCCTTTATCAAATGAATTAGTTGTGATGTGCTTATGATATATTTAAATCCTTGCCTGTTTTTCTCTCTGCTTGTGTTTGTTCTCTTTTTAAATATTTCTTGCATCCGTTTCTCTGTCACTAGTTGCTTAGTTTCTTGAAATTTATCAGACTTTTTAACAATCTTGTCTTTCCTGTTATGTGCAACTTCCTCACACACAGCAAATTCACGAATTTATTGCGTTCAAAGCTGACGTAGAACTGCTCTTCCCCTGCTCAGACCCCACTGAGCTCAGACAGAGCTGCAGCTCTGACAGGGAAGTTCTCCCTCTTTTCATTCCCTTTCACAAATCTCCGAGCCAAGGAGATCAGTGATGTTCTATTTCCATGTTATTGTTCTGAGCAATTACTCCGAAGATCCTACTGATACAGATTTGAAAGAGCAAGAAAAACAAGAAATTCTCTTTAATTACCAAGGACAAAATGAATACTGACACTTCAGCTGAGGATGAAAAGGATTGTTTCATGTTCCACCTCAAATTCCTTATCAGACATTGAAGTTTCCACTAAATTCTAAGGAAATCAGGGCTGAGAAGGGTCTGCTCTGCTTCTGATCATCTTAAACATGGTTTGTCTGTCACCACGCAGTGAAATGTGTGCCCTGTGCTTCCAGGGATTCCTCAGGAATGTGCTATCATTTCTTATCGACACTTATCAAGTGTTGATGCAAAAAGCCCGAAGGAACACGTGTAAACTGACTTCAGAAGAAGAAATCATGAGGAAGACCTGAGGGAATTTAATATAGACACCAGGAGTAAAATTCGGCATTAGAAACACTCCTGTAATGCTGAAGGTATCCCAGTGACCAACAAAAAACCTGTGCACTTGGAGAGGGACAAAAGAGCATCAAGGCAATGGAGGGCAGACTCTGAAGAGGACTCTGCCGGAAGATCGAGCAAGTCAGAAAACAGTGTCAGGCGAATTCATACCTTCGGTTCTGTTTGTCAGAAATACAGCACTGCAGCACATCGGGATGGCAAGAGCAGGTGAGAGCAGGGATTGGTAAAATAAACAGAGTTGCAGTGCCACACTCCCTCATACTCATGCACTCAGGGTGGTGTTTTTATTAACACATGCATCAGGTATTTTGAGTCACAGACAGACACAGCGTTTATTAGCTGATTAAAACCAAAACACTTCTGCGAATTTAAATAAATTATAAAGCTTAAAAGAAAAAGAAAGGTTGAAGTTATTTATGATGACGAGTAACCAGCTCTCACACCGCTCACTGCTGAGTGCTGCCCAGGGAGGATGGTTGTAGGTTTTGGCAGGCTCTGAACTCACATAGGAAGACACAAAAAGCCAGTTAAGGGCTCCTCAGGAACATTCTAACTGTTTTTCAAAGACTAAAAAAAAAAAAGAAAAAAAAGAAGAAAACAGAAAACTCTACCAGCTGAAACTGGTATATGTAAAAAAAGAGAACAGGACCCTCCAAGAAGTGGGCTATATATTTCCCACAGTAAAATATGTGCATGGAGAGCAAAGCTATAATAAAAAAAAGCATCCAAATTGCAGTTTATTGTGCCTCAATGATCTCCAGGGGAAATCTGCTTAGTCTGCAACCCAGAGGAGGATTTTCCCACCTTCTAGCTATGAAAATCTGAAACTAATTCTGTGTTCTCTGGCCACTCATAATACAGGCTCTACAATCAAAACATGATTAACAACACTGCTGCTGCTAATGAATAAGATAGAAAAGAATCTACCTCACTCTTATCTAATGTTAATTTTCCAAGAAGAAAGGGAGAGAGAAAGGCAAGGATGACAAAGTAATATTTTGAGGTCAAAGCAGGCAATTGCAATTCCATTCCATAAGGCCATCACTTTCTGAGTAGAATGAGCTGTGATTAGCAAAGGAACCTTACTAGGGGAAAAAAAAAGGTCCATCCACCTTTCAGACCTTCCTGGTTCTGAACTTGACAAACAGATATTACCAACAGTTGCATGCTGGCTAAAGAACCTTTCCCAGATGGATCCATGAACAAATCGTCACAAGCAGCCCAACACATAGAAACACCTTTGAAAATATTCCCTATTCATGCTCAGACCATTTTTTTCTAAACATAATAGTGGTTACAGGAAATTATAGACTCTTTCCCCATTTTTTCCATGACTTCTTCCTCAGTTCTGTCTACAAATCCAAACTCTCCTGTCCCCCCAAAATCCAAAACAGAAAGCAAAGTATGTTTCCCTCCTCCTCTCCACCAGATCAGCACAAGCTATTCTCAACATCAGGTCAATAGCAACACAACGGGGAGAAAGCTTTTCAATATTAATTTTTTAAGTTAGTCCAATTAAAGATAACACCTTCAATCTCCCTTATGCTGCATTTTCCAAACATTTTAAAACATTGGATGCAAAATGCTGATCATGAAAGAAGCTGAAAGCTAGCTGCTGAGCTCTGCCAGGAGGAAAAACTTTGTCCCTAGGGAACTGGCCAGCAATCAGCCATGTGATCCAGCAAGTTGCACCAACCTCTGTCCTACTCCAAGGGCTTGCTTTAATCCAATTGTTTAGATACAGCTTGACATTATTATCCCAGATCTCATTACCACATTGCAGAGAACAGTCTGTAAGTCCTGAATCGAGAATAAAGAGCAGGCTGCAAAATACACTGTTTTATTCCCGGCTACACCAAAAAAACCTCTGCTAACAGCAACACATCTTTGCTTGGAGTGAGGGGTGGACAAACATGATGGAAAAAGCAATGTTGATGTAATATCAAGAAACAACCAAAAAAGAAAAGTCTAAAGCTCCTCTCTTCCCCTCAACATTTTAGGTGTAGTTTGGAAACAGCCACACTTTCACAGGAAAGACAGGGCAGGTGCCAAACCCTGGTCAGAGACCCACCTGTGCCAGGAAAAAACTAATGTGCCCTCCACCTCCAATGGGCCCTTAATCAATTATGTGTTGTACCCAGGTTATCAAATTACATTTTTCACTCTTGAAGCACTGTCTTGAAATTCTTCCGTCTCTTCAGTTTGAGGGACCAGTGCAGGATTCTCTCTTCCTGAATAATTTGAGTTGGACTGAAATTTAGCAGGACAGCAGAAGATGTAACCAAAATCTGAGTGCATTAGTACCTGTGCACACTATTGCTTGGAATTACCATTTCATGTGATGATTTTTCACCATCTGACTCTCAGGCCATGGAAAGTGTGGCACAAAAATGCATTTATGATTTTGGCCTTTACAACGAATTCCATTAATTTTACTAGATGTTGCTAAAAAGTATTCCCCTTTCTTTTTGCAAACCAACTGTCATCAGTTGGTTCCTGCACTAGAATAAGCAGAAACAGCAATTACCTGTTCACATTCCTCATGTGCCACAACCTGCTCTCCCCGTGCCACTGACGCAGACACTTTTCCCTGTGCTCAATGTTATTGCCTGGAGTGCGTCAGCAACTTCCAGTTCCACTCTGCAAAAACACTGATAAAAACTTGGGACTCTGAGGATGAGAAGAAAAGAAGATAAATATACACACACAAAATAAACAGTGGGAGTAATTGCTTGTAAGGCTGCTACGGCTTTAAACTCTCTGGGTTTTGAGGGCTGCTATTATGATAAAACTTGGTTATAGTCCTCTGGAAAGTGGCAACAGACTGTCATGATATCCAACATGGAAACTGATGTTATTGCATGGCATCCAAGCAGCTCCACCGACCCAGGCCAGTATTCCTTCATTGCTGAAACAATGATTTAGCTCCCAGTATCACACTCAGTCAATTATTTCCACTTCCTCTTTAATACATCAATTTTTTTGTATTTGCTTAAATTCTAGGCAGCAAGAATGAGAAATCTTGTCATCTTCTTCCTGAAGAGCCTCACATACTGAGCACTGCTAAATATTTGGCAAGATAAATGACAGAGCTGCTCTAAAGGAGTCATGCATTCTAGAAAATAAAAAACCATACATCTCTTGTCTCTTTTGTCAATGTGAAAGGTGAACCACGTAAAACATGGAATGGTAAAACACTGAGGAAAGACAGAAGACATGCCCATGTCAATTTAGGTGTAAGGTTATCCCATTTCTGAGGATGTGACATGCTTAGTTTTTCAGAAAGATGTGCAAGAGACCAAAGTAAAGGTTATTGGATCATGCTGGCCTGAAATCTAGGAAAAAAGCTACCTAACTGTTAGCTTTGCACACAGGTATTGTTGGATTTGACTCTGCTGGGGACTCAGACACAAGCTGGAAAGCTCAGATGCCCGTCACTGGCCATCAGAACATTCAACCTTTGCAGCCAAGTTGACAGGGATGTCCCACAGCACCACCAGCCCTTTGGCCAGTGAAAAGGGCACGACTTCCAAGTCACACCCTCCTTGAGACCATACTCAAACAGTGCTGCACAGGATCCCACAGAGGCTCAGTACAGCTATGGATCAGGAGGGCCAGAACATGGAATTTTCCATCCCAGAAGCAGAGTGAATGGCTGAGTGAAGACTTCTGTATGCAGAGATCAAGTGGGGACACCTCCCTCACTACCAAAATGGTGCTGCACACCAGAGTATCCCATTAGCCCTCCCAGATGGGAAAATACTTTTTTTCCCCTCAATAAAAGAACAGAGACCATTGATTTTTCTGTTTATAGAGAGCAGGCAAAAAGAGCTCAAGCAAAGTCCTTCTCCAGTACTTGTTTGAGATAGAGTGTGTGACTGAGTTTTTATATCTGAAACAATTGCATCTCAAACTATGAAGCCTGAGTGTTCTCCAGCTCACACCCATGACAGTGCAGCACCTGTGGCAGGGGGATTCTGAGGGACAGAAACTTCTTTTCCAGAGGATGAGGGTGGCTGGCACCTGACACAACTGGCCTTCAACTGAAAGGAAGAGGCTGCAAGGCTTTAACACATTATCTGATTTACACTATTATTCATAATGCCAAAATATTTGAAGTACAAAAAAGTATTATTTCAGCTCTTTCTTGGATGCACATTGTAGCACACTCAATGACCACCTTATCCCTTTGCAAAGGGTGACACAGACACTTCATAAATGTTTACTCCAGGATTAAAATATTTTTGGTTCAGTTTGCATATGACTCGCTAGCAGGCTCCCAGGTTCATCTGGATTATTTGTTACATTTATTGAAAAGTACACATATACACATACTAAATTCACTTTAAAAGGAAGGATCCTGAAAGACTGCTCCTCAGTAAACAGGAATGCCAATATCCTCCATGCTAACAGCCCTGACTGAAGCAGTTTACTTAAGAGGAGGAATTAACTCCAGGGCAGTTATTCTGCTGAATGTCAATAGACAGCAGCACTGAGAAAACCTTTTTTTTTTTTTCTGTTCGTTTGGGAAAAGGAATCTTTGAAAGTAGAAAACAGCAAAGAATAAAACCAAATGCAGCAGTTATCAACGGATGAATTCTAATATCAATTATTAAAGATAATTCTAATATTTGTCTCCCAGAATATGGACTTTTCACAGAAGAAACAGAACAGGAACATACACCCCAGACCCAGCATCCTCTCCCTTACCCAGTGCAGTCAGTGGGACAGGACACAACCTTCAGGCTGAGGCGTTTTTCTGTCAGCGTATTGTCCAACAGGGAAAGGTATGGGGTGGGGGAAGGCCCACAAGCATTTCCTCCTCTCAGATTATCTCAGACATTTCATTTTGCAGACATATCACAATGAAAGTGTTCAGCCTCGAGATGGGACACTGGGCGTGGCAGAGCCATGACTGTGACCATGGCCACCCACGATGGAATTTGCTGTGTACTCCCTGTAACGCCCTCAGCACAGGGAAAGGATCCGTAAATGCAGGGAAGGTGCTCCGGGGTTCCCTGGCAGCCATAAGGGGCAGCAGAACAAGATCCCAGGGCACATGGACACAATAATCACAAACACGGATGTCTAAGTAGTAAAAATATTCTGAACAACTTCAGCTAAATATTCCAGTGTAACATTTACAATGCTGTCTGCTAAGTTAGAGCTCTTGCATAGAGTACTCTGCTCTTCAGTGTGTATTTCCAGGTTAACTTAATATTAATTTCCCATTGAGTTTTCAAACAAACTGTGGGACTCCACTTCTTTCCCATAGTATTTTGGTGAAGTATTTTGAACCCCCTACTGTGTTACCTAGTTCCATCTGTTGATGTTTCTTTCCTTACCACCTCATCCCTCCAAGCTTGCCAGTATTCCTCCCTTGCCGTCCCATGTTAATCAGTCCCTTATCCTCACTGCCACCCCATGTCTGTCTACGCTGAAGAAAGGAAGAAATGGGGGGAGAGGCTTATTGAGGCGGCAGGGAGACATGGAAAGAGCCTGCAGATACTGAGAAGGCTGTGACAGAGAGTGAAAACCCTTCCCCATGTTCATGGAACACAAAAAAAGTAGAAGTACATATGAACTGTAGTAAGGGAGATTTAGATTAAGTAAAGGAAAAACCTAGTCTCAAATAGAAAGTATAATTAAGCACTGGAATACATTTCCATAAGGATATCAATTGTCTCCAGAGATGGAGGAACCTTTCATGGTCCTTTCCAGCCCTAAATCCAGTGATAAATCCTTGACATCCCTTTCCCTTACCTTTCAGACTGTTCTTCACTGTTATCTTGCAAGATAACCAAGTTTGATTTTTTCATTTAACAAATGGTGTAGGGTTACTAAATCTTTTGGTATAAGAAATTGCTTGTCTAAGGCACACTAGTGATCCATAAAGGCTGACAGCCTGTCTGCAAGGGCTGCCAGCAGCAGTGTGGAGAGAAGAAACTTTGCTGGAGAGACTCGTAGAATAATCGGTTTCCATGTGCCCTCCTGGTCTCCAGCCACTAGAGTCAGGAGGAATGGCAAACTTCACAAAACTGTTTCAAAAGAAATCATCAGAACTTAAGATTTTCTTGCTATAGCTCTGAATCTTACCATATTCTTCAGCTGCAAAAAATAATCCTAAAGGCTAATTTTAAATTAGGGGAGGAAAAGATTTCAGTTTATTAGTTTTGGTCTTGAGTTTTGAGTTGTATCAAGCATTTTTCTACTTGTTGATGTAACAAATACCAAATAGAAGTTTCTTTCATATATTGTATTTTTGTGCACTGACAATGCTTCAGGCAAGCTCCAGTTGTTTTGGCAGCTAACAGAATGATTTATCTGCGAAGAGAATTCTCCTGTTCAATGGGACATAGAGAGGTTCTACTGCAAATTTTTTTAGAGGAATTGCAGGATAAGCAATGGAGATCAGCATCTGACCCAAGATTTCAGCACCGTGGTGGTTAAAACAGTGAGAGAAAAACAATGTTGTTTGGCACTTAGAAACCTGTTTCTAATCAGCTGAGCTACTCCTATGGGGTCAAATAAAAATGATTAGCTTATTAAAAGCATAGCTTTGCTATTTAATAAGCAAAAATGATTGAAAATTCTGTTCCAGATCCTGATAATTTTAGTGTTTCTAGTTAAGCCTACAAAATTGCATTCATTATTAGTGTCTAGATTCATTAACAATTCAATTTATAGATATTAATGCTTATAATGCATGCTTCACTTGCCAAAACTTGAAGAGAAATTGTTTCAATTAGCTTTCATGGATCATGGATCCTACCGGCTGGGTATTTTTAGACAAAAGATACAAACACATCCCCAAGCAATGCTAATGCACAGCTGGAATCCGTATGGAAGGTCAGCTAACGGTTTAAAAGGAAAACCAGTAAATGAATTTTACACAGAACAGTGAGACAGGAACAGAACCAATCAAAGATTTGCAGGTCACACCTCTCCCCTCAAAAACGCCCCAATTCTCTGGGCTTTGTGCAGGATTTTTAAAAGTAAGTGAGCCCATGAAGATATAAGCTGGTGACCGGATTAAGGGATGCTTGCCAGGCTGTGACGACGATGCCAGGTATGCACGGGCCCAAGGCAAACTGCTCCCTTCTCATTCAAACTACATTAAGTCAGCAATGAAGCATCGATGTAGCCAAGGACGGAACTGTGATCAACATTTTATCTTTTTCCTTTAGGTCTGTTAGACTCAGGGAGAACAACCCAAAATCTACACAAACAAATCTTTGCTACACCTGCAAACTACAACCCCACAAGAGGACAGAACAGAACACCCCGCTGAGCTGGCCAGGTGCAGGTTCAGGGGCGAGGTGCCCAGGGCTGTCCCTGTGAGAACAGGAGGCCTGGGGCTAGCAAAGCTGTCCCCAGTGTCACACGGACACTGCAGCAGGAGGAGCTGAGCCCTGCTAGGCTCTGAGCCATGCATGACCCAGGGGAAGTACACAGCCTTGGGACCAGCGAGTTCAGCTGAGCACTGAGAGGACACATAGGATCGCTTGGGTCCACAGCCTGGACTCCATTAATATAAAAAAGTTACTAGAAGAAGTTGGCCTTTGATGTTGCCAGTAATCCATTCCCTTCCTTCTCCTCTGCTGAACATTCAAAACACCAGTTGGACAGTGGTGGGATTTTAATGCAGCTACTACATGGGCAGTATCCTGAGGTACATCAGGTGTCTCTAAAGGCACTGCAAGTCCCACAGACCAAGAGCTGACTGGCTGTTCCTGCTTCCTGAGCACAGGGTTACCTGGCACATCAGTGTCAGCCCAGCCGAAGCCCTCAGTCCATACCTGCTCACAGCACCACGGCTTCTCTCCCATCTGCACATCTCCCTCTGAGATTCAAAGAAAATCGGTGTTTCTGCAAATGAATAACTTCAGTTTGTGGCTCTCCTTGCTCAGAACAAGGTAAACTAAATTCCAGGAATATCAAAGATACTCAGTATTTATCCAAACAGCCTAACCAACCATTCCTTCATAAAGCTTGTCTTTGTTTCAGAAGTGTCTAGACTACAGAGATCAATTAAGTTATTTCTTTTGAGCTGGCTTCTTTTAGGAGAGCACTCTGAAGAGTGCTGACCACAGAGGTGTCTCACAGGCATCTCGCTGCTGGGCTTGAGCACATCTCTCTCATGTTTATTTGTAGGGCAGAAGTCAGGCCCACACTAAATTCTTTGCCAGTGACGTGAGAGCATGTGCTCAGCTGGAATTTCTCTGCAGAGAAAAGCAATTAAGAAAAAGATTTAGAGAAGTACCATCAGCCCTGAAGTTGGCTGGAGCCTGCTCTGCAGAGCAGCAGTGTTAGCACAGACCCACCGCTGATCGAGGCGGCTTCGTGGCCAGTGAGCTCAGAGGTACATCTTGCTAAATAAACATTTCTGTGGAGTTAGGACTTAAGCTGGGATAACCTTGTTATAACTCAGTGAGGGCAAACCCAAATGATCCATCTTCCCGTTTGACTTTACCCTAAATTTGGTACCAGAGAACAGATTGGTGCTCCATTCAGGCTTATACTTTGGCAAAGCAGACAGGATGAAGAAGCCCCATGGCCACTTGTACTTACACCCAGGCTATTGCAGGCCTCAGAATTAAAATAGAAAAGTCATCTAAACAACTATTTTTAATGATGTGATGTGTCTCCACCTGCATGAAGCAATAAAGAACATAAACTCTGTCCTGTTCCTACTCCTAAGGACACCCACATCTGAACTCCAACAATGAGCAGATAAAGACTGAAATGTGGCATGTTAGGACTAGCTCCCATATTTAGGGCACAAGACTGAGCCCACCTGGAAACTGAGTAAATGCATAAATAGGCTCAGAAAGGAAAAGAACTCTCTACTTCTAGGTTCTGTTTAGGTTCAGCATTTTAACAGTTTTATCGGTTTTTCATCCATAGGGTGCTGATTTGTGTTCTTCAGTCCTGCACTTGGAAATCAGTCTGGAATCTGTGCAAGCTTCAGGTCCCCTTAACATCAGGATGCAAGTTTCTCCTTGGGGTGTCTGCAGATTTATTTGTATTTATCATCTCCAAAGAGATAGCAGTGACAGACAACCTTGGGACACTTGTATCTGTACCCATCTCCGACACAAGACAGGTAAATGGTTAAAAATATAATAGATTTAAACAGTCAGAAAGGTCAGATTTCCAATTACAGAGGTAGAAACAAGATTAAAAATAATTAAAAATTGCATATATTATGTTTAAAAAAAATTATTTTCTCTTCAGTGTATCTTAGAGAATGCCTCTGTGTTTTACAGGCTACAGGAGTTGCAGACTGAGCCCAGATTAACCCCCATTTTCCATGTGGCCATTTCAGACCCTAAGTGTTTTAGCACTATCTGGGAGGAGGGACGTGAATTTCTCTCGGTTCTTATTTTTCTGACTATTTTTTTTCCTCCAAACACTTGAATGATTCATTAAAGTGAAGTTATTTTTGGCAAAGAGCACTTTTCACCAAGAATTGTTTAAACGTTTTTTCTTGAACAGTTTCCTTTTGTCCTTTTTTAATTCAGTGATTGGTTTTACAACCATAAAACTTCTGCAGGTCTAAATCTAGGGTGACGTATTCCTCCCTCCTTTAACAAATTCCATCCATTTAACAATAACTAAGCTAATTTTTGCATTTTATATTTTGCAGGAAGAAACAGGGCAGTGGTTAGAGGCAGGAGGTTGACATGGTGAGAGAATGATGGAAAAGGAACAGCAGAGATGGATTAGGCACAGAGGGAACACAGGCGGGACACAGGTGAGACCAACAGAAGGAAATGTTAATGGACACAGGCAAACATAAACACCCCCTTTAATTTTTTCTACCACCAAACAAGTTTGCTCATTTCTTCCTGAAAGCTTTCAGCTTTCCATTGTGCTGCCCATTGTGCCAACGTTTCCTCAAACTGATCTTTGGGTCATTGTCCATTCTCAGGGGTCTGCAGCATTCATGGCTCCCGTAACAGTGACAGGGGTCAGCCAAAGGAGGAATCGCAGCTGGGTGTGTTGGCACCACGTGACAGCAGCAGTGCACACATGAGTTGCAAATATGTTGACTTGAGATGTTGGGTATTTGGCAAAACACTCAGAAACTGCTCCCAGCAGCTGTGAGAGCTCTCTCTGCAGAAAGCAAGTCCATCTCTCCTTGGACTGACGGACAATGAGGCTCCAGAACATGAGACAAAATAGGTGATGAAAATGAATGGGAAAAGGAGGAGATGGTTCTGGAAAAGGTCCCAAGAGTGTCAGATAAGCTGTTATGAGACAGGAGAGTTATTGTGGTTGGGAGTTACTCATAACTTCATATCTAAGCCTCAGGTTCTTCTGTCCCTTAAGAGAATTCCTGTGGTGAGCTTGGCAGGTCCCATACCCATATTTTGTGCATTTTGGAAAACAGAGTGGGATACTCCAAATACCCTCAGGGGAAAAAACCAGAGTGGGGTGCTCCAAATATCACCACAGGAAAGATTGATTTCAGTTTAAAAAAAAAAAAATTGGTTTGCAAGATTTCCATCTTAGCAAAGCTTTGATTCTGACACAATCAGAAATCCCAAGTTTTACCTTGTCGAAAAGACTGGAAATTTACAGCTTGCAGGGAACAAAAAAAAAAAAAAAAAAAAAAAAAAGACAGCTATTTGTGGCAGGAATGCCTGCCTGGTTTAACCCCCCTCTGCCCTCCTCTCACCCGCCCAGCCCCGCACTTGGGGCAGACTCCATGCTGGTATTTGAACTCAGCCAAAGGAAGCCACTTCCTCATTAAGACATACCCAAGTATGGCAATAACGTGGAGAGCCAAAAGTAGTAACAGATTTATTATTACCACTGTGTGGAAATAAAATGGGTTTTTTTCCCTGTTACTCAATCCAGTTAATTATCCATGCAAAGCAAAGTTATTCCTGGCAGCCACAGAGGCAGAGCTGACTTGGTAATGCTGGGGGTGGAATGGTTGTTATGCAGGAGGAGAAACTAAATAGTTCAGTAAATTAGCCCAAATAGATCCACACTGGTATTGGCCTCTAGAGATTCAAAATACCAAATTCAATGCTTTTAGGCTTATCAGACTTTTTATTTAATAGAAAAATGTCTGATCTGGGACTGCATCATATCCCAAAGACTCTACAAAAAGGTAATTTTTCAGTGTGCCCTGAGGGTAACAGGAAGAATTACAGAAAGCTTCAAACCATCCAGCTCCCACAAGCATCCTGCATCCTGGACTTTCACTAGACCAACAAAGCACAGCCAGCAAGGAATGTTGGTCGTTCCTGAATCCTTGGATGGGTGTTACAAAGCACAGCACTAAGTGCTTCAAGGGCCCAAATTCTCCTGGAAAAGCACACTCTGATTTCACTGTGGGGAGCCCCAGGCTGAGACTGCAGCACCGTATTTGTGTCACCGGCCCCAGCACAGCTCAGCCTGAAGCACCCTGTACCCTGGCTCCTGGAGCATTCTGGAGGCACTCTGCTTGCTCTTGAAACTTATTTGCCCTAAGTGTCCCCACAGTCAGGTTTTTCCTTGTGAGAAAAAACAAACAGCAAAAAACCAAACACCAAACACACAATGCCACATTCCCTTTGACAGTTGGAGGGAAGCCATCGAAATGAAGCCATAGAGTGGAAAAAACCCCAGACCTCCAGAAAGCAAGAGCTGAAAGTGAAGAAAACCACAGAATTTATTCAAAGTATTTATTTGAACTGTCCACAGGCACAGTGATTGTACAAACATGGAACAACGGGAACACAAATGAACACTATGGGAAAAGAAACCCCTGACATTTTTACTGCAGTAAGGACAGACCACCAAGAACAGCCTGACTCAAACACAAAGCATCAGTTCCCACACCAGAGCTGTTTGTGTTGGCTCCAGCAGCCAGGTCCAACCAGAACAGTAAGAACATGCATTCTGCTGATGTTTGAATAACCCCTGCCAACAAATTGATCCCTCAGCAGCCAGGCAGTAGGATATGGGTTCAAATAAATAAATAAGTGTGAGAGAGCAAGAAAGTAGTGGGAAAAGATGCCCAGTGCTCCTTTTCTAGCATCAGTGTTCAGTAGGAGCTGAATAACTAGAGTTCAGTAGAATGAATAAAACCATGGTAAATTTGTAATTGTTTATAATTGCTTTAAACTGCCATGCCCCAATTTAGCCTATTTCCTGAAGAGATTTCATCCTTTCACTCTTTTCAGCCCTTTACAGACTCTTAATACTAAATGGGACTCTGTACCTTTAATTGTCATTTTCCATCTTGCACAAGAAACCTTTTCCACAGCACAGTCTATTTTTAAGTTATAAAACACCCAACTATTTTCTTTTTCCCACAGACGAGAACATTAAAACATTGACATTTTAATCTGTTCTATACAAGAGTGAGTTGTGTCAGCACAGTGCTTCCAGCTACAACAACAGAAAACCCAAGTTTAATTAAAGACAGAGTGGAGAAGCTGCTTGGTGGTGTCTGAACCAGGGATGCAAGGCAGACTCTCACTTGCTCACCGTTTTGGGCTCAGGTTCCTCTTTGGGCAACTACTGAGCAGGTAAAAGATGATAGAAAAGGAAGGGGAGGGAGGAGAAGAAACAAATCTATTTTCTCAGTTCGGAGATGTGAAAGGCAAGACCACATACCTGAGAATTACATACATTACAAATTTTACCCAGAAAACAGTAACAGCATGGCACAAACAGTCCTAACACAAATGTGCAGCAGAGGCCACTCACAGCCACACGGGCTGGGACTGAAAAACATGCACCTGTAAGACTCACACCCATGCGTGCTTAGCCTACACCTGCTAATAAACGGTTCCCAAATAAACTGTTATGGCAGCAGTCCTTGCACACTTCTGTTGCCCAGTCAGGAACCTAACTTTTCTGTTTCAGTCTTAGAAGTGGTATAAAAATGACTGCAGACTTGTTATGCACCTGGCACCTTCCAGGAGCCCTCAGCTGGGTGAGAATTCTCCTTCCAAACTGCAAACGTGGTGACCCCGCAGCTTTTCTTCTCACTAGTAAAGTCCCAGACCCTGAGCCAGCCCCTAGGGTTTCGTTACACCATCCAAACAGAGGGGCTGTGTCATATTATTTGTTTAATAATGAACATGTCAAACCCACTACAAACAGGAAGATCAAGAGAGTAAGAAAAAGCATTTTCTGCAGTAGAAGTGAGACATATTTCTAATGAGTTCACTTTATTAGCATTTCACGTCCAAAGTTTCTCTCCAAGTACCTAGAAGTCTTAGTAATGTGCCTGTTGATTTTCTTTAAATATGTCAGTCCATAACCTTATCACTCACTGGCTGGAGAGGAATATTGCTGTGTTTGATCCTGCTCTCTCACAGCTTCAGTTCCACTGTAAAAGGCTAGTTCAGGCTAGCTGATATCCCTAAGGCAGGGGACAAGGCAAAGGGAATAAAGAGTGTTGTATAAATAAGAATGAAATGGAAACTGGAGATGGAAAAAAGAGAGTAAAAAATAGAAAAACACAGTAACACAGTTACCAATTGCAGATCCCAAGCTTTGGAAGATGCAGCTGCGAGTGCTGCATTCCCATCAGACAGCACCACCTCTCCTGTTCATGTAAGTACCAACCACCAGCACAGGCACCTGTAGTACCTGATGAACAGGAAGCATTAAATACCTGTTCATGGGGGACCTTTGTTGACAGTCCGGAGGTGATTGATACTCCTGCCTTTCTCAGTGGGTGGGCATGTGCCACTGTTTCCATTTCCGGGCATGCCTGTATATGTGTCAGCTTCACAGTTTTTCCTGTGCCATATTCTAAACTCAACACTTGTGAGTGTGAATTATGAAGAAGTTTCCAAGAGTGCTTTCTCCATCCGCTGCCAAAAGAGAAAAAAAAAAAAAAAATAAAGTCTGCAAATCCAAGCAGAGCCTTTGGGAGCCCTTTCAGTGGATCAGAAGCAGGATTTCACCAGGCAGCTGTAGCTCATTAGATCTGCCACAGAGCGTGAAAGCCACTTGCCAATAGTGTCGGAGACTATTCCTCATGTCAGTCTCCAAGAGGACAGCCCTGACAGAGCCCGAGGGAAGCACACTGGGCTGGGCTCCGAGGGAACAGCCGGGCACACAGCTGGGCGCTCCGCACGGAAGATGAGGCTGAGCTGCGGGGGCAGAGCGATGGCCCAGCTTTCACCCCTGGGCATCGGGGCTTCCTCTGCACCACAGATGGAGAAGCTGTCGTGGAAATAAAACCAAGCTGGCCGTGGGCTTGATAACCATGCACCTGGCACATAGCAAGTTTGTGCACCCCCTTTGAGGTGGTTAATCTGCTGTTAACAGCAAAATAAAATAATTCTGGGACCAGTCAAATCAAAAGGATCTCTCACAATCCAGCATTCAGGTTAATTAGGACTACTAAGGTGCTGCTCCAAAATAAATACAAGATTAAAGCAAACAAAGAGGGAGTCTGGAAAATACCATTTTTTGTTCCTGTCATTGAATGTCTGCATAAATAGTAACAAAAATAAGCGGTTTTAACCACAGTACATAACTGGATGGGATTAGCCCCTCTGAACACTGGGCTGGTAGATGTTGCAGCTCTGGGCACAGCATCAGGGTTCAAACACAACACTGTCCCCTTTAGCTGGTTGCAATAATCTAACGCACTCTAATAACTGTTCTCTTCTGCCTTCACCTCCCTCTTCCCTTTTGATGCCTGTAGAAGCAGTGTGGACAGTTTAGCACCAGCCCCAGTCCCAGGCAGGCTGGTCACACAACATGGCACAGCAGCATCGCTCACAGAACACAAATGTGCCGAGGCCTTCACCACCGCATACCACAACTTCTAAATATCCAGTTCCACCTCAAGTACCCCAGCTCTGACATCCTGTCTGCAACAGTGGCTGGGAAGAGTTGTCAGAAATCCAGGAGATGAAGAGCAATGATTTATCTATTAGTGTCTGTTATTTAAACAAACATCACCCCACCCAAGCCTCCTGACATTGGTGCAGACTCTGAAGCAATGAAGGGACTTCACAGAAAGCATTCTCTCCACATCCTCGAGAATCAATAATCCACTTGTGCAGTTCACTTGGATTCTATTTTTAAAACCGTTTTTACAGATTACCAGACACAACAATTTTCCTTCCTAACATACACCTTACTTAGAGAAGTGCTTGCAGAAAGTTGGAAAAAAGCATTATGAATATACAGCAAATAGCACCAACTAATCTAATTATATACTTAATAACTCCTTAGCATTCCAGAGAAGCAGTGGATTATATTTGACAGAGGAGATGTACTGCAAGAAGAGCAATCTTGTGCTCAGAGCAGAGCTGGCCTTTCTGCAGTGCATTGCTGTCACTGGGATATGCTCTATGCCAATGGCAGCACAGCCACAGATCTGGTTGTCACAGCTGAGAAGCATTAGTGTCCTCCTGACACAGGAAAGTATTTTAGGAAAACCTTCAAGAGTCTGATGTCATGTAAGGTACCCTAAATGACCCTACAGACACTTCATTAAAAAGCCAAACTCTACAGCACAGAAACAAGTAGGATTGATGCTCTTGTACTACTGCATATCAAAGAGAATCCTCTCCAAGCAGGTACCAGAAAAAAGACATTCAATAGCAAATTTTATGAGAGAAGGATAAAAACCAGGTAGTTCAACAGTTCCTGAAATCCCAGTGGTGGTCAATAAATCGACTTGTGCTTCACATTATATGAAGAGGCTGTACTTAGCAAATCACTGTGTAAGCTGCCTCAATAACAGCACTCCTGCTATCAAGTTTACTTGCAATGAGTCCAACAAAGAAATTAATTTCTTAGATGACAAGAAAAGGTTATCTAGAACTGGGAAAACACAGGAGACAAAGATTTCCACTAATAAAACAAATATCAGACTCTGAGCTGAATTTGAAGCTATCTTTTTTTCCTCTGAAAGATTTTAAATCCCTGTAGCCCAAACACTAGAGCTACAAAGAAAACATCCTACAACCTGCCCTGCTAAAAACACAAGAAGAGCAGAATGAGCCAGAGCTCTTTTCAGCACGTGAGTTACTCCCTCAGCCACATGCACGCTGCTCCTCAGGCAAGGCCCAGAATGAGGAAATGTACTGCAACCCAAATTCCAGACTTAAAAGCAAACCACACTTTGAGCTACTAGTTGATTTACTGTCCAAAAACTTCAGTACAATATAATTTCAGAATTCAGGACATGCCCTTTTCACAAGTACAAAGGTGTTTCTCATGACTCCAAAAAGTAACAAAACACACACCTTCCTAGTCTGATCTTACTGATTTTATTGATCTGTTTATTCCCAAGAGATAGTCCCATCTTATTTTCCAATTATCAATTTTTTCATAAATATTTCCACAAACAGGCACCACTTTCCTCTATGCCCCCCTTTTTTCCTCTCACTATAATACACAGCCTTCAGTTATTGCTCTCATTTCATTCTTTTCACACTTTTCTATGCACATCAAGTGAGCAAACTGACCTGGTTTATCCACATGCCCACAGGAAGCCAGCCACAAACATGAGACACAGAGGTTTGATTTCGAAAAAGTCATTATAAAAAAAAGAGCAGATTCCCTGTTTCTGCTGCCCAAAGATATGCTCCCACCAGTTCTTATAGCAA
Organism: Chiroxiphia lanceolata; assembly: GCF_009829145.1. NCBI lineage: Eukaryota > Metazoa > Chordata > Aves > Passeriformes > Pipridae > Chiroxiphia > Chiroxiphia lanceolata. The sequence goes on along the minus strand of NC_045649.1, from coordinate 9,360,508 downwards.
TTCAATCCATCTGACATCCAAGAACTCTATCATCACATCACACAACTGGCCTCTATGCTGAATGGCTTGGTGGCAATACTGCACCAACAGGACCAATTTCTATAGATTTGGGGTTAGTTGTAAAAGTTTGTTGAATTTCCCTATTTCATGGCTGCAAAGATTAACATCAAATTTTAATCAATTATAAGCCAAAGCCATGTAGTTCACCTGAAATAATAACCCAAAGAGATTTAGACCCTCAGCTTCTGTCCTACCTTGATCTAATCCTGGTTGCCCAAACCAGTGACAAAGGCCTTCGAGGTCACAATCACCCATTTAGTGCCATTGCTAGCAGTTGAGCAGGGGACCTCCAGGAACCACCATCCTGAGAAAGGATTCCTGCAAGCTGAAGTCCCACAGGAAATCATGACTCTGCTAGGACATTTATAACTTGAGTGAGTGGCTTGAACTAGGTCAGATGGGAAAGGGTTAAGATCTAGGTTTCGATTTCCATGGTGATTAGAAGAAAGAGCTTGTCTGAGGAGCTGTTTGGACCATTAATGCTCCTTTTTAGTATCCTTTGGAAAACACAGGCTATTTGAGAGGGCAGAGGGAAACAATAAGAGGCTGTGTTTTTTTTAAATCTGGTGACTTGAGTAGCTATAATCTTGTCTGTGTAACACTGATCTCAAAGCAATAGAATAGCCAATACAAGACCCTGGCTAGAACAAAATGAAGAGGATAATATAACATTAATGACATAAGTTTACAGAAAATATATTCTTGCACTAGCATGATTTTTAATTAAAAGTTTATTGCTAATTAATAGCACAGATATAGCAGGTTTTTGTAAGGCAGTTGACTTGATGCAAAATGACATTTGATTAAGAAACTCAAAATCAACATGACACATCAAGTGGGCTAGAGACTGATAGGCCCCAGAATGTAATTGCAGATGAGGCCAAACACTAAATAAATGTTTCCAGCTTATATCAATTAAATATCAACACAAAAGAAAACGGTTTCTTTTATCCCACCCTCAAGAGATGACCTTATGTTATGCAGCAGTTTTTTCTGTACTCTGGAAAAAAGCACAAGATGATTACTGAACAAATTTACAGATTAGAGTCATGAAAACAAGGTTCAGTGGTAGAAAACTGTTTAGTTTGCCAGGTAAAGAAGAGTGGAGAAAAGATCACTGTTTTTAATATAGCTAAATGTAAGAAAACATGCCTAAGCCCCACTTCCAGGCTGGCAGCCTCTCTTGAAAGCAGGTAATCTGAAAGGTCACTGCAGAAAAACATTTGTAGGGAGCTTCAGGGAGATACTGTGGGTAAATAGGACCATGGAGATAATTTTGCTTTCAAATTTCCTCCAAAGCTAAAACTACACAAGTGAGGCTTTGGAAAACAGTCGACAGCAGCTGGTGACAGAAACTCACACATTAGAAGAGCAAAACCAACACCTCCCCTCGGAAGCTGCCAAAAGTTTGATTGAAACAGAGGTAAGGAAGCATTTGGGCATCTCATGCGTTCCTTGAAGGTCAAATTGGACAAAACTCAGGTATATGAGAGACAATTAGGAAGGAAATATGATGGATGGCAAGTCTACTGACAGGTCTCGGAGGAACATCCTCATGTGCCAATAACAAACATTCGAGCTCTCCTGCTTCTTCCTTTCATACCTTGTCTTTGCAGATCATGCAGAGCATTAATATTTCCTTTTCCTGAAGGAACTCTCATATCTTGAAAAGCTAAACTTGAAGGGAGCTACTCACACCTGGTGCAACTAAACATTTTGCTTTCTTCAGCAATGAAATCCCACTACATATCACAGCTTTTTTCTGAGGTGTAGAAATGCCAGGTAATGCTGTGATCTCACTCACCTGTTACAAAACCTCTTAGCAAGCGCTCTGAGATCCCCCCAGCCACTGAGAGTCCCACAACAGGACTTGACACATACCAAATGCACCCAGAACATCTGCTGCTTTGTTCTGGCCATAAATATATAGAAAGGAGAGGAAGAAAAAGCCTGCAGAACAATTTATTCTGGATCTCTTTACATCAAAACTCATACATCACACTCCTTCAGGTAATCCCTCTCCCTTTATATCAAGTTGTATTTAGATCATCACATGCAGCTGAACGACTCAAAGCCTGAAACACGAAAGCTCAAGGAACATAAGAAGTGCACGAGGACACGTAAGGAGCACGACAGAGCTGAGGAATTACAGCCCTACCTCCCAATTCCCAGCCAGGGGTTCTTGGGTTCCCACCTGTCAGCCACAGCCGTGTGGAACAGCCCAGCTGTGATTCTGGCCTCGACCAAGCCAGGTACAACACCTCTTCAGCAGCTGTGATTGATCAAGGGCTCTAACACAAGCTCTTTTAACCACACTAAGGGGAGATTTCTGCCACAAGAAGTATTACACTACAGAACCAGCTTAGACAGCTCCAAGCCAAGTTTCTCCCAGCAGAGCCCACCTGTCCACAAGCCAGGACCCAGCTGCAGTGGAGACATTTGTGGTTTCCCTACCTGCCACCTACCTGCCTCCACCATCAATGTGCAGCTTCAAAGGGACACTCAAAAGAAAGCTGGAGGGACAGAGAGGAATCAATGGCAAAACAAAACTAAAAAGCTTTCAAGTGTTTTGGGACTCTAGAAATGAGGGGGTTGTATTTTTAGCCTGCATACAGGCAGCTCAAGGTGCTTTTCTTTGTCCCCATGACAGTAGGTAAGTGAATACACCTGCCTTGCCTCACTCCCTGCTGATGGTAAACACGAGGTCTTGCATTCAGGTTACAACATGGAGTTACTTCAGAGCAGTCCTGTGCCAAAATAGCACATTTCTGAGGGATGCAAAGGTATTCAATAAAAAGCTTTTAAAGGCATATTTTTAAACTTGCAGCAGGAAAGCTTTTCTGTGTCAAGACAGTAATTCTTTTAGCAGCATTGATCAAAATGTCATTCTTTTATGAGTGTACAATACCTTTTAATGGCATACAACAAGCCATTAGGGTTCTACACCTCCGTGCAGCACACAGCTTACTGGAAAATCAGGAACACTGGCCAAGAGACAGCCACTGGGTTTTGTGCCTGTATAAAGGCAGAGTTTCTTCCATTCTCCCCAGCTCTGCTACACCCAAATACATACAAGTGAAGTGACCCAAAAATTAAGCCAAACTTCTCATCAATTCTACAAGAGCTATTTTCCCACACATTTCCCCCAAGAAATACCTCTCATAAACACAGCAAATATTCTGGCTTTCCAAAGTGGGATTCTATCACTAGGATCTGATCTGGCTCTTTGTTTTCCACACCAATGATCACACTTACCCCAAATCAGCACTGACTGAGGAATGAGAGGGGGATGAATTGCACAAAATGGGTTTGATTTTCAGAAATGGGAAGAAGTGCCACCTGCCCTTTGCTAACACTGAGGCCTGGCCAGAATCCATCTACAAATCATCCAGTTCTTTTCAAGTGCTCCAACCCTTCAAAGGGTGACAGCGCTGGTGATTGCATTTGCTCTGCTTGAATGGAAGACTAGCATGGGCTTTCTGGATGCATTCAGCACTTTACAGCCTGATTTTAGTTACAAATATCAACAGGAAAGGGAATGCTTTCTGTCAACCTACCTTCAAGGCTTTTCCCATCAAGGATAAGAGAATATTTATGGGATTTAATCATTACTGTTAACTGAGCAGTGGCAGCAGCAAAAGAGCTTTATTTCACTGTCTGAAATTCTAAGGAATAATAGCAAGGTCTTCTCAGCTACTTCTGAAAGTATAAACAGATAAAACGACAATTCCAATAAAACATAAGGTAAAATTGTAAATCAAAGACAGGAAAACTGACTAGAAAGAGGAGACAGAAAAAAACTGAGGTTCTAAAATCAAAAGCTGGAGTGAAATTAATTACAGTTAAGAAAAGTTTAAGGGGCTGCTTGTCTCTTACCTGTTCAGAAGCAGCCTTGTCCTTCTGACTTCCAGTTATGAGATACTGCAGAGTCTCCTCAGTCATATCTAGAATTTCAAATCAAAGAGAATTTTTTTATTTTACATAATTTTTATAAGCATACATAAATTCAACTCAAACAATACAATTTATGCTCCAGAAGATGCCATTGTCTCAGTCAGAACATCAAAAAGTCAAAAAGTCAACAGTGCTCACATCTCCCCTGCATTCATTATTAAACATACAGTCAGACACAGAGAGGTCACGCCCCAAGACCAGAGCTGTGGCACATGGTCCAACTGATAACCCAGACCAAAACTGGTCAGAATCAGAATTTCATAGTTATCAGGGAATGATTTCTCACTATCACCTACCAGAGAGTTCAGAGTTGCTTCTTCGTTGTTGCAGTCAAAAGAGTAAGTACACATTCAAGCACATGTTTGGGGATTTTTAAACAAACAGATGATTTCTAGGTTACCTGAAGTATGACAGCTAAGAAAACCTGGATTTTGTGGTAGCAACTAATTTCTTGTTGACCTACGCTAAATTCTGTGCAATAAATGCTGTGGCACCATAGGAGAGCTGTTCCTGTCTTTTTTCCCCTAGAGCTTGATTCAGTAAAAGCAACTCCCTATTTCTCTCTCTCATCAGTGATGTAGAAATAAACTCAGGTTTTGAATTAAGGAGGTCAAACAGGACCAACATAAACAGGAACTCGACACATTGAGCACTTCAGCTTCTATCAGCTCGATGTTTCACTTTAAATCTCCATCCCTGAAGGCTTTTAATAACAGGTTTGGAATAGTTTGTCAGAAAATATATAGATGCATTTCATCCCCCTTTTCAGGAAGGAATCAGACCGGATGATGTATCCCAAAGTTTTTGCAGAATAACCTGCCTAGAGAAAGTTTTGCATCCACGTGTTAAACCCAGCGACCACTGTGACGATCCCCACAGTGGCTTGCTGAGCTTTGCCTCTCAGCCCACCACTCTTCCCTACAAAGAGTTCAGGGAACTGCTTGGACATATGGGATCCTCCCGAGCACTAACCTGGTCCGCAGTTTGGCAGGTGCCCGTTTTTTTCAGGACCCTGCAACGCGGAGCCTGTCCCATCACTTCTCCCGGAACGGCAACGGAGGAGCCGGCGGAAGCGCGGCCTGTCCTGAACTGGGAGAGGGCGGCACGGGAGAGGAGCTCTGCCTCCCGCCGCCCTCCCGGGACAGGAGGGATGCCGGGGGCAGCGGGAGGCAGAGTGGAAGCCTGGGCTGCACGAGGGGCACAGTGCACCTTCCGCCAGCGCGGGGGGTTCTCCCGAGCCTCGCGGTGCCCGGAGCCGGACCCCGCAGAAGTGGCGGTGACCGGAGAACGCAAGCCCCGAACCCCGAGCCCCTCCCGCCGTTCAAACGCACCCGCCAGCCCGTCCTCCCGCCCCGCCCCGTATTGACCGTGCCCTCGCCCAATCCTGAGGCGGGAGAGACAAAGCCCCGCCCCCAAAAGGACCAATCAACACTCGGCAAGGGCGGGGGCGGGGCCGCCCGTGCACGCGGAAGGCCTCACGAGCCCCTCGGTCTCTGAAGACGTTGATGGACGTAAGAATGACCCAATAGAAGCTCAGCCTCCCGCCCGTGCGTGGCGCCAATTGGCCATCCCGCCCAGAGCGAGGAGGCGCGTTGCCATGGCGACGAGGGAGCACCGCGGGACGGGACAGGGAACCCCCCGGGCCCCGCGCCAGACCCGGCTGGGCCCGGCCCGCTGTGCGTTCGGCATCTCCGGACCCCAGCAGCGGTGCTGCTCCCAGCCAACCCCGCAGAGAGCGAGACTCCTGTCCTCTGTCACGCAGAGAAGCCACTCAGTGATTACACAATGGTTTGGGGGGCTCGGGTCGAATATCACTACCTGCGCTGTCCCTCAGCGCAGCCCCAGGCCCTGCTTCCATCGACTCGCCAGCGTTCCAGTCACAGCTGTAACCCCGCCAAAGCCATCGAAGCTAGACCTTATGTGTGTTACAAGCCGCTGAAGGAGTTGCTGCTGCCTCTGAGGCACACACAGACCTGACTTGACACAGAGGAAGCCTCCAAACCCAGGAGATGCTGGAGATGGCTTTCTCTCCTTTGTAAGGGAAGCAGCCAGTTTGAGAAATAGAAAGGTTGTTGAAAGAGGTGTCATTAGCACAGGGAAAGCATAAGCCAAGCTTTGGAGTTGGGAAACCTGCATGACTCGTACATCTGTTCATGAGACAATTTAGAAACCAAATTGCTGTAGGCAAAAAATAAGAAAAAAATTACAAATGCACAGACAAATGGTAAATCGTGGTAGCAAGGAACTGCCTGGCTGCCCTGACACTCGATGGAGAAGCAGGGAGAGAACTGAGCTCACTGAAACCCTAAAGGTGTAAATAATGACAGGGAGCTGCTGTTTCTCACAGCCCTCACTCCTTGTTGGCAGGATGGAGTTCAGCTTGTCCAGGCCCTGCTCACAGTGACAGATCTGGGAAACAGTGCAAGGCAAAGCTCCAGGCTGTGATCTCCAGGAGGAAAACAGCACTGGAAATTCACTTCTCCCTTCTTGAAACTGGATTGTGACCGCAGAGCAAGAGAATGCTTGGAACTTAGTCTGCTGTTTGAAGAGGATTGAAGTAAAACAAATATTTTTGTAATAAAAATTTAATATCCTTTTTTTGGGCTTTGTAATCAAAGCAGCTTTCTAAGCTATGCGCGCATGGACAGTAATCCTCCCCTAATCTTGCTCGCCTCAGGCATAGGAGATGCTTAGGAAATAACAAAGCACTGCCTACTACAGGAGAAACTTCTAATTTGTTTTTTTCTAGCTCAGCATAAGGCCAAGCCTCAGGTGCAATGGACCATCACATGAAAAATGTAACAGAGCTCAAACATAAAATACTCTCGCAGATCAAATACCAGATGGCATGAATGGGGTAACTGTGAGATGGTGTTGGGGATGGAAGTCCAGTTCCAGATTCTTTTACCAGAACAAGGTGTCATTTAAATGTGTGAAATCCAGGGAGACAGCAAGAGAACCAGGGTTTTGTGGGGGCCAGAGCCCAGTTATGGTCACTGCTGGGCACATTACAACCATATTTCCTCAGAATTTCCACTACAACTCTTTCCCCATCTCTCATAACTTTGTAACAATTTTCTAATCAGAAACTTTTCTGTCTTGAAAATATATTTAGACCTTTTTTCTTTTAGTATTCCTTCAGCTGAAATCTGCACGGGTAAAAAATTTGAAATTAGGAGCAGCAGTGATCCACACCAACACGTGCCTTTATGTAATTTGGCTTTGATTCACCACTCATAGATGTATGAAATTAGGACTGTGTTTACTGAGCTTACCCTTGAGGACATCTGCTGCTGGTTGATGTAGCTGATGCCTTCATTGGGGAAGATCCCTTTTTTCCCCTTTCACGGACACATGAATTCCTCCAGTCTGCAGGAATGCACGCCAGGTGTGCCGTCCTCCACTCTGCTGGTGTCAAAGCCCTGGTGTCTGAGCAGGGGTGTGAGGGACCCCGCAGAGGCCAACTCTGAGTTTATTTTATTATGGCTAATAGACTAAGACCCATCCTAGTTTGGAATCGAGCCAAGGCCTGAAACTGAAATTGCTTCCTTGTAAGCTGATTTGCTCCAGTCAGTGAATTGAGGGAAGAGTTCCCTTCCCATCCTGTTAGACCTGCTGTCTTGGCAATGTTAATAAAATAGACCCCAACTAAGGACAGGTGGCAGGATGCCAGGACAATGCATCAAAACTATCTTTCCTGGAGAGAATCATCCAGCAGGTTGTCAGCAGGAGCTGTGCCTCTACCAGCCTGCCAGGGACTCATCTGGAAGAGCCCTGCAGAACCACAGTGAGCTGCCAGATAGACGTGTGAGCCAGAAGCACAAACCCAGGTGCCCGCAGCCATCAGCGACACACAGTGCTGGCTCTGTGCCATGAGGTGCATCACTCACTGTTACAGTGTCCCCTCACCAGGCACAACGATCCTGCAGGTGTGGAGACCAAGCAGGGCAGAGGTGGTGCCGACAGGCCATGAGGGGCACTCCAAGCCCTGACTGTCACTACTCGGTCAGCCAAGGTGGGAGGCAGAACCTCTTTGTACAGCCCCAGGGCTGTATCCAAGGCATGTGCTGGGAACCCTTGTTAAACCTGAGTCCTCCAAGAGCGGCTCCAGTAGCAAAGCTCCTCCTGCTCTGGAGCCAGTGGAGCCTCTCCCACTGTGGCATGGCTGAGCCCAGAGGCCAGGCTGAGTAGCCACAGTGGCACCTGTGGCCAGGAGAGCAGGGAGGGAGGACGCAGAACTCCCAAGAGTGCTGGAGGAGTTGGAGAGAAAACTCTGGAGCTGGCTGCTCCCTTGTGCACACTCCATGGGCCTTCACTCCCCATTAAAGAGTGCTGGGTACACAAACTCACTGGTGGTGTTAATCCTGCTGTGGAAAGTACCACTATCATGTTCACCACTAAACCAAGTCCCCAAATGCCACATCCACATGTTTTTTGAACACTTCCATGGATGGTGATTCCACAGCTTCTCTGGGCAGACTGTACCGGGGCTTTACAAGCCTTTCTGTGAAAAAAAAATCCCTAATATCCAACTGAACCTCCCCTGGCTCAACTTAAGGCCATTTCCTCTTGTCCTGTCACTTGTTAGCTGGGAGAAGAGACCAATCCCCACCTGTCTCCAACCTCCTGTCAGGTAGTTGTAGAGAGCAAGAAGGTGCCCACTCCAGTGCTCTTGCATTTGGGATGAGATTAAAATTGTAATGTCAACTATTAAAATATTAAAATGATATTTTCATTTTCCTTCTGCTTCCTGGGGAGCAATGGCACATTGGAAGAAAGTTTGCTGTGATTCCTCTGAGGTGTGAGACAGTAACTAATTACTGGAGAAGATAAGATACAGTCCTGTGATTCCCTGGAATATCTGCTAAGCCTCGGGACAGTTTGTATATATTGGAACCCCTCCTCTACAAAGAAAAGATAAACAGACAGCACTGGAGCAAGCAGCAGCTCTGGATAGTCACTGGTCTCAGAGTTAATCCAGAACCTGGTAAATAAAGCTGCAGACAGTTAATTAATTAGAGGAATAAAGCCCAGAAATAATATTTTGCAGTAGGATTAGTTCATCTAGAGGGTACCTGGTGAACTCATAGGAAGTGTGGGGAGAGAGGTAAAGAAGACACTAAATTGCTTTCAGCTCTTTAAATCATTTCTGCAGATCCTATTACAGAAGAGAAAGGGAAATGGCTGCAGAACAAATCATGGGAGTTCCTGTTTCCAGTGGTCTGACAGCCCCTCTAAAAGAGAGAGAGAAAACGCCTGTGTGCACTGGAAGCAATAAAAGACACATTTGTCCCCCATTCATCACCGCGTCATCCTCGGGCGCGCACAGACACTGCCGAGCCCGTTGGGGCGGGGGATTAGGACAGCCCCTGGCTCCGGAGCGTCTGCTCCGTTGAGCCCTGCGGCTGTTTTTGGGGTCAGCCCTGCCTCTGCCCCAGCCTGGTGGGATGGACAGGACGGTGCCTGGTAGGCTCAGAGCAGGGGAGCAGGCACGGACCATGGCGTGGTCTGCCAGGGCATCTCTGATTCTAAACCCAGGCACCACAACTACACCCCTTGGGCGCAAAAAAAGGGAAGTCCCAAGGTACAGCATGCCCTCATCATCTCTCTGAAGGAGCAGTTGTGGCAGCTCAGGTGAGTGAGTGCACTCAGCCACCAGAGCTGCTGTGTGTGACCTGACACAGTAATGAAGAGAAGGAATAAGAGAGTCATAGAATCACAGAATATGCTGAGTTAAACGGACCCATCAGGATCCCTGAGCCCAACTCCTGGCCCTGTGCAAGACACCTCCAGAATCACATCATGTGCCTGAGAGTGTTGTCCAAATACCTATTGAGCTCAGTTAGCCTTGATGCTGTGACCACTTCCCTGAGGAGCCTGTTCCAGTGCCCAACCACCTTCTGAATGAAGAACCTTTTTCTAATATTCAGCCTAAACCTCCCCTGCCACAGCTCCAGCTGTTCCCTTGGGTCCTGTCATTGGTCACAGAGAGCGAGATCAGTGCCTGCTCCTCCTCAAGGTCAACTGGGAGTTGACCATTCTCACAGTCATAGTCCTCCAGTTCAGGGCACTGAGACCCCCTTGATCCATCATCTGTGTTGAAGACAGAGGCAAAGAAAGCATTAAACACCTCTGTCTTGTCTCTGTCCCTGTTTATGAGATGACCAGCCTCATCCTGTTATTTCTACTGATGTTATTACTGCTGATGTTATTTCTACACTGCCTATTGCCACTGATATATTTGAAAAAAAATCTTTTTATTCTCCCCCACATTTCTGGCAGCTTTGGCCACACAAATTTTCTCCCTACAGTGGTGAGCAGCATCTCGGTATTCTTCTCATGCCATTTGACCTTGCTTTCACTGGGCATACACCTTCCTTTTCCACCTTATTTCCCAGAGAAGATCCCTGCTCAGCCAAGTCAACCTTTGCCTTACCTGCTTGACTTCTGACGTTTAGTAATTGCTGCTCCGGTGCCCTTAGGAGATGATGTTTAAAAAGTAGGAGGAGGAAGCAAAGGTTTCACACAAGCTCCTCAGAAGTGATTGCTTCAGCAATGGAGGCAAGTTTGGAGACCGTCTCCTGCTTCTCCAACATTTTGCCTGGCAGGGCTGAGCCCCATGCTGCACCCAGGCCACGGTGGCACGGCTGGTGCTGCCCCCATGGTGTGTTATTTGGGGCTGAGGGTGGTGGAAACCTGCACATCATTTCAGGGGTCAGTAGCTGTTACCTGAGAACAGGGACGAGCAGAGCCTCCCTGGTTCCACTGCTCTGAGTGCTGAGGCCAGCCTGTAACTACAGCCAGTGATTACCCCCGAGGGGCCAGGTGACAGTGCCCATACCAGAGCTGTTGGCTTACACTGCTGCTCTGACACAGGAGCATGCAATTACTGCATTTGAATTTTGAAATGTCACATGCACAGCCTCAGCTGCTGTGGATTCAAAGCTGCCTGCGTCAGCCATGGTCCCTCTGCCCACCTGCAGGACACGGTGGTCTGGTGGGAAGCCATGTCCATGGGCTTCAAGGCTGTTGCCTTAAGTTCCATAGTGTATAGAAAAAGGATCAGCTCTGTGACCCCATTTCTTCAAGTCCCCACATTGCCAGCCACAATCGTTGAGTATTTCCAGGTGCTGCCAGGGCCTTCCCATAAATTGGTTTATGGGTTTAATTTACAGCACCTGGGAATTTTGTTATTTCTTAATGTCATGTCCTGCTTCACGGGACACTGATGCTCCTGCCTCATTCCTGCTGTGATCTCTTCGGTCCTCAGCAGTTGAACTGTATGTCCAGTGCAATACACAGAGTGATCCACCTTCACCTGCAGTGCTCACACACACTCACACCATCGCCTTTGGAAAATAATTACAGCACGGAGGCCGATCCTGTTAGATTAAGACAAATTAAGAATCTAATATATAGGTTTGCTGTCAGGCTCCCAGGGTCAGGGGTCGATACAGTATATTGCAGGGAGGCTATAGGTTACCCCTGCCCCAATATTTTATCATAATAAACCAAATGGGGATGAAACACCCAAGCAGCAGCCCATAAATCTATTAGCAGTGAACTGTCAATGTCCCACATACCCGGGTAATTTGTTAATTCAGAGCTGGGGCTCTTTTTTCACTAGACCTTGTAAACTCCTTTCTGAAACATCAATAAACCATCTGCTTTGACTTGTTAATCAAACGACTTTATTCAGTCCAAAGCAATTTTTTCCTAATAAAAACAGAGTATTTATCTCCATGGCTATAAAAGAGGATTGTTTTCAACTGTTCACTTATAGTTAAGAAGCACATTTAGTTTGGATTGATTTCCAATGCTTCGGTCATATCTTGTCACTTCCCATTTCTTACACACAGCATCTCAGTTTAGCTCCTTAGCAGGGAAAACACAACCTGCCCCAGTCAGTGCTGGGAGTGGCACCAGGGGAGCAGCAGCCAGCAGTAAAAAGGTCATGGAAATCAAACTTTAAAGAGCTGAACACATCCCTGCCAGCTCTCAGGCTGCTCCCAGTTTTTTCACAGCCTCCCCCACAACTGCACCTCCTCCCAAGCCAGCACAGGATTCCACCTGGGACATCTTCCTGAGGTGCCCTGTTCCCTTACTGTGTGTCTTGCCAAGGCTCTCCCAGCAAAACCTTGGCACAGTCCTCTCCAGCCACTTAGTCGGTAGCAGGTAGTGGTGAGCGGTGCTGTGGATGGTGGGATTTGGGGCTGTGGTGGGCTCTCGGGGCTGTGGTGGGTTGAAATGGGGCTGTGGGCTCTCAGTGCCTCCTGCCCCCCAGAACACTGGCTGCCTGGCACGGCCATCACCACTGGCAAGGTGGCACGTGCCACATTCCTTCCCGCTCTACAGCTTACAGGGAGGGGATTGGGAAGATCCTTTAGGACACTATTCCTGAAGGATGCAATTCACGGTGCAGCACAGAGGGGGAGATGCCGGGCAGAGGACCTCAGGGATGCATTAGGGAATGAAAGCGTGTGTTCAGTCTGGCTGGTTGTTTTTCTCCAGCGATTCGTCACATTTTCAGCAGAAGGGGATGAGCTGGAGCAGCCCCCGGCCCCCCCCCCAGCATGGCCAGGGCAGCTCACACAGCTGGATGAGGGCCAGCACCAGCCAAGCCCTGAGCCTGTCCCCTTCAGCTGGGCAGTGTCATTCCCAAGTCCTCAGGGACACCAGCATGACATAGGCCAGGCTCTGGTGTGCCCACAGGACTTGGGGAGCCATTTGCTGTATCCTCTCGTGTCTGCCTTGGCTTGAGTGGGTGTTCCACAGTCGGTGTCCGTGATGCACAGGCTGGGGCTGGGATCCTTCCAGGGCACCGTGGGATGATGCTGAAGTGGGACAGGCGTGAGAGGCAGCCACGTGCCCACTGTGCACAGGCATTGCAACTATGGACAGCTGGGGGCTGTGCCAGGACACAGGGACATCTTGGCAATACCCATCACTCAGGCGCATTGTGGAGGGTTGCCTCCGCACCACCAAAGAGTGTCAGCGCACACCTGGTGCAGAAACACTGTCCCATGAAGCATGGCCCAGCACTCTGCTGCAGCAGCTTCAAGAAGCCAGTGGGAAACCCACTGCCGACCTGGTCTGATCCTAACCAGATCCCACCCTTGTCAAGCACCTTCCGTTGCAGACTGAGGAATCACAGATCTTCTGCCCGAAGCCTCCCTGACAAACACCTTTCCCTGAACACAGCTGGCAGGTCCTGCGAGCGGGGAGCAGAGCTGCAGGTCCCCATGGGTGCAGACCCCCCGCTGCTAGTGCCCAGCACCCCTGGCTTGGTGGGCTGTGGGCCCTGCTTCCCACAGCGAGGATGTCAGTGGGACCATCGGGGCAGTCCGGGCTGGCCTTTCCCAGGTGTCCTCGCATGGTGCTGCTGCTGCCCCAACTCCTGAGTGTTACTTGGCACACAGCCTAGCTGCAAAGGGTCCTGTTGAAGGATGTGTCACCAGATTCCCGAGGGGCATTCCCTTTGCGCGAGGGCCACCTTGGTCTGATGGCAGCTCCTCCAAACCGACCAGTGGCAAGGAGGCAGGGGTCAGGCTGTACCCCAGCCCCGGCGATGCCGGCTCACCTGCATCCTACCAGGGGCAGGAGCCGGGGGTCAGGCTGGCCCCGGCCTCGGCGGGGCCGCCGCGTGTGCTGGGCGCGCTGGGCTCCCGCAGCCGCCCTGTGCCTCAATGAAGGCTCCGCGTCCACCGCCTGCTCTCCCCGGGATGTGGAATCAGCAGCCCCCAGCCCCGTCCGAGCCCCCGTGGGGAGGAAGGGGCAGAGAAACAAAGTCATTTATATAATGTGTCTCCCCGCTGAGCCCCTAATGGCTGGCGCTTTTGTTCTGCAGTGGCTGCCTGGCTGTGATGGGCAGGAAGCCGCAGTCTCCCTTTGTTCCACGGCCTTATTCAGCAATTTAGATCCATCATAAAAATCAAATATGCATGTTGCAATCGCCTTGCGTACAACAGCTTCAATTTTCGCCTTTCTTTAATTGAACTCCATGGGAGAAAGAGGCAGGGCCGGGGAGCAAGGGGCAGCGGGAGAAGCGCTTTGTGTTTTTGTTCAGCGGGCTGTGAAAATGGGGAGTAATGAAAATACAGAATTTTTATCTTTGCCTCATTATTAAAAAAAAAAAAACCAACACAAACCAGACAGAAATCCTCGATAAAGCCTCTCTGGTAGAGGACAGCCTGTGGGGGAGCAGCCTTCTTTTCCCCGCATTGTGGGGATGACAGGCTTAGCAGGGCTGGGGGACGAGGGGTGGCCCCGCGGGCTGCGGCGCCGTGGCAGGAGCTGGTGACAGAGCTGGCAGCTCCCCGCTGCCACGACACGCGCGGCTGAGCGGACACACCGTGGCTCTGCTCCTTTTATCCTTCCGGAACGCCAAGGTGCTTTTCTGTTGCTGAGAGCAAACACGTATCCTTAAAAATTTTGCCATCACGTTTCTGCACTGCTCCCCTGGGGGCTGCTTGAGCGCAGGTCCTGGCGCCGGGGTGTGCTGAGCCCATCCCGGAGGTGCCGAGGCATCGCCGCAGAGATGAACCGGAGTCGCTTTGCCGCCGCTCACCCCGCGCCCTCCCCACAGCCCCACAGGGTGAGGGGGCCACTGTCAGGGACAGAGCCTGATCCTGCGCTTTGGAGCGGGCCGGTGGCAGCGTGTGGACATGTGTTTCCACCTTGACTCCACCTCTCTGTGAGAAGGGGACACGCCTCCCTGGGAGCAGAGCCCCGAGGTCTGCTTTGCCTTGCGCAGTCTGGGCAGGAAGGCCATAAGGCAATCGGGGCAACCCCACTGGGTGTGTGCCAGGGACCTTTCCGTACCACAGCAAACCTGCCCTGGAATGGAGGACCTTTGCAGGTGTCCTTCCACAAATTGCCTGCCTGCCGAGAGCTAAGTCCCAGCCCCACAAAGCCCAGCAAGGATGGGGCAAGGCAATTCATGGTCTTGCTCCTGTGTCTGTCCCCTTGGCCTTTCCTGGCCACAGGCACACAGCTGCCACTCACTGGTGCATGGCAGGGCCAAAGCACACGTGGCAAGGCTGGTCATGACCGTGTCCCTCTGTCCTGCTGCTGTGAGCGCTGATCATGGGTGCTGCTGGAGCAGGAGGGACATGGCATGACTCAACAGACACTGAATTCCTGCTTAAAAAAGAACAGGTGCTGCTCTGCCAAAACACTCAGTATTCCACACCATATCAACATGATTATGGGGGGAAGAGGAGTTTTGCCTTCCCTCTGCCCTAATGATAATTTTCTGCCAATTCTGATTTGGCATTGGCCTCCCTTGACCTCCCTGGTGTGCCCAGCTCTGTGCCTTGGCTGCAGCAGGGGCCAACCCCACTGACCCACCACCGCAGCCACAAGCCATGCTGGGGTGGCACTGGTGGCTCAGAGAGGGTGGAAGTGCTGGGGCAGGAGGGTGTGGGCACCGTGCGTGTCCACATGTGTATGTATGCAGCACGTGTGCACATGTGTGTGTGTACACGTGTATATGTGTGCACGTGTGTGCTCATCCTGGCCAGCAGCGATTTGGCACAGAGCCCCCCTCCCCCATGCTGAGAAAAGACCCTTTTTTGCTGTGACAATTCAATATAATTGAAAGTTTGCTTAGGAAAGAGAGTCTTTTTAACTGAACATGCTCACAGCCGAATCGATATGAATTATACGGCACAGAAGATGCCTAGGGTATTAAAACATTAATTAAGTAACATCATGCTCCCATCTAACCAACAGCACAATACCATTTATAGGTACCGCTGTCTGTTCTCTGGGGCCCAGCGTGAAGTCTCTCCTCCATCACCGCAGAGGCCGTGGAAGACCCGGAGCTCTGTTGGCTCAGGCTCCTTCATGGCTCGGGCGGCGCCATCCCTTGGGGTAGGACACTGGGCAGAGACGGGTGCCCTCAGCCCCGTGGTCCTGTGTGGAAGGGCCCCTGTGGCCGCAGGGCTATGTCTGTCATTTCTGTGGTACTGCCAACCTGTTGCCACCTGTGCCCTGCTGGTGGTTTGGGGACAACCAGCCGGGTCCTGCTGGGGATGAGGCACTGGAGCCACCCCCACACGGCCCTCTGAGGGCCATGAATGGTGCCAGCACTTGACACTGAGCCTGCCCCGCAGAGCTGAGTGGTGGCTGTGCCCACACAGTGGCGGCTGGATTAGCTCACATCAGCCCGGGGACTAACGCACCGATTCTGCAATACACCAAAATAGAAAGTCATTGGAGTGAAATCAGTGTCTTCACCACATCCCCTCTGGCAGAGCGTTAATTAAAATGACTCTCTAGTGCTTTAGATCATCAGGTGTACCTTGTTAACGAGCTTGGAGGAGAGAACTGGCTCCACATTGGTGTTTAAGTGCTGATGGAGTTAACCCTTTGCCACTGCTGGCAGAGCCCGGGCCTGGTGGCAGTTTCCCATCGTATCTGTCTGCGTTAGCTCTCAGCAGCCTCCCAGTACCGTTTAGTCAAGGCATGAGTGTGGGACCCTGCCTGGCTCAGCCGGGACCCAGCTGCAGGAGCAACATTGCTGCAGCCTCCGTGCTGTGCCAGGGCCGAGCTCCCCGGGACCTTCCGGGCAGAAATGCTGCTCCAAATCCATTGGCAAGGCAGGTCCTGCTCTGGTTGTATAAATATGCATTTTTTTGGTCTGTAAGAGTACACTAGTGAGAGCTGAATCTCTTTGAGGTGATGGCAATGAAAGGTCATTAAAAATGACTCCCAGCCTCCTCTTACCAGAATCACAGCATGGAAAAACCTTTTTATTCCTGTCAGAGGTTTGCACAATTCCCATGGATGGGCTGCTCTGAGCAGAGGCTCACGCAGAGGTTTTTAGTTTGCAGATTGTGCAGCTACTCGAGGCCATTTACACCTTCCTGAACATTAACGAGGCACTTCCTCAAGCGTGGCTGTTTTACACTGGAATTCAACCCAGAAATAAATAGCAACATTATATAATAAACTTACAAAACGGCTGGTCTAGGAACAGCAGTGACGTTAACGCAGTGCAGTGCAAAACACTGGTGGTGGGAGGGTCACGCTGGTGACCCCGTTACCACTGCAGTCCTGTCCACCTGTGGAAAAGGCAGGATGGAGTTTTCCCATTAAAATAAACCCAACCAGCTGAGAGACAATCCAGATCTCAGTCTGTTTAGGCTCATGCCAGAAGAACAGTGCCCAAGCCAGGGACTGGACTGGGCAGCCTGGCCAGAAGTGAGTTTTGGAGTCCTTGAGCCACAGCATGCCCAGGTATACTTGCCCCTGCCACCCTGGTCACCCGCAGGACAGGGTCTCCCTTTCTGAGGCTGCTCCTGGGCAGGGGCTGGGTTGGATATGCCCAGAGCATCTGGAGTCACGGGGGGCTTGGCGATTTTGACCCACTTGACTTTGTAATTCATGGCTTGTGAGGGTTGAGTCAGAACAAGTGTTAACCAAAGAACACTCTGCACCCTGGGGAGCTGCCAGATTTCCTCCCCATGCCCTCTGCTCTGCTGGACACTGTGGAGCTCAGTCCCTACTCCCGTGGTGGGGGAGGAAGCACCTTGCTGTCCTGGTGGCAGCACTGAGGACACCCACACTGGGCAGCCACTTGCCTCACCTGCCATGGTGGATGTAAATTATTTACTGCTGCAGTTATAAATTAGAGATGAGCGGTGGCCCCTGCGACTCCTTTTGGATGGATGTGGTCCCTATTAATGAATTTCAAGCATTTTCTGCTGCAAGGGGCAATTTTTGGCAAGAGAACTGTGTACTGAACACTCAGCAGTTCCTGTGGGTTCCCTCCCAGCTGTAGAGGGAGCGCAAGGAGTCACCATTTGCCTACTTACCTCCATCTCCTTTCGGTTTATCAGCAGAAGGGAACAGATGTAATTTTAGTTTACAGGTTTCAGGATGACCATGAAGGCATTGCACTTTCCCTTGAACCATTCATTACAGCACCGTGCCCAGAATCCTTTTGCAATCATTTCATAAACTTAACTGCACTTGTAACGTCCTTTACACACGCAGAGCATCCCAAAGCCACAGTATGGATGGCGCCGCTTGGCTCATTGCTTCCACTGGAACGGGGATGTGCAGCATCAGCCCAGACGCTGTCACCCTGATGGGCACCTGGACACCCACGTGGGGAGGGACACGGACACACGTGTGCTGGTGTGTGCACACCAGCGGTGCACGAGGACGCGTGTGCAGACACACAGCTCTGTGGCGGTGCCCACCTGCGTGGGGCAGTGCGTGTGCCCCGCTGAGCCGAGCCATGCCATGTCACACCGTGCCACGTGGCACACACCCACCCGACACGGACCCTGCACCGCACACGCGGGACATCGAGACGAGAGCTTTTGCTCATTTTTTTTTAATGTATCACAATGAGCAGGAAACATACGTGATGAAATAGTTCCAAAGGAGTATATTCAATTACCATCTACAGTCAACTCAACTATGACAACAAAGTCTTTTGTGACAGTTTTTTAAAGTTTTGAAAGTTCCATGTGGTTTGTTTCTGTCAGTCTCATGTATTTTGGTACAGTTCGAGATCAGCATTGTTACAGTAACAAAAAAGCTAACAAGACTACAGTATAGAAAAACACCAAGAACATCATTTTTGGTTTCACTTGCTCTAGTTTTTGTACATTGCAAAGGCTGTTCATAACCCTCTTCACCTCATTTATGCTTTCTGTTCTACCCAAACTTGCCCCCCCAAATAAAAACGAAAAAATAGTCAAAGCTTTGTTTCACAGTGGGCAGTATCAGTGCCGACCAACTGACCGACCAACCAACCAACCAACCGACCAACCAACCAACCAACCAACCAACCCCAATTTCTGCTTCCATTTAAAAGTTTAATTTTTTCTTAAAGCAAAATATATTTCAGCGAGCGTGCCGGCTGTGTCCGCCCCCCTTGTCCCCTGCCAGCCCCGGGCGGCCCCACACACCCCTGACGCCTCTCTTTATTCTCAATTGTATGAAACTTTGGCCATCTTCACCACTTAAAAAAGCTTTTTATTAAAAATAAAAAAGAAACCCGCTCAATGCTAAGTTTGAAGTGTTTTCCTCATGCCCAGCCCGGCCCCTCTCTGTTGCTCGCTGGGAAGGCCACGCGTGGGCTGGGGGTCACGCAGGGGTTCCCGCGTGCTGACGTCGCTCCCGCAGCTCCCCGGGGCGGGTGTTGGGGCTCTGCGAGCACGAGGCCGGCGCTGGCAGGGCTGGGGATCCCAGCGGGGCCACGGGGTCCCCTCATTGGCCCCAGGCAAGGGGAGGAGGCAACCTCGCACTGAAAAGTCTCTAGAAACATTTAGAAAAAATACAAGAAAATGAATTTATAAAACTTTTTAGTGGGTGGGAAGGAGGAGAGAGAAATTGCACTATGACCAAGCAATATAATTAAAAAACCGAAACAAGACAAAACAAAAGGATTTCCAAAAGAGACCTTGCGGAATTGGACAGATAAAGCTCGTGTTAAACTGGGAACTGGCATCACAGAGAGAATCCAAAACAAAACAAACAAAAAAATTTCTATATGATACAGACAGAGTAACATACAACAGTTAAATGGCAAAAAATATATATATATATATTTCATAGAATTACAAACAAGATAAAATAATGGAAAACAAAAAACTGTACAACTTTAGAATTTAAAAAATGTTCATCTCAAACACGGGGAGAAATACAAGAACTTCTGTTAAAGAAAACAGTTTGTTAAAACAGCAAATGCTCCGTGGGTACGTGGTTCCGGTTTTGACACCTTGTGCTACAGCTGGGTCCTGGGAGGAACATCCGGTGGTTCGCGCTTTAGTATCGACTACTTAAAAAACAATTAAAAAAGGAATATGTGCATTACCCTAGAAATATGTACAACTGTTCAGGATCTAGTCTTTCATCGAACTAAAACCAAAATTCCATAAAAATATGTGTCCCGCTAGAAACCCGCGCTCGTCTCTCGGATGCTCCAATCTCTGGTGGAGGCAGAGAGTGGCTTCGGCCCGGGGAGGAGCGGCTGGAGGCGGTGGGAGGAACCTGCATTCACAGTCTTCCAAGTTCCCTTTTGAAGCAGGAGGAGGATGACGATGGTGGGAGAAGGCTTTCGCGCTTTTGAGGGCAGAGGAAACGGGGGGAGAAGGAGGTTTTTTCTGTTGGCATTTGGTTACGGAAGGGAACAGCAAAGCATCTACATCTCCAAAATCTACATTTTAGCAGCACAAAGTTTTCCTTTCAAAGTCTGGGCCGAGGTGTGCCCGGGTGCCCGGAGGAGGCCGGGGGGCTCTGGGCATCCCTGAGCCCGGCACCCGCTGCTGCCATGGAGAGAACTTGGAAAGAGAAACCTGCCAGGGGTGCGCTGGGTGCTCACTAAGAGTTGTCTCTCTGCTTGCAGAAGAAGCACAGATAACAACCTGGGTACTTTTTTTATTCTTTATTTAAACTTAGACTTGTTTGTTTAAATCAGAAACAAATTCTCAAGTAAAAAGAATCCTTTTTGCTCATTCTGCACCAGTGGTGAAGGGTATGTCTTTGGATTTTTATTTAAAGCATGAATTTTCTTTAGAGAAAAAAAATGTAACAAAACCTTTTTTTTTTTTTCAAAAGAAGGAACAGAGTGCAGCCTAATTACACAAACAGAACCGATGCTCAGAGGTCAGGAACAGAGTCTTTGAAGCATTTACAAAATGAGGAAAGGAAGAGGGGAAGAGAAAAAAAAAAAGAGAAATGGAAAATAAGAACAAAATAAGTGCACAAGGGTAACAGACATAGGTAAATCGTATGTATACGCCTTAAAAAGTTTCAAACCCCCAACAAAAAATATTCTGCAAGGGATCCTACTGACCCCCAAAACCCTTTGAACTTCTTTCTTTAGTTTTTATAAAATAATTATGCAACCACCCTCTAAGAAATGAAGGTAGCGACCATAAGTGGAAGATTACAGGATGGGGATGGGGATAAAGGTACAAAGGGGAGAAAAGCTCAGGCGAGTCGATGGATCGCAATCTATCTGGCTAGGAATGAACAAGACAACATCAAATGAGAAGCCGTCAGCTGGACCATACAAAAGCTAAATGTACACAAAAGGGTTTTTTCTTTTAAATCTACCATACTGCTTCAGTTCATTTCCAATGCAACAATCTACTCAACACCAAAAATGGTCATATCTATCATAAATACAGAAAGTCAGTTGTTTTAAAACTTTTTTTTTTTAAGCTCCGAGTCCTCAACACTCTCTGTGTGGGTTTTTTTTTTTCTGAAAAGTGGGAGTGCTTAACTTTTCCCCTTGGAATTGGCTTCAGCAGAAAAGCTACCCTTAAAATCCCCGAAAAGCTAAAGCAGTTCACATTGTTTTTCTCTTGAATACTTTCTGCCCATTTTAAATTAACAAAAAAAAAAAAAAAGAAAAAAAAATCCTTTTCTGGAACAAAAACAAAACAAAACAAAAACCCCAAAACAAATGAAAGAAATTTTATATATATATATATATATATATAAAACAATGATTCTGAAAACAGAACAAAGTGTGAGCGATTGACCTGAGAATAAAAAGACATTACATTTCTTTTTTCTTTTAGCAAGCCATTGGTATCTGAATGCTAAGATAGCAAGAAATTTAAAACTGTCTCCAGGTGGGCTGCTTTCCCATACAGCGCTGCCGGGCTCTGCTGTGCTATTGACGGGGGATCGGACAGGGGCAATGTACAGGGGCGCGAGCTCCGCAGGCGCGAGGAGGCAGCACGGGCCTTCGTCTCCCAGACCAACAGTACCTTCGAGAGGACAAATGTAACAGATTTTTTTTTTTTCTTTTTCAAAGTTTTATTTTATTAAAAGGAAAGGAAAAAAGAAATGTAAAACCCACCGGCATCGTTATATGGGAAAACAACCCACGTTTTTTCTTTTTTTCTTTTTTCTTTTTTTTTTTTGGTTAGAAGCTTTGGAATTGCAGTTAGTCTATTTTTGAAATTGGTTTGTTATTAACTTTTTTATTTAAATTCATTTTCATTGTTCATCTTCAAAGCTTACAATCTGAAGGTGTCCATTCCTACGCTAGCTAGACCACTGTCCTTAGGGCAGCCGGGGTCCCGGGGCCCCTCCGCCGGGCTCGCCGGTCCATCTGACTTTTGGCTAAGATCCGTGTCAGACTCCTCCGAATAGTCGTCTGTTGGCATCGAGGGCTGAACCCCTGAGGTGCTGCATGAACTTGAGGTAACCGTTGAAGATGAGGAGAGAGGAGGGAAAGGCGGTGGTGGCGGCTTCCCCGGCGGGGCGCGGGAGGCTGCCGGGGGCCAGGGCTTTCTGGAGGCGTGGGGGGAAGCCGGGGGGGGCCGGGGGGGCGGGGGGCTGTCGTTTGAGTGAGCGGCCGACTGCGAGGTAGATGCGGTGCTGGGGTCGGGGGGGCAGGCAGAGTGAGGTAATAGACTGGGGTGCTCTTTGGCGTTTCTTGCTGCTCTTGTGATTGTTCGGTGTTTGTGCGGGGCTGACTCGAGATGCTGACTGAGGGCTTCGTCCCCACACACCGTGCTCTCGCACGCCACGCACTGGTACGAGCCGCTGCCCTGGCCGCTGCCGGTGGGCACGTGAAGCACCATCTCATGCAGGTTCGCCACGGACTGGCCGAAGAAGCAGAGGGACTTCAGGTGGTCGCTGGCCGCCTCCTGGTCGCCAAAGCACGCCTGGCACTTGCGGCAGACCAGCTTGTACTGCACCTTCGGGACGATGAAAGGGTCGCAGAGGGAGTCCGCGCCCTTGCCTTCTGCTTCGGGCTCTTCTTGGGGTTTGGGCAGGAGGGGGGACACCTCGCGGGGTGCATTCTTCTGCTCCTCTTGCTTGGGGGGTTCTTTGGCAGGGTCTTTGTCCGGGGTGGCAGCCCCCGTGGGGACGGGGGTTTGGCTTCCTTTGGGCTGCTGCGCTTTCTGCTGTTGCTGCTGCTGCTGCTGCCGCTGCTGCTGCTGCAATGCCTCCTGCAGACTCTGCTGGTATTGCTGGTACTGCTGCAGCAGCGAGCCGGGCGACAGCCCCAGCAGCGCCTGCGACAGCGCGGGGCTGTAGGGGAACAGCCCCTCCATCCCGTACATGGGCTGCAGGTACCCGCTCTGCAGGGCGCCAGGGATCTGCGGGGCGTAGTAGGGGGAAAAGCCGGGGACGAAGTAGGGAAGGAACTGGCTCGTCAGCAAGGTGGTGGGGTCTGAATTCAGGGCGGCCTGCAGCGCCTGGAGCTGGGTGGGTTCCACCGCGTACTCCATGGCAGGCAGTGGGGCCGCGAGGGCGCCCGCCGGCGCCTCCCCCTTCTCCTTCTTGGGCCCTGGCAGGGGGTCCCCCTTCCCCTTGGGTGCCTTCTCCTTCTCTTTTGCCTTCTCGCTCTCCTTCTCCTTGCGCTGCGGTGGGGGCGGCTGCTGCGGCTGTGGCTGTGGGGTCGTCGCCGGAGGTTGCTGTGGGGCCACGGCTGCTGTGGCTTGTGCCGGGGTGGGCGAGCTCAGCGCAGCCGGGGGCTGCTTATTTGGTAATCCAGAGGTGGGGAGGCCAGGTGAAGGGACGCTTGTGCTGGGCAGGCCCATCAGGTTGGGTTTGGGAGAAGTTAAAGCTGCAAGAGGGAGAAAGAAAGGTGAGAAGTCACTGAATTCTGGGCAGGCAGAAACCATGAGGGTGACCCCAGGCCACCCCACAACCACTCCAGAGCATCCATCTCCACTGCGTGAGGGCACCAACCAGCCCGAGCTGCTTCGTTGCCACAGTGCAGGTTGGAGAGCTCATCCCTGCTCCCGCCCGCCCTGGAGAATGGTTCCTGTCCCACTCCACAGGCTCTGTGCCATGGGGATGTGCTCCCTCGGCCCCCACAGCCTGTGGCTGCCTTGGCTGCGCTGCCCAGTGGCGCTGACCGCAGTGTCTCTGATGGGGACACCCACCAGCGCCTGGGATGCCCAGCACAGCTGATGTTCTACTGACTCCTCTGAAATTCCCAAATGATTAACACTGATGTCAGGATCTGCTCTAATGGTTCTACATCAAAGGGTGGGAATGCTCAGTATTGCCACACCCCCACAGACTGGGAAGTCCTGGTCATGGCAACTGGGGACTGAACAGGCTAGACCAGAGTTATTTTGTCCTTATTAGACTGGTGTTCATGAATCCATAAACCTCTGATGCAACCTCTCCCAATGTCAGACTCTCTGGGCACTCAGCTTCTGAGCAATTCCAGAGTTTATGTGGTGTTCAGACGTTCCCCCTGGGCACGAGCATTGTGTTTTGGGTGGAATTAAAAGCACTGTGATGCTTCCTCATTAAGGAGATGGATTAATGGTGGAATGAGAAGCCTGTCCCTCTTCCCAACAGCAAGAATAGCCAGTAACAACACTGTCCCTGGTGCCTATTTCTGCTCTCACAGCTGACGGTGGTTAGGGGCAAGACGTGTGCAGCTCCCAGAGTCACCTCCATTAGTCACAGCTGCTGCAGCTGCCAAACATGCTCCTAAAGAGGAACGTTTTGCTTGGAAAGTCCCTCAATGCCATTTGGGGAAAAAAAGCAACCCCAGAAACAAAGCTCCAAAGTCCTGCTGGCACAGCCTTGTTTGCTCCCAGCTCTGGAGCAGGAATCTGCTCCAGGATCCACATGCTGCAAAACCCATGAGTAAAAGCCAACCTTTCCCTGACAAACCTGAGTCTCACCGCTGTGGTGGGGGCTGCTCAGGGAACAGCCTGATCAGGACCAGTGGCAGAGCCTGGAACCAGCCGTGGAGGCATGGCGACTTTTATTTTAGGCTGTACCTCCAAGGAGCCACAGGAGGTTTGGGAGAAGGGCAGCCAGAGCTGGGAGAGTTCAGTCATGTCTGATCCAAGCCCTTCTGAAACCTGTGTCTGCTCCTGACATGGTGCTGAGACTACAGTGATCTGTGACGGCAGGACAGGTACAGAGTGAGGCTCCACACAGTGGCCCCGGAAATCTCGGATAAGGGCACATTATGGATGGACACCATTGAAATGGATGTTCCCCAGCCGAACGTTCCTCAGAGGTTCAAGTGCAGGAGCAGCAGGTAATTCATAGTGTTCTTGGATGCATGGCCTTATCTGCTCTGACAGGCCCGGAGCTGCCATGGCCTGACCTTTGGAGCTTTATCTAAAGGACACAAATAGTCTGTTTGACTTTCTAAACAGCTCAGTCCTGTCTAGGCAGTCACTGACAGCGTTTAAGATTCATCAGATGCAGTCCCATCTCCTAAGGACACATCCTGTGCTTCAGAGAAAAACAAAAGCAACAATACAGACCTAAGTGCAAAAAAGTAATTTTAGTTGTTGTTATAAATTTAGGGCATTAAGAAAACAGTACAGAGCGACCTGCAATTGGGTGACAATATGATTCGCTGAAGAGATGCTCCTGTCCGAGTGCTCTGAAATAAGATCTGTGGTGAGAACAGATGGGTGGCGTGACAATCCTTGCCATGCGCAGGGGCCCTTCAGACACGCAGTGAAACAAGGCCTTTGGATCACATTTTCTAGGTCACTGCTGGTGACTGACCTGCACCTTCCACTGCCAGTGTTTGCTACATGGCTTAGACTTTCCACCTATCCACCAGGAACAAGGGAAAGGAGCATCCTCAAAAGATAAAGTCCAGTATTTGAGATTAGGCCACCCAAAGGACTATGCCAAATTTCATTTTTAGGTAGCATTGTTACAAAAAATCTTATTGAAATACAAACTAGATTTGACCCTCAACTACACTGTTGTTTGTTGAGAAGGTACTTTCAGGTCATGGCCACCCATCACTCAAAACCCATCCTCAGTTGCACTGGGATTTGTCCTGGAGGTCACCACAGGGACACATAAAAATGCTCCGCAGGTCTGTCACCAATGCTACCAGGCACACCATAGCTTTCCCGAGAAAGAGTTTGGACTTTCGAATACCTGGGATGGGACCACATAAACCTAATTTAATATTAAAAGGAAACGAATAATGAACAATGTGTTCAGCACATTAGTCCTTCTGTTCCATTGGATAAATCCTCTGTTCTCCACTTCCTTGGAGGTGTTTCAGGATTTCTAGTCTGTGGTAACACATAGAGTCATGCAGCATGTCTAGACATTGCTCTAGTTCAGACTTTTGCTAGAAAACCTGAGTTGAGGAATTAAAGATAAAATACCTGCTGCTTATTCATGAAGTTAACATCCTGGACTAATGGGTTGGGAATCTTGTTATCAGTCATTCCGAAGGAACGACTGCTTGTGCTAGACATGTGCCAAGTGTGCCTGAGCAGGATAACACTTGTACCCACCTGTGTTGGATGGAGTGAAGCTGGGTAAGGATGGGCTGTTGAGGCCTGGGAGTAAGACTGGAGGGATGCCCTGGAGCGCTGGGTACGCAGCAGGAAGGTTCAGAGCTTGCAGGGGGGTGTTGTCAAACATGCCCTGCTGTTGAGCTGCCAGACCAAGAACCTCATTGGCTTTTTTGATCCGGTCCAGCTCCTGCTGAGCCATCAACTGACGTACAGTAGCTGGGTCGAAATACTCCTTTTCCTTATCCAACTGGCTTCCAATGGTTTCTTTAACTTTGGAGATATGCTGTTGAGAGAAGATATGGTCACGTACAGACAGCCGAGCGCTGTACTTGATGCCACACAAAGTGCACTCTGTTTTGGGTCCCTCGTAACTTGTTTGGTTTATACCAAAATGCTTGGCCATGCTGAGTTTTGACTTCTTCTCCTTTGCCCTTGCATTCTGGAACCAGACCTGAACAACTCTCTTTGGCAGTCCAATGTCATTGCCCAGGACCTCACACTCCAGCATGGTTGGTGTCCTGTAGTCATTAAAGCATGACTTAAGAACCTTGAGCTGGAGATTAGTCATCTGAGTGCGAAAGCGTTTTTGTCCGGGCCGGTCCCCGCTCTCGCCAGACTTGCTGGCTGAACCACTTGCGCCAGGGCTGGGTGAGCAGGGGTCTGCAAGGCTGGAGGTTTCACTGTAGTCCACGGTACCTTCATTGTCGTACTCTTTGCTGTAAAAGCTGGGAGCTGGGCTGACCAGGCCAGAAGACAGACGATCTTCGTATTCAGACATTGCTATCATGGCAGCTTTTGTCAGACCTTCACTGGGTCCCGATGTGGATTTGGTTTCTGTTGCAATCCCTGTTGCGCTATCGTTGTCTGCGTTGCCTTCGTCTCCTGTGGTGGTGTCCGTGATCGCGGTGTTGACAGAAGAGCAGTCATCATTGTCCAGCTTTGTCTGGTCAAAGCTCAGATTGACTGAGGACATGGATGGACTCTCGAAGTCTTCAATCCCTTCCACCTTAATGGAGGATGGACTCAGCAGAGTTCGAGGCGACAGTTCCATGCTCTTGTTCACCGGGGAGAGGGGAACACTCTGTCCGTCACTGCTAGTTGGTGGCATGTGGGAAAAGCTGGCTCCATCAAAGATGTCTCCCTTCATCTGAAGTCCCCCATCGCAGTCCAGAAGCATAGCAGACAGTGTCAGGTTGTACCCAGCTCGCTTGGCTTCATGCCAGTGCCGGGATCGGATATGAGCTTCCAGAGCTGTCTTTGCTTTAAAGAGAGCTCGGCAGAAGGGACACCTTCTGTGGGCTTGGGCCGGCCCCACAGCTCTGAACTGCCCTTTCCTCTCCCGTGCACGGGTGTTCTGGAACCAAACCTGCACCACCCGCTTCTTCAAGCCCACTTCATGTGCAATGTGATCCAGCATCTTCCGTGTGGGGTTGGAGTCGAGCAAATATTTCTGGTACAGAATTTCTAGCTGCTCGGGGGTAATGGTTGTCCTTAGACGTTTATCCCTTTGGGGTTCTTCTCCCCCAGTCCCACTGTCATTCTCTCCAGGGCTTGCGCTGGCCTTTTCCTCCAGCTTTCTCTTCAGCGTGTTCATGGTGGATGTTGGAGTTGACGGTGAGGTGGCCGAGCTTGCTGGAATCTGTGGTAACGTTCCAGACAGCAGCTGGCTCGCCAGTAGTGGATTACTGGGATCAAAAAGCATGAACGGCATATCCAGCGTTCTGTCCAGGAATGGGGGGTGGATAAACTGGTTCTGTGCACTCAGGAAATGGAGCTGCTGATGCTCCTGCCAATGCTCGAAGGAAGGAAATGCCAGCTTACACTGGTCACACTGGTACGGGATTAGTTGAGGAGGTAGGTTTGCCAGCTGCTGAGGGGTGGAGGTGTGAATGGGTTTGAGGGAGAGGTGTGAGAGCTGAGATGGACTGGGGCTTGACTGTGACAAGGAGCATTGAGGGGGCTGAGGGGGAGGAGGTGGCTGCTGCAGTGAGGAGGGGGAGGATAACTGTGAAATCTTTTGGTGTGCTGAACTTGTCTTTTGTTCTCCTTGGTCCTGTTGCTGCTGAGACTCTTGCTTTGGTTGCACTTGCTTCTCTTGGGTTTGGTTTTGCTGTGTACTTGGAGGTTCAGACTGCTTTGGTTTCTCATCTGTAGGTTCTACTTTAGAACTAAAGGTGGAGGAATCGTCTGCCTCTGCTGTGAGCTGCAGAAAAGCTGAGGAGGTTGTGTTGGCTGAAGATGTAGGTGTGCTGTAAGCTTGTGAGGGCATTGGTGTGCTGCAGGAGGAACTGGTTGGAGTCAAGAGCTCCATTGCATCCATAGAGTCTTCGTTCTGGCTATCATCCTGTCCATCCTCATCCTCATCTTTGTAACAAAGCTTTTTCTGGTGTTTAATGAGATCAAAAATGCGCTGAAAGACCAGACTGCATTTTTTGCACTGGTAGTTCAAGTTGCTTGTTCTAATGTACCTGTCGTTTGTGAGCTCGCGTCGCTCCCCATCTTTGCCTTCTCCCTGATTTTCATAGTTTTTCCTAGCTTTCTGACGGGCATTCTGGAACCACACCACTATAACACGCGTTGGGAGGTTCAGCAAGTTAGAAAGCTGCTCAAATTCATCGTCCTTTGGGTAAGCATTGGCATCAAAGAAGTCCTGCAGGACTCTGAGCTGGTAGTCAGTAAAGCGTGTCCGAGAGGACCGCTTGCTTCCCCAGTACTCCTGCTTTTGAGGCTCTGGAGAAGGAGGCCGTGAGTCTATCTTTAGCTCTTCCAGGCTAGTAATGGGAGGGTTGCTGAAGTTGTATGGGGAGTCCTTGTTACGCTGGCGCTCCTTGAACAGGGTGTTTCTGAACCAGTGCTTGATCACTTTCTGGGGCAATCCGGATTTGTCTGCCATCTCTTTGATCTGTTCCTCACTTGGGGAATTGTTAATGTCAAAATACTGCCGAAGGACTCTGAGCTGGTCATCAGTGATCCGTGTCCGTGGCCTCTTGTTCTGCTGCTGCTGGAGAAGGCTGGGGTTCAGCTGATGCTGGTACAACTGGGCCAAGTCGGCGGGCAGGGGATCTACAGGGCCCAGCTGGGGTGGCAGCTGCGCGGGTAACGTCTGCAGGGGCATGGTTTGCATCATGAGTGGTGAGAAGATGGGGAGCTCCATGGGCATGGAGAGCTGGGTGAGTGGCACAGATGGCTGGGCTGGTGCAATCGTGGGAGAAGTAATTGGTGGGGCAGAAGTAGGGATGGCAGGAGCAGCAGCTGGCTGAGGAGGAGCTGGAGGGAGCGGAGGGGGTGGTGGTGGAGGCGGGGGTGGTGGCTCGGGGGTCTGAGGCCGCAGTGGGTACAGTTTGTCGTAGTGTTCTCTGTACTGTTTGGCAAATTTCTCCAACTGCTTAAAGGGAAAGTAATGTTGGTGAACGTGCTCTTGGTGGCTCTTCAGGATGAGGATGTTTGAGAACAACTTGCCACACGTATCGCACTCCAGCTTTTCCAAGTTCTCACCTTGGTCTGTTTTCCCGTTTTTCTTCTGCACTTTCTGCTTGTTCTCGTTGTACTGAATGACAAGCTCAAAGCCAAAGTTTTCCAGCAAGGCTTTGGTGGCGTTGCCCCTTGCATCAGAGGCGATCCGTGGGGGCAGGATGGAGGGCTCTGAACTGCTGCCTGGCACAAAGTCCTTCTTCTCTTTGAGCTTTAAGTTATCAGGCAGAGACTCCTTCAATGTTACATTATTGTCTCCCCTCTCTGTGCTTTCCCTTTCCCGTGGGGTTTCTTTATCTTTCTCCTTCACTATGGATTTATTCTTCTTCTCTGGGTGCTGGCTCTGCTGTAACAGGACGGAGTGGGGTTGTGATAATGACAGCTGACCTTGCTGCTGCTGCAGGAGCTGTGGATGGCTCTGCTGAGGGAGCTGAACTTGTGCCTTCAGGTCCTCCAGCAAAGTTGGACCCGTCCCAGTCAATGTCAGTGCACCGCTGGTGACAGGCAAGCTAACTTCTGGATTGAGCTGGAACTCGGCACTGGGGATGTAGAATGGGAACAGAAGATGCTGCTGCTGCTGCAGCTGCAGAAGGGTCTCGGTGGTCATCGGAAAGTGCGGTAAAAGTGCTGGGTTGAAGAGCTGGGACTGCAGGAGAGCAGCTTGTTGCTGCAGCTCCTGCTGCAGGTGGGCCTGGACCTGTGCCTGTGCCTGTGCCAAGGTTTGGGCTTGTTGCTGCTGTTGCTGCTGCTGCTGCTGCTGCTGTTGCTGCCTGGATGCAATCATGTCTGCCAGTTTTTTGCGGTTCACCTCTTTGGGTTCCGAAGGGGAGGAGATGTTAGTGCTTACAGGGTTACCCAACGGAGGAATTCCCACGCTGTCGCTGGACACCTGGTTGAGCAGGCTGGGAATGGGAGTGGTGCCTGAAGTGTTCGTGCTGGTGGTTGCAAAAGCATTGCTGTTGCTGGCACTCACGGGGCTCGGTGTGGACGAACCCAAGGAGAGGCCGCTGCTGCTGCCGTTGCCAGCCCCATTGCTGCTGCTGCCTGCTGCCTCCAGCTTGGCCGCACGAGCCTTGGTCTGGTGCAGGACAGATCTCATGTGGATCTCCAGGGTTGAGCTCTGGCTGTAGGCCACATTGCAGGTGTTACACTTGAAAGGTTTGTTGTCTGGGCTGCTGGTTGGCTCAGGTTGCCCAGTAGCAGACTCTTGGAGGGCTCGTTTCAGTTTATGCAGATGAGAAACGGAATTGTAATGGACCAGGAGAATGTTCTTCTGTGTGAAGGATTCCTTGCAGACTGTGCACTTGTATGGGCGAGACGGATCTAGGAATTTCTCCATAGTGAAGTTAGGGCCCTTCCTGAAGGGTAAGGCCCTTTTTGGTTCTGAGCCAGAGTCCTCCTGCACGGAACCAGAATCGCTACCTGTTGGGCTCTGCTTATCTTCCAGGTCGCTCTCCTCCTCCTTATCTTCCTCAACTATTATTGTGTGGTCCTCTGCAAGTGAAGGGTCACCCATAGCAAGGAGGTCTCCGTTGACCAAGAGACCACCATACAGCTGCTGAATGTCGGCCTCGCTCAGCTCTAGGTGGCTGGTTTCCAGGTGCTTCTTCAGGGCCTGGAAGGTTCGGAAGCTGCGCTGACAGAGACAGCACATGGTGGCTGCCCGGATGACGTGGTACTGGGAGTGGAGCTGCAGCTTCTCAATGGTTTTGAAGGCCAGGCTGCACTGGTTGCAGCGGTACTTGTAGACGTGGCGGTCAGAGACCGGCAGCTGAGGCCGCTTGGCGTGGACGTCGTTGAAGTGTGTCTGGAGGGCTGCTGAGCTCTTGAACACCTGGCTGCAGCCCTTCTTCCAGCACAGGAAGCCAGAGTCCTCCCGGGCAGCGCTCGGATCAGCTGGAGCAGGCTTGGGGTCCCCGCTGTGCTCTGCACTGTCTGATGGCAAAAGGTTCTTCCCTGTGTCCTCAGAGATCTCTGTGAAAACAGAATTAGAGCAAACCCAAAAATTACACCAGCACACCAGGGTGGATGAACACTCCCTTTTAGTCCTGAATACATCTTTTTTTCTCTCCAAGACAATGAGTATTTCTAACATTTCTCCTCTATCTTCATTCATTTATTTCAATACCAGCCCATTACCCTCATCATGGCCCATTGCATAAACCTACAAAATTTACTTCCTTGCACACTTTGAATATCTGGAAATGATTCACACACACGCATCCCTTAGTGCATTTATCACCTTCAATTCTCCCTTTCAAGTGAAGGCCACTCTGCCATCTCTGTCTTTACTGTTCCTGCCTATTTTCAAAAAAGAAGGTTCATCAAACTGAACACAGTATTCGAGTCTTGGTCCTACCAAAGCTAGGATCAACAGGAATGAAACTGGTCCCTAACCAGGTGATATAACTGGGGGAGTGGTGGGACCATGGACCTCACTGATCTGCACTCACCAGGCTGCTTCCCCAGCTCCTCAGTGCCTGAGTTACCATCCTTCTCTGGAGCAGCTGCTGGGAGGAACATGCTGCTGGGCATCATCACCTCAGGGGTTGTCACCTGGAGACAGGGGGAAAGGGCATGGGGAGAAGAAAAACACAGAAAAATATTTTAAACATCTTCAGTGGCAAAACTAGACATTGGTATTATGAAGTCAGAGGTGTCACTTTTCACAGCTCACTGAAGATTCGTATTTATTAGACAAAGCTCACATCAGTCAAAAGTGTTTCTACAGTTACATTTTGGACATAATTAGCAGTGCACACTTGAAGAATAATCTTATTATTAATATTTTTCCTTTATGTAGAATTCAGACTTTGATCACTGACAATGTTTTGTCATGGGCTGTGAAACTTCTTGTGCAACCAATTAGGTAGATAAGTTGAAAGGCCCACCTTAAGCTGCTGAAAACATAATAAGGCCCCTAATTAAATCATACCTCGTAAAGTACGCTGTAATCTTGAACCAGGGAGCATTGCAGCACTGTTTTCAAAGTGTATCGATGCAGGGAAAGGAGGCGCATGAGAAAGAAAAGTACAAATACAGAGAGAGGTGACAAAGGAAAGGATGAATAAGGAAGGACTAAAAAGAAAGCAAATTTTGAAATGAAAAGCTTTTGGTAACCCTTTCCTTGCTCTGAATTATGCGTTCCCTTTGCCCCTCTTCAAGTCTTTGCCTAGATCTTGCACCAGTAAAACCAGTACAGTGCTGGTTTTGGTGTGGGAACACCCACACTTCTAAAGAGCTGGAGAGTCTGCATGGCTCATCTGGAGAGGCCCTCTGGAAGAGCCAAGTGCACACACTCATCCTGTTCTGGAAAACTGTTTCGTTGGATGCACCTGGTCACACACAGACCCACAAACCACCTTGCTAGCAGCCTGCACATGGCTGGCATCAGACACAGGACAAAAAATGTCCTTCTGAATGTCCAGAGCCAGTGACTTACACTGCTGAAACACTAGTGGCCTTACAGCACCTGGACAGACAGACCTGTGCACCCATCACCATCCATTTATGTTCCAGCACATGGCTGCCAGTACTGGTCAATGCCTGTGGCAAGTGAAGACACCTCTACAACCTCAAGCAGCTGCCCATGCCACCCCACTGACACCCAGGGAGTGCTCCCCTACCTGCTCCCCAGGTACTCCTGGTGATGCCTGTGGTGCTTCTGCTCCAAGCCTCCTGCTGCTATGAAGGTGAGGCACAACTAAACACTCCCGATCAACTGTGTTTCCTGGAAAAACAAGCCTATCTATCCTTCTGCTAGACACAGAGAGGGCATCTGAGCCCTGGATTTCAGGAGAGAAAGAGTGCATGCAGTGGCTTTCTGCACAGCCAAGGCCCACGGGGCTCTGGTTGAACTGCAGGAGATGGGAGCACGCCTGTGGTGAAGCTGAAGCTGGAAAATCTCAGGATGAAATGATGGCACAGGAATGGCTGCAGAACCTTGACCTGAGACATGAGGGGTGTGGAGCTCCCTCCCATTCCTAGGACAGCTGGTACATGGAGGTGAGTGCTGGGTCCCATGGATGCCAGCAAGGAAGGCAGCTGACACATCCCAGGAGGGAAGCTGAGCACACCGAACTCATTCCACCTTTTACTCTAAGCAGGAGTGTCTGATGGCTGCGGGTGGTGGGTTGGGAGACGTGAAAGGTCACTGGTTAATTCCCAGTAGCTGGGCTCGGAGGAGGGGGACAAGCAGGGAGGCCAAGGAGGGAAGGCAAGAAGAAACCATTCCTCTCAGCTTTAGCAGCAGGGAGAGTGCTTTCCTAGGATCTTTAGGAATTATGAAAAATAAATCATGAGAAATTAAAAAAAACCCCAACAGAGTAGAAAAAGAATAAAATTATCTAACACCTCAGCTGCACATCATTATAGAGCTGTGGCTTTTCATAGGCGTTACAGTACGGCAGCCGTCCCCACCACCATGCTCAGTACGACGGATCAGTAATTGTTTTCATACACTTTAATTAGAAAAACTCAGATGGCTATGAATAATAATGGAAAAGAGAGACTTTTGCACTTGAAAGGTTGAAGTCAATCAAGTGTGAATGACGGCAAAAAAGAAAAAAAAAAGACACCAATTCATCAGGCCTCTGTTGTCTCGCCGCGTCTTTAATCATAATTCCTGATTGGGATTCAAGAAGGCAGTAAGCAGCGGTTCTTTGTCTGCCTTCACCTTCCGTCAATTAACTCTCCCCGAAATATAATCATCAACCTCACATGCTCCTCTGCATCTTAATCTGGGGCTCCAAACCACTAAGTCCTGCCCTATATGTGTTTAAGTAATTACCTTTATCTACCTGCATCTCCACAGCTACCATTCCTTCCCTTCCTTCCACCCTCCCTCCACCATAGGAAAAAAAAGAAAAAAAAACAGGAAAAAAAAAAGAGGTGGGAAGAAAAAAAAAAAAAGGCTGTGGTACATTAAATTGCTACAGGCACAAAATCCCCAAAGGCAAACAGAAAAAAGCTTGGGAAAAAGTGCATGGCAACTAGAAATTCTGGATATGGATGTGGGGAACTGCGGCGGTGCAGCCACAGGGACTGGCCCTGGGGAGCAAACCCCTGGAAACAAGGCACTGGCCAGCAACTGGACTCCGTCAGGTCCTCTGCATCCATCCAGGCTGCTCCTGCCCCTTTCCTACACCCTTATCCAGGGCAGGACCCTCTGCCCCTTCATCCCCACAGACCAACCCCGAGCAAGTGGCAAAGATAAAAGGAGTGCAAATGGGCTGCATGTCTCAAATTACTTTGCACTGACATGGAATTCCAGACTGCCCTTTTTGTAGGGTTCATCCTTTTACACTGCAAACCTATCTGAGGACACCCCGTATCCTTGGACCTGCAGCCTGGCACGCTGTGACTGCTTTTCATATAACCCAAGAGCGGGGGCACAACGGGGCAGGAAGGTGCAGTGCCCCCAGCAGGTGAGGCAGGAGCAGTGCTCTGTGACACGGCATTTTGTACTGCAGATGTATTTCATGGCATTAACTGTTCCAGTGATCAAGAGGACCGTGTTTATCTGGAGCACAGCCCGTGTTAGCACGTGTGGCTGTCAAATGCTCTCCACCTTCCACTCACCTGCACAGGCGATACCTGGCGTATCATCTTGGCATCCCTCCTCAGCTCAGCATCCCCCCCCCTTTGATTCCTGTCTCCCTGTTTAAATGTCTCCTCAACACTGTTTCACGACAGCAACACGTCAGTCTGTGTGAGCCATTACTAAAACACAACCCTACAGCTGTGAGTTCAATAAATGTGGTTTGTCTCTTCCCTTCCCTTCTCCTGCACACAGCTGTTCTTCTCTGTCTAACACCAAACCATATGCACTGCACGGCTGTAGCCACCATCTCCTGGCCCACAAGCCACCAGCAAAGCCTCTTCCAGCATGGCACCTGTCTCAGTCACCCCAGATCCACCTCTGTGCACAGCCTGAGCTCACCATTGCCAGTGGTTCTGACAGCTGAGGTCCCTCTTGGTTTTCCCACTGTTACCACACAGAAGGTCCTTAGAGGATGAGAAGTTGTTGGACAAGCCTCTCTGCTTCCAAGGACCCTTCCTTTTGGGTGAAATTCAGACCCCTTCAGCAGATAAAATTTCTTTATGAAGATGAGATCCATGGAGAGGCATGGGGACTCCACTTCAGTGGATGAGGTGGCCCAGGGAGGACTGTTACAGAGCACCCAAGGGCTGATGGGCCACATGTCCTGCCTCCCTCTCACTCCAGTGTCCTCAGCAGATGACACGCCCTGACACCTACAGACCTGTCATCATGCTAGAGAATGACCAGTGGGCCCACTCCTACAGGAGACAATCTCCAGCAGTGACAAGCACAGCTCCTGCCACCACCGGCTCTACTGGATTTTTAACGACTGACTGTAGAACCGCTCGTTGGCAGGGCTGGAGGCTTGGAGCCCAAGACCCACCAATATGACACCCAAATTTGCGTCCAAAAAATTACTCTTGGCCAGCAAGAGCAGCCAGCTTCCCTCACACTACACCTGCCTGTGCTGTCTGCAGATCGAGGCACCAAATGCAGGGACAGTTCCTCCAAAAATGCCCCAAAATGCTGGAATCATGTGGCTCTGAAAAGAAAACCTCTAGAAGGAGTCTGAGGAGATACATCCCCATGTCCATGCAACCAGGGGAAATACAGACAGGAGGCAAGGTTCCCCACCAGACAAAGGAGGTAATTTCCATTACAAAGAGAGAGAGAGGGTGCTGGAGTGAAAAGCTTCATTAGACTCCGAGAGGCAAAGCGATGGCAGTATACCAAGGTCACTTCTAATTTAGACCATCTAATTGGCAAACATGGCTCCAAATGGCTATCATCTCACAGGGCTCAGAATTAATGAAGCCCGATTATTTTCATTACCTTCATCCGAGATGGAGAATGAGACAGAGAGTGAGAGGGAAAGGGGGGAGAGGGAGGGGGCGAGAAGGAGGGAGAGAGAAAAATTGAATGACAGCAGAAGGGAGAGAGCAATAAGAAAAGACAATGGGAAAGAGGGGAAAAAATGTAAAGATAGCAAGAGAGGGAAGTGAGATGGCAGGGATGGGCAGGAATGACTCCTGAAGCAAGGGAGAAAAGAAAAAGATGGAAAGAGGGCTGGAACACTGGGAAGACGCCCTAAACTGAGGAAGAGAAAGCTGACAGTAAAGATGATGGGACAGGAATGTGCAGAAGGATAAAGCAGACTGTGGGAGGAGGGAGAGCTCCTGCTCCCAGAGGCTCTCGGGAAGCCGTCCTCTCTCCCAGCTCCAGCCCATCAGTCTTGTCAATCGCCTGCGCGGGCGAACTGCACTTCACCCTCATTACGGGGCCCCGTGGAGCCGAGCGGGCCCAAGCAGAGGCTGTAATGGGAAAGATGGAGCCTGGCCCTGCTCAGAGCAACTGAGATGCCATGGAGAGCAAACTTGGCCACATTCGTCCACCAGCTCTGTGGAAGGGAAGCTGCAGGAGGTGGGTGGATAGTGTGAGCCCCAGCCTCTGTCCCTGTGTGGCACTGGGGCACGGTGTGCTCTCCATTTCCCTCAGCTAGCCTTGCCA
The DNA here is from genome assembly GCF_009829145.1 of Chiroxiphia lanceolata. Classification (NCBI taxonomy): domain Eukaryota; kingdom Metazoa; phylum Chordata; class Aves; order Passeriformes; family Pipridae; genus Chiroxiphia; species Chiroxiphia lanceolata. The sequence goes on along the minus strand of NC_045649.1, from coordinate 9,323,233 downwards.
GCCCCCATCCCTGCACCAGGGCTGGCGGGAGGATGCAGGGGTCCTGTGGGACAGCCAGCCCGGCTGCTCGCTGATATGAAAAGGAGGGAGCACGACCAGGCAGCTCTGAGATGCCGAGTGCAAGCAGGAGCCGTTACCATGGCAACAGACATATTAGACACTGCAGGTTCCTGAACGGCGTCTGATAAGGTGTTATTAACAGGAGCCTCCTCCAACGCTGAGCACAGTGACACTGTGTCGAGAGGGACCCAGCTCCCAGTTACAGGGATGCAATTCCCTTGCAGTGACACCAAGACCTGACTCACGTGTCAAACCGAGATGGGATCTTCATGAGAAATAGCAAAATTAGGACCCTCTGATGGTGCCACATTCTGCATAAACTGTACTGATTGCTCAAAATATTTGTCATTGAATACAGAAAGATGCACCTTCTTGACTCTGTGGTGTTAGACCCAGAGCAGGAGAGGCAATCCTCCTCCCCAGATGCGTCTCTGGGTGCCAAAGGAAAGAGCCAGTGGCAATGGAAGGTGGGGAAACCAGAAACAAGCATGAGGATGAGCATCACGGCTGGGCTAGTCTCCGCTGATCCCAGCAGTCCCCCAGCCCTGCTCCAGCACGGTAGCTGTTCTCACCTAAGGGACTGTCCCTGACCTCCTCTGCAGGGTGTCCTGAGCTCCTAAATGAGGGGCTCCTGCCAGTCTCCCATATCCTGGAGGACAGAGATCTGCCTGAGGATGGACCAGCCCAATGCTTCTGCTCCAGACTGCACATCCTGCCCACAGCCTAGCTCAAACCACACCACTCCACACCAGCAAAACAGCTACCCTGAGCAAACTGGTTACACTCACTGGCCTAAGGAAGGTGCTCAGCTTTTGCTCGCTGCTCTTAGAAGGTCAAAACATCTGCCATCAATGTAGTTAGAGGCGAGCAAGAGTCGTTCAAGCCCAGAAAAGGTATTTACAGACTTGACCAGCACCAGTGAAACAGACACAGGCCACAGAGGCCGCGATCTCTGTGATGGGACAGCTCTGTAACTCAGGCACACAGGTGGCCTGCAGATCAAAGCCACATCCTGCTGAGCCCTGAGGGGACAGGCAGTTGGTAAAGGAAAGCGGGAAGATAAGGAGCATAAAGGTATTGATGGAGCAGGAACTGGAACAGGCTACCCAGAGAGCCTGTGGTATCTCCTTCCCTGGAGATACTCAGATGCTGTCTGGACACAATTCTGAGCAATGTGCTCAGGGGACCTTGTCTGAGCTGGGAGGCTGGGCTGGAAGAGCTCTGGTGGTCCCTCCCAACATTACCCATCCTGTGATTCCATGACCCTGTCTTTGAGGAGTCACAAGAGGAATCATAGAATTGTTAAAGTTGGAAAAGACCTTTAGGATCATCAAGTCCAACCATCAACCCAGCATCACTACCAGGTTAAACCATGTTCTCAAGTGCCACATCCATATGTTTTTTTGAACACCTCCAGGGATGGTGACCCCACAGCTTCCCTGGGCAGCTTGTGCCAGAGCTTTGCAAACCTGTCTGTGAAGAAATTTTACCTAATATCCAATCTAAACCTTCCCTGCTGCAGCTTGAGGCCATTTCCTCTCACCACTTGTTACCTGAGTGAAGAGGCTGACCCACCTGGCTCCAACCTCCTTTCAGGGAGTTGTAGAGAGGAAGAGTGACAGAAAGAGAAGACCAGAGAACTGTAAGAGAACAGCTGGGCCATGTTGTGTGTGCTTGCTCAGGAGATGTCACAGGAGGGAGCTGATACAGAACATGAGTATTACAACAAGCACAGTGTTGTTCACCTCCACTGCCAGGAATCAGCAAAGAAGGGAGAAAACAAGCAGAAACAGAGTGCAAGAAAAAATCACAAAGAAAAAGAATTGGTAAAATAAGAACTTATTCTGTATACTTGGTGACAACTTCTTAAATGCAGACACGATCTTCCCTCAGAGATTATACCAAAGAAAAAAGAGTGTATAATGTGACAAAACATCCCATCAGCTGCTGCATCTTCCAGAAGCTTCGGCGCAAGCTGCCATCCCATGCAGTGACCTGCAGTGATCAGGTCAAGGAAATTGTATTTATCCTGACCTCTTCACAGGGAAATCACTCAACACTTCCACAGGCCTCAAACTCATACACAACCTATCGGGATGGGATGAACGTCAATGGCAGAGCCCTGATAGGTGAAGTAGTTGCCCACTGCAGCAACCTCTGCTCCTCACCTTTGCGGGGATGGTAGCGGACACGCTGGGATGGCAGTGGACACACTTGCCTACGCAGCCACTTACCGTCATGATGAGTTTCTCGACACAGTCAGGTGACACGCTGTGCAGGTGGGTGAGGTGCAGCTGGAGGTGGATCTTGTTATTCAGCATGTCCTGGCAGAGTGGGCAGCGGAGCATGGGCTGCACAGAGTGCTGGGTCATGGCATGCACCCGCAGCCGGTTCACGTCTGTGTTGCTATACTTGCAATACGGACACTGGTACATCTGCAGAGAAGACAAATGAATCACACAGCTGTTCCAGCTGCTGCTTTCCTCTTACTGCCAGGCTTTAATAATTTGATGCCTTATCCGATCACCAGTTATCGCCTTTCATCCTCCTTCTCCCATTTTATTCTTTGTTTTTGGCACATTGGAAACAAATTACCTGCACAGAAAGGTGGGTTCTTCCGCCTTACCTGCTCTGATTTGGTCTCCTCTGAAGTTTTCGACCATTTAAAGGAGAGAGGTGACTCAGAGCTGCTGGGAAACGATATCCGCTTAGAGGACGCTGGAGGCTCCGTCAGCTCCTTCTCTGCCTGGCTGGCTGGTGCTGCAACAAAAAGTGATTTACATCAGGAAATCTCCAAAGAGGTCTAGGTTGGACAGTGCTTCCATTTACTGCTTGACACACCCCCCAAGGATTTGAATGAGGATGAGTACTGACTAAGTCCTACAACGCACACTTGGCCAAAACCAGTTCATTCTTGATGATGATCTCTCACAGCACAGGAACTGTGTGACTGGTGACCAGAAGCAGAGAGATCTCAGCTGTTTCTGAGGGCTGCTTACAACCTGCGGGTGCAGGAGGGTCTGGGCCTGTGGCTATGTCCAACACACAAATTCTTGGCCAGATGTGAAGGCCCAGTGTCACCTTCAGGGGCAGCTGGACTGACTCAGTGAGGTAGAACTCATACCCTTTGCTCACCCAGGACATTTTACGCATGGACACTCTGGAATACGTTTGCCCTGTAGAGGGCCGGTGGTTGTGGCCATCAACCCAACCAACAGCACCCATGCTGGCACTGCTGGGATGGCTCCGGCCGGTTCAGCCCATGCAGCTTCCAGAGGAGTGTGCATCTCTGGTGCATCCTAGCATGTAGGCCTGCCAAAATCCTGATTTTGGTGGGACCTGGCCTATGGGACCTAGACACTCCCACCTTGACAAGCTGAGGAAAGGCCATTTTATTACAGCCAAACAGAGAAAGGCAAATGAGTCCTGAAGTCAACAGCAAAACATTCTGTGAGTTGTGGCACTGGGAGAAGCACATCTCTGACCTTTCCCCTCCCCCGAACCCTGGCCGCCTGCAGTACATAAATTTGTGGGACATCTATTATTTAAAAACTGTAAGGACAAGTATATTATACACAGCCCCCGTCTCCTCCTCCCCGAACACACATTCATAACAGTACTTTAATCTGTCTCGAATCGACTTCAAACCCATTTCGCCCTTAATGGGAGTTATTCATTTTCACTTGAAAGGTAATATCTGACAGCTGGATATTTAATATGATGGATCGGCTGCCGATTAACAAGGCACTGTAGCATTCTCAGGCCGGTCCCCCACACTTTCCCCCCTGTCTCCTACTCTCCTTGTGAACCCGCTGGTATCTGCTCCTTGTTTCAGAAGATGCTGTTAGAGTCAGATCCAGGCAAACTGCTTCCTTCCCAAAGACCCTTCAGTGCACTGGCATGAGCTATATTTCCAAAGGTACCAAATCACAGTGGGTAATACAATCCCCATTTCTAACTGCCTTCCCTGACAGTCCCCACCTCTGCGCCTTCAGTTAGACAGAGGCAAAGTAAGTTCCAGGAGAAGGAAAACAAGTATTGCAAATAGGTAACGGTAGTGTCAGAGGGAGGCAGGGATTGGAGGAGCTCTGGGATCACCGAGTTCCTCCTGGTAGGCTTGGAGGTGATCTCATTCCCTGCGGTGCTGCCAGCTGCACACCTGGTGCTTCAGTCCTGGCTGGGCACCAACCTCCATGCACGGATGCACAGTCCTGGCTGTATCTGAAAGCCAAACCACAGGACTCCGCTGTGCTGCCAACTCCATGACAATGTCCAAACCAGGCATTTCCTTGTGTAAAACAAGTCTACAGTGTCAGTGCCGACTGACAGACACTAACACAGATCCTTCTGCCCCTGTGGAATGACATGCTGCTCTGCTCAGCCCACTGCTTGAATCAAGATCCTCCCTGGGCTTCAGAAGTGGAAAGGGGTTAAAGGTGTCTGCAAAGCCAGAGTTGGCCTTCGTTGCTTCCTATAATAAACATGCTTGGAGCATTAGGCACATGGCACCACCTTGTTGCTCCTCTGCTGGGGAAGGCAGTCCCTCCTAGAGGGTTTGGGGAGGCAGAGATCACCACCGATAGCCAGCACTGTGGTGGGTGAAGGACCACCCTGCCTTAGAACACCCTACCTGAGTCCTGTGGGATGTGAGCGGCCCTGGTCGGGAGCCTGATCACGGCTGACACGGTCTACTCCTCAGTGTGACCTCAGACACTGAAGCACCAGCCCTGATCAGGCAGTTGGACACTGAGACTGGCAGCTGGAGACCCCAGGTCTGTCAGGGCAGTCAGGCAGCCATGTGAGCCCTGCTCCAGCCCTGCACCAGGCTGGGACAGTGACAGTCATGGCTATGGGTCCCCTTGGACCTCTCTGGGCTGGGTGGTGACTGGGGCTCCCTGTGTTTCTGCATCAGCCGCTCAGCAGTAGGATGTTTTTGGATGCAGTGACCAAATTCAGTTCAAGCATCAGCTACCCACAGGCTGCTGAACACCAGCTGCAACCTTGGGAGTCATGACAGGGTATTTTCTCATCTCCTTTCTACTGGGAAGCAGCCTGCTTAGAATTAGTAACAGGTAATTAAAATGTACTTTTCCTCACCATCTCCAAAATACCCAATTTTACTAAATGCACTTGATCCAACCCATAACTTTAATCCTTCAAAACCAGAGTTACTGATGATTGTCCAGACCCCAGAATAATTAATTTGGTGCAGGGTTCTAAAAAATGCACATGGAATATTTGTTCTAAGTATTTTGAGTTGACAGCTCAAGTGGGAATTTTAACACTGAGACCAAAGTTTATTGTTGATAAACAGGCAAATACATGAAGTGACACATTCAGTCCACATCACAGATCAGAGGAATAAAGAACTCTCTGCTGCCTGGAGAAACAAGGACGCAGCTCGACACCTGCCTGCAAGGCTCCCAGCATGGCGTGGGACCTTCTGTCTGTGCAGAGAGGACAGGACAGAACATCTTGGTCTCAAAATGTACAAAGAGCCATGACCTCGAAGGGCCGTGAGGCACCAGAGCCAATGGAGACACCACTTGTACCGTGACCACAGGCCAGCATCTTGCTTCCAGGTCAAGGCCTTGCAGGGCAGAAAAAGGAATTTGGTTTAAAGTATGACATATGCCTACATATTGGATAGTACTGTTACATACTTTGATTCTTTAAATGGATTTAGTTCAGATTTGACGATTTAGAGGAACATCTAAATCTAAAATTTAAATAAAATTTCTAAACTAATGTCCCCTAAAGCCAAGTGTGAATAGACAGTGCTGCCATAGCACTTCTGGAGACCTACTGATCTTCTCACTCTTCTCAGCAGCTTCTGCTTTTCAGAGGAGGAGGAGAGATTCTCCCCAACATTATTCCAGAGGTGAGATGGGCACTTCCTTCGAAGTGGGGACCTTTCCCTTGCTGGTTCCAGAGGGAAAGTCAGCATGGGTCCCCCAAGCTCCTGTTCTCCATCCTGGTGGGAAGGGAGTTGCCACCCACCTCTCAGCCATCAGAATCTTTTAGCTAAAGTACCACTGACAGCCCCTTCATCTAAACTTCCATCTCCCAACCCAGCAACATAATGGAAAAGCCAATTAAATGATTATTAATTCATGCTGCTTTCCGTAAGCTAGAGGTTCTCATCTCCCTGCATTCCGTAAACCAGCTTGCCACTTGCCCTAGAAATTTACAGTGGGGTTTCTGCTATTGCCATTGATTTAAACACCACCCTCCCCCCCAGCCTCTGAAAAATTCCCTGTCGTGAAGTCCAGCCGTTGGCCTGGGAAACTTCTCAGCGGGACCAGGGAACTGTGCTTTCACTGCTCGATGGAAAATAACATTCTGTATTTGGTGGTGCTGCCTGCCCCAAACTGCCTTGATGTGTTCTCAGAGCCATCGTTCAGCATCACGAGCCCTCGGATCAGCTGGAGCCGCTGTCCTGCTGCCCAGCCTTCCGCCAGCAATGCCCAGGGCCACTGTCCTTTGCCCTTACAGCACCTGTGGCTGTCCCGAAACCCAGGGTTCGTTTATCTGTTTCATCCATTCTCCAGGAACTTCCATGACCCAGGAGCACCCGGAGCTCCCTGGGACCCTCAGGGAAGGGTACGGGGCACCCAGCAGTGCCACAGCGCTGCCCCCTCCTCAGTAACACATGGACCAACGTTTCCTCCTCAAATACCATCTGTTTAATTCCTCGTTCCCTGAACATACCTTCCGTTCTATCAGCTGCTGTAGCCACACTATCAGGCCTGTGCACTGCCTGTTGCTCTACAGCATTTCTCAGTTCTGTATTTGACAATAACATGATCGACAGGTAAACACCCCCTGCACTCTGCACGGGCACTCTGCACCCGCCCTCGCTGCTGCCTCGCATGGCTCCGGCCCTGAAAATGGCCGAATAATTTGTTTTTCTAATGCTGTGTCATACCTTCCTGCCTGCAGCGAGTACCCACAGCTGAATTACTATTAAATATTCATATCACAGTACCCAGAAGCCCCGGCCGCCACCAGACTTCCCTGCCTCGCTCCGTATGAACACAGAGCACCCAGCAGATGCTGTGGTGAGACGCCAGGCAGCACCAGGGGCACGTGGAGGCAGTGCTTTGCTTGGCACTACGGACACCACAGACCTTCCCCATGGCCCCATAGCCCAGTTCAGCTCCCCTGGCACCCACGGATGCTGTCAGAGCCCAGTGTGCCCTGAGCCCAGCTGGCTACTGCACAGAACCACCTGGAGCTGCCTCCCAGGAGCCTTTTGTATATCCTTGGAAAAACACAGTTAGAGGCAGCTTCCCATCCCCTCTCCCAGGTTTCCCTGGCGCAGGCGCCAGTGCTGAGAGTGGCTCCATCATGCCCCTCGTCCCCTTCCTCCCAGCCTCTCAGGCCCCCAGAACATCCCGGCCATTAAGTGCTCCACAAATGCCAGATATTAAAAAAGCAGCAAAAAGCAGCCGGGGGGAGGGGCAGGAATAGATTTCCGTCAGGATGTGCCTGACCTGTTTTTTTCAATTTCAGTAATTAGAAAGGCAGTCGGCCTGTAGGAATTATTCATAAACTGCAGGAGCTGTGCAGTATACATTTATGTTAAACATGTCAAAGCCGATTGAAATCATGCCTGCCAGCACCATAGTCCATAAACACACTTTTCTGCAACAATTTCCCAGCTCTCGGCAGCCCATTAATACCTCCTTTAATAGCAATCTACCACGGATTTGAATCAGGGACGCTCCATTGCACTAATTGCTCTGTTAGGTGAGCATCATGGATTAAAAAAAAAAAAAAATCATTAACAAAAATAAAAGCCCTTCAGGTCAGTCCTCCAGAAAGATTTTATTTCAATCTATATTTTAAGTAGACTTTGTTTCTTGTTTTTGTGGAAAAAACCCTGATATACTCTGAGTACCCAACAGACTGCATTAAGGAAGTCTCTGGTAGCCAGGTCACTGCTGGTGATGGGCTTCTCGGTCAGAGACACAGACCAGCACCACCTGGAACCTCAGAGGCCTCGTACTGGTCTGTCCTGGCCTGATCCCGGTTCAGCTCAGTATCCATCATCTACATCCTGCCTTAAAAATGGAGTCAAGATCAGCCACAATACCTTTTCCCCTCGCTGGTTTGCTTGTGGTAAATCTTACATTAGTCATGACAAGATAATGTCTAATGCTGAGCCATCAGGCACAGAGCATCTCCCTACTCCAGTACAGAGGTGGGCACAGAACATCTCTCTGTTCCAGCGTGGAGGCACTGCCATCTTCCAGAACCTTCTAGGAGCTACAGAGAAGCCTGTGAAAATCAAGATCCAGCGAGTCCTTATTTGGGATGGAGTTTTCCACGTGTATACTCAACTGGAAAATATCACCTTAAGAAATGTTTCTGCTTCACATTATTCCATTTTAAAATAAACACCAAGAACGAATCGATATATTTATTTTGCAGCTGAGACATTTTGACAAATTCGCAATGAAAACAGAATTTTTCCCCTTGGTGCTGAGACTGACCCTACACAGGCTGCACCTGGGCTGTACTCACCGCAGCACAGCCCTTCACCTCTGCATCAGGGCAGGGAGTTGGGCAGGGGAACTTGGCATTTCCTTACAAATCTCACAAACCTTTAAGAAAGTGGGAGAAATAAACCCCCTGTGCACAGTGAGGAAACCGAGGCACAAAGGGGAGCAAATTGCTGAGGAACATAATGATCAAATTGAAGGTGATGAGCAGAAAACGGGTCTGTTCCCCTCCCCTTCCACACGCCAGTCACTGGCTTTGAGCCTGCACCTCTCCCGCCTCCATCTCCACCTTCACAGAGTCGCCTGGCTCAGAGGCTCCTCCGAAGGTCAGCCAGTCCATCCAAAGCAGGATAGACTGTGCCTGCCTCATTCCCGACAGCAGCTCCTCTAATCTTCTTGAAAGACCTCTGAGGAACCTTCCCAGAAAACCCACTCCAGCGCTTCACAGGCTGTACAGGATTTTTTTTTTTTTATTTATTATCTAACCTCAATCTTTCTCCCTTCAATTTAAGCCCATTGTGTCTTGTTGTCTGTATCCTCAACATGAAGAACAAATTATTTCCTCCCTTTCAGAAGCGTTTCATGCACAAGAAGACTTATCGTGTCCTCCTGTTCAGTCTTTTTTTGGGTCAAATAAGCCTGTTCATTACATTTTCTCCCAGCTGATGTTGCTCTGTTCTGGGTCATTCCTGCTGTTTGGGCTTTCTGAAATTGCTCCTCACATTTCCCAACGCCCCAGCTCAGGAAAGGAGAGCTTTCCAGTGCTGACGAAACCCACCCATGGCACAACATTGTCACCCACACCACAGTGTCTGGGTTTCATTTCAGCCTGTCCTGAAAAGCAGCATCGAAAGCCTTCCCAAGGAGACACTGACTGCAAACAGGACCTTCTTCACACAGAGGGAAATTGGGTCGTGTTGACATGATTTGTTCTTGACAAATCCGTGTCGACTGTTCCTCATCTCATTATCTTCCCATCAGCACTTACAAACAGTTGTTTGGTCAATTCCCAGGAAAATCTGGGGCAAATGGAGCTGGCAGGTGTGCGGTTCCCCAGCCACTCCTTCAGCCAGGGACAAGCCCCATGTCTGTCCCTCGCTGCACCTCCCCTCTCTTTTGCTCAGCACAAGACAGAGCAGCTGGCAGGTCTGAGATGCTCCAGGCACTTTCTCCCAACACCCAGGTATGATGCAGAAGGTCAGGGACAATGTTCAGTGTCACCAAGTGCTCTGCAGCCTGTTCCCTGGCAGATGGGGGACAGGCTCTCCCCGCCATGCCACTGACATGGGCTGTGCTGCTCTGCTTAGTGAAAGTGAATGCAAAGAAGGCTTCGTGCTCTTCAGCCTTATGACACCATGGTCACAGCCTTACCCTGCTGCTGAGAGCACACTGGCTCAGTGCCAGCAGCCTCCTCCTCCTTGAGAGCTTCCTGGTACTGCCTGCTCCCCTCTCTGCTTACAGCCCCACTGGTACTGGGGTGTTTTCATGTCCCTGTACTTGGCTCCTTAGTGGTTGTCAGGAATAATCTGACTCAGTTTTTATTACTTCCCATGTCTGAGGTCCAGAAGGACCCGGCAACACAGCCACATTCCTCGAAGGAGCCTCAAGATCAGAAAAGTGAATGAGGTGTGGTGCCTCCTTTGCACACCTGCCAGACAGCAATACTGGGTAGCATCATAATGCTTTAAAGTTCAGGGTGGTGGTGTTATGTGTTTGCAAGCAGGACCCGAGTTCAGCATCAGCACATCACACACCATGCTGAGGCTGTGCTCCAGACAAGGCTGGTCCCATGCTCTGTGGACTCACACGTCCATTCTGCATACTCTCCACACACAGTTCCCTTTGCAGACCCTATGGAGCCGTCCCATTTCTGATTTGCTCCTTGGCTGACAAACGCTGGGTTAGAAATTTCACTAGCATGATGAAGAAATAAACCCATCCAAATCCAGAGTTTTGGGACAGTAAAGGGTTTAAAAAGAAGGCTCCTCTTTTTTCCTTACGTATTTTTAGATATAAAAAAAATATTTTCAAAATGATCAGCCTTTTTAAGCGCTTCAGGTTTGGGCAAATGGCCCTACTTACCCCTGAAGAGATGTAATCAATAAATAATACTTACCTCTTTCTGTGATACTTCACAAAGTGCTTATGCTCAGGATCATAAAATCCCACATGAGACTAAAAACCACCTAGAGCCAAGCAAAATCCGCATTTCTGGGTTAAGAACGGGTCTGTGATAGGGAGGAACACACAGAGCAACCTTGAGTGGAGCCCATACCGAGAGCACAATCTTCAATAAGCAGTTAGGCCCAGCTTGCCCTCTCTGCCCATTAGGACACATCTTCCATTGACTGAGATTGAGACAGGTTGAGATTAGAACTGTAGACACGAAACACCACATTCCATCCTTGTGAAGACTATATAAAACAAAATATCTTTGTCTGGGGCTCACCAAGAGGTAAACACGAAAGCAGAAGGAGAAGGCTGCCTGGAAGAAGGGTCTCTGTGCAGGCTGAGGCATCACACTGACCAACCCCAAGCCTGCCAACCGAGCAGGCCAGCATGGAGAAATGGGACCCAGGAGTCAGAACTGCTCCGTCCTGGTCCAAGGAAAATGGGTGCCGCCCTCCAGCGCCTCAGGTTCTGTACCCACACTGAAGTGGTTACCAAGGGCCAGCTGAGGGGAGAGATGTCTCTCTCCATAGGGAGACAGTCATGGAGTCACCAAATGATACGCTTAATCCTACTTTGTGCTGGTTGCTGCCACAAGGGCCACGAGGGGCTGTCCCCTTCTCCCTCCTCCTCTCCTAGCTGCCGATCCCCTTGCCCAGGTCCAGTTCTGGAGCACACAATGCCCAGCACCAGCCTGGGGCTGGGAGTGGGGATGCATGACCCACCACGACTCAAACTATTGGGTATGTCATGAAGCTACACCCAAAGCCTTCACAGAGGATGACACATCACACAGACACTGACAATGCCATGTTGGTCTGTTAAGGAAGGGTTTTGTGGACACTGCTCTTCCCACCCCCCTTTCCTGGATTTAAAAAAAAGAGGGACCAAACGCCACCTCTACTATATCACAGAATCATACCTGTCCATTTACTCTGGTCCTTGTCCCCTCCACTCTCTTGCTCCTTGGCAGGCTCCTCAGCATCACCGGTTGTTTCATTGGGTCCTTCCACATCTTCACTGGGTTCTTCTGAAACAAGAGAAGCAGAAAGTGTAACACAGACATTGAAGGTAGAACAGAAGAGTAAGAAGTTGCCATTGAGTAAGAGCAACAGTCAAGGCTGTGCACAAGTGTTGTGTGGCAGGTATCAACATCACTCAGTGTTCTCCCAACACACCTGCTTGCTGGTCAAGGCATAAATTACAGAGGAAAGAAGCAAGAGATAAAGACAAAATGAAGAATCTTGCTCACTTCTACCACCTGGAGCTACAAAGGTCCCCTGAGGTGTCGTGTACAGTGACACAGTCCTCTCTACAAGAAGGGTCTACCCAGCCACACCATGGATTAGAGATGCATGAGGGACTGGTTGGAGCCTCCAGCACATTCAGCCTCATCCTTCCTCCTCATCCTCATTGCAAGCTCTTCGGCCCCAGAACAGCACTGACCCTGATCACCGAGATGCCTGAGTTCACTGCAGACACATCACATCCGTCCTGCTCAGACTAAGCTTGGAGCAACTCGGTCTGCTGCAGCCATGGCCTGGACATGAGGCATGGGACGAACCTGCTCAGGGTTCTGCCTTCACCCCAGTCAGGGGAAGAGTTTGCCAACCCAGGCAGCACCATGCAGGTGCCAAAGCATGGAGGAGAGACAACACTCAGTGAACTGCAGAAAGCTCAGAACAAAATGCAGAGCACCTTGGCCCTGCCTGTAATAACAGCACCAATGTGCCAAGGCCAGGTATGGAGCGTGTCGACCCAGCACGGTCCAGCTCCAAGCCAATCCTGTCAGGTGGGACACTGGGAGCGAGAGCATTGTGGTTGTTATACCAGGGTGTAACAGATACATTATCATCTACTATTTTGGGTATTTATGTACAGTCCCTATAACTGACAGGGGTTACCCCACCACTGGGCTAAACGACACTTCTAGGCTATTATATAAATTTTTAGGCAGCATAGTTTATAATTTTAACTTGCATTATCTGGTCATGGTAAATCCAAGGCTATCCTGGGGTTTACCTGAACCACCTAACCAGTTCAAGCACCACCCCTCACCTTCCCCCTAACAAAGACAGGGCTAGAAATTTGGGCTAAAAATATGTATTAGGAGCTTGCAGATACTCAGCAGTGCCCTTTGAGGATGTGTCAGCCTAAATTGGGGAGGAACTTGTAAAAGCATCCAGAGATCAGCTGATATTAGGTGATTTATGCTCTACTCCTTTTACTCTTTTAAAAGCTGGGAACTCTTGAGAGCTGTAGGGATCCCATGGGCTTTCCCTGGGAAAATAGGACTCCAGAGTGAGAGGGGTAGCAGTGCTGACAAAGGCACCCAACATGTAGAAAGACACTAATCACTGATGGAGGGGTGAGACGGGCAGTTTGCCACATGAGCCGAGTGCTCAAGTTTGCTGGGAGAAGGGCTGTGAAACAGCAGCTGGGTTCACGTTTCAGAAATTAAAATTTCAATCTTTTTTCCACTCTAGGGAAAAAAACACAACAAACCACCCTGGTGGTGCACACAACTCCACCACCCTGGTGCCTTCAAACCACTTCAAGTAGGGCAAGAGCGTCCCATCAGCTGGGGGAGCTACTGCAGAAGCAGATTTATCTGGTTTTATTAAAAACCTTCTTTAACGGGTTTCTACATTTTATTTAAATCATAATTTTAACCTGTCTCTAGACACAGTGTTGTCTCTTGTCTCAGATGCTCCCTGACCCCCCTGGACAAGGTGAGGAGATGGCTCCCACCTCCCATCGTCCCATGGCCCACGGCCTGCACCCCACTGCACATCACTCATCACCCATGGCCATCATACACTGCCCTGGCCCCGGCCCCACCACTGCTCAGCCCTGGCCCCCAGCCCAGAGACCCCCAGCCCAGAGCTCCCGGCCCGGCTGAACAACAAAGGGCACCCGGTGCGGCGGCACTGCCGGCTGCGACCCGGAGGTGTCAGCATCGGCATGGGAGGAAGAGGAAGGGCAAGCCAGGCTCAGCCGCTGTCTGGGCTCTAACCTGAGCATGTGGAAATAATACACGTCTTCCAGTGTGCTGTCTGGTTCGAGGGGAATAAAATAGGACATTCATAAGCAGTTACACCATCTGTCTTTATACCATCATCATCATCAACAGGGGAAAAAATAGCTCTTTAAAATGGATGAAAGCCCAGGCTGACAGTAACCGGAAAAATGTGAGCTATGAATACCAATAACGGGAGAAAATTATTAAAAAACAAGGCTACGAATGCAAGTCTCCAGCGCGGCTGGGGCGGCAGTCCTTTGTGTCCACCCCCCAAGCAGCCCAAGCCGAGCCCCCACATCCCTGGCACTGAGCACTCCCTAGCCCCAATCCCAGCAACGCTCCTCTCTGAGGACGTGACCTGCCCTCAGCTCAACACCCTGTGCTGGGCAGGGGGGGCAGGGAGCAGATCCAGATCTGAACCTTTCTCTTGCTCCACCCCGAGCTATTTTTTTTCTGAAGAATAATTTTTTTAAAGCAGGATGGGAGGGAGCAGAGTCCAACACATCTGCCCAGGGAGGCTCTGAACCAGATGGGGAAGGTCCTAGTACCATCCCTGCCCAGCTCCTTGCTCCCAGGGCCTCTGGCATGGAGCCCCAGAGAATGGGAAGCGTTAACTGCAGCTGCCTCGTGATCCCATTCCAGCAGACTTCTCTGGAAGGCAGAGGCAGCTCTGCTCACCATGCTCAGCCTGGTCTATGCCGCAGCCGCCGGTGTTCCTGCTGAGCCCAGGGATGGTGGGTAGAGCAGCCCTTCACCTGGCTCCAATTCACCGAGAACTCGCCTTCAGCACACGTGGGGCTCACACCTGTGTCTGACCCAGCTTCTGGCAAGGAGACCTCAACACTGATGGTAAAAGCAGCAAAGCTCCTGCTCCTGAAAGGCCTGTGCCCACGCTCTCTGGTGACAGCTCCGTGGTTGCTGAGCCGCAGCAGCAGCTCTGTGGCACAGTACAGGTCTGAGTAGCAAACACCTGCATGAAGGCAGCCAACCATCCATTCCCTGTGCCCCTTTGGGGCATCCCTCTGCGAGGACAAGGCCAGCAGCACATCTGGTAGGGAAAGGTCTGCTCCTCCCTCAATCCACAAGGAGTTTCCATTGTCATTGTCTGCAAAGCCCGGTGTCACGCTGTCCCCACACTGTGCACGAGCAGAGCCCACCACCGTCCTCACGTAACGGCCCACGGGACCCACCTGCAGCTGAGTGTGCAGGCCATGCCAAGGTCAGCTCCCGAGGCTGAATGAGCCATGGTCAGTGAGACATAGGGAATTTACTTCCAAATCACCATGACCCTTTTGTTACCACCTGACACCCCAGCCCTCCAAAGCTGCACATGCTGTTCGGACTTCAGAGGTACAAGAGCTGTTGTTGTGAGATTTGTATGGGAGAATCATGTCCCCCTGAAATACAAACAACACACGCTGTGCACGTGTCTCCACGCCAGAGCTCCATCTCCAAGTCCATGATGCTTTATTAATAACTTTTAAAAGGAATTTTCCAACTGCCAGGGCCCAGGTCAATACCGAGAGTGAGCAATTGCAGCCCCTGGAGCCCAAGAAGCTGCTTTTCCATCACATCCCACCTGCCCCATGCAAAATCCTAGGAAGAGTCTTTGCTTCCTTCATGAATAAATCATTTTAGAAAGCGGTATTTCCTTTTAATTTAAAATTAAACCGTTCACTGCAGAGGAGTGGGGGAAGAGCAGGAGCAGAGTCTGGAAAATCACGAGTATCTGACTTCTGCAGAGGTCAGGGAACCTCTGACTCAGTTACACACTGAAATGTGCCTGAATAACTGTGCTCTGTCGCACAGGACCACGCTCCTGCCGTCTGCTCCTGCCCAAACGCAGCAAGTTTGAGGGCTGGAGAAGTCGGCAAATGCTGATGGGATCCAGACTAGCTTGAACAGCCCAAGACCTCTCACCTCTCATTCTCTCAGTCAGGTTTTCCTTAACAAACCCAGATCTCTTATCTGAAGGGATAAGGGGCATTTCAGGGGTGGTGGAAATGTAGGGATGGGAGAGAAAGAGCGTGCACTGCTTCTCCACCCTCCGGCAGGCTCGAGAGCTGAGAAACATTAGCTGTCATGAACCACAATCAAATCAGGTTTGAAATATTTAGCAGTGGCTTGGAAAATGCGGCGGTGCAGCTCTGACAGGCGAGATGTGCAGACACCCATTTTCCATTATAATGGAAATATCAAGCCTGTTCTGAATATGTATAACCTAGAAAAATGTATTGATTTTTCATTTGGCATTAAAAAAATGAAATACCCTGCAGCTGTCAAAAGCCTTTTGTTAAAAGCTCATCTTTCCTGGAATGAGGTTTACCAGAAACAAGTTTTAATTGTACACAGGGTCTCTCCTTTGTAACAAAAAGAATCCCTGACGCTCCCGTTTTCAGGATAAGTAGCTGAAAAAGCCCGCAGAGAGACTGGACTGAGACCTGGCTGACTGCTGCACGCTGTGGCTGTCGGGGAGGTGACGGCGATGGCTGTGTGGCACAGATGCTGTGCTGGCACCGCCATGTGCTGCCAGCTGGCGAGGGGCAGCCCCCGCTGCAGGGTTCCCACCACCCAGCCTGTTTCAAAAGTTCAACTGCTTTCAAGTAGTTTAAACGTGAGTTCCCCCGGGCCCTGGGAGGAGAGATGCCGGGGTTTGGGTCCATATGGAGGAGGAGGATGGTCTGCAATGGGTTGAGGAGCCGAGCCCAGGTGGAGCTCAGCTGTCCCCAAGCTGTGCCAGGGCCACCATGCAGGGTCTGGTGCTGCTGACTCAGAAAGGTCACCAAGAGGCATGCAGAGGGTGGTCCCACCTCACACCGTGCCCATGGGACGGCGCACTTGGCTGTGGGAACAGAGCAGAGGCAGAGCCTGGGATGGGAGTCTGACCTGAGCTCCCACTCCAGATGCATCTGCGTGCTCCAATACCGGCCATGCCAGCTCCTAACAGGATTACTCTATATCAACCTGTTTATTCCCACTGTTTTTCCAAAAGGAAAAGCAGGACTCCAAATGGTAAGAAGGCAGCACTAAGCACAGGTTCTGAGAGGAATGCCACGGAACTCCAGCCTGGATGCAAAACTGGTGGGTAAGTCCCACCTGACAAAGGGCTGTAGGAAAACAATATAACCCTACATGTACCTTGGATTAGTGACACTTATTTCCCAGACAGATCCATTCCAGAGCATGGCCGGAGCATCTCTGCTGCTTTCACTGACAAACAGAATCTGCTGGCTATGGCTAGATCAGCTGACAGAGTCATCAGAGTCATGAAATGCTTGGGTCGAGAGGGACCTTAAAGATCATCTTGTTCCAACCCCCTGCCATGGGCAGGGACACCTTCCACTAGACCAGGTTGCTCCAAGCCCCACCCAACCTGGCCTTGGACACTCACTGGAATGGGGCACCCACAACCAAGAACCCCTTCCCTGGGACAGCACTGCCTTCTCCCTGTCCCTGGGAACAAGACTGTCCATCTTTTTTGCAGACTGGGGTACATTTTAAGGCAATGGAATCCAACAGGGACTTGCCCCCTTGAATTTCAGCAGGACTAGAACGGTTGCTGTTATTTTCACACATGAAATATAAAAAAAAGGCAAATTCCTTGAGCATGTTTGTAGTGGAGCGTGATGTGATTGTGTTGTCATTTATGGGAAATAATCGCAAGCCCATCTCTCCCTTTCCCCCCATTTTCCAGTCCAAATAACCATGAAAAATTACACTTCAATGTCAGGAGGACAACAAAGGAGGGGCTTTCTCCTGCGGCTTGACGGCTTTTCTGCCTCCCCTTCCTTGGACAAAAACTACCTTCAATTCTGTTTCATTTTAAACGTGATCTAACAAATGCATCTTGACAAGTTCCTTTCTCTTTTTCTTTTAAACAGTATTTTGCACAGTTTAACCTAGCTCCAAACTGGCATCAGCTGGAAAGGAGGCACATGCGAAAACACAAACACAGATCAAACAGCAAAACAAAAGAGCCCATCTCCAGCTCCAGGTCTGCAGGGAGAGGACAGAGCGGCCTCCACGTGGAGACCCGTGGGACAAGGGTCGAGAGACAAAGGGGACTTGGGGGAGGAAGAGGATGGACGAGTCAGGTCGCAGAGGTTACAAGGTAGGAGCACAGCAAAGGTGACCAGGGGATGAGAAGTGTGGTGCCCAGTCCCAGTTTGTGAGGGAAAGGACCAGTGCCAGCCTTGTCCCTCTGATAAAATACACAGCGGAACTGCTTGAGCAGAGAACCATGGGTTTTACAGAATCGTGGAATTATTTGGGTTGGAAATGCTCTCTCTAAGACCACAACTGTTCTGCCAGCACTGCCAAGGCCACCACTAACTCATGTCCTCAGGTGCCACATCTACAAGGCTCTTAAATTCCACCAGGGATGGGGACTCCACCACTGCCCTGGGCAGCCTGTACCAGGGTTTGACGACCGTTTTCAGGAAGGAATTTTCCCAATATCCAATCTAAACCTCTTCTGGCACAACTTGAGGCCGTTTCTCCTTGTCCTGTCACTTGTTCCTTGGGAGAAGAGCACTGCAGGCCCTCAGTGGGCTGTGCCAGCAGAGCAAGGTGCTCCAGGTAAGAGGTGCTTTGTGCTCACTGGGAATAGGCTCATTCCAGAAAAACTTTGGAGATCCACAAATAAAACCAGTGCCGAGGCTAAGCTGAAGTTAAAAGCCAACTTTAACAACTCTGCAACAAGGTACATCTTGAGAACACTGTAACTATAACAAAAATGAGCCATAATTAATTCATGCTTAGCCTTAAGGGCTGGATATGCACAAGAGAGCTCTGAACAACCTTAACCCACCATCATCACAAACCACACTTAAATCAAGCACTAAAATGTTCTCTTTCTGCTTAGTTTTTTTTTAAATATACAACTCCTATGACTCCTACTCTGTTCTCCCTCTCCATGGTATCGCTCCAAGGAAAAGTTAATTAATGTCTTGCTGACCCTCTTTCTCCCCCTACCCAACCATTTCCCAACCTCAGCATGTTTGGAGTTCTTTTAAGCTCAGCTAAAAACTTGGGAAAGCCATAATTGCAGTGCCCTGGTTTAGGGACAATTAAAATATCCCCACAGCTTGTGGTACCACAAGGTCCTGACACAGACGTGGGGCAGTGGAGGGGAGTGGTGGGGCTGACCTGGGGCTGACCAGTCCACAGCTGGGCACAGGGTCCATGGCAAATAATCTCTTCTTGTCCCCAGTGAGGAAAGTTTTTTGTTACAAAGAACATTGAAAAAAGACCAACAGTTCTAAGCAAATGTCCTTAAAGATGACTTGTACACGGGGTGAGTCCCAGTGGGCCTGATGCATGTGGTCTGGTCTGTTTGTTCTTGACTAGATCCCAGTGCTGTGTCGCCAGGCTCTTCCTGGAGCTTATTTCTAGGAAGTAACAATATCCATGGACATGGGAAATCATAAATAGCCATAAACAATATGTGTAATAAAAAATAAAAGAAGACAATCCTGGGATGTGCTGCTGCCTCAATGCAGAATAGGTTGAGGAAACCACTATATGTGGCATTCAGTGCTCTGGTCTAGTTGACAAGGTGGTGATTGGTCAAAGGTAGGATTCGAGGATCTTAGAGGTCTTTTCCAACAGAAATGATTCTGTGATTCTGTGACTCTGAGGAAGGCGAGAGGGAGCCAGCAGGGATGCTCGGACCACCAGCATCGGGGAACAAGGCGGGGGGTCACTGTGGTGGTAACCACAGTCATGTCTGCAGAGAGGTTTTCAGCTTTTAAGGGGACTTCAGAGTGAGGAGTTGCACGTCCCCAGGAGCCCTGAGAAGGACAGGGCAAATACACCCATCAGTCTGGATAGAGACAAGGCAGACTGCAGTCAGCAGAGGGGTTTGTGACATTTCAGTATCAGAAGGGCGATACCTGCTCAGGTTCACCAGGCAGAAAAACCAGCCTCACAGAACCACAATTAAAAGTTAAAAAAGTTCCCTGTGTGAATGGCCGTGGTGTCACTTTGCTGCTGAAGGACAGAGGCCATGGCAGTGATGTAGTCCCTTGAACATAGAGCCCCACTTCCAACCCTGTCAAGTTGACAGCCCGTGAGCCATGTCCCCATGCCGTCACCCCTCCATTGGCCCCTCTGCCAGCGCCCCCCCGAGCTCTCTGATACCAAAGACCACTTGGGTTGGTGCAGCAGAGGGAGCAGGTAACACAGGTGAGCTCTCACACGCACAGCAAACACCTGCTGAGGAGAACAGGGAGAGGAGACACCCCATGGCTCTGCAGCCCTGGAGCTGTCCTTGAGGACATGATCGAGGGGGCCTCACATCATCCCCCACAGCAGGGATGGCCATGGCCTAGGCTGGGCTGTCCCTCCCCAGGTTTGGGTTAGTGGCACTGGCAGAATGTCAGTAATTGCTTTTCCCCTTGTACTAACGAGCTTTCAGCAGCAGTGACTTCAGCTTCCTGGAGCCAACAGCCCCTTTTTCTCCACCTCTCTTGGCTTTGGGTAATTGAAAGCGACTGCAATCTCAGTGCTGGCTCTCCAGCACTCAGCTGCACCGGGAGGTCAGGGAATGTCAAGTGAAGCTTTTCCACTCACTTCCCCACTGCTGCATGCACTGATGGAGGCAGCTCCTCGGCCCCGAGGAACAGGTGAAATTAGGGGGCAGTGAGCAACAACCCAAGGACAGCCCCACTGCAGTGGGGAAGGGGTTGCCCATCATGGCCCTCTGCCACAAGAAGCTGCATGGCCCTGCTGACCCTGGACTTCCTTTTTTAATTTTTCATTTAAAACAGCAGATAGGTTTCTTTTCAAGGAAACTATACCTTCATCCTTATTTTTTTTGCGGCATCACAAAACCCTTTCCCCTATGATGCCCATGTCCCCTGTCACACATCAGGAAAGGATCTTTCACTTGCCATCAAATCTCAAGTAACAGTGAAGGGAGCTGAATGGCTTCTCCATCTCCCAAATGAAACACAGAGGATCAAGGAAAAGGGAAGAGCACAGAGAAGCTCCCAAGGAGATGCTGAGGGCACTCATGGCTCTCAAGCTGCCAGCCTGTGGCCAAGCCTGGAGGTAGCATCGAGTGGGCCATGCCAATGGACAGGGTAGACAGAGACTTCTGGCCGCTCTGGGATCCTGCTCAGTGTCTGCAGCCCCTGAGCCTGGCTCCTTCTTGCTAACAAGGGCACACTGGGCGCTCCAGGGACTGGATGTGCTCCTGGAACCTGGAGCAAGGCGCATGCACAGGTGGTGGCTCCAGCAGAGGCCTGTGATAAGAATTTATTTCTCTCAATTACGGATGCTTGTCCCCAGCCTCAGTTCATCAGCGCAGCATGGCCAAGTCAATGAAAGCCCTGTAACGCACTAATCAGATGCACAGAGACTTCCCGGAGCTGTTGGCTGCTCCTAAAACAAGCAACAACTCTGGGATGTGGGTTTCCAGCCCTGCCCTCCCTCTGCTCAGAACTGCCCCTGGTCGGTGGCTGGGTCAGAGGCAGATTCTCTGCAGGGTCTGAGGCATCGCCTTACACCACACGCTGCACACGTGTGTGGAGTGGACAGCAACACAGTGCCTGTCCAAAGGCTTTATCTCCCTGCCCGTGGGAGTCCCTACATGCCAGAAGCTTCCAAGGGTGTGTTAGAGATTTTCAGATTAAGTTTCTAGGGTTTTATTGGAGTTTGATCTATTTATTCCCTTCAGCTCAAGACTATTCTGAAATAACTTGTGAATGTCCTGAGCAGACAGAGAAGGATCTAAATACTGCCCTCACAGAGCAAATGTAAGACAAAAATGTCAGGGAAAAATCACTGCTGGGATCCTTTCTGGTGCCCTCAGAAAAACAACACCCCTGCTTTTGGAAACCTCCATTTGAAATGAGCTAATCAGGCTGCACGTGGGAGGAGGGAAGGGAGGGAGAGATGGTGGGATGGGGGGACAGAGGGACAACATCGGGCACTGCCGTGAGGTCCCCTGGCCTGTGTGCTCAGGACATGGTGACATCGCCTACTCCGTGGGTACTTATGGGCTGTGGCTGTTTGGTTTAAAATAAGCAAACAGCCCTTCCCCTTCCTTCCCCTTCCAAAGGGAGCCACAGGAAAAGGCTGTGAACTCCATGTTGCCACTCCGGTCTGGCACAAACCATCTCTGTCCTGACACTGCTGGGGTCCTGCTCCTCCACTGCCAGCACGGGGCCTTCACCGAACTTCCCTGGCACAAACCTCTGGGGCGTGTGGCGCGGGGACGCTCTCCCTGCTTGACAGCACTATTGATCCAACACACACTTGGTGCCTTCAAAGTTGTTTATGATCAATATGCAAATTGCCCATGGTATTGATCTGGTATTAATTTTCAATTAGGGAATCCACAAGGGGTCTCTCAGGGTCAATATCCAAGGTAACTCCACAGTGGAGCCATGGGACTGATGCTGCCCAGGGCCTGGGGCTGCTCCCACACCTCCTGCCTCAATCCCTGTGGACAGTCTGGATGCCACAGTGGTGCTGGCACTTGGGGAAAGCCCCTGGCAAGTGGATTTAGGCAGCAGCCTTCAACCTACACACTGTGTTACCTGTGCTAACACTATTACTGGTACTGACGGTGCTGGAAAGCCCAGTGCAGGGGTGTGCACAGCAGCATCTGTGGCCTGGTGGGGGGTTGGGGTGCAGGGAGCTCAGGGTAGGGGTAGCGCCAGCAGCTTCCCAGTGACAGAGCGGGGACCCAAACGCTGCCTTCCACCATGGAACACAAGCTATGGGAATCTGCGCACCTCAAAAACAGGTCAGAAGCGGGAAAGGTCCTCGTGTGCTACACAAAGATTCCAAAAAGTAAAAGAAATCATTGAAACTGCCTTGAAAATCTAGAGGAAAGTGTCCTTTTCCAGCAACGTGACCCATCCCACCAGCCACCCTCCCAGCTCCCTTGCTTCAAGAGGCCTAGAGAGACATGGTTCTTGCTTCGAGCCCCACGGCTGCACTGGAGAGGTGACATCCCCTCCACACTGGGGAGGTGACATCACCTCTGCACCGCCGCCTGTGCCCACCCACGGCTCCGCCACTCGCTGTGCTAACCAGCACATTAGCTACCCAGGCTAATTGGTTTATGGATAACATTAATTACCATGTTGCTCATTAATGGATGAAATCTTTATTGGTTCCATTGATCAGCGGGACTTGTTAGCCGGCCTCCTAACCAATGGCGGATGTAACAAGCTCTCTTATTGGCATATCAATTAATGCAATCAATTTCTGGCCAGCGGCTGCCATTCGCTTCCCTGCTTGTTAGACTGGGGGAGACAGAGTCATGTCAAGTAAGCATTTATTTAAAGGGTTTCTAATTCTTCTTGAGCTGACTTCCCAGCAGGCTTTCTGCCACACAAGGGTTTTCTGCCTTCAGAGACCTTCCCCTTTCCTCTGCTACAGAATCAGATCTATGATGGTCCCTCCAAACTGAATAATTTCTGTGAAATTATTTATTGAGTCTGGCAAGTAGGATCAGCCACAGTCAGAGGTGTGGGATTGAGAAGTCAGACTGTGTGACTATCTCAATTTAACACACTGGGGAGATGGGCAGGAGCACAAACACACTCCCCAGGAATGGGTAGGGGCTCACAAGCCACGCCACAAAGCCTCTCCACACACAGGTTAATGCTAATTCCAGGGTCAGTTCCCCAAAGTTTTGTCAGGGAATAACAAGCCCTGGATACTTCTGCCCTACCCCACCTTCAAGAGCGAACTCAGATCATGTCACATAGGGCTGCATCCCCATCCCAGGCGGTGCTTGCAGCCATTTCTTCAGCCTCAGCCTGGAAAAGGAGAGCAGGATCACACTGCTCATGGGCAGAATTAGCTGAGAACGGAGAAATGCCATGGGCTTTCATGAGCCCAGTAGGCCTGGCAGACCAGTCCTGCTTTCCTGAGGAGGGTGGCACAGGGGATGACCCAACAAAACAGGTCATGTTATGATGAAGACTGAGAGATTTTCTGAGCCATTTCTCCCGTGAGCAAGAAGAAGGGACTTGCAGATAATTGGACAGGAGGCCAGTGACGTCCACAAGGAGTAAGAGCCTCTATTCTGACTCAGAGACTTTGCTCAGTTTTCTTTTGGTCTGTTGGCCAGAACACGCTCACAAAGAGCTCAAATCCCATTCGACCTGGGCTGAGTTTCCTCTGCCAGGGAGAGGCCCTCTGTGCCTACTGCAATCCTTCCCAGCCTGATCCACGCTCCGGATCTTCACCCAGGTGATTGTGTAGGAAGGATCTTCCCCACCAAACACAATAATAAAACAAACCTTATCAGAGCTGAACTATAAATCTGTGAAGACTACGATAATTTCTAGCCATGGGAATAACACCACAAAAGTACTTCTTAAACTAATTACTCAGATTCTGAAGTGCTGCCCTAATGAGCCTTCCTTCTGCCCAGAACTTGCTAAGAGAAAAAAAATCTACCTTCAGTGCAGTAATTACTGCTTTCCCCTTCAAACTTCTAACTGGAGATCAATGCTGCATTTTAAGACTCATTGATTTACAATTAGCCTGGCTTTCCTGCTAAAGTGTTTTTAAAGCAGAGTTTACTTTTATTTTATTTTGAAATCTCAAAGATCTGGTTCTTGGATTTTACATCCTCATGAGAGGTGTGCTGGGAGCTCACAGGGAGGAGTTGGAATGAGAAAAGAAATGGGGCTTTGTTAGGCTGAGACTAGAAATAAAAGAAACAAAGCTACAGGAAAGGAAGAAAAAGTGGAAAAAAGGAAATGTAAATGCAAAGAGAAATAAAAATGAATTACAGGCTAAGGAAGGAGAGCCACTGCTGGGTGGCTTGGAGATCTCCCTGCTCTGCTGTTCATCATTATCCTTGGGAAAACCCCACAGTGGCTTTGTGCATCTCTGCAAAACAAAGCATTGGTTAAAAATAGTGTGTGCAGCAGGGATGGCCCAGGCAGCCCTGGCCGCTGTGCAACCTGTCCCATGAGGGAGCATGAAGAAGTGAAGCCATTAAGAATTCCATGCTGATCCGCCTGCTCTCTCCTGCCTCCTCCCATCACAACATCGTCTGCTTGGTATCCCCTGCCATGGACTCCTGGCACTGGAGCAGCTAAACACTAGGACCCACAAAGGCTGGGGGTCTCCATCCCTGGAGGTGCTTCAGACCTCAGAAGAGATGGCCCTGTTAGGCCTGACTAAGCAGGACCTGCACTTGGTGGCTTCCAGAGGCCCTGCCAACCTCCGCTGCTCCGGGAGGCTCCGACCATTCCAGAGTGTTGCAGCACTCCTCAGTTCTGACTCATTTTTGTGTCATTTCTGCAGGAAATGAGCTACACTGGACAAGCCACTTCAGTGCTCCTCAACTCTCCTTTGCCTCCTACTTCTTCCATCAAAACCAACATCAGGAAGGTCTTCTAGGATTAGCACGAGCAATGACCTGACTGGAGCCAGCTGGAGGAACTAGGAGGCGAAGGGTTTCCAGTTTTGGGGCCACCATAGTGGTCCTGCCTTGCCCTTCGCTGTCGTAAATTCTGTTCCTTACTACTGTGAGGTCCCAGGAGCCAGTGGCAGATGATGATCCTGGAATGATGAAAGCAAAGCAAGAAAACAGGGAAGCATTGTGCTGCATTTTACAGAAAGCTGCTTAGCCCCATTTCAAAGACTAATATGAAAAAAGTGCAATTAAATCCTCGAAAAACTGACAGATCAGCAAAACAAAACCACCCGGAGGAGAGCACGATTGAGCCTCATTAAGGAAGAGTTCAGTCTGTTTTTAAAACCTTTCTTAACACTTAGCTGGTACTGCTCAGCAGCCGCCGCTCCCAATGCGCCCGGCGCAATTAGTGTCAGAACGGAAAGGAAAAAAATCAGCCTAGGAAACAGGAATTAAACCACCAGATCCAGGCGAAAGAAGAAGATTTGGCTGTAGTGAAACCACCTGAATTTGGACAATAACCCCTCCTCAGGGTCTGCAGTAGCACTCGGCCCTGCTCCCTGCACACACACACACACAACACACACACACGTGCCAGTTACAGAGCACAGCGTTAAGGCAAATCTGGGCTGTACAATTCCTGTCCTCATCCCCTCCCAGTCCCCAAACACTCTGCATGGCAGTCACATCCCTCCTCGAGGGCAGGTTAATGACAGATGGACAGTAAATTACACTGACCTCGACAGCAATTACAGCCATCGCCTTGGACAATAAGGAAATGGAGACACTGGGACAAATCCTGTGTTGTCCTGGAAGGACCCTTGGGCAGGAGGAGTGTGCTGGTGCTGATTGTCCCCACACCAAATCGCCAGCCCCAAACAGGACCCGATACAGCCAAGATCTATTATTTTGCAGTGGGGGTGGGGATGAAACGCATGGGAGATAGAAAAGATGGCAGAGAGATGAAGCCATTTTATTAAATCAGGCAAATTCTAATTTATTCTGGGGAGATGGAGGAGAGAAAATGGATTCACTCTCAGCATGCACACTCCATATCGTCTGATCCAATCCCCACCGCCTTGCCAGAGGGGGAGGGGGCCTTGGCCGGCTGCAATGCTCCCACAATCAGAGAAAAAGATTAAAAAAATAGGATGATTCTTCTTTTGGATTGTGCAGCGGCCATGGGGAAAACGGCTCTTCCTGGGAATGTGAGGTGCCAAGCCCTGCTGTCAGCTGTGCTGGGATTTGGAGGTTTGCCCCTTGGGGATGTGAAACAGGCACCACAAGGTCCAGGGATCACTGCAGCACGTGCACCACACGGGCAAACGTAGGCAGAGACACTCGTGGGAGGAACATCCTGCGGGGGTCCTGCAGGATGCCATTTTTCCTGTTCACCCCGGGACACACTCTCACAGCTGGCAGGGTTATCACCATCATCCTTCTTCACTGGGTAAGTGATACTGGAATAAAAATGTCATGTGGGCAGTTCAAAGGAGGTTGGTGGGACCTCAGGTATGCCCAGGCTCACATGCTAGCGCAGAGTGCCACCTTAACAACCACCATGGAGCACCACTGTAACACCACTGGTACCTGTGAGTATGGGCACTTTTCAGCCAGCACAGCACTTCCACAGCCCCCAGCAGAACCTGGGAGCTGAGCTTCTCCACAGCTCCAGCCAGCACGTTGGGAGCTGAGGAGCCCACCAGGCACAACCAGGCTGGAAGCCACAGGCCAGGGCTTTCAGTGGGACAACTCAGGTTATCTGA
The DNA here is from genome assembly GCF_009829145.1 of Chiroxiphia lanceolata. Classification (NCBI taxonomy): domain Eukaryota; kingdom Metazoa; phylum Chordata; class Aves; order Passeriformes; family Pipridae; genus Chiroxiphia; species Chiroxiphia lanceolata. Next base: position 9,296,314 of record NC_045649.1, on the reverse strand, counting down.
AATGATGTGGAGGACCCAGGGGACTGCACAGTTCTGGAACAGGGACCAAATGAAAACACAAAGGTTTGGTTAAACAGTACTGACAAAAAGCAACAGAGCTCCTGCTCCAGGGGACAGCGATCTCTCGGACTCATGGGCCAGCCACCACACAAAAAGAACCCGCAGCCCCATCTCTGCCCACACGGGGGGCTTGGGTGCTTTGGGATGGGCAACACTGGTGCACTTGGAGAGAGGAAAGTGAGATTATGCTGCACAAAACTCCACGGCTACCAGGATATCTACCACTTCAGAATTAACCAGAAGGAAATGAGAACAACATGTAATTAATTACCAGTGGCCAAATAAGTCCAGAAAAGCAAACAAGACCTTGGGTGAACAAGAAGAATGCCAAACCTGGCCAGGGCAGAACGCCTCGGGCCTCATTGTCCTGTGCAGAAATCATTCTAGTTATGCTTGCAATGATTAAATCAACATTTTACACAAGATCCTTCCGAAAACAGCCCCCTGCAGGAACTCCCCTTCTCTGAAACCATCAACACTTGTCCCAGCTCAGACTGGAGCCTTGGGGGAGCAGCTTTGCAGGAGGGAAAAGGCTGAGAGCCCAGGGAGAGGGGCCAAGCTGCAGCACCTGGAGCACAAATTTCTAACAGCAGAAATTCCTGTTTTGCATCCAACTCCAGCGTGGGCAGTGAAGCTGATTTTATGACTTATTTATTTATTTCGTCTTTGATGAACAGAAGGTTAATATAAGAACAACTCCTTGGCAAACCTTTAAGGGTAATTCAAGCGACACTGATGTGAATCAATGTTCCCTTTGTGAACGCATTACTTGGCAGAAACTGGCTTTTTGTAACCCCCTTAAACCTAGCTGGCAAAACAAAAAGAGAAAAAAAAAACGTCCTTCAAACAAAAGGATGAGGTGAAAATAAAGAGAGAGTCGACTGCACTTTATTCTCTTTCATAGAAGCAAATGGATTTGGTGCTTTTTATACATTAATCAATCAATATCACTGACTGTACATCAGCGGCGCAGCCAAGTTATGAATGACCTTTCTGGCAAAGAGGACACTTTTAATGCTCATAAGACTGCTTATAGCTTAGCAACTTTCCGAATTTATGCCTGCATGATTACCCCTCGGAGGCAGGCGCCCGTGAGCACTGCGCTAGATATGACAAGGTTAGTCCTTGCCAATTTGTGCAGAAGGAAGGGGCTCTGCCCGCACTGCGTGGCTCTGGCTGGCGGGGGACAGACTCACCCAGCAATGGGCGGTCACCTCGCCTGACATGGTGCTTCAGAGTGGGAGGAGACCAGTGGGGCCATGGGCCAGCAGGCAAAAGCCATCCTGTGCAAAGCTCTCAGCCAAAAGCAGTAGAAACAGCTCTCCTGAGGGCCGAAAGCCCAGAGGGAGTGACAAGCACACGTCGCGTGCCGGGGCTGGAGGCCAGGCTGTGAAGAATATCCCCCATTCATTGTGTCACTGGCCATAGTGAGCTGGAATTGCTGCTCAGGGCAGAGCCAGGGCAGGCACTGCCTCACACCACAACAGGCTGGGAAACTGCTTCCAGCTCCTCTGCTCCTTTTTACATTGTTCAAAAGAAAACAAAAGAGATCCAGTGCTCAGACCACAGCAGGGTCACTGCTCCCCTGCAAGCTGTGCCTCAGCTCTAGCAGGAGCACGGTGGCTGCTGGGGCACTGCCACACACAAGGCTTCATATTACAGCTCTGACCTTTCCCAATGCACATCCCCAGTCAGCTCTGTAAGAACTCTGCTGAGATGCAAGTTTGGCCCCACTGGCCCCAGTACCACACTCTTCCTCCCCACTACAGCTCCTGAGCACGCAGTGTTGTCATCCCAGCCATGGTAAGGAACAGCACAAACAATCCCCCTGCTTGTTTCAGACCATCCTTCCTTTCTGAAAAGCTCTTCCGCTTGATTTTAATCTTCCCATACGTTTCATGAGTCCTCACCTCCAAAACTTGCGCCATTTGGAGCAGGACGCAATCCGATGGGAGCTCAACGTGCCCTTTATTTTGCATTAATTACCTTCTGGGCTAGAATCAGGTCTTCCCTGCTCCAGTTCTCGATCCTTCCCCTCTAGTGGTACCCAGTTTTGGAGGGCTTGCTGCCTTTCCAGCATTTTCCCACTTCGGCCATTTTAGGATAATCTTGGTCATTGTGAAGAAACCTCTTTTCGTTCCTTCCCTCTCACCAGTGCTGCTCCCCCACGTGAGATGGTCCCAATCCAGCATCGTTCCTGGCCCTGCAGCCGTGTGGCTGGTGCTGCCACCCAGAGCTCTGAGCTGGCTGATTGGGATCACTTCCACCAGGGCACCCCCCTTCAAGGGGGAAAGCAAGGGGTCCCTCCTGCTCCCCAGGCACATGGCTGGAGGGAGAGAATGGCATGGTGGGGAGTAAAGGCTCAGTGGCCCTGGGGATTCTCCCCATGTCACTGCCTTCTCTGGACAACACCCAAGGGCCTGGAACAGGGACTGACTGGTGAAGAGGTAAGAGAGGGTCACGACCTATCTCTCACCCCCCCAAATCTCATCAGAGCCCCAGCGGACAGCAAGATGTGGGCTCAGGGAATGTGGCTCAGCCGGGAAGGTCTGTGCTGCACACTGTCCACATGCCTGCGCTCTGCATCCGGGCTGCGGCCTCTGACCCTGCCAGACCAACACAAAACAAACCCCTAGAGACCCTCCACGCCACACACACACAGAAGGAGAACAGGAAGAGCCAAGTGAGTAGGTGACATGGAAAGGAGAGGTGGCTGCACAAGTGAAGTGGAACGGCCGAGCAGTGAGCGTGTCCAGCCCGCGGCCAGCAAAGGCCAAATTAATGCCATTGTTTGGCCACAAAGGAGGCAGCAAAGTAGCAGTGGAGGCTGGGGAACAATCCCAAACACCCAGCCCTAATTCACCCTTCATCACCATGAAAGGGGAATGGAAAAGGCCAGAAAGCTTCAGCTTAATTGGTAACCAAATGTGAGAGCCGTTCCCAGAGAAGGGGCAGCAGTGTCTGCCCTGTGAACACAAAGATCAGAGAGGAACGAGAGGCAGCTGCACATCGTGCTCTGGCTGTGGCCCTCCGTCCCTGCGAGTCTGGGGAGCGATGGCAGGGGCCATGCAGAGCCCCAGACACACCATTCCAGAGAAATGTTGAGATTTAAGGGCTTGGGACCCCAGGCAGGAGCAGGGAGGGCACTAAGCAGGGATGCCTGGGGTGTTGCTTCCAAGAGGCCAGAACATCCCTGCAGACCAATGGAAACCTACACGTGACATGCTGATAGGGGAGAAACCACATGTCGGGATGTGGGGAACAGAACAAAAAAAACCAAGCCACTGCTATTTATTTGAGTGGCCGCAGGTGAATAAAAAGGCCGAAAAGGGGTAGGAGGAGGTGCCCACACACAGGAGAGGGCTCAGGTTCCTTGGGCTGAAGGTGGCCTTGGCAGGAGCCTCCAAGTGAAGGTTGGTTCAGTGGAGCTGGACTAACACTGCTCCTCTCACCCACCACTCTGGGGAGCACTGACAAGGAACACAGAAAAAACCACAAACTGGAAGCAAATACAGATAATAATTTCTCATACAGCTCCCAATTAACCTTTGGAACTTGTGGCCTCAATAAATCATTGAGGTCAAAACAAAATATATGGTGAGGGCGATGCGCAACTTAGAGAAGCAAACTGAGTATTTGGAAGAAATAGAAACCCTCTTGCTTAAGGGCATGAACTGAATTTTAGCAGGAATAAGGATGCGACCTTGATTTGAGGTAGGTTATTATTTGTTTATGGGTCCCCAGATTTCACTCTGAAGCAGCCAGAGCAGGACACTGGTGCTGGCAGACACATTATTAGCCAATCTCAGGGTTTTAGTGGAAAAATAAATGCATGTGGTAGCTCCTTCCCAGGCAGTTCTGAGGACGTTCAGGTCATCACCAGAAGATCAATAGGCCTCACAGAAGGGAAAGGAAGTAAGTGCATTTCAGAAGTACAGGCAAGCAGAGGACCAGGGGCAGGGACAGAGCAGAGTGCTCTGACGTGCATGCCACAGGTGGGAATGCTGGAGAGGTTCAGGCCAGGTGTCAGTGCCGGCCTATGCCAGCAGCTGTAAAGTTTTGTTTCACAAATCATACCCTTGATAATGTATGGAAGCTCATTTTGCCTATGGCTCTTACAGAAAAACAGAATCCATTTAAGAACCCAAGCTCTGTATCTCTCATCATTAAGTCCATAATCCTACAGATGAGCGGAGGAGGAGAGCACTTCCCATTCCCATAATGTCTCCTCCGAAGAAACACCTCAAAGCACTTTTTAATTTCGAGCAGTGCATTGGGTTTGCATGGCAAGGTTTGGGTAGCAGGAGGGCTCTTCTTCCAGTCCTGCCAGTTAAGGACCATCAGACATGTCCTCCTCCAGCAGAATGAACTACGACAGAACCACAGCAGGGAAAAGGCAGGAACAACCAGGAAAGGAGCTGGTGCTCTGCAGGGATATTCCCTGAAGGGGGGAAAGTGCAGGACAATTCTCTTCCAGTGCTGAGCGTGACCCTGTGGACAGATCTTTTGCACAGGGCAACAAAGCCTGTAACCCAAAATGGGCATGTTCAGTGGCAGCAGCCTTCAAATTCACCTTCCAAACAGGATGGTACGTCAGCATGTCACTACAGGTCTCACCCTACCCGATTGTTTACTTACAAACCAGTCCAACATCCTCACTGCCTCTGAACACAAAGCCTGTGTCCAGCTGAATATAACTGACCTTTCCTTTCTGCACTGTGCCCACTCAGGGTGTTACTGGACATGTCAGCAGGGAAGAAGGTACTGAGGTACCATCAATTCTCTGTGCTGGAGCTCCAGCCCCTCTCAGCTCTGGTCAAGAGCAGAACAGAAGAGACTCAGCTAACACACCAACAGCACGGCAGCAAGGCAACTCTCTAAACTCATTAACCTGGGAACACAGGAGGTATGTTCATTCCAGAGATATTTAATTTGAAGCCCAGTAGCACAGGAAGGGAGAAAACAGCAGCGCAGCAATGGCTACAAGAGTCAGAGCTTTGGAAAGGTGCTGGAGATGAGCAGCTGCCACACCGACTAGAGGAATGTCACAAATCAGGGCTGGCATGTGCGTCTAAGGTTTTGGAGGTTTCCTTTTTCTCCTTGCCATCGAAACATCAGGGCAGGGGGTTGGGCTGGACACAGCACCTGAGCAGAGACAAGGCTGGGACAGAAGCAGCACAGCTACGCTGACGGGACCTTCATCACGAGCTGAGTTTGCTGCTGCCAGAGTGAATCCGGTGTCACTCACGTGGACATCTAACCCTCTCCAGCACACTGTGAGACCAAGCTGCAGTACCTGCAATGTCTTCAAGGCTCTACTGATTCACCTCACACAGGAGAGCCTTTCAGTCTTGAATTTAATCTGCACCACTGCAACAACCACCTCCAAGTCCCTCAGGAGATGAGATCTCTAATCTAAACCTGGATGAGAAAGAGGGGAAAAGAAAAACAGGGAAGAGAAGCAGAAGGTGCAGCGGGCACTGTGCACTGGCAGCAGAGCTTCAGGGATGCAGTACTAAGGGATAGGAATGCCACTCTTCGGTCCCAAAGGAAACGGAGCCCAGGGAGATGCTGTGCTCTGACAGCTGGGTTTCAGCCTGGCTCTGGACTTTGTTTGGATGCAGAATAAAAAGCAGAGCAGAAGAGGGACTGGGAGCCTCGCAGTGTTGTACTGTAGCATCTGGTGATGTTTCCCCCCTTACTCCTCCTAAGTGGAAAGGGCTTTAAGACGCAGCCAAACAAGAAAAACATTCTGGAACAAGTCAGCCGTCAGAGCTTCCTCTCTTTCTGCTTAATGAAAGCCATGAGCTCCGTGGGACGAGTTGCGGCTGGAGCGGGATGGAGTTTATGAGATTCCTGCCACGTCGGGGTGACGCTGCCGCGTGCTGTTGGCCTGCCCTCCCCAGCCCGGCCGTCTGACCGCTTCCTTCCGCAGGCGCCTCCCGGTGCAGTTTCATTAAGCGGATGCTTGAGGGTTTGGGTAGGTTTCTGCTACCCCCCTTTCATAAGGGGCACAGGAAAAAAGTTGCAATAAACTTTAATAAAAACAAAATTAAAACGATTAAACCTTTCATATCCTTTCAAGATTATCTCTTTGCTGCTGGTTGGTCAAAGCAGAGCTAAGGCACGACTGCTCTTGACTTTAAACTCAAAACCAACCCCAAAAAATAAGTAACAAAGGAAATCTGCCTCTGCCAGATATTCAAGGGAACCAATTTTATCCCTGCTTTCTACAGAGCCAAACCTCAACAGCCCCATGGTGTCCCAAATGCACAAGGACAGAGAAATGCTGCTGGGAAGGGAATAGAGTTTTCCAAAATTTGGTAGGGGGAAAGGATGCAAACAGGGAACAGATAGAAATTATGTTACAGGGTAATACCAGGAAAGAGAAGTTCCCTAAAGATTTCTCAAAGCATCTGGCTCTCCTCACATCCTCAGGCCCTCTGAAGGAGTCAACTGCGTGGAGTCACCCTGACCCACAGCTGCCAGAAGCCCCTTTGCTGGATCTCAATGACCATTAAAGCAGTGTGAAACTAAAGCAGAACCAAAAGCTTCCCCACACCTAAACTGCCCAGCCTCGGGATGGCCTCCAGTGGAGAGATCCTGCCAGAAGTATCACAGAATATGTCGAGCTGGAATGGACCCAAAAGGATCATCAAGTCCAACTCCTGGCCCTGCACAGGACCATCCCCAAGAATCACACCACATGCCTGAGAGTATCATCCAAATGCTTCTTGAACTCTGTCAGGCTTGGTGCTGTGACCAATTCTCTGGGAGGCCTGTTTACCGCAGCTCCGTCAGGAACTTGCTGGAAAGGTAAAAGGTCCTGAAGCCATTCTATCCACAAAAAAATGAAAAAATTCCAAGGTTCAGCCAACAAAGGGGAAGGCAACAAGCTGTCCTTTAAATGAACACACACGACATAAGATCTTGGAAAACAAAGAGATAATTCTGCATGTGGGGTTACTTGGTGGAGTTGGCAGGGAGATCAGAACTGCTGTGAGTTCCATCAGCCCAACACACACACATCGCCCAGGGCTATTTGCCTCTGCTGCTATTCCACGTATGTTATTGCACCATGGGTGAATGTTTTCTCTAAACAGGACAATCCCTCATCTCACTCCCTGTGTCTGAGGAGATGACAGAGAGGGATTTCCTTCTCAGACAACTGAGCTGCTGCACACCCCCAGCTGCAGGACATGGCTCCCAGCAGAAGCGACAGGGCCCCAACACCTCCCGCGTACCTGTGGCGTGCCCAGCACTGCTCTGACCATGCACGTACTGGTGGTTTGGTTGGATTTACAAGCAGCACTTTGGAAACAAAGCCTGAGCAGGTTCCTGCCCTTGGGGGTTACAGATCATATATAGGGAAAAGGCAGTACTGGGTTTTGGAGAGGGAGAGGTAAAAAGCCCAAGAGATGCAGATGAAGCACTTGGTGTTTGCACACAGGAGCTCAGGCTGTCACCTGGTTTGGCAGATTATTTGGCAACGGCCACAAATTCCAGCCAGGTAACTGGGGCTTGGTCAGCAGAGACGGAGCTGCAGCACGGTTTTGGCTGACAGATGCTGTAGCGTGGACTCTGTGTGCTCTTCTCCTGCATGTACCATACAGGTGATCTGCTTTGGGAAGTTTTTAATTGCTGTGCAATTAAGTCCCATGGAAAAGTGGAGAGAGGCTACAAAAGCAAACTAATGATTCCTTTCTGAAACCCTCCATTACCTCCAGCAGATGTTGGAGAGCAAGAGGCGTCATTAGCAATGACCACACTGCCTTTAATGGAGACCAAGTGGAATATATCAGATCCCACTAAATTTGAGTTATTTCAAGCAAGGAGAAATATCATTTGGCACTACCAACCTTCATTTCAAAAGTCTTAAAGTTCTACTGGAAGTAGAGAGTCTGCTATCATGAAAAATCCACCCCAAAGTCACATCCCACATCCCTGTTGTAACAACTCCATGAATTACTCCAAGAAGAATTACTCCATGCTCGATGATCATGCAGGAAAAATGCCTCACATGGTTGCTCACTCTTTAAGATGGGAAAATAACAGGATGATTCCTTCATGGAAGGTTTTTGTGGAACATCCCCTTTCCCCTTCTCCACAGTCTGCTTCACTTTACAGATAGGCTGTTCACAATTCCCAATCCAGTGCATGGCCACTAAGGGAAGGGAGGAACTCGAGAGCCTGGACAGGAGAGTGGGGAACCACAGAGCACCGCACTGGTCTCAAGGAAGCAGGTGAGGGAGGCATTAGGGCACACTGAGGGACTGAGAGGTCACAAATGGAATGGACAGCCGTGGTTAGTATTGAGCCTCCCTTCTGCTAGAGAGAAACTTCGTGTCTGAGAGAAACCTCACACTGCAAACCACATCCTAGGTGCTCTCTGACCAAACCTGCTCCCCAGCACACGGGACCTGCTCCTGTTACCCTGGGGCAGCCACAAAACTGCTTGTGAGGGAGAGGAAGGTGAGAGAAATGTTTCACGTGACTCAGTGCACAGAGGTACCAGCACCAAACGAGCACCCTGCTGTCTGCAGGCACCACAGGCAGGGCCAGGCTGAGGTGTGATTCAGTCATTCTGAGGTGGGAACTACTATTTTTAAACCATGTGGGGTTTTCTCATCTGAACACTGCTCCAGCTATACCCTGGGTCTGTTTACATACTTGGTTTCATTAAAGATTCACATCCTGATTTTCAGTCTGCAGCTTGCAGCCCTTCAGAAGGTCAAACACTGAAACAGAAGGGAGATGTGGACAGACAGTGCACCTCTGCCTGGGGGACACATGGAGAGGGAAAGTGGTGGCCCTGGGGTATCCCCCCCCTCATCCCTGGGAACCAGCAGCTTTCCAGGGGCTCCCAGGGCAGAGCTTTGCAGAAAGGGTATTCCTCAAAATAACTGTAATCCACATGTTTGGAGCAGGGAGAGTGGCTGGTCCCTTGCTGTGGGCTGGCAGAGGGAGGGAGCAACATGGGTGCTCCAGCAAGGTCAGACAGGGGGGCAGAGGTGACCCTCCCAGCCCCCCTTCCTGCCTGGACAAAGGGGCTGTTCATGGTGTTCAGTGTCCAGCAAGGGCTGCCAGAGTGCCGGCCCCGCTCCTCACGCGAGGGCCCCAACAAGGACCCTGTGTTGGAAGGGGATGGCTGCCAAGGATTTGGCAGCGATGAGCAGGACTGCTGTGACCATGTGGCCACCACAGGAACTGTCCTCTGCAGTGAAACGGGCAGAGGGCAGCTCAGGCGAGGAGTGTGGACACCTGATAGACACCCATGGATATCTGTCCTACACAGAGGGAAGAGTGGGCAAAGCCTCTCTGCTCCTCCCACAGGAGGACACTGTGGAAAAGGAGAGTCAGAGATGGAAAACAGGAGGAGTCAGGAGAAACAGGTAAAGGAGGAAACCTATTGCGCAGAGGGACACAGGTTAAACAGTGGGGCTGTATCAGGAAAACAAGAGTGTGGGTGGCACATGGAGAATGATACGATGGGATGAGCAGGGGCACCACGTTCTAAACATGAAGCAGCTGTCCTGCTCCAACTGGCAACCCCCTGGCAGCTGCTGGAGCTATGGAGTGGGCTGAGGTGCTTGATGCCTTCTGGAAGGAAAGAAACACTTCCAAAGTCAGAATGAAAATTCGGTGCAGGTTGTTTCACTCTTGTTTCTGTCATTATCTAATGAGCTGTAAGTGCATCCATCCAACATCTCGAGAACATTTTGGTTTTTATTATGTGTTTGGGCTTTTTTCTTCTCTAAACCCCCATCATTAAAAATCAATTAGCTTATGGGTAATGTTACACAGATGTTGCTGCAGAAAGGGGCTGACATCTGCAATGGCAGCAGCCCAGATACCACAGCAATAGATGTCCAAAAATACCCAGAGAGGACAACACCCCCTCCCTGAAGCTGTGTGCTCCCTGATCAACAAACCAGCTGAACGTCCATCCACTTCCCCATCTCCTGCATAATGAGCACACTTCTCAGAGCAAGTAGAAAAGTTTAATTGTCTTTAATTATCCAGTTCAAGGAGGATTGGGTTTCCTGCCTGATGTCCATATAATTTCCCTGCCAACGACTTCATCATCCTTTTACTGGAAGTGGAGGTCAGCTCCTAAAGCTCTTCCCTAAAAGACACCCAAGTTTTGGGGAGGGCTGAGATGCTGGCAAAGACAGGGACAAAGGTTCCCGTGTCCCTAGAGTGGCTGCTCAGGCTGACTGTGCTTCTGCGGGGTGGGAGGGAGTGAGTTGCAACTAACGTGCAATCAAGAACCATCACAATTACAAATGTAAATGAACAGGCAATTGGCACTGACCTTTGCAGATTGTTAGAGGACTAATTAAGGTGTGATCAGAGCTCTCTTCCAACAGATTGAGATGCATCTACACAAGCAAATATCTATGCACCACCCCCAGACAGCAGTGCTTTCTCCTACATGCTTGCACACACCAGTGAGTAGGTACACACAGAGCAGATACACAGACAGAGCCAGCGTTCAACCTCGGCACCTGTGGGAGGGGAACAGGGCGACTCTACTGTCACACGAGGCCACAAAAAAGGACCAAAAAAGTCACTGTCCCTTTGGGCACTGGTAGAGATGTGTCACAGACCAGGGAAGTGTCACAGACCAGTGTCTGCTCAATGTGTCTGAGCCTGTTATCTGACACAACCAGAGACCCCTCATCAAAAGGCAGTGAGAAAAGTCCACCCAGCCCTTGGCAAACAACAATAAAAACCATGATGGGGACACAAGAGAGAGACCCCACTGCATTACAGAAGAAGAGGAGACACAGAATGCAGACTCACACCATCCCTATGCGTGGCCCTGCCACACAGCTGAGCGTCCCCACACTCGAGTTGATGCTCTGATACCGTAATGGGATCAGAATGAGGCGGAGATGGAAGCACCTGTTCTCCCACTTGGGGGTATGGCAGCTTCTCACACAAACCTGGCCCCCATCCCCACAGGGATGCCCGGCCCAGCACATCAGCGAGGTGCACCCACTCTGTCCGACTCAACAATGGGCTCAAAGAGTGCTTGAAATTAAATATCTCAGGACAAAGCAACCTGCAAAACCAACCCGAGGTTCCTCTGCTTTGCTTTCTGCAGCCTTATTCTTGCTTGTATTCTTAACCTTTGAAATAAAATATGATCAAGAAATTGTTCACTGTCAATTTTGTTGAAGAACCAGCAAGATTAAAGAAAATTAAAGTAAAATATTTATAAACCAAAATTTCCTTTCAGTGACTTGTCAAGACTTTTACTTTAAAAATATTACATTTTTTTAAATGGTCACCCAACCGTTTTCCCTCCCAGCCTGTCAGCTTCTGCCCTTCCAGTACCTGCCATGTCCTAATCCAGGCGGCCAGACAGGAAAGATAAGGTTTATGCAGTAAAAGACAAGGTAAACAGAAATTTCTAAAGTAAACAAGATTTTCAAGGTTGTTCTGTCTATCACAAAAGGGCACGGATGGTTTCCCCTCTCTGCTCATTTTGCATTTAAGCAGCTCACAACCCACAGCCCTGCCCAAGGTACCCTTTCGAAATCGGAATGTTTTCCTACAGCGGAGCATCGCAGCGCAGCGGAACGGCTGCCAGAGCTGCTGTTCCCCCCAGGGTGGTGTGGCAGTCACCGCGCGCTCTCGCTGTCACCGTGACCTTTGGGGAAGCATGTTCCATGCCCTCGACTCCACTGGGCCACCGAGGTCATGGATCGGGCACTTTTTTCCGTAAGATTCAATTTAACTCTTAATGAAACGTCTCCTGTTTCACTTTTGGGGTGTTTTGGGTGTATTTCAGAACCCCATTACTCACAGGCGTAGCAGCAATGTGACCCAGTTACAAATTCAAGGGACCCCCACATGTTTTCCCTCAGTTCCTGCTGCTGTCCCTTCTCAACTCTTTAAGCCAAGACCACCTCCCTCGTCTCCATGAGTGTTTACTGCACAATGCCAGTTCCTCAAAGTGCTTTTCTGTAGGATTTACCCATTTTCACAGCAGTCATGGAGCAAAGTCCTGCCTGAAGCCAAGAGGAGGGTTGTGAAGGCTTTTGCTGACACCCCTCAACTCCAGCACCTTCACAGCACACGAACCAGCTGACCCAGGCCATCTCTCCTCCTCCTCCTCCCTCCAAAGAGGGCTTCAGGAGACCTCGATTTTTCAGAACATTAAGAACTTCTTAGCCCTTTACATGACTAAACAAAGTACCATCCCTGTTCCATCCAGCCTAACCGCTCCCTTTAGGCACATCTGCTCTTGCTGCAATCGCTTTCCTATGATTTGTGTGAGCAAATGCTTCATCTAAGCCCTTCACTCTATCTACCTTGTCAAGAGGAGACATGGAAAACAGACATGGAACACTCACCCCTTCTGCCCACTCCTTCTAGCCAGCTCCTTCCTCCTCTCGATTCAGTGTGGCTTAAGTACCAGCAATCAGTGCCAAGTTGCTACAGCTAGTGCTGGCATGCAGGGCATCACTTGAGCCACTGCAAAACATCTACTACTGCACTGGTTTGTCAAGTTGTCCAGATGTGATGGTATCTTTAAATGCTCATACAAGATTCCAGTGTTTAAGACAGCAACCTGAACCAACACACACGCTTCTACGTCCCAAACTTCTACATCCCAAATCCCACCTCAGGCAGGAGGGATTCCCATAATGTGTTTTTGATAAACCATAAGTGTCATCCCACAGCAGGGAAGAGAAACAGGAATGTCAACGAGCTTGTCACTGAACAGCACAGCAGGTCCGATGCCACTCACCCACCCCTGCGCCCCGCTCATGCCAGGGTGGCAGCACTCACCGGCCTCGGCAGCTGGACACTTCCGGATGGTGAAGATCTGCCCCAGATCCTCCTCTTCTTCAGGAAGACCTTTCTGTAGGCGCTGCAGCTTCCGGAGGCTTTCGCTCCGCTGGTGTTTCATGGAGCGCACGTGCTGGATGAGGTTCAGTTTGGCCTTGGTGGAGTAATTACAGAGGACACAGTGGTAGTAGCAGCTTTCACCTTCGACCCCGCTCTCGTGGTGCTGCAGGTGCTGTGGAGAACAAAGCAGAGAGATGTGAATGTCCTTTATTAGCCCCCATCCCCGAGTTAGTCCACTGTAAATTGCTAAAAGCCACCTAGGAATTAGTTAAGAAACCACGTTTTGACACAGACCCAGTGAGACCAAGCCTGCTTGTTCCCAAGGTACCATGTGCTCTCCTGCTGAGGAGCAAGAAAACCAAAACATGCTGAAATGGGCACAAAGCACAGATAGAGAAAGGCAAGATTATCTCCTTCAATGAGAGAAAGCACCAGACCCAGCACTAACACCTGCTTGTGACCCACATAGGGCTCATTCCTTCACACTCTTAGTTTGTCCTGGGAAGGGATCCAACTGCATGTCATACATAAAATTAAATTTGATAAATTCTAATGGAAAACTACAAAGAATAAAACCAAAGCAATACTAGAACACAACAAACCCATTAGATAGAGAGGTCCTGGAAGCAGTGTATTGAAGCAGAGTGCAGAGCCATCCTGTCCATCACCCAGCACTCCACTCCCTTGGACTGGGAAGGAAGCAGCAGCCTGGCTGGAAGATGTTTGTGACAGCAACCCAGGCTGAAGAGCCAACAGCGGGAATGCAGCCGGGCACCACTGTGAGGGCTCAGCACTTGGAAAAACCCTGGTCCCTCTCTGGAGCTGTGCTGTTGCAGCCAATACAGCTAATTCCAGAGTATTACACAGTGATTATTTGACAAAACCTACCAATCCTCTGGCACAGAGCTCTGTGCCACCAGGGAAACCAAGCATCATTTCATGGTCATGGACCCTGTGGATGTGGCAATTATTTCCTGGAACCAGAGGGCCATGCTGGCTGCCACAGCATGGCCGCTCTCCCTTTGGGCTGAAAGCAGGAGGTCACAGGAACTTTCCCAATTCCCACAGTAAGGACTTATCGCAAGCTGAGGAAAAAATGGATACCAAGGTGAAACAACATGAGAGACCCCTCAGCGAAAGCCAGTGGTGTTTCCATCCCACGCCTACACTTCAGCTGGGCAATAATACCTGCCAGCTCCAACCCCGAGACCTCTCTCTGTCTTTGTGTCATCTCATGGAACTCTTTCCTCACCACACACTTGGCCCAAGGCATGAGTACAGTGATTTGGGCATGATCTTGAGGTTTGTCAATCAAAATATTGCCTACGTGCAGCCAGGACCTTCTGGTAAAAATTCCGAGGCGTATTATCTCAGTTACAGCTGAGATAAGATTAAAGACACATATTACCCAGTGCTGTGTGCCTCGCTCACACGGAGGAAGGAGAGCCCTCTGAGTCTAGGAATGATTAAAAATAGGATATGAGCTGATGCTGAGGCTTCTGATTGGAAGGGTGAGGAAAGAGAATAAATGTATTCTAGATCTGGCTAATTAGACTAGCCTCTTTTGGGATCACGATGTATTTAATTAAATTCACTGTAATATTTGAAGAATCCACGAGGGCACTAATCCCACTGGTGCCCTCAAAAGATTTTTTGCTGTTTTCCCTCATAAGAACTTCTTCCTCCTCTCATTTCTATTGTTTGCATGTGTTACCCTCTTCCTGAGCCAGAGAAAGAGGAATGGCTTAAGGCATAAAAGGTCAGTGGGGCCATCGCGAGAGTCACATGCCCGGCTCACATGGCTCAGCCTTGCCAGCCCGGCTCCGTTGGGACCCCTGCCACAGTCCTCCCAGCCCCAACTTGCTGCAGGCCAGGCTCTGTCTCCAGGAGCCACACCAGACACATCCTCACCCTCACCAGCCACGAGGCACATTGGGGAAGCCCTGTCCTACAAACCCTGCGCTGGAGCTCGGGAAGTGCCCACGGGCTCAGCGGCAGCTTCTGCACGGAGGCAGAGAAAACCCCCAGTGAGCAATTAAGAGAAAAATCCGGTCACAGGTTCAAGGAAATATTAAGGACATGGTCTCTGTGGAACCAGAGGCACGCTCTGCAATGCCCTCATTTAAAAGGGGATTTTAGGAAAACATTTGTTTTAAACAGTTTAATAAACGTGTCTTATTTTCTGCTCTTCTTCTGCTTCCTCTCAAACCTTGTGCTGGGGTGATCTTCACCTGCCTGAAGTCCTGGAGGAATCACTGGCTGAGGGTACCACCACCACCAAGCCCAGGCTGGGCACAGCACCACATGCACCGGATCCACCTCATCCTCCAGCGGAGGAAGGGAGTAGCTCAGAGAAAGACAATGTGAGGGCCGAGCCAGTCTGAGCTGTGAGCTGCTGGAGGCAATAAAACGCTGGCCGAATACGTGTAGTTATTGCCCATCACACTGTTAAACTTCCCCCTTGTGAGAATTATCCATATCACAGGAAACAAATTCAAATATTAAACCAGAACCTTGTTAGAAGACAAATCAACTTGAAAATCAAAGACTATATTGTTCCAAGGAAACCCAACCAACTTCTGTCAGAGAACATTGATTTCTGCGAGTCCGGGGGGGTGTTTGCCCCTCCCTCTCCACGATAGGAAACTTCCAACATCTGGTTCTTCACGCATGGCATGCGAAATATTGATCAGGTTGAGTCAAAGCTCCACTTTAAATCAGAAACAGAGAAAGGAACGCTCTGATGGAAACCATACGGCTCACGAGTGCGGCTTCCCAGGGGACGCGGCTGTTCCTGTACGTACACCGGCCACGGCGCAACACTGCGCTGCTCCCAGCACCTATTCCCACACACACCACGCCAAATCCAGCCTGCCTGCCATGCAGGGACTGTGTGGGTGCCTGGGCAAGGCTGTGCTGTCACAGCAATCAGTGCAGGAGGGTCCCGCTCAGAGGTCTTGTCTCCTCTGTTTGCCCCCAGACCTGCCTGGGGACAGCGGGTGCGGCGCGGCCAGGGTGGCACAGAGACCAGTGCCAGCCGCGTGGCTGGGCTGACCCTGCCACGCCAATGGACTGACTGCCCAGCCCTCGCTCTTCAACATCTGGCTCAGAATTGTTTTCTTGTAATAAATAATAAATGCTCGCAGGGTATGACTACAGAAATCTAATTTTTAAACAAAGTAAGGAATGATGCTACAGTCAGTTCTTGTTTCTCTCCATCCTTCACATACTCCAAACTCTGTTTATTTTACCATCTCTCCTTTCCTGATCTCACACTGCTTCACCCACAGTACTTTACAATAATCATGGAATTTAACGTGACACTGTATCCCCCTGCCTGACTGCAGGCAGCCCCCTTCACCCCATGCCACAGACCTCATGATGTTTCTTGGAGTTCAGACTGTAGCACCCAGGACTGAGGCCCTGTGCTGCTGCTGTTACACACGTTAACAAACTCTCCTGAACACTTCTGTAGCTCTTTCTGCCATTCATGTTCACCCTTAATCTGATTTCTAAGAACTTTTCCACACCTTTTAAATTTTAAAAGATGTTAAATCTGTATCTGCTCAAAAACCTCTTCTGTGCAAAGTTTATTCAGCCATGGTGTAACGAGCTGAATTCTGATGGTGACAGGACAGAATGCCCCCAAAGCACTGCCAGGGGCATGGGGATTCTCCAATCCCTCTTTGCCATGTTTAGTGGCTCAGCTGCCATTCTGGGGGACATCTGACCTGTAACCCCAGCTCACCAGGGAGATGCAAAACCACTTTGAACTACCTCATGCTTTTGATGTTTATTATTCATTAGAAAAAGGCCCAATTTCTATGCAGTCTTAACCTCATCTTGCACAAAGCTTTCCCTTCAGAGGGCCATGAACATTGCTCAGGACAAGCACATGCTGACAGCACTGGGAATCTCTCAAGTCCCTGCACTGTGCTTGCAAGGGGAAACACCCCATCACAACCCTCAGGAGGTCTCGACGATACAAAAGCAGTAGAACATGTGAGAAAACTCTCTCCAGGCTTAAGGACAGCTCCTTCTTCTTCAGACCTCAACGGAACAACCAGTAGCAGAAATTCTGTCACTGCCCCAAGGACAGGCAGACAGTGCTCCCCGGCTTGAATCCCCCACACATGTCCAGGTTTCAGTGGGCAGGAAAAGCAGCTGAGGTAACAGGTCTAGGGGCCAGAACCAAAGTGGGAAAATAACCTCATGAACGTTATGCAGCAGAGAACCAGCACAAACAAAAGGAACAACTTTCCTCACCTCCAGCTGTGACAGGACCCTCAGTCACAGCCCCCTGGATCCTCAGTTGAGAGCACCCCAGGGCTGCACAAAGCCTGTTGGGGATGCCCCAGCCAGTCTTCCATCCTCCTGTTTGCACAAACATCCTCTTCCTCATCGCTCTGACCGCTCCATATGGCCAGGTGGTGTGTGGGTCATTGATAAACAGTCTGGAGAAACCTCCTCTACATCACTTCCGAGCACTCTCACATCACAGGACACCCTGCCATGAAACCAGAGGCCACTCCACTACTCAGAGCTTCTTTAAAAAACAGTTGTCAGATTTCAGCTTTTTTTGGAGGAGGTTTTCTCCACATGTAACACTCTTCCTACCTCTGAGCTCCGTCAGGATGGGTAAAGTTAGTGATTTCAAACAATTGACATATGCAGTTGAGGACGAAGGAGCCAAAAATCTGCTGGAGGGTCACAAAAGCCACAGAAAGGAGCAGCACTGCAGACATGCACCAGGCTTCCTCCTGCAAGAACTGATGTCTGTGCAGCACCAGTGACCAGAACCAGCACCACAGAATCAGGGAGCACCTCAGCAGTTACTCAGAGAGGTGACCCAAGCCTGGGAGGTGCTGGAGTCACTTCAACCCCACCAGCACATCTGCAGGGCAGGAGGACGCCCATAGACTGACACTTCCTTGGGGTGAAGTCAGACAGGGGTAATTAGTCACAGGCTTGTAGGAAACGTTTCAGGTGCCAGTAAGGACCATGCCTTGTGACAACCACACCCCCGGGGAGAGGGACAGGACATGACCCTTACAGACAGAGCTGGAGAGGGGCTATGGGTCACCATGGAAAGGGACCCGACCCCGCCGCAGAACCTCAGAGGCCTCCCACCGAGCATCTCTTGGCCCCCGTGTGCCTCTGATCTGCTGCACAAGATAAATCACACAGCTCTGCAAGAGAAGAATCTGAATTTTTAATGAAAGTCATGTGGAGTGCAGCTGCCTGATCCTGCTCTGTTCCAAGTACTTCATAAAAGTCAGGGCTAGCTATCCGTCTTGCTCTCCTTTCACACCTGCAGCCCTGGCTGGAATTTCCTGGAGCCGAGGAGCCGCAGGCGGCCACGGTACACAGCGGGACACCCGCTGCCTGTGCACAGGGAGGGCTGGAGAGCCTGCAGTCACCCCCGCCCCCTGAAAGGGGGGGAAAATTGATTCTGCATCCAGCAGGTTCAAAAGCTGAACTTCTGCTCTTTTGTATCCACTGACATCCTGAATTGTTCACTGCTTCCAAAGGAGCAGTGTTACAAACCATTCCCTCCCCAGTCTCCCAGCTCTGTGCATCACAGCTCTGCAGCGCAGTGCCAGCGGTGGATTCGGGCTTATGTGCCCCCAAGTTTCTGCAGCTCAGCTTGTGGTGAATGGTCTCTGACCCTCATTTTAATCTCCAAGAGGCCAAAAATGTAGCACTCCCCTCCTGCCACAGAGGCTGAGGTACTGATCCAAGTCCCCAGGTCACACAGAAAGGCCTTGAAGAACAGTCCCAAATGCCCCCCCTCACCCCTACACCTCCCTGGATCTGTATTTTCCAAGCCCTCCAGCCCTGCCTGGTATTAAATGAATGCCACAGATGCTCTCCTTGCCAGCCATGAGCCTGGTGCTCACTGTGCTGTGAGGCTTTTGGGTTCCCCCATACACGACCCCAAAAGCCACCCAGCAAACTGGGTTTGCTCCACCAGCCCTTGAAGTCTCATTAAAAGCCAAATATTGCTCAGCCTAAGGATGGAGAGCTCAGCATGGATTTTACTGAACGTTAATCAACCAGCAAGCGTAGCCAGCAAACTCTGTGGCACTTTAACTTTAAATAATGCAATAATTATTGAATTTCCTTTTTATAACCGAAGTGCTGGAATGTAAACAATGGGCTGTAATTGCAGGAAGGAGGGATCAATAGAGGCAATCGTTTTCAGCCATGTTAATTGTAAATACAATTGCTCCAAGATGTCAGCCTCGTTCTTCTCGCTCCCAGAATCATCCTAACGGATGACAGAGTCCACTTTCCCTTACAGCTGTTCGCTCCTTTAAGAGGTTCTCAATCAGGTCTGATCAATCTGTCAAGATAATGCATGGAGTAAGTAAGACTCTTCCAACACAAGCTCCAATCAATAGCCTGGACCTGCTTAATGAGGAGGGGCTAAAGCCCAGGGGGAGGCACAGTCCCCAGCTCCTGTTTGGCTCCAGCAGCCAACTTCTTCACGGGTCTTGGAGCAGCTCCTAACGAGGACATTGTTTATTGCTGCCCGTGATGAGCAGCATCCCCACACACCCACAGTTCCCAGGGTCCGCGGGCAGAGAACGACAGAGGTTAACAGAAAGCATAAGCCAAGAAAGCTTGAACTTCTATTCACATCCCCACCTTTTTAACTGTGCAACAGACCTGAAGACACTAACTAATTATTCCTTAGAAGAGATCCCCAAAGATGTAAAATCTGTGTGGGACCACTGAAAGCCAAGAGGATCGCTAAGACTCCTTCCGTGGACTCCAGGAAGGACAAAGTCCATGGTGGAGCCAGCGCTGGCCCAGCTGTGCCTTCCAGCCCTGGGGAAGGAACAGTGGGATGCCAGCTGGAAACCTCTTGAGGGAGGGAAGAGATGCCAAGAGAGGTGAGGGAGTGGCCAGATGCCGTTCTTCAGCTGTAGTACCTAACTCTGGTAGCACGGGTATCCCTTGCACACCTGGACACTATGCCGTGTGCTCGCTGAGCAGCTCAGAGAGGGGGAAAAGGGATAGGTCTGACTGCACCTGGGCTCCTCCTACAGCATCAAACTTTCTCTTCTTCCATGGACTGTGCTACCAGAGCTGCTGGCAGAACAGATCCACTGTTAGGCAACTTCAACTTCAGAGAATTTTTCCAGATCCCCGAAACTCCCCCCGCCTGGGAGACCTGGCGCAAGTGCTGCTGTACGTGGAGATGCACACAGGAGTGTGAGTATCGATCCTGCTAATTATAGTGCTAAAATCAAAGCACAACGAGAGTACATTTCCTATCAGCTGGCCTGGTAAGTGCTTGCCCTCAACCCTGCATGCTCCCACCCAGCTGTGGCTCTGCCATGGGACCCACAACAGCCCTGCAAGGCATGTCTGCTGCTCACCTGGGCACCTCTGACCAACAGGAACAAACAAACAAACTTCACACAAAGTGACCTCTCCCACTGCCAGGGAGGTTGTGAGGGATGTCACCCAGAGTCAGCCTCACCCAGCAGCTCCTGCAGAGCAGCACAGAATTGTGAAGGGTGGAGCTCCTCTTGCAACTTAACCAAAACCTGAACTGGGGACATTCTGCTCCTCAGAAAGTGTACAGTTTCATCACTTTATATTTCCATGGATGTTGTCATCCCTGAAGAAATCTGTCAGAAAAAGCTGTACTTCTGTCTGCAGGCACTGTTCGGACAAGTAACAGCATGGAGTGAAAAAACAGCAAGGTAAATTTGTGCCATAATGCAGCAACGTCACCAAGGAAGAGGCTCAGGGCTTCCAGCCCACTCCTTTCTCAGTTCTGGGCCAGCAAGGAGCTGAGGAATTCAAGGAGCATCATCTTTCCAGGGTTAGGAAAGAAAGAGGGTAAGACCAGCTGAAGGTGAAGACAAGACAGTAACCACAAGCAGAACCCATGATGTCACTGCCCAGACCTTTTTAACAATTTTGTACATCTACTTGAAAATAATCAGTTCAGTGTGAGTTTTTAAGCTGGTGAACACTCAGGTGAACTAGAGGAGCCTGGGAATATGGAAAAGCACCGGATAAAAGGCAAATTATGTATAAAAAGGGCTGGAGGAACCTGGAAAGACAGCGGGATCAAAATCTGTTGCCCATATTGTAATTATATAGCTGCTGAGTGATTGAAAAAGGCTTTCCATAACACAGATCCAGGCTAAGACTCTCCATAGCAGTGATGTTTTATTTCTCCAGCAGCGATGGGAACGATCCCTACGTTACGTGTGAGGGCTCTCCAAGGAGGCCTCCGACTCAACACACATCTGGTCTTATGTTGGTAAGCAGCTCAGACTAACCACCCAACACTCTCTCTATGTGTGGAGCCAGCTGTAAGAATTCAATTGAAATGTACTTTTTCCCATATTAAGTCTTTTGGAAAAGAACCACCGGTCTCTAAAGGAAAAGCCTGAGGACTGTCTGACACCACTGTGCTCCTCCCCATGCCCTGAAGCGAGGTGTACCAGCCAAGTGCACCCAGGTATGCCAGTCCCCCTTCCATCCTGCCTGGCTCCAGGTGCCCCATCAACTGCAGGTAGAACCCCAGCAGTGAGTCAGAGAAGCGCTGTGGAAGTGAGGTCCTTCTGGAGGCATTGAAGGACTGGAGGGACAGAGGGGATCCCCCATGTACAGTGAGGGACTGTTGTAATAATTGCGCCATGAAACCATGTGGAAACTCACCTGAGCTCACATTATTTAATAAAACACTACAGAACACAGATAACTCCCTTCACCCAGGATTTATGTTTCATCCATCTCTGGAGAAGTTGTGATGAACTGAAGCTTTCCTTGTTTCCTATCACTTCTTTATACTTCCTACAGCGCTGCACCACCCTGA